>NC_052057.2:22092956-23292956 GCF_903992535.2 Arvicola amphibius | reverse complement strand
CATCTCCTGTCTTGCTCCTGGGTGGCCTGGCCTAACCCCGGTTAACTCTTCACTTGTGTGAAATTCCCTTCTACCCTCACTGGTCAATGACAATACTCCAGAGCTAGGCCCCGTGGTCCTGCATCATTTCCTTCCTGTTCCAGTCATCCCCAGTGTATGCTGACTTGCTGAATTTACTTCATCTGAGGGACAACACACAGACTTCTTTGGATCTATTTTTTTTCAGCTGGCTTCCCCTAAACCTATGCAGCAATACCCTTCAAAACAGTGTTTGTTTTTATTCTTTTTTCCTCTTCTTTTTTATTACTTTATCAATAACACAGTGTTTTTCTGTGAGTATCTGCCCTATTCTTGCTTATCTTTATCTTATTTAATCTAATCCGTTTTATAAACGGATTAATTTACAGGTAAGAGAGCAAGCAAACACAACCAGTTTCAAAACAGGCCCCTTGAAGCCCTTTGACCATAGCACCTATATACAGAAAATGAGGTTTCACACAGTAGCGGCCTCTGAATTTCATCTCAAACCTCAGAAACGAGAAATAGGAAAGACACCTGCTCCTTAGTTTTGTTTGGTTTGGTTTGTTTTTTTTTTTTCATCAGGAGACAGGAACTTTGGCTGCCTTTGAGGCTCGGGGACATTTCCCCTGAGGGGATGGAGGTGGGAAAAGATCCAGGTTTGCACAGCGAGTTCCTGATTGCCTTGGTCACAATTGCATTCACTGGTCAGGAGATTTGCCTCCAGTTGCCTGGAACTCCTCATCGGGGTCACTAGGGACCCGGTGTGCACTCAGGCGTCCTCCCCTCGGCCTGTGCCTTACATTGATTAGAAACCTATCTTCGAAATGCTCTGTTCTCTTGGCCCTTGGCTTGTGACTCTCTCCTTGTCCTCCTAAGTACTGGGCTCTGACATTTCTCGTCATCCAGACTACTGGGAAAAAAAAAAGACTTGAAACACCCCAGCGTTCGGTCCTTTCTTCTTTAATATGTGTAGCAAGTGTTGGGTCATTGTTCCTGTGAGAGTAGCACTGGCTAAGTTAGTTGGCCTTGGGGTGATTGGACTGGGGAGTGCACAGGTGCACCCCTTTGCCCAAATTACTTAGAGTCCTCTTGATCAGCACGTCCGGCCATGCTGGTGGAAAAGCACAGGGTTGCGAACTGGATGGCTTCAGCTGTGTGCATGGAGTTCACAGCCACTATTCTAATGGTTCTCAACCTATGGGTCATGACCTCTTTGGGATCCCACATCAGTTATCCTGCATATCAGATATTTACATTACGAGTCATAACAGTAGCAAAGTTACAGTTATGAAGTAGCAACAAGAATAAATTTATGGCTGGGAGGCACCACAGCATGAGGAGGTGGATTAAAAGGGTCACAGCTTTCGGGAAGCTGAGAACCACTGCTCTCCTGCTCTCTTCTAGTCCATGGTCGACAGGTCTGCTTTGGTGACAATACTATGCAGGGTTTGGAGAGTTGTATAGTATAATTTGAGGCCTTGTCTTACACCTCCAGCTTTACCCTTTCCACTTAAAATTGCTGTGGTTTGCGGGCCTTTTGTGCTTCCATGTGAATTTTCAACGTTTACTTACGTAAAGAATTTCCTTGGAATTTTGATGGGGATTGTGTTGAGTCTCCAGATCATGTTTATAATATTATGATATATATCACGGTTTACAATATTTTGCCCATCATGAGTGTGGGAGGACTTCTGGTGTCTTCTTTGGTTTTGGTCTTAAGGCTTTCCTTGTAGCATTCTTTCACCTCCTAGTTAGATTTATTCCTTGGATTTCTGGGTTTGTTTGGTTTTGAAGCTATTGTGATTTTTTAAAAACTGATTTATTTTTCAGCAAGTTCATACCGCTAATTAGAAGTTGTATTAATTTTTGTCTGTTGATTTTGTTTCCTGCTTCTTTGGTGAAGTGTTTACTGTGTCTGGGAGTTCTGAGGAGTCTGCAGGGTCCTGGAAGTCTAGGATCCTGTCAGCTTCAAATAAGTGATAGCGTGACTTCTTCCTTGCCTCTCGGCACCTTTCACATTTTCCTTACATCTTGGTGTTCCAGGGAGGGCTTTGAGCCCTTTACTAAATAAAAATAGAGAGGGGGAGGAAGGGAAGGAGGGAGGGAGGGAGAGAGGAAGGGAGGGAAGCAGCTATCTGTGCCTAGTTGTAGAGCAAACGCTGTCTGCTTTTCCACATCCAGCACAGTTTTGACTGCGGTCCCTATTGTGTTGAGAAATGTCCTCTCTCTATGGGCAGTTTCTTCGATGCTGTGGTGAAGGGATGTTTTGCTTTGTCAGAGGTTTTTCCTGTGTCTATTGAGATGATCATGCGATTTCTATTCTTCTGTCTGGTCCTGTTGTATTACACTCAATGATTTGCAGATGGTAATAACCATTCATTTCTTACCCCTGATTCTGATGGGATGTCCTTGACCATGAAGCGAAACCTTGAAATACATTCTCAGCAGATGCCTAACTGCCACCAATCCAAAAGCCAAGAATGTCACCAGACAGCATCTGAGGTCTACCGCAGAATTCACCCCAATTTTCTATATCCTACCTGTGGGCACACTAGTATATTTGGAAAATATTTTAAGCCTTTCTTAGTTCTGTAACTAATAAAATATTGTGTAAACTCACATATGGCAGAATGTGTTATTTGGGACAACTTGAACTCATGTTTCTGGGCTGAGAGCACTCACTCATACTTGGCTAAGAATGAAGCCTCACATGCCCTTTGAGGTGAGAGCTGTGTTTTGTATCCACAGCAGCATAATATTAAACCTAAGAATTATACTCATATAAATAAAAAATAATCTATTTGGGGAGCATTCTTGTCTGGCTCTAAAGCTTCCATTGTCACGATACAGATTGAGACAGATGGTTTCAGTCAGGCAGTCAGAAAGAGAATTCCTCTACTTGGGGGTCAGTGGTGTCTGTTGGAAATATGCCTGGTAATTCAGGGCTTTGCCTTCCTCTCCTTCCTGGTGCATTTGGTGCGGTGACTATGGGCTTCCGTTTGGGAAAGTGCGCATCTGGTGTTGGATGATGGAAGGGTGTGTGTCCTGGTGTTGGATAATGGGAGGGTGTGCATCCTGGTGTTGGAAGGTGAGGGGGTGTGCATCCTGGTGTTGGAAGGTGAGGGGGTGTGCATCCTGGTGTTGGAAGGTGAGGGTGTGTGTGTCCTGGTGTTGGATGATGGGAGGGTGTGCATCCTGGTGTTGGAAGGTGAGGGGGTGTGCGTCCTGGTGTTGGAAGGTGAGGGTGTGTGTGTCCTGGTGTTGGATGATGGGAGGGTGTGCGTCCTGGTGTTGGAAGGTGAGGGGGTATGCGTCCTAGTGTTGGAAGGTAGGAGGGTGTGCATCCCAGTGTTGGAAGCCTGTACCTAGCAGGGCCAGTCTGGGGTCGGGCTGTGTCCTGTTGACAGGGTGTAGTGGTGTTTGCTGCTTCCCTCCTCCTCAGACCCCTGCACTATCAGATTGCAGGTTTCATCTCAGATGTGCTAAATAGAAGTCTAAACACAAGCCAATGTCTTTCTTTCTACAAAGTCCAACTTTAAGGTTCTGGGCCTTGATGTTGAATAAGGAACTTTGAGCTGTAAGCTGTGTTTGCCTACTCTCCATTCCCCAATACTGGGTGTTTTAGCCTTAGTAGCTAAAGGGTTTTAGTGAAAAAACAAAAAACTGCTTGAAGGATAAAAGAAAATGCTTAAATATAGTACTACTGCAGCTGAGTAGCTAAAAGGAGACACTTGGGGTCCTAGGAAACTGTGTCTAACTGCAGTTACATCATCTCTTAGCTCGACTTTTACCTTTTTTGCTTTGTTTGTTTGTTTCTGACACAAAGTATGTTATGTAGCCCTGTCTGGTCTGGTACTCCCAGTGTATCAGGCCCAGCCTCCTGAGTGCAGGGTTTAAAAATGTGTGCCATCATGACCAGCGTTCGCTCTAACTTGAGAATGTCACGCAACCTCTCTGAGCCTTGATGTCCTCATTTGAAGAATGACTGACCTTTAAACTATGAGCGCTGCCGTTTTCAGTGTCGAAAGCACATACGTGGTTAAGACTGACTTTAGACACTTGGATACTGGTGCTGGGGGTTATGCAGAGATCTCAAGGGAAGAGACAGGTTCCTGATACTCCCCATATTAGAATATACTGAAGAAAACAGGAAGTGAAGAATAAAGGGGGGGGGGGACAGAGAACAAGGAAGAGCCAGAGGTGCAGGAGACACCAAAGCTGTGCTGAGTTCTGGCTGTGTGGTAGCGTGAGGGTGGGTCTAATCCCAGCAGTCCAGGAAATCCCATTTCTTAGAGAGAAATAGCTCACTTGTCTTACTACTGAAGTCAGGTAAATTTGAATTGGTCCATATTTTACTGTGTATGTCTCTGTGTGTGTACATGTCGGCGCAGGAGTGAGTCTAGGTGCACGTGTTGTGTGTGCATGTGCAGGAGAGAGGCCAATAGCCTCATTTTCTTTGATCACACGTATCTTCTTTACCTATTTGCTAATTATTTAAGACAGGGTCACTTTACTGAACCCAGAGGTCATACATTTAGTGAAAACAAAACAAAACAAAAAAACCCGCTTGAAGGAGAAAATACGTAAATATATTGCTACTGTAGCTGCCAGGGTCTACCTGTCTCTGACCCTCCCCCACCTCTGTCCTGGTCTTTCTTATGAGTGCGCCAAGATCTGAACTAGGTCCTCACGTTGCGCTTCAGGCACTTTATGGGCTGAACCATCTCCCAGTCCTGATTCGTTTTATTTTAATGAACAAGTAATTTTAATGAACAAGTTTCCCCCCCCACCCCCATTTTCGTTCAGGCAGTGAATGGAAAGCCCGGTATGAGACCCAGCTGGAGCTGAATGACCAACTGGAAAAGCAAATCGTGTCTCTGAAAGAGAAAATGGAAAAGGTCCGTGGAAATCCTACAGGTACAGGAGCTGCGATCCCCGCGCGGAGGAGCGGAGGAGGAAGTACGAATACAGCAGCTGTTGGTTTTGTATTTTTTGCAGATAGACTGTCTTCCATTCGTGCCTATGAAAGAATGCCGGTGGTAAGTAGAGGGCGGCTAATTGAAAAGAACCAAGGGAATGGCAGACACGTACAGACTGATGCGGAGCTGCTCAAGAACCCAGCCCCTTAGGCTAGCCTGCCCCTTACAAGCTGGGCTAGGGGTGCAGGGAAGAACAGCCGAGCTGGCTGGGAACTTCCTGCCTCTCACCCTCTAAGAAGCCCGCTGAACACCAAGGGCAGTCTTCTACATATCTAAAACGTGCTCATTCTGTTTCCACATTAACCCAAAACACGTAGACGGAGCTGTGTACACAGGAACATACCCAGATACGGAAGGACACACAAAAGCAGCAGAGCGACCAAGGTTGCCCTGTGACGACACAAATCCCTCAATCTCGATGTTGCCTTCACATTCTTCCCCCTTTTAATGTTCCTGTCATCCTGGATGAATCCTTTTCCACACATTTGAATTTATCCTTGAAAAAGTAGAAAAGCTCCAGGTGAAAGGTGAAAGCAGAGAGAGGGAGAGAGGGAGAGGGAGAGGGAGAGGGAGAGGGAGAGGGAGAGGGAGAGGGAGAGAGAGAGAGAGAGAGAGAGAGAGAGGAGAGAGCGACTGGGAGTGGGTGGAGCTTCTCTTAAAGGGGTCTTTGAATCTAGGACCCTGGGCTGGCCAGGGCACTGCCTGGGCACATCCTGCCAGATGACAGGGCAGGCCAGCATAATGCCTGATTCCTAATACCAAGTCATGACTCTCGCTGAGTCCTTGATGCTGAGAGACAGACTTGCCTCAGAGACCATGCTGAATTTTCACTTGAAAAATAACTCAGACAAAAGCATAGAGATGTGCTGAAAGAAAAAGAAGATACTCTGGAGAGGGGAAGAATGTTACTATAATACTCCGCTGAATTTGCAGGATTCAATAATTGTGATTATAATTTGTGTTTAATTAAGCATGCAAGGTAATACTGTTTATCTCGGTCTCAAGACACCAAGTGAGATAAAGCCGAATGTCTTTGTTTGTTTGTTTGTTTGGTTGGTTGGTTGGTTGGTTTTTCGAGACAGGGTTTCCCTGTAGTTTCTAGAGCCTGTCCTGGAACTAGCTCTTGTAGACCAGGCTGGCCTCGAACTCAGAGATCCGCCTGCCTCTGCCTCCCGAGTGCTGGGATTAAAGGTGTGTGCCACCACCGCCCGGCAAGCCGAATGTCCTTTATAGCAGCAGCAGGTGACACTGAGTGCAGAGAGGCTGTCCACCCTGCCCAAGATGGAACTAGTCTTGCCTTACTCTCTCCCATCCGCTATGCAGTATGCTAACCGCGCCTCAGAACCAACAAGCATGTTTTGAGCAGGTACAGGCAGAACACTATGTGCTTACACAGGTTTCTGGGGACCCGCAAACAGATGGATGTTTTCCTTAGAATAACTGCCATCCCTTAGTGACCAATACAGAGAAACCTCCCATTTTTGTTCATGACAAATGGAGGAGAAATTAGTCTGTTTGCCTTCATCTCTGTCATCTCTGACCTCTTAAGACTCATGCCTTGTCACGAAAATCTGTCTCCCTCCTCTGTCTGAAACAGGAAAACCCAGGTTTTCTCCTCTGTGGTGGCTCACACTGCCCTCTTGTGGCTCTTTTAGGCATGGCCGCTATAGCTAGTGTAAGTGCTCTTTCTTGGTAGCCTTTTAATAGGTGAAGTGTGACCAGCAAAATACTCCCTACAGAAACAAAATCTCTGGTTCCCTGCTTCTTCATGCCTGGAACCTGCCCTCAGAAAGATTCTGTAGCTCACATCGGAAACAATTAATGTTTAAGTCTTTCTTCTTAGTAACATAGAGAAGTTTTCTGAGCCGGAGGAATTGGAAATCTAGCAACAAGGAGCAAGAAACGGGGTCTTGTTTGTGGAAGTATCTCACCCAGGACTGAGGAGCAAGCACAGAGATGAGTGCTGTTGATCCAGTCCCAAGCTCACAAAGGGATGGGAGGTGTCGGATTCCCTGGGACTGGAGTTTGAGGCGGTTGTGAGCCTCGTGATGTGGGTTCTGGGAACCAAGAGTGGGTTGTTTACAAGAACACAAAGTGCTTTTAACCCCCAAGCATCTATCCCTGCAGCGCCAGGTTCAGACTCCGTCTTTGTTGCGGATCATCAGGCTGTAGGAGCTTCTTCCACAGCCGTACTCACAGTTGATGGCGGTTGGTTTGAATGCTACTGTCGTTTCTTCAGCCTTATTGATGCCTTCATTTATACTTTGTATAAAGTGCATTGAGTTGATGTGAGAATTGTATCATGACAAGATTACTGAAGGGATCTTGGATTCTGAGAAGCAGACTATGGAATTCCCTTTGTCTGCCTGGCTGTGATGGGCCCGTGATCAACCCATGCACCCCCCTAATTTGCATTATCCCCAAAGAACAAAACATTTTGCTTGTAGGCAGGTGTATAGCTTCAAACCAGAGAGAAAAGATGGCCATGTGATACATATATGTAATAAGCAGGCTTGCTCACAAGGGGGCACTTGTGGGTTCAGTGTGAAGAATCTTTATTTTTCCATCAGAGCTGGTGTTGTCTGGGGGCTGCCATGAACTAAGTCGGTTAACTAAGTACCATTGCCATTTCTCTCTCTTAACAGCCCCTGTGGGATGTTCTAGCTTGCAGCTCCCCGCCTCTGCCTATTATTGCTGTTGTGGAATTAACATTAGTTTTGAGAAAGACAAGAGGTGACTGGTAAGGGCTTCCTTTCTGTCTGTTATGGTAGAGCAGGCTTTTCCCCTCTTATTTAAATCCAAAGTCTATTTTACTGCAGGTAAGTTAACATGGCCCGGAAGCTTTCGTTCCTCACCTCGCGTTTCAGTCTACTCATAAGGAGCAACCTTTTGAAAACAAGAACGCAGGTGAAAACCCGTTCAGTTAGAACGTGAATGTAGAAGGAGCTGCGGGCAGGCCTGCTTTTCGTCCCGCCCGGCTCCCACATGCCTGGCTAGCTTATGCCCTGAAATAATTACATGGAAACTGTATTTATTTAATCACTGCTTGGCCTATTAGCTCTAGCCTCTTACTGACTAACTCTCACATCTTGCTTTAACCCATATTTAGTAACCTGTGTAGCACCATGAGGTGGTGGCTTACCAGGAAAGATCTTAACCTGCGTCTGTCTTGGAGAGGAGAGAGAGAGAGGCATGGCGATTGCCTGAGGCATCTGCCTCACTTCCCTTCTTCCCAGCATTCTGTTCTGTCTTCCCCGCTTACCTATGTTCTAACCTATCAGGCCAAGCAGTTTTCTTTATTAATTAACCAATGAAATCAACACAAAACAGAAGACCCACCTACACCACGCGAAGAAGCAGCTGTTGTCAAAAGCAGTTGATAGAAGCGTGAAATCGCTGTGCCTTTCCCGAGGATTCGGTTTCTAGAGCACCTCTAGCTACGATTTGTCTTCCCGGATGGCTTTCTGGCTTGTGGCCATTAGTTTATGCAGAGGATAACTGGCTGCTGGGGAGACCAGGAGCATTGCAGTGTCTGCTGTGGCTTGGAAGTGGTGACAGCGTTTGCCCCCTGATAAAAATAATCTCTTTCCTAATACCCAGTTACTTTGTCATCAGCAAAAAGAAAAAATAAAAACCCAGAATAGACCTTAAAGTTATTTAAGAATAATTTAGTACTTTTAAAGCTTTTTTTTTTTTTCTGTATGCAGTCATTTTTCTGTACTGGTCTAGACTCTAGGATATTTGATGATGGTAGTGTTCTAGGGAAATCCAGAGGAGTCCCTGTCTTCTCCAATGTGTAGTTAGTATGACTGCTGGTCTAATTCCCGTGAGAGCGCCAGAGCAAATCTTCCTGGCTGAGCCATACTATAAATTTAAAGCTTGCCACGTGTGTGATGCACAACTCAACGCAGGTGACAGAAGGGAAGAGAGACGCAGCCCAGGAGTCGTGGCCCACACACTTGCTGCCACTTGTGGGCGCAGTGCCGAGGTTGACCGGGGAACATGGATGCCTTGCTCTGTGTGGCTCTGCCACGGAGCGGACAGGAGATGGTAGTGCAGAAAGTCAGGACGATACCACCGTCCTCCAGCTGGTCTGTCGCTGCTGTTTGGTACGTGAGATGAGTGCCCAGCCAACCAACGAAAAAAACAATACAATTCAAGCATGATTTATGTAAGATTCCTAATTTGGGTGTAAATTGCCCACTGGTCGCAAAATGGCCACACTGTTGTGCTTCTCAGGTATGCTGGAGTAGAACGTTCCATTCTACCCAAGACTCTGCTGTGGAGCAAATGAGGGAAGTGAAGGCACAGTTGTCTACACCCTGGGCTCTGCCAGCACTTTTTTTTTTTTAAGACTTTAGTTTATCATTTATTTTAAAATTCACTTTTATACGCATTTCCTTTCCCAACGCACTCTCTATTTCCTGGTCTTAAAAATTCATAAACTGCTCACGTGTAGTCAAAACCAATAGCCAATGCAAAATTCAAAATCATGCTTAGTGCCATTTGAAAATGAATTTATTAGGATACAAATTGTGTGCGTAAAATCGAACGGCCGTTTGGCGAAGTTGAAGAGTCCAATAAGGCTTCTGAACAGACACCCAGGGCTCTGCTTTTAGAGTTCAGTGTGACATCTGGTGGCAGAGAAATGATAGCTGATGCTTGCTGCCTAGAGGACAGAAGTTCATAGGCAAGAGACTGAGGACATTTGGAAGACACGGCTGAAGGACCTGTCTTCCTATGAGACAGTTGAAGAAGAGACAACAGAATGCAGAGAGGGACCCAAGTGACAAGGAAGCCAGGCTCCAGACTTAGCCCTGGGGACTTGGAAGCAGCAGGTATGGGAGACGTAGGACGAGACAGTGAGCGGTCACCACTCAGGACTTGGTGCCACCTCATGGGGCTGGCACACTTTCCTCAGCTAGGAGACTATTTTCTCTTAGCTCTGGACCTCAGAGCTTCAGAAATAGAAAGTGAGAGTGAGACGCACTGAGAAAGGAACGGTGTGCGCTTTGGGATGCAGAGATCCGCTCTCATCTCCCGCCCTGTACCTGGGAAATTCCAGCCGGGTCCACATCACAAGGCCGTTGGGCCTGTGACTCCCTGGGCAGGAAGATCTTTGATAGAAGAAGACTTTGAACTCTGTTGAGGCCGCACTTGCAAAGGTCTGTTCTCTGCCTGTGAACCATGGCAGCAGCAGAGAGACAAAGGCAGAGCTATTCCTGGTGTCGTGTGTGGGATTCCGTTGTTGACTGACTGGGCTTAAGGTTTCCTTAGTTTTGCTAAGCTTTTGTAGGCTGCCTGAGGGACTAGGATGAGTCTGCTTCCAGCCAGCCTGCTTTCCCTGCCCTGTGGGGAGACCTCGAGACTGCTCTCCCAGCCTCCCGCTTCCCCTCCCCGCATCTTCACAGGGGTATTCCTGATCTTTGCTCTT
Organism: Arvicola amphibius; assembly: GCF_903992535.2. NCBI lineage: Eukaryota > Metazoa > Chordata > Mammalia > Rodentia > Cricetidae > Arvicola > Arvicola amphibius. The sequence goes on along the minus strand of NC_052057.2, from coordinate 23,282,522 downwards.
CTAATCCCATCTTGGCAGCTACGTCACAGAAGGCTGTGTATAAACCAATGGTACCGAAAGTGACGTAAGAAAGAAGAAAGGTGGTTCAAGTCTGTCTGGGACACTGCATAGCAGGCAGATCTGCCCCGATTGGTACATATGACACCAATTGATCAGCCCAGGGTGACAGTTAGGTTTCTCAGGCCTGATCATGACCCTAAGATATGCCCTAACTGTCGGGATACTGTGGAAAGAAGCCATGAGACCCTGCAGGAGTTTGGAAATAGGGGGTTCACAGCAAGTTGCAATGTAGCCTGCTTTGGGATGATTAGAGACAGGGAGACAGGGAACTGTTAATAAGCAAGTAGGACACGCCTCAAGTCCACTCTGTGAGAGACAGGTGAGGCCCAGACCAGGTGGATCTGGTATATGAAGGAGAGTGTCCTGATGGGGGGTGACAGGAACCCCAGAACTGCGATAGTGCCTCCGGAGAAAGCCCGCTGAGGACTGGACTGCATCTTCTCTTGGACGTCATAGGCATGAGAGTGACCTCATCGTCTCTAGTGTTTTGGGGAAATCTAAATGCTACATTTTAGCCATGCATTTCTCTAACTCTTCAATATGTATGGTGTTGCTGGTCTTAGTCACCATGATCTGTTTCTTCCCCTCTTTTGGGGGAGAGGAGCCTTCAGTTTTTCTCTCTGTGGATGCCTGGTGTCCGGTCGTTTACACTGGTGTATCAAATAGACATGAAGCATACAGCTGGCAGAGGAGATGCAGTCTTTGCCCATACCCCATTGTTAGAAAGGCAGCAGCTGTGTGATTGACAGCTTCCGGGTGTGTGACCCCCCCCACCCCCAACCGTCTCACCTGGGTTCTGTTTCCTCGTCAGCCACGCATCTCTGGTCTAATTACGTAAGCCCCAGGGCTGCAATTTTCCTTACAGTAAACAGAAAGACAGGCTATCTCGTGATTCAAACCAAATGAAGTCATCTGTGGAAAATATATAAATTCTGATTTCTCTTCCCATCTTATAACCCTTTACTCCTCACTAGAAACTTCCATGCAGAGGTGCAGTTCTGAGTCTTAATCCAATTTGGGGGCCTGGGGACAACAGGTTAATTTGAAATAAACCAAGAAGGTATTTAATTCACAGAACAGAGTTCAGTAAACATGATAACTATGTATTATTGCTGTTACTTTAACGCGGCCTAGCGCAGCGCATGAAGTCAGAGTCACACTTGGCTATAGCAGTTATTCGCTGGCAAACATTTTCATGAGTTTTTTTTATTGTTGCTTGGAGCTACCCGTGCATAAAATTCACCTTTCATATTTTCAGGAATCTTTAAACATGTTACTCAAACAACTCGAGAAAGAAAAACGGAGCCTCGAAAACCAAGTGAAGGACTACGCGCTTAAACTTGAGCAGGAATCCAAGGTTGGTTAACTCCATATGAAGCAACGAACGCTCTTGAAGTCGCCGTTCGTTTCTGGTATTTCCTACGAACGCCTTCACAATCAGGAAGTTTTTACAAACCCATTTCATTTGCTATAAAAAGTAGGAGACATAAGGCCAGACGTGGTAAAGGCCCCATTAGTGTGGCTACCCCTCTCTCACACAGGATTTACCGGTTGTCTTTAATAGGCGTACCACAGGACCAACAACGAGCGCCGGGCGTACATCGCAGAAATGTCGCAGGTAAACGCCTCTGATTGCAAATTCTAGACACTTCCTCTGGCCGTCCATCATTTTGTCTTCCCATTCTTGTTTGTTTGGCAGAGAAACAAATGCCAAAATTAAGGAAGGAAACAGACTGGATTTTTTTAAAAAAAAAAATATGGCAAGTGGAAAGGAAAAGACTTAACTTTTATACAGAGATGAAATGGTCTCCCCAGTTAAAAGATAACTGTGTGTAGTTTGCTCGTAATCACTGTGATGCAGACAAACTGGTAATCTTCAGGTGTCACTTCCTGTCGGCGGTGGATCTGAGCTACCCAGCCACGCACACCCGTCAGTAGAAAGCGATCAATACATTGTGTGTGCCTAACTCTTGAAGGCTTCCGTTGGATTTTCAGTTTCATCTGTGACATTGGTGGTATTACAGAGGTCATGCTTTACATCGCCATGGTGACTTAGGTTGCCTCATGCTTTATAGGACTGCCTTCATCTTAGCGGCTTGTCACACACACCACATCATTCAGCATGTATATACACCTTGATAATTGATGTTTACTTACATATTTAAATTATATTAACCTTAATTTGCTATGCATCTTATGATTAGGACGTGGATTCAGTTTTCAGTAAATATTATCCAAACACAAGTTTCCAGCCATCAGATGGATGTATGAATCTCAGGAAAATATTCTAGATTGCCAAGAGAAATTTAGAAATTATTGGCCCACAGATAGTGATCGCAGACATATGAAAGAATGAGATACAGTAGGGACTATGAGTAAGGTAAAAAGAAAAGATGGTTCAGGACATAGTTCTGAGGCCAGAAGGAGACTGCAGCTAGGCAGACAGGGAGTTAGAGGACCTAGAGACATGGAGATCAAAGTTAGTGATACAAAACTTCGGGAATGATCTATGAAATAATTCAGAGGAGGAGCTAGGCGTGGGGATTGAAGCCCCAAAGGCCAAGTGTGGGAGGGAGTTGAGAATGGAAATCAGAATTACGGTGGCAAAAGGGTGCTTGGGGCTTCGTGTCAACAATACGGTGGTGGGTCCCTGTCATCTCAGCCTAGGAAAGCAATCAAGGCCAGCTTCCTGGTCCTCAGCCTTGTCTGGGAAGCAAGGCTTGTACCTGCAGCACAGGCTCCCTCCGGTCCATTCTCTAACCCCACGCTCTGCCTGGGACACACTCTTCCTCATCCAGCCTGTTCCACTCCATCTCAAGGTCTCTTGTGAGCACTAACTTCTCTGTGAGGCTTTGACTTGATGGAAAGACCACAGACCATGAAGCCAGACAGACTGGGGTTGACTCCAGCTCTTCTTTTACTTGCTGTGTTACCCTTTAAAATTGTGAGTAGGTGAATGTGTGTGTGTGTGTGTGTGTGTGTGTGTGTGTGTGTGCATCTGCACACATGGGCCAGAGCAGGCCACTTGCTGTCTTCCATTGCTCTCTGCCTCGTTGCCCTGAGATGTCAACCTAACCTAACTGAACCTAACCTAACCTAACTGAAATGGTTAGGTTGACTGTGTAAAACCCTCTTGGGATCTGTCTGTCTCCTCTTTCCAGCTAGAACTTTGGTGGTGGCAGAGCCATGCCTGGCTTACTGCTTGGATGCTGGGGTTTTGAACCGAAGTCCTCCTGCTTCCAATCTCTGAGCCCTTAGCTCCTGAGACATCTCCCCTGCCCTCCTTGCTGTATGACCTTTCTGGACCCTTGAGTAAGGATCTGATACCGTCGTTGGCCTTCCAGTCTGATGGAGTATTTAGAGAGCCCTGCGTGTGAAGAGCACACACCGTGAAATGTGTGACACATCAGGGCTCTAAACCCCAGCAACCGGAGGATGCTACCTCCCCGTTCCTTTCTGATTTTTTGAGGTTCTTGCTCTGTGATGGGGTTTCTACTTGCCTTCTGGTCTCTTATAGTGAACACCTGTGCTTGACTCTTCCTCTTGCCTTATTGTTTACTACGAAGACCGATAGCCAGTGTTCAAAAGCATTTACACAACTGATAATAAAAAGCCTATTACTAGGGAAAAAAAATCCATTCATGTAAAACACCCTTGAAGATTTTGTCTAAGGAGAAAAGTGAAAGTCTTTTGCCCCTGAACCGTCCATTTACCTTTATTTATCTTTAAAAAAAAATCACTTAGGCTGGCCTATCCTCCTCACTGTGCAAACTCATTGAAGGCACAATCAAAGCCAACAGCTTTCCAGGAAGGCGTTAATCCTGCCCCCGGTATAAATGTTAATGAGGATTTCACTCTAGAGTGAATTGCTAATCTCTGTCTTCAAAGGTTGGTTCTGGCCCTGAGCAGGCGGCAGTGCCTGGGAAGGTTAATGGGTGAGTTTTGTTCTTCCCACACTGAATGCATAAATAATGGATCCTGTGGGAGCTGTGTTTGCTCAGTCGGCTGAGGACGTGTCTGTAGTGCTCGGTCTGCCTGTCTCCTCCTCCAGCCCCCGGCTTTGTCACCTGGTTCAGTCCCTGCTTTCCTTCCTGTGACCTCTACGGGAAGAATTTAGACAGATAAAGAGAGTGGTGTGGAGGACCGGCCTGGCTTATTGCAGAGTAAACACACTGTCAAGCGGTGAGGGAAGCCAATGACCAAAGAGACCCAGGGCCTGATCCTACACGCTAGGCAACCATTATACAGTTTTCTAAGGTCTCCTGAGGGGCTTTGTCCTGTCCAGTTGACTGACAGGCCTGTTTGGAGCCGTACTTATACGAGGAAGCAATGGTGTTTCTCTGTTCTTTATCAGAAAGCCTTCTGCGATAGAGTGACCCTGTAAAGGGTTAGACTCCTCCAGCCAGATTTAGGTCTCCACTCAGGGCCCTCCGGACAGCTCAGGTGTCAGGCTCCTTCCAAGGTCAAAGATGTGACTTGGGTTCCTTTTCTAGTCAGTAATTAAAGTCCGCTTTAATTCTTGGTTTAAAGATGTTGATTGTAAGGGAGGATCTAGGCCTTGGGTCTTCCCAGACTGCTAATATCTTAACCTGTAGCTAACAAGCAAGATGGGCATGCTTTGCGGGCAACCGACTCCCCCACCAGAGGTCTTCTCATTTACACACCCTGTGTAGAGATCCTGCTTCACACGGACTCAGATGCACGAGGAATTATCAGAGTGCAGCAGGACTAGCTTCTCAAGAGTGTTATGAGACCTGATAAATTCAAGTTCTGGTGTTCGTTCTGAATAACATAGGATCTTAGCGAAGGGCGTGAGAGCTTTAAATAGAAACGCTTTGGGCTTACAGATGCAGTGTCTGCCTACAAAAGAACGTGAGCCTGCGTGGGAGCCAGAGGAAGGCAGCAGGTGCCTTACTCCCAGTCTAATCGTGGCAGGGCCTCTCAGGGAACCTGTTAGGCTGGTGGCCATGACACACAGATCTTCACTAACAGCCTTGGGTGGTCTCCCTACTGTCGACATAATGTCCTAAGAGCCTCTCCTGGCCCCTCAGATGCTGCCGTCTTTGGCTTATATTACTGAGTTTCTTCTCTCCAGTTTTGCCCTTGATGGATGAACTCATTCATGCAAGGCTTCTGTGGCCATCTGGACGTTGATTGGCCTCCGGTGTTCTTGAATTGCCCGAGGCGTCCTTTTGCCTCTCCATGAAGAACTACAACAGGGATGGAATATTTAACACGGTCTTACCTTTCTGCTTTAGCACTATATGTACTGTTCCTTGTGTTTTCTGTCTTGCTGGCGGGCCGTGTGCTTTACATATGTTTAATGTCTACTACAGGAACTCTTAGAGACCCCCACACACGCGTGACTGGTCTTCAAAGCTTTCTCTGTCAATTAAAAGTCACGTGGACTATGGGGTCCAGAGGGGGTTTGTACAGAAACTTAAATGGTTGATCCTAGTAGAAAATGGCTGATCTTCCTGTCCCTTAGCCGCCTCTACACATGCTAAGAGACATGTCCGTGAAGGAAATGGGCTGAAAATGGATCAGTTGGGAAGGAAGAAAATAACACGCTGTTTTTGCATTTCAGGTTTCTGGCTTAAATCAGTTTTCTAAAAGGCAACAGATGGATCCGCTGCCTAGAATGAGAGAGAGTCTGGTGAAAACGTACGTCTAGGTAGATCTCCCCTCGCTAGCTAATTATACTCGCCCGCGAATGGCGCTTACCCGACAGGTGTCCTTTATACTTTGGAAGCCGAGATTCTAGATTTTGGAGCGGTGTACAAAAAACGCACACGGGAAGAGACTGCACACCCCACAAGCATGAGATTCGGGGTCCCAGAAGACCTGTTAGTCTCCACACCCGGGTTAAATGAAAGCAGCATAGCACCCGGGGAGAGTGAAAACCACACCACTAACAACAACACAGACACTGTTCGGGTCTGCCGTGACCTCAGAGGGGAAACATGTTGGTTGCTATGGACACAGTACAGTTTAGACTACCCATCCCATGTAAATGCAGCCACTTTGTGATGGAGAACAAAGAAACTCTGAGGTATTTCCAGGTCCTGTAGGAAATGTGGCACCACCAGATCCTTCTCTATATAACCTTGTCGCCATGTGTGGGAGCATGTGCATATATAACACTGAAAAAATTTAAACCAAGATAGAAGTTAGTTCCAAATCAATCCCGCCCAAACACAGTCGAGACAAGAGGTAGCCGAGGGATGTGTACTATGACAGGTTTCTTTGGAAAGACTAATGATGTAGCTCATTTTTGCCCAATTCTCATCTAGATGGATTGAAGTATATTTTTCATTCACAATCATTGCTTTTTGAAATTACAATTAATTATCTTTACACATGTTCATCGTGGAATTATAATGTACTTTAAGTCTTAAAAATTGACAAAGGACCTCTATAGAGAAAGAATCAAATTGTTGTATCTGAGATTCCCAGGCCCATCTTGGTGGTAAAAGACTTGATGGTAGGTTCTAGAACTCAGGGCACACTTGTATTTGAGCTAGGATGTGTCCCAGAGAAAACCTACAATTGAAGTCCGCAAGGGAAAAGGCTCCTGGGATCAAGACTGAGAGAACTAGGTGCCACCTTGTGAAATTCTGTCTAAGCAGACCCCACTGACACTCTTGGTCCCTCCAAGAATGAGTTACGATGGCATGTTGACAGCACGTGAGGTTTTTATCCCCTGGGGAGGCTCACTGGCTGCTTAGCATCCAAAGTTTCTGTTGGCCAGGGTCACTCCTCTACCTAACTCCCACTACCATTCCAGACTCTACAAATATAATCAGGTGTGATCAGCAGTGTAGGCACAGGGGACATTATTACACAGAGGGCAAGGCTTTACCAGGACAGGGAACTGTGACCACCTGGGCACTCTTTTCTGAGGACAGTAACTCCTGTCTCAGCTGTTCTCTGCACAGCCACCTTACATAGCTACCTTTCGGTTTTACCTTTACTCTAATCTAGATCTCTTTGTAAAATATCCTGCTACTTTTTTTTTGAAATTTCCTTTGATACTTACGAGGTACTTGGAAAGTTAAGTTAAGCCTTATTTGCACAGCGTTAATGTATGTATTCATAAACATTAATGTACGGACCATAAACACGCCCAGACGTTGACTCTGAGGACAGTTTGGATTTTCACTGAATACTATTGAGGTTGGTTGTGTCAGAGCGTGAACTCCGAAATCACGTCATCCTGAGTCTGAAGTCATCATCCTGAGGGGCCTGCTACCTGGCAGATCTCATCAGGTTTAACTGAAGGACGCCTAAGGAGATCATCAAGTTGCCCATCCCTTCCTGCCCCCTTGTGGAGCAGTGGCCATGCACCATGCCTCCATCTGCTTGTTTGGGGCCTCTGAGCCTTCGGTCCGCACTGAGCCTGAGGTGCTGATGTAGGAGGTGGATGCTGTGGGCTGGGAACTCTCATTCAGTTGCCTAATAGACTTCAGAGCTGCTCATTCCTACCCAGATCCCTTCTGTCTCTGATGAATGCACACACTGTAGATTGCCACTTAATCATCTTTGAATGGATTGCTGAGATGACGAGTGGTCAAGCGGCTGGACCAGTAAGACTGTCGCTGTCTGAAACTGTCAGCAACCCTTGAACCTCCCCCAATAGGAATATCTTCCTGAGGAGGTATTGAATATATGCATGTAGTCAGGACTGCCATAAAATAGTGTCTCCGGGTTACTGACCTGACCACGGAATGGGATAGCCTGCTTTTGTGGGTCATTCAAATGTGAGTCATACAATCAATGGTGGGGCTAAGCGCCTCACAACGGAGTTGACCCCAGGTGGCCGATGGACGCGGGAGGAGGTATCAGCACCATCTCTCAGCTGCTGAGGAGAGTGAGGGCTGTGAGGCGCCGTCAGAACACGAGCGGGAGCTGGGGGAGTGCGGAGTTAGATGGCTGCTGGGGAATGGTGCTTAGTATTCTCTTCTCTAGCTGCTCATACACTCACTCTGTCTGTCACCAATGCTACTTCTGAAAACAACAGTGCATTCACACCGTAAGGCCTGCACACGGATGTCATAGCGGCTTTACCCATGATAGTCAAAGGTGGAAAAACCCTAAAATGTTCATCAGTGGGGAATGGATATGTTATGTCTATGCATGTATTCTATATAAGCCGTAGTAATAAAATGCCATTTATACAACATTTGGATAATTCTCATAGTTTTCTGTAAAGGACTATGTAAATGTGCTTCCATTCACAAAGTTCAAAGAGGGAGGAGTAAGCTGGTATGTGGTCAGCTGGTGTTATAGCCTTAATGTTTGTTCCGGTTCACATTCTCGTATGGGCTCATCAACTGGCGTGTGTAACCCAGAGGCTGAGGTAGTTCACTTATTTTTAAAAAGGGTTAATTTAGCCTTAGTTTGAAAGATTCTGGTCCAGGATCGGTTGCCCTCACTGTGCTGTGCCTGTGTCAAGCAGCTCACTAACGCTGGGTAGTGCAAGGTAGGGAAAACCGCCACACACAAGGCGGGGAGAAAAGGAAAAGAGAGAGGGGCTGGGTCACACTGCTGGCTTCAAAGTTATGTTTCCAGTGACCCCAAGACTTCCCACCAGACCCAGCCTCCTGCAGACCCCACAGCCTCCCTCCTCCCACCAGTACTGCCTGGGATCATGTTTAACACACGGACCTTTGGGTCATGGGCAGCATCCATTTGCAGAACCAATGTTTGAGCACTGGCTTATGACATTGTTTGACACTCAGAAGAAATCAGAGTACCAGGAGAGACCCAGTTAAGAGAAATTCTATTTAAAATGTCAAGCAAAAAGTGATTCTGCCCAGATGAATATCACCAATTATGTTCTGACTTCGTGAAATTGTTTCTGTAAATGAACAGGATTATCTGCGTCTCACCGATTCTGTTCTAAAGACCCCTGCACACGCTACTTATAAAGAATTGCTAAGATAGTGAAGGGAAACACTATTTAGAAATAGGTTAGGAAGTTACAAAGCTGACAGGTAGCTTTGGGCTATGGTCCATGGAATACATTAGCTGAGAAAACCGGACTTTACAAATAAGGAACTCAAACGGTGATGGAAACCACAAACCACAGCAACCACTCGGCCGAGAGCCAACTGTAACATTTCTTTTTCTTTGCGATGCAGCCTCCTCTTTCTTGATGAAAGTTTTATATCGAAGGCCCTCAAGGAAGACAGAGCTTTCCTTCATGCTCCTGAATAAAAGCATCTATGGGATATTAATTGTGTCTTGTTGAGGGAGAGATTATCTGGAAAAATTTATTTCTGAGACAAGAAGCAGATATAGGAAATACAGCTAACATCTGCAGCCTTAAGACAATAATTCAACAAACTTTGCCAGCATGAAGAAGCTCTACTAGATTCTAGACAATTCTAGAGTGCAGATTTTAGAGTACATAACTTATGTAGAAATATTTATAATAGTAAATAAAAGTATAATGTAAAACAACTTGGTAGGGTTATGGATGATTTGTGTTTACCCATTTTTAGTATTTTCTATGAATTGTGCAGTTTTATTTCATTTTAATGGGAATAAAAAATGAAGAAAAAATTCACGATAAGCTAGTTTGCAGAAGTCTCTAAGTAAAAATAACAGTATTCAGTATTGTTCTTTTAATAAAGCAAGAAGCATGATGGTTAATAAAATTTTGCACTGACTTGCTTTGGAGCAGACAGAAAACCAGTTTTCCTCTACCACTTATCCAATGTGGCTCTACATGAATAGTCTCTCTTAGACTCAGTTTATCCCCTTGTCAAATGAGGGTGAAACCTGTACTGGATGGTTGCTAGGAGAATTGGGTTTTGAAAAACTCCTGACTTGATAAATATTCTCAAATTTAATCCCGTTCCAGTGTGTAGCTCATTAGTAAATACAAAGAGTAAGTAAAATAAAAAAGAATCCATTTGTAAAGAGAGAAAAATAAGCATGAGCGATAACTTGAGCACGCAACAACAATTATGCCACACTCTTGTGCTGGAATCATTTATGTAATACCCGTAAAGTGGTTGCTAAACCTTACTGAACACACTTGAACAATGTTGCAGCCTGTTATTCCCACATATATATTGATGCACAACTGAAGCAATCTGCAGGTACAGTAAAGCGGAGTGGTTTTCAGTGTATTCTCCAGGTTGAATACCATCACCACTGATTCTAGAATACTCCACCCCCCCACAACTCCCAAAGAAGAATCATACCTTTGAGTAGTTAGCTCGTACCCTCTAGCTCTTGGTAGTCACTAATTTTTCTGTTTCTGTGGGTTTTCCTATTATTATGTCGTACGAGAGTGTGCAGGGTGTGGCTCGCCAGTCCAGCTTTTGTTCTCAAGATAATCCGCATTAAGCACAGACAGTCAGATTTATCGTGATGATTAGCTAGCATCCCAGATTTTTTTTTATAGAGCATTGGTTATCAAATCATCAGTTGGTGGGGATCTGAATTATTTATACATTTCTGATAATGTGAATAATGTTGCTATGGATACTCCCGACAAAGTTTTATGCGTGTTCTTTATTTATTTGAATACAAAGTAGCAGACTTTCTGGTGGCATTTTCACATATACTTGTGTTTGAGTATCCCTTCTGGTCCTGTCTGTTCTTCTCCCCCATCTCTCTGCATCCCCTGTTTTCATCTTCTGTCCTCAGAATGCCCTCTCCACTCTCATACCCTCAAAACTACTTCCCCCAGAAAGGCCTCTGTCTGGTTTCTTGGCATCCACACCATTTCCAGATAAACACACATAAAACTTGGAAGCTGAGATCCGTGTCTGAGAAAGGAGCATGTGCACCTGTCCTCTGGTCCCACGTCACCTTGTTTAATATAGTTCCATCTTCACCTTTATTTCATTTTCATGGATGATTAAATTTCCATTGTGTCTATGTGCCACATTCTCTCTGTTGATGGACATCTAGTCTGGTTCTGTTTCCCTGCCGCTGTGAACAGGGCAGCAGAGACCATGGGTGTGTGTATATATCTGTCATGGGGTTCAAGTCCTTTGGTTATGCATCAGAAGCAGCACAGCAAATCCATGTGGTAATTCCAGTTCGGGTCTTTAGAGACCCGCACCATTCTCCACAGAGGCTGTACCACTTGACCCCATCTCCAACGACGATTAGGGTTCATCTTTCCCCACACCTCCATCAGTGTTCGCTGCCATTAGCTTTTCTGCTGAAAACCATTCTGACCTGGGTGAGCTGGACTCTCAAAATCATTTTATTTGTATTTCTCTGATGGATAAAAGATGTTGGATACTTTCTCAAATTTCTATTCACCATTTTTCTTCTTTTGAGAACCACCTGTTCAGTTCACCGGCTCATTTATTAACTCGCAGTCTTGGTGCTTCGGGGAGGGGGTTAATATTTGCATCCCTTTATCTATTCTAGATATTAATGTCCTGTCTGAAATATAGCTGGTCAGGAGTTTCTCCGTTCCGCAGTTCTCTTTGTGCCTCTGGCTGTCTCCTTGCTATGCAGAAGCCGTTTAATTTCCTGTGATCCCTTTCACTGTTGGGTTGCTTTGCCGAAAAATGAATGCTGCTTGCTGTATCTTGAGGTGCTGCCCGCCCCCCCCCCTTTTGCTGATTTGAAGTATGACAGTTTCAGCCTTTCATGTTGTAAAGTGAGCTTTTATTGACAGCTTTGTTCTCCCTCTTCCATTCTAGCTTTATTGTGTCTGTATTTTTGGTTATCTTTCCCATTTCATCAAAACTGGGCATTTTATATAATATCACATAGCTATTCTGAATCTCAGATGCTCCCTCTTCCCCGGGGCTGAAGGCTGCTGTTACGGGGTGACTTTTTAAACTTCATTCTATGAAGTTGGTATTTTCCCTCATGAGTGGCCACTTTACATTCTGCTGGGTTCACTAAGTGGTTACTTTGGAATTAGCAGAAAAATTTAAAGTGCTTGTAATCAATAACTCTCTTCCTTCCTGGGGGACTCTGCATGTGTGTTTGGACGGGCTCTCCATACCCAGCCATACCCAGGAAAATCCCAACTCTGTCTTTGCCTTCCCTTCTGCTCCTTAGTGCCTCAAATTTAGCCAGAGGTGAGAGCTTAGGTCCTTCCCAAGTCTTTCTCAAGAACACACATGGTCTAGATATGTATAGTTACACTTGAGTATGGTGCTCCAGATTCCAGGAAGTGTGCTCAAGATTCAGTCCCTCCCCCCACCCCCGCCTTTTAACTTTCTTGGTTAGTTTAGTTTTAAATAGTAGTAGCCATGAAATTAAATGATGGCTTCAATTTGTTCCAGCAAATTCTCCAGAGAAGGCCAAAGAAGAAGAGCTATGCAGCCAGAGATTGGCGGCTCCCATAGTATGTGTCTGGCTCCTGGTTTTACCATAGCCACGGGCTGTTGGTTTTCTCAGAGGTAAGGGGCAAGTGTAGGACTAGGGAAAATTAAATTCTGCATAACTCAGTGTTCTCAACAACACCCCAAGTTTTTTTTTGAAAAATCTTGAGATTTGCTATGAATTTTTGATTTCTAGAGTTCTAAGGTACTTGGCTTACTTCTCTTTGTTTTTCCGGGGGAGAGAAACATTTCCCTGCATAGAAGGAAAATGGCAGGTCTTTACTTTATCATTGTTGCTGAGACAATGCTCTAAGATAGCTTTAAAAGCCCTGGAACTGGAGCAGCCTCTGCTGTCTCAAAAAAGAACACAAGGAAGCAACCTTCACAAATCTGTCTAGGTCAGTCAGAGAAGATTCCACGGGATGGAAGAACAGAAATCCGTGTGCTGGTCTTAGTTTATTGTCCCTGTTCTATTTCTTGGCCTCTCCCTGTTCTTGCCTTTAATTTGAATTAAAAGGTAAGTAGCAGATTGGTCCCCCTCAATCTTTCTAGACAAGGCCTTCCACGGTGGGTACCTGATGAGTTGCTTCTGGAGCCTGGCCCTTTGTGTGCCCGCGTTTGCAGTGGTTGCCCTATAGCTGCAGCCAGATGATGCCACGTGGTTGCCCAAGACTGGGCTGTAGGCAGAAAGTGTCAATGAAGACTTCCTTACTCCCGACCGGAGGAACGGGGTCAGCCATATGTGGCAATATGGTTTTGTTGTTGTTGCAGACAGAGGTGACAGAACAAATATGATCAATGCTTATTTTATTTCAGTGGAAGATACAATTCCGTTAATCAGAAGATAACGAATGCCAAGAAAGGACCAGTAAAAAAGGTTACCAGATCAAACCATCTTCCAAAACTCAACCCGTGATTCCAGAGCTGGGCAGACTTCTATTTTTTTCCATCTTTTCTTCATCCAGAATCTTCAGTTTAGGAGGCGGACACTCAACACATTCCTCAGGAGAGGAAATGGATAAGGAAGAGCGGCTTCTCTCGCTCTTTCAAAAATCGATTCCTCTGACTGCATAAAAGTCATGTGTCTCCAGTGACTCCAAGAAACCAATACCTGTGCTTGTGGTTCTTACTGTGTCCTAGGAGGGAGCCTGAAGGCTGATGTCATTCCAGTAGTCTCAGCAGGGTCTTTCCGATCTGCTCTGATTATGCTGCCAACTGTGTGTGTGGCTTCTAAGTTGGCCATTAGCTAAAATTTTATATGTGTATGTATAAAACCTTTATGCAATGTTAGGTTATGTCCTGCTCACGCAGCTCAGCTTTTTTTTTTTTTAAATCAAGGTTTCCAATAAGCACAGATCACATGCATATTGAAGTGTGGCTGAGCTGTTCCTAATCACCTCATCTGTGCACTGTGTGGGTCTCAGCGCCCCACTTTGCTGGTCACCTCGAGGGTTGGGGCAAATCTTATCACTTCATGTTTATCACCCACATCTATAAAATGGCTATGGTAAATTTTATAGTTTATAAGATTTCTTGCTGTTCTAGAAAGATTATTCAGTCCCAGGGGCTGGCCACTGGAGTATGTGGCATTAAAGTCACATTGTGGTGTTTACTAGCTCACAACAGTGGTCTGATTCTTTGGATCAGCTTCTCAAGAGTTTGGAATACTGCAGACTAGCAGTAAACAGAGCAATATAGTATATAGAATAAGGGAAAATTGGTTTTAAGACCCATAAACTTTAATGAATCCTATTCATGTTTAGGGATGTTTGTGATTTAGATGGGTTTTATAACTGTAATCTAGGCCAGGAAAACCCGTATAATTTACTAGCCCATTTTAATAAGAGAAATGATTGGGATTTAAATTTCCTGTGCATGTTTTAACGAGTGGAGCTTTGATCCATATCTAAGGAGAGGTGTCATTTGCTTCTTCCTTTATGCAAGGGACTCACGTCTGTGTGTATGTATGTATGTGGAATATGTGCTCACGTGTGCGGATGACATCTGTGGCTGCCTGCACAAGACCTACACAAGGTCAAGCCAGTCATCATTCCAGCTCCAAGGGCCCCTCCCCTAGCTGAGGAGCTAGTGAAGGTGGCAGTTGCCAGGGAAGGGGGAGTCCATTTTCTTTTAAGGGTGTGGTCCCTGGTAGGTTCACAATTCTCCAGTAGATGGCTCTACATCCATGCATTTATGTATAGCACTAACTAGCTTCTATGGAATATATGTGTACATATGTATATATATATATATATATATGAGATCTGGAAGGAAGTGGGGTATGTATAATATAAATACATTGTATTCAAAGAATAAACTGTATTAATAAAATGGAATGTAGGCATAATAGTGACTTTAATGTACTTATTTACTTTTCCTTTATTTTTTTTCTAAGTTTGTTTCTTGGGACCAATTTTTCTCCTGGCTTTGAGTATCGTTTTCTGCACATTATATCCATATAATTTTTATTGGACTGGGCATTAGTAATTTCACATTGTGGATTATAATGTTCTTATGAGCATTTAAGTTGTTTACAGTTTTGCTTAATCTTTCAGACTTCTGTTGGAGTGAGTCAATTTCTCCATGAGCTAGGTTACTAAGACTAGCTAGCCTGAGGCCCTGGTAAAGATACCCTGGGTGACACACAGTGACACTTAACTATGCCTGGCCCCAGCTTGGGTACCCTGAGGCTTGCAGACATTCTGCTTCACAGCTTTGCCCCTGTACCTTGGTGTCCAGCAGGGGCTCATGGTCCCCTGTGAAGATTTGGAGTTCTGTTTTTGTACAAGTCTTTGTGTTCTGCAACATCAGCCTCTTTCTCCAGCTCCTGCTTCCTCAGCTGTGGGAAGTGGTCCTGTTAGCGTGGTACCCCCTTCCCTGAGGACTGTGCTGTGCTATGGGGAGGAACTGAGCCGGCACAGGGCTTGCTGCATTTCTCAGGGCGCACACTCTTATGTCTGCAAACAATTGTCTCGTCTATTTTCATCGACCACTCTGCTCAGTCGCAGTGAATGGATAAATTTGGCTTCGTCACTCCTTCAAGGGCAGAATTAAAGAACTCATCCACTTGATACTAAACTTTTTTAAAAGCAAAGAAAATGTATTAAAATACAACATAAAAGTAGGTTTTGGGTTTTCAGCCATTCTGTTTCTTTGTGGTAGTGCCTGGATAAAATGGGGCACGTGGCTTTGTCTTGTCTTCCCTGCTACAGAAGTGAAGAAGAGGGAAAGAGTATTTTGTGATCAAACTGCTGGACTGTAGCCCAGACTGCTTTATTCTCAACCAGCAGGACCCTTCCTCCATGAAACACACGTGAAGCTCATGCTTCACAGGTGGGGAGCGCTCTGTTTACCCGTGTGAAGTTCGTATCTACTGGGTTGTTGTCTGTGTTAGAAACTCTGTTCAGGAGCACACGGCTGTGCTTCGTGACAGGGGGTAAAGAATTGTGAGTGACCCGATATCAAACAGATAAACCCATTGGTGTCTTCCTTTCTGGTCGTCACTGCAGGTTTGTCTTAGTCTTTGTCTTTGAGGCGCGGTCCCATTATACATTTTACTGTAGTGGCTCACCTTGGTTACCTAGGAAGAGGGAGCCACAGTTGAACACTGTCCATCAGATGAGCCTGGGGGGGGGGGTCTGTAGGGCATTTTCTGACTAGCTCATTTATGAAAGCAGGCTTAGTCCACCGTGGGCATCACCACTCCTGGGTCATAAACAAGGAGCCAGCCCCATTCTTCCGTGGTCTCAGCTTTGAGCTCTAGCTCCAGCTTCACTCAGAGACGGCCTGTGAAATGGAAATTAACCAAATAACCCTTCCCTCTCCTAAGCTGCTTTCTCTAAATGTTACATCATAGCAACAGAGACTAAGCTAGAACTCCTCAGCTGGCAACTGCTATCCTCCTGCCTCAGCTTCTGAAATGCTGGCACCACAGACCATGCACAATCAGAACAAAATCTAAGCATAAA
This sequence comes from Arvicola amphibius, assembly GCF_903992535.2. Lineage (NCBI taxonomy): Eukaryota > Metazoa > Chordata > Mammalia > Rodentia > Cricetidae > Arvicola > Arvicola amphibius. Next base: position 23,266,183 of record NC_052057.2, on the reverse strand, counting down.
ACACGTACGTCATTTCTAGGGCTAGCCCACAAAAACATCCAAGATCCTTCTCCTTGGCTGTGCCTCCTCCCTGCCCTAGTCTTCATTTATGCTCTCTGGATGTATTAGAAACATAGCCATGTTTTTTTTTTTGTTTGTTTTATTTTGTTTTGTTTTTTTGTTTTGGTTTTTCAAGACAGGGTTTCTCTGTAGCTTTGAAACCTGTCGTGGAACTAGCGTTTGTAGACCAGGCTGGCCTTGAACTTACAGAGATCCGCTTGCCTCTGCCTCGCAAGTGCTGGGATTAAAGATGTGCACCACCGCCCGGCAACATAACCATAGTTTTAATGGGCTTATTTTCTATTTCATTTATCCAGTCTGTTTCTATGATTTTTCTCCTGGTTTCTGAACTCATTTTCTGCCCATCATATAATTTTTATTGGATGCTGTGATTTGTGTAATTTTATATTATTGTTGATTTTTTTGAGCTTCATTCCTATAAGCATTTAAACTACATTTTTTTTTTTAAATGTGAATGCTGCCAGGTAGTGGTGGTGCACGCCTTTAGTCCCAGCACTCAGGAAGCACAGGTAGGCAGATCTCTGTGACCAGCCTGGTCTACAAGAACTAGTTCCAGGTCAGGCAGCAAAGCTACACAGAGAAACCCTGTCTCAGGAAAACCAAATAAATAAGTAAATAAATAATAAAGATAAAAGATGAACAGAACGTGAATGCTGGGGATCAGATTCGGGTCCTCAGTCAGGCAAGCACTTTACTGACTGAGCCAGCTCCTCAGTTGCATGCTATTATATAGATGAAATTACATTATCAAAAAAACACTACTACTATGTTGTAGTACAGTCATTTAGAAGGGCTCTAGAGGCATCTCTGGATACCCATGTTCATTCAGAAAACGAGCCCTAGAAGCTGCAGACGCCATCACCCTCAGCACCCACTTCAGAGGTAAGTTAGGAGGTCCGGAAAGAAGAAACAAATCCACCCTTTCCTCCCTACACGGCTCTTGGTCTGTGTTCCAGAACAGCAACAGAAAAGCAAACTAGAGTAACTAGGCTGGCCTTAAGCTGGCCATCCTCCTGCTTCAGCTTCTGAAGCGCTGGCGGTACACATCCCAAAGAAGCAAATCTCAAAGCCCTGATGTTCGGTAGCCCTACGCTGTGGAAGACTCTTGAGTCCCTGAATTATCGAAGGTAGCAGATTTGTTCCAAGTTTACCATGTTAATCATCACTTGGTGGTTGTGTGAATAAAGCCGTCTATCCTTGTATGTGGTCTGTTTTTGGCCACCAATATTTGGATTTTACTTACTAAAGCAATTAACCTGTTCTCACTCATATTGCACACAAGCAATATTTCTAATAAATCTTAGAGGGATTGGGTGTCTTAGTAGCTAATAACATCTTCCTAATCACACAGATAAATCAGGCCATCCATAAATAGTAGTGTTTTTTGGCCAGAGGATTCTTAACTTGCACTCAAAATTGAATCCAACTCTACTCTAAAGTCTTTTGACCATAACTAGAACATTTTTTTTAAAAACTAGGATATCTTTCAATCTCCATTAATACCTGTATAGAACGCTGTTCTCTCAAGCCTTGCTACAAATAAATGCTTTACAATTTGATAGTCCAATGCTAGCTGGGTCCATGTCTGAATGGGAAACATGGAAAACAGCTTCACTTGGGATTGGAATATACACCCTCACTGGTCCGTGGTCTTTGTGGAACCCCAGTGGGCAGCAGGCACAGTGAAGACCTTCTCTCCAGGGAAGTGGTGGGCTCCCTGACTGGGCTCTGACTCTGCTCTCTGAGAGGAACACTCCTGTCTGGGTTTTCTTAGTAGCCTTTGCCTCACTCAGCTTCTCTCTTCCCAGTCATCTCGCTCTCCTTTGAAGTCAGTGCCAAGGGCTATGCTGCCCTTTGGGCAAGCGCATCTTCCAGTGCTCATCTCCGCACAAACAGTGGTGCCCAGAGGTGACTTTAGATTCCCTTTAAGAGTCAGTTTCCAGGTTTACAGATTATTTATTTATTTATTTATTTATTTATTTATTTATTTATTTATTTGGTTTTTCGAGACAGGGTTTCTCTGTGGCTTTGGAGCCTGTCCTGGAACTAGCTCTTGTAGACCAGGCTGGTCTCGAACTCACAGAGATCCGCCTGCCTCTGCCTCCCGAGTGCTGGGATTAAAGGCGCGCGCCACCACCGCCCGGCTCAGATTATTTATTTTTTTGATAATGACAGAGAGTGGTTGAGGATGACATACACCACCAACCTCTGGCCTCCATGCACACATATACACACATGCCCATATATACATGTGCACATACACACATACACACACACACCCCACATACAGCAAAGGAGAAGTGGATTCTACATATAATAGTCATAATTTCCAAGCATGATTTGTTTCTTTGGTCCATTCCTCTTTCTTCCTCTTGAGAGTCACCAAACAAGTATTTAAACTTATTTCCTCCTGGGAGTAAAGTTGACAGTCGTGGTTGAGCTCTGTCACAGCACGGGTCCTGGTGGCCTCTGCGGTGTTCTTCTCGGTTTCGTCTTTGCTGTGGGGACCCTAGAGGGACACTGTCACACCCTTCTCAGTTCTCAGTTTCTAGGTTTTCCTTGAAAATGGGTTATTTGCACTCAAAGTCACTTTGCTTTTTCTTTTTGGCTTTTCGAGACAGGGCTTCTCTGTGTGTAGCCTCGGCTAACTCATGCTATAGACCGGGCTGGCTGTCTTTACTTTTAAAAGACAACTGACTTAAAGACATACTTACTACTAATATTTTCCCCAACATTTTTTTCTTGGGTCTACACACCTGCTGAGTACTTAGTCCTCTGTGAATAACAGGAGTCTTCAGGCTTCTAAACTCAATGTCTCTTTGGGGTCCCCCGCTCCCCACGAGCTGCTGAATCAATGCCACTTTTTTCAGTGTTCTGTTGATGCAGCTACTACCTTCAGGTGTCAGAAGAGCCACAAAGGTTTTCTCTGTTATCCAACGACCCTGCCTGGCTTCATCAATAAAAGAAGTAAATATAAATAATAATAGAAAGACTATAACTGGGGAGCATGGTAGGAGACATCCAAGAATTCAAATCGTTGGCAGTGTCAGAGTATGGCTTTGTGTCCCTATCTTTAAACACACACACACACACACACACACACACACACCACACACGCTTGCGTGCGCACCCACACACTCAGGTATTATGAAAGCTTTATAATAAATAGGAAAAACTAGCCCAGTAGGTTCTTCTCTCCTGTCACTATATATTCAAGATGTCCTCTTTCTACTTTGTGTTATCCCTAACATCCATCAACAAGAAATTTCTCCTTTTAAGATGCCTGAATTTTTGGTGACAGAAATTCCTGACGGCTTAGGCCAGCTGTCACTGTGGCTAAAGCAGAACAAGCCCCTTCTCAGGCACTACAGCCACAGACGCTCTGAGGAATCTGCTGACTTTCACGGTTCAGTGGCATGGTTTTGCCCGGGAGTGGGGGCCACTCCGGATCCTGTGTGACACAGCCTCAACCATAGTTCTAATGTCACTTCCATTTAGTTCTGTACCCTGTACAAGGCTCTGAGGTTAGAAATGAGGTAGATTTACTAGAACCAATTCCTGCTTTTGAAAGTTAGTATATTAGTTGATAGGAAAAATGTCAAGACCAATTACAGTCTTCTGCTGGGCAGAATCAGTTTCTATGTGATTTTTTTTTCCTGCCTTAAGGGAAATGCTTCTTAACCTATGGGGTGTGTGTATTTGTTATCAACTTACTAGTTACTGGGATATGAATTCTAGTAAAATAGTCTCTACCCTATGATGCTAAAATAGTTGCGCCTGTCGAGCAGAGGCAGAGGAGGGTTCCTACGGAGTTGCTCTAACAGAACATCACAGACTGGCGTAGGAAAAACAGAGTCTTATTTCTACCAGTTCTGGAAGCTGCCAAGTCCAAGATCAGTGTGTTGGAAGATTCAGCGGTGGGGATGCTCTGATTCCAGCTCTACAGACTTATCTTCTCATTCGTGCTTGCTGTGTGGAAAAGCCAAGGGGCTCCCTCAGGCCTCTTTTACATAAAGGCACTAATATAATTAATGAGGGCTTCTTCCTCCTGGCCTCTCAAGGATCTCACCTCTTAATACCAACATCTCAGAGTCAGAATTTCAGCAGATTAATTTTCACGGAGACATGGATTCTCTGCTGCCCAGGGAATTAGGAATACCTTGCAATTTTTCCTTGTTTTCCCAGATTAAATACAAAAGAAAATATGAGTCCGTGCATGCTGTGAGGGAGAGCCAAGCCAGACAGACCGGAGCGCTCGTGGTTAAGCATTGTGAACTTAGACCACACAGCTCTTAGGACCACACTTCTGGGTTAAGAAAACTGAGCAGCAAGGAGACATACAAGTAAGAGAGGGTCTGGCCTCTCAGATGCAGGGCAAGTCACACCGAAAATTCAGGTGGAAGTGAGGATGGTTGGGAATTGAGCGGTTAGCTGGGGAGGCACAGAGGACATGGCCAGTATTGTTCCCAAGTCACTGAGCTGGCTCACAAAGGTTAGGGACTTCCCTGGGTTCATATGTTTCATCCATAGCACCAAAGAAATTCCTCAGCCTGGTCATGGGGTTTCCGGGAAGAGAGCCTAATTTGGGGAGAGAGACTGATTTGGCTGACTTGATTAAACGCTGAGTTTTGAAAGCCTGATGGGGGAACGAGAGCGTGGGCTCTACTGTCACACCAAGGAAAAGAGTTAAGTGTATAAACAGAAAGGCTCTTGCACAGTTTTAGGTTAGAAATGACAAGATTAAAACTGCCCTCTTCTTCTCTGGATGCCATGTGATGACCATACAGTCACTCTGGTAACAAACTCATTTTGTTTATGCAATCTCTTTCCAACAAATCCTGTCTTTTGTGTCTCACTGCACAATGGGTGGCCTTATGAGATAGACTAGATCAATAGGCTCATGTCTTTAAAGACCTAAAGTCCACTAGTGCCAATCAACTACTGGAATGCCCTTAATTTGTCCTTATCTTTAAAATACATTTATGTTTATATGTATGTGGGTGTGAGAGAAATGTGCCTGTCATTATGTGAGCATGTGTGTGTGTGTGTGTGTGTGTGTGTGTGTGTGTGTGGGGTGGTGGGGGGAGAAAGGGAGGGTGTGTGTATGTGGAGGCAGAGAAAGGGAGGGAGAGAGGGGTATGAGTGTGTGTTCACAATGTGCATGCAGGAACCCTGGGAGGCCAGAAGAAAACATCTCTGGAACTGGAGTTACAGATGGCCATGAGGGGCCATGTGGTTTCTGGGAATTAACCACGAGTCCTCTGTAGGGACAGCCAGTGCTCTTAACTGCTAAGCCATCTCCCCAGCTCCATAACCGGTTCTCCAATTCAAATATTTCAATGCCTGCTCCGTGCCAGGCATTTTTCTAGGTCTTTATTCTAGAGATTGGGAGAAGACAAAATAATGTGTTAGTTACACCAGGGTAAACCATGCAGTAAACAATAGCGTAAGGGGCTCCATTCTGACGCGAGTGCCCGGGAGGTGTCTCCACAGCGGAGAACCACACAGTAGAAAATCCGGAAAGAGATTGAGAGGAATGAAGGAACAGCAGGAAGACACCATGACCAGAGGCTGAGAGGTCAGGATGGCAGGAATCAGAGACCGAGAGACGAGAGGACCTTGTTGGGCACGGGAGAGAAGCGGGCGTTTTCATAAGACAAGGCGTTCATATCGGGCTTCTGTTTAAGCCTTGGTTCTGGCTACTGGTGAACTGCCAGAAAAGATGGGTAGAGACAAAAGCGGAAGCAGAAGTCTGAACAGAAATACTTGTGTTTATAATTCTACAACAGAAGTTGACGATCAGTGGAATTCTGCCAGTCATGCATACTACAAAGGTGGTATAAGACTGTTCTTATATTAGTGTTTAATATATGTTAGTCAAATATATTATTTAATATATATGCATATATATGCACACACACACTTTAGTGTCTTATATGGGAAAGGTTTTAAGTAAAATGCCCGAAATTGGTGAATTCTCTGACTTTTAGCTTTTGTGGTTATAATCTCATGAAAACACTCTCTTCAGTCCCACTGTCTCTGAAAAGAGACAGCGTTGGAGATTAGCCAGGTGATCAATAACCTTAGGCACACAGTATGTGATAGTCGCTAGGACACACCAACGTAGATTTTCAAATGGTGAAAGCTTTGTTTTGTCTTCTTAAACACAAGAGTTCATTTGAACAACTCTTTTATTCTATATGCATATTATAAAAAAAACCAAACAGTTAGCTGGACCTGGTGTCACAGACCTGTATTAGTAGCTATGCAGCAGGAGGATCACAGGTTCTAGGCCAGCCTGGGGAACTTAGTAAGACCCCCCTCCCCCATCTCAAAACGAAGAGCAAATATGAGGGCCGAGGCAGGTCTCAGTAGTATAGTGTACTTTCTAGTGCACACAGAGCCCTGGGTTCAACCCCCAGAACCAAAAATGAAAGGGAAAATTCAATAATAATTTAGTTAGGAGAGTCATGTAAAACTCACACGCTTTCCCATATTGTAGGTTAGAGTGAATGAGTAATTTTAGGTGCATTTTTCTAATTTATCAATGTAGAATTAGTGTTACAATATTTTATGTCGTGGTACTATATTCAGTATGCTGATCCTGTAGGGACTGTCGGAAGTGTCACCTGCCCATTTGTCTCTAGTGACACAAGAATAGTTCAAGAAGGTTAAAGGTGACACAGGAAATCCATGGCTTGTGTTTTTGTTTTTGTTTTTTTTTTTTTACAATGCACAGGTTGATGGCAAGTTTCACTATCCAAGGCTAATACCTCTTCCGGGCAGGTACTTTTAAGGCTTCCCTGAGCATTGCAGAATATTTAGCAGAATTATTCAACTCAGCCAGCTGGAAGCCAGTTCACCTCAGTGTCCTTGGACGTTGCCAACTGTCAGGCAGGGGAGAGGCCTGTCCAGCAAAATCCCCTTCAGGGAGATCCACTGTAAAACAGTAGGTAGCTGTCCACTTGAAAATTAAGCTTTCCTTTGAGATGCTAAAAATATCTAGGTTGATTCTTCTCGATTTTACCCTTTCACATTCTAGATACAAAATAACAACAGCAACAACAAAGCAACAACAACAAAAACTACACCCTCCCCTCCCCCGTCAGGAATGACTTTCTCTCCTATTATCTTAAGGTCATTTTTTATTCAACCTAAATATGTCTATGCTAGTCACTCTAGCCCCACAGTTGCTGTTCCTGACCCCTGGAACAAAGGAAAGTTAGTTACTGTCCAAGAGAAAAATGTTCCAAGTGGCTTCAGGTCAGACCATACCCCAGAGTCTGAGTATGACCACCCCCTTGTCCCATATCTTATACTGATGAAGAAGGCCATCCTCTTCACAGACATTTACTTATTCTCAGTCCCCGATGAGGTAGAAGGCAGTAGAGAGGTAGGGTTCATCAAAATGCATACATGTACAGATTTTACTCCGTAATCAGAGGATTGATTTCAGGCCCCCTGTTGATACTAAGATCTGCCTGTATTCAGATCCTTTATATAAAATGCTGTTGATTTTGCATATAAACAACATCTTTAAGTATCCTTTAAATCAACCTTTTGCAGGTGGAACATAGCTAATTTGAAAATCTAAACTCCTGAAACTCGGAACCCCTTTGCTGACATGATGTCACATGATCCTCCCTTTCCACATCCAAATACACACGGGGATCTGTGCATGGTGCAAAACTACTTTTAAAACCTGCATAAAATCACCTTTGGGTCTGGAATATAAGGTGTCTATGAACATGATTGTACATCATGTGTAAGAGCTGAGTCTCTGTACTATTGCCTGGTCTGAATCTCATGCTTAGATTTGGGTCTCACCTCCAAGATGTCTCAATTTGTATATGAAAAAAAAAATTCCTAACCTTTGTTAAAGGTTTCAGGCCTGGAGGCTTTAGATAAGGGATGCTCACCCTGTAAAGTCTAACACCATGCAGATAGTGGCTAATGTTCTATTGCTCAGGGGGTCTGTACAAGTTTAGCAGTGATGCAGTTTTCTCTCTCCTCCTTTGTTTGTTGAGACAGGGTCTCTATGTAGTCCTGGCCGTCCTGGAATTCACTAGATAGACCAGGCTGGCCCCAAAAGATCCTTCCCCCTCTGCCTCCACAGTGCTGGATTAAAGGCGGGCGCCACCACACCTGGCCAGTTTCTCTAATATTTTCAGCCCACAGTTTGTAGAATCATGGACGAAGGAGGATCCCCCCCCCCCAAAAAAAAAACGATTTATCTCACCGTTTCCCAACCAAATAGCAGAGAGGCACAGGACTATTTTTGTCTACTCTGATGACCTAAATCAGCCGCCCAGAGCAGAATGCAACAGTAGCGCAGGGCACCATGAGGGTTTGCTGGGAGATAGACCACCTACCGTGGTGGGTCTCACAAAGCTCGTCTGTGCTGTGTCCCAGTGAGATGTGTCACCACAAAACGGGTTCCTAAGCGTTAGAAAAACCTAGACACAATAACAAGAGAAGGAACTTATCTCAGTGCAGAGCCAGGGCTGAATACCGGGTTTGGTCAGCAGCCACCAGAAACTTCTTTACTGCCTCAGTTTCTCAGCTGAGAAAATGGGGCCACCGTATTAAATTACAGTACAAAACAGAGCAATTCCAAATTAAATAATGAATTAAAGAAACTACCATACGAGCGCTGTCCATAGGCACGGGCATCAGGCAAATATATTTTATGGGACAAACTGGCGCATCTGTTAGGACCGCTAAGTGGCTGGCCCACCCAGGCATCCATCACAGCAGAGGGTGCTCTGCCCATGCGTAGTGGAGCAAGCCAGCCTGCGGCGTGAGTGGCGGGCCTGGGGTGTCCACGTCACTCTGCCCAGCGCTCCCACAGCCCCCGGGCGGGCGCTCCTTGCGCCTCGCTCCGCCCCTCGCAGCGCGGGCCCGCCAAGAAGCTGTGGAGCTCTAGACGCCATGGCCGACCTGATCAGCAGTGGGGAGCTAGGCCGGAGGCCAGGGCAGGTAGGAGCTGTCGGGGAGGCAGCTGTGAGCATCACCCCGTCCGGCCCTGCAGGTGCAGCCCTACCAGGGCGCACCCAGGAGGCTCCATCAAGGGCCTGGAGCTGCGCTCCGGTGTGGGGCTGTTATTTGAGGTCAGAAAGCCACCAGGCCAGACTTTGAACCCCCTGACCCCCGGAGCCCGGAGCAGAACCTCGGGGCCATCCTGGGATTGGGAGACCCGGCTTGAGCTTTCCTACAGGGAAGGTTTTGGGCTATAGGAGCGTGCATTTCTCTGCATGTATTTCCGGTGTCCCTGTCCTTGCACTGCTCGCCTTTCGAAGATGGCGACCCAAGGTGGCCTTGCACAAACAAAGCCTGCTTGCCAATGTACTGTACGTACCGTACCGGGTCCGACCGCACTCTGCAGAGAGAGAGGTCCTAGAAGCGCACTTTGATCAGACCCTTGGTGACCCACCCACAGGGTTACTAGTCTAGATTTAAAAAAAAAAAAAAGTAACATGAAACCCGGCCTGGTGACTTAGCCCCCATGCAAGCTGAGGCGGGAGGATGCTGAGGATTCAAGGCCTGTTCTGGGTTATAGTGTGAAAACCTGTCTATGAGACAAAACAAAGCAAAATAGCGGGAAAGCCTGGCTAGAGATGCCTAGAGGAACATTACTCACCCCAGAAGGCGGAGCCAGCACTGTCTGTTCACAGATCTTTCTAGACTAATAGGAGCGGGGGTCTCTTACACCTAGATGAGTTTTGTTAAAACCTGTAATAAGCTTTCACTACTTAATCTTCTGACCCTTTAGGTACAAGCTTCAGGAAATGAAATTATTTCTGTAGGTTGTTTAACTGGTTTTGGTAATTCCGGGGGTGTGTGGGGGGGATAAGGTGTTAGTACGCGCGCGAAAGCGAAAGCGTTAAGGAAATGTAGTCTGATGGCTCAGAATTAAGCAAAGCTGCACAAAAATGGAATTCTGAATAAAATGCCTGATTTTTTTAGGGCACAAATAATTCTGACCCGGGAGAGTGGAGAGCCCCTTTGGAGTCTTGTGATCCTCCTGCTTGCTCCGCAGCTTGGTTAGTCTCCAGATAGAGCCAAATCCCTCCTTGGTCTCCGGGGAAACCGGAGGCCGGTGATTGCCCTCTGAGAGTTCAGGCCCAGGCAGCCGCTGCTGATTGTCGGCAGCGCTGCACCCCCGTGATAAAACTGACATAAATAACAGCTCACTAAAATGGAGGAGTGATTTGCTCTAAGCACTTCAGCACCTGCTGTTACTAATTAAGGGTTTAGACCGCCACCGTTTGCAGATGGAGGATCTGGGGCTGTAAAACTGTAGAGACTGCGGTTTCCTGAATGCATGCGGCCAGAAAGGAGGTGGGGTAGATAAGGACATTGGTGCTGGTGGGGCCATAAAGCTGCCCATCATTAAAGGAAGCGTCAGGGTGTTAATAGGGCACACACCCCTAAGAAAGCATGGGGTTTCTTTTCCTCGTCATTTTTTTTTTAATTTCCAATGAATATGTATTGGTTAAAAAACGCACTAAGCAATTCATACAGAAAAAAAAAAGATATCAAATGGAATCTAGCCAATTGTGTTTGTAGGTGGAAAAATCATAGACGTGTTCAAAGGCAATTTTTGCAAAGGAGAATATGCTAGAACTTTCCATTCTTTTTCCTCTCATCGTTGACAAACCTTCCTGTTTGCCTGTGTTCCCATGTTAACACCACCAACAGCATACTGAGTCAACACTCGGATTTATGCTAATTATACTTTATTTGCTAAATTTACATTGCTGGGTAGTGGGTTTGAATGATGTTCTAAGCCTTCTAATCTGTGTGACCCTGAGAGTGTTGTGGCTCTGGCTTTGTAGGTCAGGGAAAGAAGCCTTTGGCGAGAGGACCAGTCACATCTTTCTGGAACTGTTTTGTGCCGCGTGCCTCAGCACCCCGCATTTGCAAACCTTAGTCTAGGCACAGAGCATGGTTTCCTGTTCTGCTGCTTCCCACCCATTTTAGTTTCCTTCCTCTCCCCTCAGGCTCCTCCCCATGTCTTTGTCCCTTAAAGCTCTTGACTTTTCTCCGCAAGACTGATAGATTCTGGGGACTCTGGGAGGGGAACCTGGAAGGAGAATCATTCAGTTAGAACACCAGGTACCACTCAGGACAAGGCTCAAAGAGGCAGCTGCTTTTGTTCTTTGAGCCTGTGACTCACGCAGTTGGGGAGAGCAGTTTCCACTGCCCAGTCTGAATGCACATCCCTGGAATTCTTTCCCATCCTCTCAGCTTGTGTGTGTGTGTGTGTGTGTGTGTGTGTGTGTGTTTGTGCTCAGGTTGGTATTTAAGAAAAACCTAGAGGTGTCTACCTTGCACAGGGCCCTTACAGCCAGTGGTGGTATCTGGAACCAAGAGGAAGATACTGGTTCCTGCCCTGAAGCCTTTGGTCCCTTAGCCCCACACTGGATGTTGAAAATGGGCTGGTAACCAAGGCTCAGAGCACTGTTCTGCATCCCAAGGATTGTGAGCCCTGCTGTCTGTACCACAGAGGAGGCATGGGAAGCCTTGTGTGCAGGGTGCTTGGCTGCCCCATTCACCTGTATTCTTAGCATTACCTCTGCCAGGTACGAGGGCTCAGTCAATACCCATGAGGGCAGTAATTATCTAGCACAATTAAGCAGGAGCACAAAGCGGTAAGATGTTTGAGAAGACTAAGAGAACCAAACTTCCTAACAGAAAATTCTACAATTTTATCCCCAGCCTATACCTGTTTTATATTACCTATCCCCTGGCTTATGCCTGTTTTCAGTGTCATTGTTCAGACCACCTCGTTTTGTTCTCACTTGGCTCAGTGAGAGAAAAATTGCTATATTAAGATAAAAGAAAAATTAGGGGGCTGGAGAGGTGGGTGGCTTGGTTGGGGAAGTGTTTGCAGCTCAAGCATGAGAACCCAAGTTTGGCACCCAGTACCCAAATAGAGCCAGACATAGCCTCACATGCATCTGTAACCCCAGTGCTTGGTGAGCGGAGCCAGAGTCGGGGTCATCCTGGAGCTCATTGGCCGGCCAGTCTAGCCTAATGGCTAGTTCACTGAGAGATTTTTGCCTCAAAACATCAGGTGGAGAGTGACTGGGGAAGACACTTGGCCCCCACCCACCTACCACATACACAGGTACATACCACACACATCAAACACACAAACACTTACACACACACACCACACCACATAAGCACGGACCGCATATATACTTCACATACACACACTACAAACATACCACATACACAGATACCACACACCACATACATGCCACATCTCTGTCTCTCTCTCTCCTCACACACACACACACACACACACACACACAGACACTCCACAGAAATATTTATATAATCATTTTATGAATGCCCTATCTGTATCAGATAAATTATATTAGCATATTGGCAGTTGCTTCAACTAAAACATTATTTGGAAAAAAGTCAACAAAACTATAACCTTCTTAGAGTCCGGTCCCATAACCACTGTTACATCAGCACTCTTCTTTGGGGGGGAGGGGTCTCGGGAAGGTGCTGGGAGAGAATTAACCACGCGATCCAGTAGAGTTGGACAACAAACACTAATGGATTGCACCTGAGATACTACTGACCTATGGTGTGGCTTTCAAATGAGGTGAAACAGACCACAAGGGCCTCCAGATTCTCCCTGGGTCTCTGTAGTTTCCAAGAGCTGGGACAGGAGGATTGGGTGTTTGAAACCAGCCTAGGGATCATACCAAGGCTGTGTCTCAAATAGCAAAATAATTATTTTTGAAGGAAAAGGTTATGGTATGTTTTGAAAATGTTTGGGCTCTCGAGGGAAATAGAAGTAGGTTTGGAGGCTGGTGTCAGGTTGCAGAAAACAAAACACAAAAAACAAGAACACATTAATGAGTGGACCCTTTTATTCTTTCTGCTGTTGGTGAGTGAGACCGGCTCCTGCTGGTGGTTTGAGTATAAATGTTTCCTCCACCTCCTCTGTTCTGAACGCCACAGCAGGAGACACTTAAAATAATTCAGCCTCCAACAAGTAAATATCACTGCAAAAGAAAGGGGCAGGACAACTCTACGTTAAAACCTAAGGAGACACAGCCACCCAATGCAGTGCGTGGTTCTAGATAGAATCTTGGTTTCAACACAGTCATTTCTCTCAGAACCCAAAACCCACAGTCAGACTTGAAATCTAGAAAGCGACAGGCTCCATCCAGCGTGCATGATGGAGAAAAGCTACAGCTTTGTAGACAGGAGAGGAGAGACGCTGAGGTGGGGGCCTATTAGTGACGGGCAGAAACAAAGGGCCGCACGTGTGCAGAGGGATCACCTGGCGTGGAAGCAGCTACATGCAGAACACCTGTGCTTAGCTTGTTCCTCCGACCAGAGCAGGGATGCGGTTACCTCCGGGACACGCCTGTGAACTGATGTACGGAAAGTGAGCTGCGTGTGGGAAGGAGGCTCCCAGTTTCCAGTCCTCTGTGTGACCAGGAATGGGCACAGACTCATTCTCTGCTCTCCAGTCCATTTTCCAGTTCCATGCTCCCTATCACTGGACCCAAATCAGTTTCCATTTAAAGGACGCCACCACTGGGGACATTTACAGCCACATAGTCCTTGATTCGTAAGTAAGATTCCCGGATATAGGTAGGTGCAGCCGCCCAAGTGTGCAGCTCTACTGGGCACACATTGTGAGCCTGCTTCATTAGGAGTGTTGGTGTCCTCTCCAAATATACATCCCGATGTCCTCACTACAAGGTGTTGACATTAGGAGGTGGGGCTGTTCCGAGGTGATTAGTGCCCGTCTGTCATCAAGAATAAGATTAGTGTTCCTGTAAAAGAAGCCCAAGGTAGATCCATCAGCCTTTGACCACATGGAGGCTCACCGAGAGGCTGCCTTCCCTGAACCAGAAATCATGCCTTCGCTTGACGCTGTACCTGCCAACCCCTTCATCTTGGGCTTGTCCTATCTCCAGTGTGACAAGAAAGAGATGTGTTTTGTTCATAATCAACCTTGTTTTAGTACTTGTGAAAGAGCAAGCTGAAGGGGCTAGGACAAAAGAGAATAGAAACACATGCCTGGATTCCAGTTTGCTGGGCTGAGGAAATAGCACGGTTGGTAAATTACTCACGTGCAAAAACATTAGGACCTGAGCATCTGTGTAAAGACCGGGCACAGTGACTCATGCCTGAGCCCCCCCCCTCCTCTCCTGCATTTGGGAAGAGACGGGGAGCCCCTGGAACTCACTGGTCAGCCAATTTAGGCAAATCCTTGAGTTCCAGGGTCAGTGAGAGACTCAGCCTCAAAAAATGAGATGGGGAGACACAGAAGAAGAAATCCCATGTGGTATTCTTCCGACCACCTGCAGGCATACATATGCGCATTCACACACGAACACACAGCCGGCATGACTGCATGTCCATGTAATTCTAACTCTGGGGAAGCAGAGATACGGGGATTCCTGGCCAGACAGCCTGTCGTAGTTAGAAAACTCCAAGCCCAGCATGAGACCCTGTCCTGATGAACAAGGTGGATGCTGCTGGAAAAACGACACTCAGGGTTGTCCTGTGACCTCCTCACACAGATACACACACATGACACAATGCATGCATGTAGATACAAGTAAAATTCTAATTTGTATCTTCAGAGACGTTATCACATTCCAAAAACAACAGGTTATAAAAACATCAAAAAATATAAAACCTTAAAAATTCACAAGTCATATTAAATTCAGTACTTTTTAAAGGACTGTAGGCCGAGAATGTGATCTATTCTATCACAGAGAAATGGGAAGAAGAATCTTCCTGGGGTTTCTAACATTTCACAGAAGATTCCCAAGGAGAGAAAGACAACAGAGAGGAAAACGTGACCCCTGTTGAAGAAGTACCATCCGTTTCCAGAGCCAATAATAAGTGCTTGTACTCAGATACTATCGGGACACAAGAGATAAATAACATAAAATAACCCAAAGAAAGCAGAGTCGCTTGGTGCTTTCTACAGCCACTCTGAATATCATGAGGTGATGCACCATCATCTTCAAAATTCAGAGACCTAGACCAGCTAACTGCTTGTGAGAGCACAGTGACAGCCTTGTCAGGCTGGAAGATTCTCCTGAGCCTGCACTGAAATTCAATAAAGTGAATCCCAGAGAGAAGCAAGCAGGAGCTACAAGGAACAGTACAGACCAAAGAGATGACAACAGAAATCATTACGTGTGAATATTAATTGTAAATACAAAAGATAATATCTCAAATTCCAGTCATTCCCAACAGAAGTGCGTGGGGGATGGAGGAGAGGGAAATATTCATATGAGGGATACTGCCTTGTGTGGAGAGATGCAAGTGTCCACCTGTCAATCCATGTTTTCATGTGGCCAAGGATTGCTAGGAATGAGGCCCAACACACAATTATAAACTCACTTAAAACATTATGAGAGGTTTTTGTCTAAATGTTTCGCCTGCATGTATGTATGTGCATCATGTGTGTGTCTGGTACCTATGGTGGCCAGAAGAGGACCAGATCCCTAGGAACTGTTATTAGCAACAGCTGGAAGCCACCACTGGGTGCCGGGAATGAATCTGGGTCCTCAGCAAGAGTAGCCAGAGTTCTTTTTTTTTTTTTAGAAGTGGACATTTATTGCTTACAGGAGAGAAAGAGAGAGGGAGAGAGAGAGAGAAGAAGAGAGAAAGAGAGAGAGAGAGCGTAGCCAGAGTTCTTAAAACCACTGAGCCATTTCTCTAGTCCAAATTTAGATTTTTTTATTTGTTCTTCAGAATGTGTTTTTTTTTTTTTGCAAAATAAATAATATGGGACTTGCTAATTTGACTTTCTCACAAAATACGTTTTCCAACTAGGAAACACGGTGGTAATCCCAGCCCTCGGGAGGCAGAGGCAGGCAGATCTCTGTGAGTTCGAGGATAGCCTGGTCTACAAGAGCTAGTTCCAGGACAGGCTCCAAAGCTACAAGAGAAACCCTGTCTCGAGAAATACAAAATAAACAAACAAACAAAAAAGAAACTGGATCATAACCTTACCTGTTAATGGAACAAGAGAGGTTTACAGGGAAAGCACACTCGGATCTTCATGAAGTAGCAAGATGCTTAGACCCAAGCACAGCCCTGGGCATGGAGGCAAAGAAGAGCTTCCTGGTCTCTAGAGTTGCGGGTTGGCCGCCATTGAGTTGTTTCTCCCTTGCGTGCATTTGGTAGCGATCGCATACAGCTTCTGCTCCTCTCCTTCTCTTTCAGGAGCGACTAGACCTTTTGCTGGTTGGAGATACCACAGGATACGTCCTGACTGGCTCCATCCGGAAGTACTTTTCCACTGCAGCACAGATCACCCTGACCGTTAGCGACGTGAAGAAGGCCGCTGTGCTTTTGGCTGCAAACTCTTTTGACATAGTTTTCTTGAAGGTGACTTCCACCTTAACTGTGGAGGAACTGGAGGCTGTCAAGTTAATCAGGTAAAACGTTTCGAATCTTGACTCTGTGTCTTTAAAAATTGCCTTTGAGACCTATCTCTTGCATCTGTAAGATACAGTTTGTTGATATACTTGACATAAAATCTGACCACTTTGGGTTTTAAAGGGAAGCGTGTCTTCATGGATGGAAGTTTCACAGTGTGGGTATGTGGCCGGTTTGGCATGCTGTTGTAAGAACTAATGGTTTAACCTGAGAAGGAGTAGGTGTGAGTGGCAAGAGAGGGGATAATTAGCCAGAGACATTTATTTGGTATATAATGTTGATATTGGTCCCATAGGTATGCTTTTTTTTTTTAAAAAAAAACCTATCATTAAAATGATATATAGTTTTATTATTAAGATTTATGGGGGATATTAAAGCAAGAACCCTGAGCTCTGTGTGGAGCTGGCAGTAGCCTGAATCTTTCTGGGTGTGATGAGGTTCTTGGGATCGGAGAGAGTCCAGATCCTACCATCTCAGACATTCCCATTTCACCTTAGATCTCTGTAAAAGCCCAGCTTCTTCGTGCCCAAGTTGCTTTCAGAGAGCTGGAGAACCATGGAGGGAGAGTTACTTTCTCCCAGTGGGATCTCAGGGCATCTTGAACCACTCAGGATGTATGTAAACAGGATTAGGTCCCAACAGCTTGGCTCCCCTATGGAAAGAGCTGACAGAGAGAGCAGAATGAAGATGGTGTCAGGACAGGCTCTTGTAGGTAGAGAGCATCTGCGGACTCTCTTTGTCTGAAAGGGGCTTGAACACAGACTGATTTGGGTATTCCTGGGGGACCCTGGACCCAACCTCCTACAGACAGATAAGTTTATGATAAAATATGGAATATAGAATAATATACATTCACTTTTACATAAACTAACAGTACCATGCAGGGGTTCTTAGTTAGGTTCTATTGCTATGATAAATACTATGGCCAAAGTAACTTGGGGAGGAAAGGGTTTATTTCAGTCTCCTGATGTTAGTCCGTTGTTCAGGGGAGTCAGGGCAGGACTCAAAGTGGGAACCGGCAGCCTTGGAGGAGTGCTGCTTACTGGCTTGCTCCTCATGCCTGTTCAACCTGCTTTTTTATTCTACCCAGGACCACTAGGGATGGCACCAGCCATAGCGGGCTGGGCTCTCCACATCAATCATTAATCAAGAAAATGCCTTACGGACTTGCCTTTGGGCCAGTCTGATGGTGGCATTTTCTCAGGTGAGGTTCACTTCTTCCTGAGTGACCCAAGCTTGTGAGCTGAAGAACCAGCTTGTGCTTAGCTGGCGTACTGTACACACGAGTGTGGTTAACTCTTGCGCAGGACATTTTAGTTTGGAACCTTGCAAGCATACGAAAGCAGACGAGAGCAGCGAACTCCCAAGTCCTCAGTTCAACTTGGATTGCTCTTAGTGGGACATCTTTCCTCTTCCAGAAAGTTCTGCTGCGGGTGGATTTCACAACAAATTTGACATTGTTTAGTTCATCCATTTTGTGTTTTAGTAAATAGTTGTCTAAGCCTGGACTCAACAAAAGCCCCAACACCAGTGATACATCTATAAATGAAGAATTCTGTAATGGTGAAATATCTAATTAATATTCAGTGTTTCTTGCTTATGATTCTAAAAAAATCTTGATAAAAATTCAAGTTTCAGCTTTCCTTTCCGCTTTCTTTTTTGTCTTAAATTATACATATGTATC
The DNA here is from genome assembly GCF_903992535.2 of Arvicola amphibius. Taxonomy (NCBI): domain Eukaryota; kingdom Metazoa; phylum Chordata; class Mammalia; order Rodentia; family Cricetidae; genus Arvicola; species Arvicola amphibius. The sequence goes on along the minus strand of NC_052057.2, from coordinate 23,247,993 downwards.
TTTTTATACACACACACACACACACACACACACACACACGTATGTGTTTAAAAGAGTTTTTGGTTTTATGTAACTTTACCCAATCTGGATTTTGATGATTTTATTTTTTTATTTCCTTATTTTTATTTTATGTGCATTAGCATTTTGCCATGGGTTTACGGTGTCCTGGAATTGGGGTTGCAGACAGTTGTGAGCTGCCATGTGGGCACTGGGAATTGACCCAGGAGCCTCTGGAAGAACAACCAATGCTCTCACTGAGCTGTCTCTCCAGTCCCTGATTTTATTCTTATAGTGGTCTTGAAATGTCCTTTTTTTTCCACAACCTTTTTTAAACTAATGAGAAATCTGAAACTATGGATGTGGTTTAAGTTATTCATTTAGTGACGAAAGAGCGGTCCATCACATCACTCCTCGATTCGAGATGCTGAGTTTAAAATTTTTTTCCATCATTTCGAATTCTCCAAGTTCAAGGCATCTATAGTTCAGTTCCTAGTAGTTCAACTCTTTTTTTTTAAAAAAAATATTTATTTATTTATTATGTATACAATATTCTGTCTGTGTGTATGCCTGCAGGCCAGAAGAGGGCACCAGACCCCATTACAGATGGTTGTGAGCCACCATGTGGTTGATTGGGAATTGAACTCAGGACCTTTGGAAGAGCAGGCAATGCTCTTAACCTCTGAGCCATCTCTCCAGCCCCTAGTTCAACTCTTGAGTCTGACTTTCTTTGAATAATGATTTTGTTTCATTGTAACGTTTTTCCCTCAGATCTGGCAAGAAGAAAAACATATATTTGCTGTTTGTTTTTATAATACCTGAAGAATTTAAAGGTATGTATGTGACTTCCTCATGTGGCATGTGTTTCATTTTCAAGCAGGAATCACAAGGTTGGTGCTAACATGATTTCTTTAGGCTGTATTTCAGAATATGGAGTGGATATTAGTTTCACTGAGCCTCTGACCTTGGAAAAAATGAACACGGTGCTAAAGTACTGGAAAACATTTTTCATAAATATGGGTGAGTTAAATATATATTTGCAAAGGTTTAAAAAATTCTCGTTAACATTCTATAAAAAGCCATGTTTGCATATCTTTAAATTGATTTTCCACTTATGCCTTTATTTGTGGACTACGAATTTGCTATGTATTTCATGAGTGTGCTTTTACTCATAGTCAGGAAATTAGTGTAAATAAGGAGGAAAAGATCCTCATCTGCAAGAGAAGCGGAACTGTTCAGAATTTCCAGTGAGTTGCATGATAGCTGTGTGGTAAAGGGTGCAGGGTGCCGTTGTTTTTTGTTTGAGATTGTTATTATGTTTCTTTTCATTGGATAACCTGGCTGCCCTCACATCTTGGTTATTAAAATATAATTGATTAGGTTACTTCAGTACAGGGATGTTCAAATGGCAGGAGCATTAACCTGGAGTTGCACAGGAATTCCTTCTTATATTTATTTACCTCTTGAGATGAATACAGGGCCATTCTTTCTTTGCATAGCCTTAGACACAAAGCATTGGTGTCAGTGCCTCAGTTAGATTTCTCCTTTGTAATCCCTTACCTAGTGTATTGTGTGCATTGCAACACTTTAGCGCTAATTCCGTTAGTTTTTATCCCAAAAGGACAGCAGACAGCCTCCATGTCCTGGAATTAATGTGGTTCAGTCACTATTTTTTGCTTGCTGTATGCTGGGATACCAGCTGAGAAACTTTTTGGAATTAACCTGTTATCGGGCTGAGAGGATTGGTCGAGGGGTGGGGAGTTTTTGCATACGAGCAAATAGGGAAGACCTAAGATACTTGAGGACTGTGTTAACAGTACTTTGTGGAATACTTGAAACTTGCTAAGAGTATCCATTTGAAATGTTTTCAACGCATGCACAGTAGAATAATTACGTAAGGTGATGAATACTCAATCTGATTGTGCTATGTTTACAATGTATATGTTTATCAACTCTACATACTGCAGACACACACACACACACACACACACACACACACACACACATCACTCACACACAGTTACATCTCCATAAGGCTGGACACTTTTTTTAAACTTAAAGTTAATATGTTCTTGAAACACACCGAGGGTTATTAATATATAAGTTCACATTCTCATTCACATATGTTTGCCTCTTTACGTGTTAGTTTTCAGTGGTCAGTGTAGTGAGTTCACTTTGTAGCACCTCCTCCCCCTCACCCCGCAGCCCCTAACCCCTCTGGCTTCACCTTACTGGGCCTGACTAAGCTTGTGGCCAAGGTCCCTTTGCACTTCGTTCTCTGGTCCTCAGGACAAACGCAGCTGCTCATCACCTGTCCGGCACCTCTGATGGGTCACAGTCATTCTCTAGTTGCTCAGTCATTGCTCCAAGGACAGACAGCTGCAGATTCTTTTTCCCCTTGAGGCTATATCTCGACAGTGCAGTTGCTTGATGCTTACTTATAAATAGGAAGGTGATGCGTAAGCTCGGTTGGAGGCGCACTGTAAAATACCTAAGTTACCAGGTTCTGACTGGACAGAGGATGTCCTGGTTTGGTGTATGTAGCCTTTCAGTGGTATTTTCTAATCTGAGTGGTTTTATGCTTCCTGGAATGAAATCCATTTGCTTTCTATTTTAAAAAACCCTGCTTTGTAAAAAAAAAAATCACTGGTTGTGATCTTAAGATTAAAACGAGCTCTTTCCAAACTCCCGGCAGATGTGGAGACCATTAAGAGGCTTCCAGAATGTGGACTGCACCTCCAGACTTCCTGCAGTGACTTTTCTACTGATCTGTTTCTTTGGTTAGTTTTATTTTTCCTACTTTTCCATATTACAAATGTTTATGGCGTGTATATTTTATTAAAGATACTTCAGAGAAAGTCAGAACAGGACACTAGCCCCGTGGTGAGAGGGATGAAGAGGGCCTGTCTCTTGCCTGGAAGACTGGAAGCATTCTTTGGTTTCAAATTCTAGAGCTGAGATCATAGTACATCACACAAGAGGATTCAACCCAGTATAAGAAAATTCCTTGATACTCAAATAAAATAATAGAAGACTCTTTTAAAACACGTTTAAACCTCTGGTATTTGAACAGACAAGCACAATCTTACCTAGTCTATATCTAAGGCATTTTCTTCCTGTTGTCTGTTTTGAGCTTACAAACTATTGAACACCTTGATTAGGAGAGTTTATTATACGAGCTATGGAGGAAGCTCAAGTTTTTCTATGGGGCAGTTTGTCTGGGCTGTCTCAGTGTCTGATGCCTCTCTTCTGGGTGTTAGAACTGGCATTCAAGCCTACCTCCCACGGGCAGTTGAACTTGGGGTCAGACTCTTCCTATGTTTTGTAAAATCCAACTTTTGGCGAATGTTTCCCTCACTTTTTGTTAACACCAAGGGGGTTTTTGATAGAGCTTAGAGCTGCCCGGAATGAACAAGTGCTGTAGCCCACGGAGGCAGACGGTGAAAATGCTGAATCGAGCTTTTCCGGCATGTGTAGAATGCAGCCATCTACTGTTTGGAAAAAGGAAGGGACTTGGCAGCCAGTTCAGTGCGGCAAACCAAAGATGACCTCACTCAAGTGGTGCATGGATAGCGGCAGCTCTGTGAATCTTATTTAGCAGCTGAGCCGCAAAAAGCTTCATGGAAAGATGACCCCGTCTGGGGTGCGAGGGTGCCGTGAGGTTTCGGATTTTCCTATACTACATGAAAACATTTTTCAGTGTCTACTAGTCTCAATTCTTTTTCTTTCCCTCCTAATCTTACCACTACAAATAAAAGTAAAATTTCCACTCAAGTTCCACCCTTTTGGATAAAGAAAATAGGATTATGGCGCTAGGGAGATAACTCAGTCAGTAAAGTAGTTGTTTGGAAATATGGGGACTTGAGCTTGAGACCAAGAATTCAAACACAAAAGCTTTGAGACGTGGGTGCTTAGAACACCAGCACTGGGGAGGTGGAGACAGAAGGAGGATCCTTGGGGCACCCTGCCAGGTAGCTGGGCCCACTTGGTGAGCTTCAGGACAGTGAGAGACCCTGTAACAAAAGCTGAGGTGAGCAGCACCTCAGGAAAGACACCAAGTTGATCTCTAGCCTCTACATGCTCTGTCTCTGTCTGTCTGTCTGTCTGTCTGTATGTCTGTATGTCTATCTCTGTCTCCCCCATCCCTTTCCCTATCTCTCTCCCCCTCCCTCCTTCCCTCCCTCCCTCCCTTCTGTCCCTCTCCCTCCCCATCTTAATTTTTCATAAACGACGAAGGGGGTCTGTACAGATGGCTCATCAAGAGCATTGGGCACTCTTCTAGAGGAGCCAGGTTCAATTCCCTGCACCCTTGTGGTAGCTCACAATGTCTGTAACTGCAGTTCCAGGGGTCCTAGTCCCTCTTCTGGCACCCGTGGGCTCCAGGCACACATGGGTTACATATCATACACATAAAATAAAAGCTAATAGAACCGTGCAAAACCATGGGTTTCTAGGATCTAGACAGGAGGGTCAGAACAGCATCCATTAAATGAGAAAATGCGAAGGGAGAGAAAGTATGCTGATAAAGGTGGAGGAGGGCCGGTAAAGTTGCTCTGTTCGTTTCTCTGTAATGGACCTTAACTTCTATATTTTTATTTCATGTGTATGGGTGTGTTTTGATGCCAGAAGAGGGCATCCAATACCTTGGAACTGGAGTTACAGATGGTTATGAACCACCACGTAAGGTGCTGGAAATGGAACCTGTGTCCTCTCCTAGAACATCCAGTACCCCTAACCACTGAACCATCTCTCCAGCCCCATGTGCCTTAACTTCTTAAGGGTAGATACAGTCTTGTTCTGTGATTCACAGAGGGACTGGAAGACCCCGTGCAAAGTATTGTAGGTAGAAACTGCATCCTATCTGCCCGACAGGATAGCATGGCCTTTAACCTGCTCAGAACCCTTAACATTAGCTTACAGTTGGGCAGGAGCTGTCTAACTCCGTCTGCTTTATAACGGGTTGTCCGAGCGTCTACCGTTGTGTGTAATTTATTAAAGACAGCAGGAAGGAGAAGTAGGCTGGCGGTGCTTTTCCAACAGCATGAAGTGAAGGATAAAAATACAGAAGCATTGTCAGTGTGTAACGGCTTGTAATTTGGAATAGCCACAACAGATAAAATTAGAATGTCTTAGCCCTGGTTATATGTTATACTTAATCAGTGCGTTTTAGTGTTTTGACCATTGGATTTATGATATTTCCAAATCCGAAAGAAAAGACTTAGTACCGAATGTGTCAGGTACAGTGATGTGATGTATTTGCCCCCTTTGTATGAAGCAGGAGATGGAGTTTCCATCTGGTTAGTGACTCATTCGCCTGACAATTTTCCTCTTTAATATGCGGCCTGATTTTCACTTGCTTCTAGCTTGGGGCAGCTGAAAAATGACCCAGAACTTGAAGGAAAGGCCCCATTGACGGGTCCCCAGAGAATCAGGAAGACTTCTCTTCTTCACTCAAGCAAAGAAAAGCTGAGGAGGTGAATGCTGTCACGGCTTTGGTGTCGTGGATAACTCTTGACCCAGAGAAATCACGTCCGCACGTTTCCCAGCTTTAGCACTGCCAGCAGTCTAGATGAGCCTAGGAAATGTGACCACGAAATGCATGACGCCCTTTCAGCCGTCGGGTCAGCTGGCATCAGTGCCGCAGGATGACTGGAGAACAGTAGGGACTCTTAAGTGATCTCATTCTGTGATTCTCTGTTTTCGTCTATAATTCTCCTGTTTCCCCTGCATTCATGCGTTTTCTGGACACACACTGGAACAATGTATGAAGGCTTTTCCGCTGTGGAAGGGACAGATATCTAGCGAAGCTATAGGAAGGGGAGCAATGCTGTCGACAGTTGAGTCGTCTGTAGATAACTTTGCTTTTGGTCCTTTTTTTTGTGTTTTGTTCTTGCTTTATTTAACGGTTAGGATCATTTTTCTACCCTGTCTTGAATACTACTTTTCCTCGGTAAGATTTATGACACCAGTCCCACTGCAGATGAAATGCAGATGATCTAATAGACTGTAATTTTCTTAAGGCGTCCTCCTGTTTAACGTGTTTAGGCAACTTTTCCCATTTTACTGAGAGACCCCTTTGCACGTGGAAACTTTGCCGTGTGTTTCATCTTCAGCTCTTTTGTAAGTGAGCGTTCTCTGTGGAAAGCCTTCCAGTAATAGTGTCCAGCTGTTGACTCCCCACTGCTTTCCCCCCAGAATAGTCCCTGAGACATCTCTGCCAAACTCCGGGACTCCTGAAGCCCTATAAAAATTCCACTCACCAACATATTTTCCACCCCATGACTATATATATGTCAAACAAGATATTTTTAAATTTAATTTTTCTTCTGAAATTAAGAAAAATTTAAGGACTTGCCTAAGGGTCTCAGCTGGTTGCCCTGCTCATGTCAAGATCACAACTGGATAAATCATGTCCTTTGGGGAAAATGCCAAGGGCTTGAATTAATTCAGTTAGATCTACTTTTCCCATGTCTGTCTCTTTTGGATGCTAGCCTGGACACTGTTCTTTGCATTTCAGTCCTTCTGCTTAGGAAAGCTATCTTCTTGTTTTCCTTCAGCCCAAGCCACAGCACGTGTAAAACTCACATGTCACAAGACACCAAATGATCTCTTGTTAGAAATATGGTCCAAACCCAGATCCTGACTCCTCCTGGCCTGCTGGGCTTCTAGTGTGCATTGACAAAGGATGTCTGTATAGCATGTGGTTCTTTCCCAGGACAGACTTTAATAGATCTTCAGGGCTGTGAGGGCTTGGCACTACCTGGGCACCCACAGCACCACAGCTATGGGCCTGGTCGAGGGAGCTGGGGCTGCTGGGCACAGACTCTGTACCTTGCCAGTTGTTTACTTTGTGCAGCAGGCTAGAGGGAACCCTGAAAGTTGTGATTTTAGGAGCTGGGAGGGCTGCTGGCCTATGGGGACGTGGCCTTCCTCTGAAACAGAGACCAGATGAAGATGGGGACAGTCCATTTTCACAGAATCCCACAAAGAAGAACTGTTTATTCTTATGCCCAAAGAAGGTGAGACTAATGCTCTCTTACTTCCTCACAACTGTTCGAGCAGAGAGCGCATCAAGTTTTCCTGCGAGCAGCTGCGTACTCTCCTTCCACACGTCAAGGGGAGGAAGAGCGATGTGGCTTCGGTTATTGAGGCAACAGTTGATTATGTGAAGTATGTCCGCGAGAATCTCTCTCCAGCCGTCATGGCCAAGGTACTGAGTTTCTAAAGTCCTACTCAGCAATGCTTCCGTTCACCGATTTTTACCTTTGTTTTTGTAACTGCAAATACGTGTGTCCTTAAGTCTGTATTTATATATGCACCTTTGTACCTGTTTAGATTAAAGAAACCATCCAGAGCAATAATAGGTTCTCTAAGAGACACGTGCCCATTGATCTGTTCCTACCATGCGCAGCCACGTCACAGAGGTATGGCCAGGGCTGTGGGAATTCTTAGTTTGTGTATTTTTTTCCCTCCTTTGCTCATTCTCATAGTGGACAGGAACTGCAAGCATACACTGTGAGAGCCCAGGCTAAGGATCTCCCACTGCCCATACTAACCATTTCAAAACCGCCACACACACTTACCATATTCCTTGGGCTGTGGTCCTTGTTATCCCTGAGAACCTTAAAATAAGCTTTGAGACTCCACTTGCCCAGCGGGGGCAGGCTGGATTCTAGAATTCTCTGGCAGAGGCTGAGGACTGTGGAGCATCTAAACCCAGTTAGTAGGGAGTCCTTAAGTTCACAGATACAAAATGTGGCGTGCCAAGTGATGACTTCCTCACTAGGACCTAGGAGTCTGTGCAAGCAAAGAGAAACCAAAAAAGACCTTTGAAGAATCATTAAAAGTCCCGAGTACCTCTTTGTTCTGTTTAAATAATCTTTAACTGAGACTCTGTCTGGGTTTTTCAGATCTTGACTAATAGAAAAGCCTTTGAAGAGCTGGAGGGTTTGCTCAGTGGCTAAGAACACTCGCGGCTCTTGCAGGAGGACCCGGGTTCATTTCCCAGCATTCTGGTTGCAATCAGCTGTCACTCCAGTCTCATAGGATCTTCTGGCCCTTGTAGGGACTGCGTTTATGCGGTACACATACAGATCTCCAGGAAACACTCAGACATTTAAACAAATACATGTTTTTAAAACCACAGTTTAGAACAACCTTTGACCTTAGCACTGTTCACAGTGTCTTCCTGGAGAGAAGTGCGAAGTGACCCCTTCTTGTCTTTCAAGGGAAGACCCTGTGCTGACAAGTGCTTACGCGTCTGTGCGGGAGATTCAGTTCCTGGCTGATCAGTGCTTGAGTGTGTATTCCGTACCGGCCGCAGGAAGGCCCGTGGAGGAAACTGTGAGAGGTGAACTATGTGTAACCCTGTACATTTCGCAGAGCATGTGCCCCTGAATGGAGGCTCTGTAGCACCTGGGTCCCCCTGAGTCCCTGTCATCTCCTACCATAACCAGGTGGTCAGGTGGAGCCGAAACACCACACAGTGAGTCCTGGCTTCATCTCGAAGCATTCAGATGGAGTTCTGTTAGTTTCTTTTGCATCACCATGGCAGAATTCCCAGCAGAGCAACCCCAGGGAGGAAATGCTCACCTCCCAGTTCCAGAGGATTCTGTCTGATGGTAAAAGCAGGCATGGCAGCACTTACATGACAGGACATCACAATGAAGGGGTCAGGGATCAGAGCAGGATGGAAGCAGGGGCGGAAGGCTCCAGCTCCAACCAGCTGCATTCCGGCTTCCAAAGGATTCACAATCCCACAAAGCAGTGCCACCAGCCAGGGAACAAGTTTTCAAAATGAGACTGGGGGGGGGGGCATTTCAGATTCAACCACAAGAGTTATCTTAGGGGCAGAGGCTCTGCTTGCTCTTGCAGAGGACCTGGGTTCAGTTCCCAGCACCCACATGGCGCTTACAACTGCCTGTACTTCCAATTACAGGGGGCTCACTGCCCTTTCTGGTCTCTCTGTAGGCATGGCATGCCTGTGGCATACATACATAAATGTATGCAAACATCAATACACATAAAATAAAATATAATATAAACTGCCTCAAAATTGACTATAATTGCCAGAAAGTATACCTTGCTAGCACATGATAAGTATATTGATAAATTTATTTTTATAGAAATGAAATCAAAAACAAAGCATAGTTTTCTCTCAGTACCCACAGAGGATTGGTTCCACGTTCCTCTGCAGACACCAGATCTTCAGAGTCTCAAGTCCCTTCTATAAAATGGAGTATCATTTACATATAACCTGGGCACATCCTCCTGCTTACTTTAAGTCTTTTGTGGGTTGGATAACACCTGATACAATGTAAATTTATACAAATCGTTGTTACATTATATTGTTCAAAGATTATATTGTTCAAAGAACAAAGTCTTTCAGTGTCTTCTAGACTTGCTGGGTTTTTTTTGTTTGTTTTTATTATTTTCTGTCCATGGTTGCAATGCGGGCTCGAGGATATAGAGAACTGAATGTGTTCATATTAATTCAGTGCTGGCTTTGTGCTGAGCATTGAGAATGTTAGTTTATTTACCTCTTTCAGGGCTTTGTTTTAAGGTCACCAGTCTGAGTCCTCGACACCCTTAACCCACATTCTCTGTTAGATTTGTCTTCTTGGTCCTCATCCCTTGCTAATGACATTTATTCCTGTGCTTTCTTTATTGGCTGTCTTCTCCCATTGGAGTGCCAACCTCACAAAGGTAGAGGGTTTTCCCTCCTGTTTTAATTTATGGTATATTTTTAGAGTCTAGAGCAGTGGTGGTCAAGAAATACATAGAATACAAATACCTATTTAGATGCATGCAGCTCTCCTCCCAGAGGCATTTCTGTTATATTTTTGTGCAAGCCTAGGCATTCCTACATAGCTGTGGAAATAGGATGGGAAGGAACAAAACCAGAGTGAAAGAGAGCAAGTGTGTGGCTTTTGATAATCCTGGAGGCTGCTCTCCATGGAGGAGACAGTAAAGTGGATGCTCTAGTCTGAGTGGCTGCTGCTGAGTAACAGGGACAACCTTCCCCTTATCCAGTCTTTCACGAGTCTTTGGTTCCTTCTTCTAAGTGTGTTGCCATAGAATCCCACTGTGGGATATCTTTGACCATCACTCTCCCCACTAACTACAACCCTGTGCCCTGGTGCTCTGCTTGGCATCCCCACCTCAGAGATGGGGTTGTTTATATCAGAGACACAGTTGTTTATATGAATTTGGAACTCAGTGGCAAACAGGATCCCAAAAGCAAACCGGTTTGTTCAGTGTGTTTAATGCAGGACAGAGGCACAACATACATGTCTAGAGGGTATGGGGGGGATTTAAGGGAATCTGAGGGAGCTCTGAGACAAATGTGTCCCTATGGTTATGTCTAAAGTCAAAAGAGAAGGGGCCAAAATAAAACATAGATTTCCTTGGTTCTGAAACCAAGGAAAGAAACACAGATCACTTCAGTGGTCTGCTTAGACCTTTCTCTTGACCTGGGGAGAAGGGAGAAGAATAGAGAAAAGAGGAAGAGGAAGATGAGGAGGAGAAGAGGAGGATGGAGAAGGAGAAGAAGAAGGAGAAGAGGAGGAAGAGGAGAGGAGGAGGAAAAGAAGGAAAAGAGGAGAAGGAGGGGGAGGAACACTGCTTACTGGCTTTTCAGCCTGTTTTCTTATAAATCCAAGACTGCCAGCCAAGAGGTGGCACTACCCACATCAATCAAGAAAATGTACTATGGACTTGCCAGTCTTTTGGAAGAATTTTCTTTATTGTCTCTCTTCCCAAATGACTCCAGCTTGTATCAAGTTAACATAAAACTAACCAGGACAGATGGTCAGTTTAGTTACAATGGTAGACACACACACACACACACACACTCACGTGTACACACACACACACACTCACGTGTGCACACACACACACACACACTCACACCAAAAAGCAAAGAAATCTGCTTGTCTTCTAAAATCTCTTGTTGTGATAAACCAATATAAACATACAATGTTGAGTTAAATGTTGTTTCAAGAACAGCCGTCAGTGTTTAAGTGTAACAGCCGTCCACGTGTGTGACATGGGAAATGAAATCGAGGGCCATGTAGTTCACATGTTCTAGTTCAGAGCCACAGGACTGTGTACGGTGTTTGCAGACACCTGTTCTCTTTCCTGTGACAGGCCCGTCGAGCTCCGTGTCCGAGAGCCCCATTGAGGACCTGATGAAAACGCGGGTCCCCGGCAGCGTGGCCCTCTCTCTGAGTCCCTTCCACGCCGTCAGATGCTGTTCTGGGACCATCTCTCCCCAGGACACAGCTGCCAGAAAGAACCAGAACATTTCCATTTACCTGCCATCCGCTGTGCCCAGTGGGTCCAACTTTCTTCCTCAGCACTGCAGCGCCATGCTTTGCCAAACTCGCCCTGCCAATTCCAGTTGTCGGGTAAGTGGTCTGGGCTCGGGAGTCAGACTGGGTCCGCTCTAGCCAGAGAGCTGCACTTTGCTGCTAATGCCCTGGTCTTGGAGCTCATGGTCTGTACCGCAAGAGCCGTGTTGGTTTTTAAGTCACTCTATCGAGTGGGGATAATTGCTGCAGTTACCTCGGGATTTTATTCTCCATGCTGCAGGCTTGGTAGCTGGATGTCTGGTATCATGAATCTGGATATGGTCTAGCTCGTCTAGCATTAGGTGACCGAGTGGAATTGGGCTTTTCTGGATCTGCGTGCTCCCCCCCCCCCCGCTCCCCTCTGCTTCCCCTCAGAGTTCCTAGGATACTCCAGCCCATTCCTCTGTCTTCATTCTCAGCCGACCCCCTCCTACCTGCCTCTTTTGTCCCTCATCTGCAGTGGTTACCATCACTGCACGAAAACCCATCCTTCATTTGCCATCAGACTGAGTTCAGACACCAGATTTTATACAGCAGTGCTTGAGTACCCTCATATTCTGGCATGTGCTTCCTGGCATTTCTGGGAATGTAGTGTCTGCGGACATGAAGCTCACACTCATGAAATGTTTGGGGATACAACCAGAGAAGCAGGTAGCTGTGATATGGGTTGGACGGTGTAGGAAGAGGACATAGAGTCGAATCAGGTGCTGCTGACTCCTGGAGAGGTACCTACTGTCTGAGCCAAAACCCAGAGACAAAGAATTAGCCCCATAGGGAGTCTGAAATCAGAGATGAACACGGGAAGAGTGTGGATGGACCAGCATGAACAGTGAAGTCTTTTGTGGAGGCCATAACTAAGTCATATATTTGGTCTAACGATGCCTAATGCATATCTTCTAGAGCAGAAAATGTTGTCACTTCTAATGTGACATCTATGAAGTAGGAATAATAGTGGCTGTCCCAAGATTCACTTGTAAGAAAGACATCGCAAAGGGAACTACAGAGAAAACTTAGAGTATGCGGATAACACTATCAAGTGCCAGTGTTCTCAGACTAGGAAAGCCAAGACAAACGAAAGAGAATGGGATAGTACTGACTGATTGATTGATTGATGATTACCTAATATGAGATCCTGCCTTGTCTGTTCTGGTCTTGAACTCTAAGGGTCAAGCGATCCTTCTGCTTAAACCACCCCAAAATATTGAGAACTGCAGGCTCACAACCTGAACCTGACACTTTGGAAACTACAGGCTCATATAGCCAATTCATTTTTCATTGTTGACATGTACTTACTGTGTATGTTTTTACTGTAGAATTTTTATAAGAAAATTATATTTGGTGCCGGGCGGTGGTGGCGCACGCCTTTAATCCCAGCACTCGGGAGGCAGAGGCAGACGGATCTCTGTGAGTTCGAGGCCAGCCTGGTCTACAAGAGCTAGTTCCAGGACAGGCTCTAAAGCTGCAGAGAAACCCTGTCTCGAAAAACCAAAAAAAAAAAAAAATTATATTTGTTTTGTTTTCTAAAGGTGTGTGTGTGTGTGTGTGTGTGTGTGTGTGTGTACCACAGTACACATATATAAGTCAGAAGACAAGCTTCTTTTGTTTCTTACTCCTTCTTTGTTGAGACAGTCTCTCTGGTCTCTGCTACAGTGTACTTCAGGCCGCAAGCTTCCAGCCGGTTCTCGCGCCACCTCACCCAGCGTCTTCGGTGGGTTCCCAGACTCGGACCCCGATCATCAGGCTTCTCAGCAACCGCATGTCTCTGCCGAGCCATCTCCCCCACCTCAAGAAGATGATTACTTTTAAGAAAAAGAAATACTTGAAACCCTGTAGCTTTAGTGGCCTGAAGACTCCAGTTGACTTTATAAACTATTTCCTGAGACAGAAATGCATCTGTGACATTGTAAGAATGCACCAGCCTTCAGTTAATGTGTGCGGCTCTCTCCTTTTTAGCAGCAGCTGGGGCATCATAGCAGTCCATGGTGGAGGCTCCTGTTAGAGACCACAGCCTGGGCACAGTTGTTCAGTTCAGCAAGAAGGGACAAAGAGAGGCTTTTGAAAGCCACTGGCCTTGGCTTCTGTTGAATGTGCTAGACTCTTCCAAAGATATATAGAAAGACAGTTGATGGCAGTGATAGCCTTGCGTTCTCAGGCCTCTTCATCCATTCTGGGACTTCCTGGCCATAGAGGGGCAGCCTTAGTCACCCCCACATATCCATTCTACCGAAAACTATTGTTCACTTTGTGAACATCGTACGGTAAAGAAGACCCATGTGGGTAGAACCAGCTAAGACCAGGATGGCATGTTGATACTCCCAAGGCCACCAAACACAGATCCTGCAGCCTGCTTATTTCTGTCACTGATTTCTAGCTGATATCTTTTGTAGATCTGACATTTTAACAGCCCCCCTTTTTTCATTCATCACCCAAGCTAAAACATTCAGGGGTGTGTGGAGTGGTGTCTGCCTTTCCACTTGGTGGCTGGATACAGTAGTCGATTTCGCAACCATGTGAGCGGGATGAGGGCCAGGAGGGCACCTTCCTCGCTGGATCTTTAGTTACAGACCCACAGATTTCTGCTTTGTCCTTTCTTCCTACAGCGTGGAAGAGCAACTGTTGGGAAGGAACGGGGAGCTATGTTTGTTTTATATTTCACTGAAATGTTCTTACACGGAAGTTTTATTGTTGAAGTGTTCAGGTTTACCTTGTAATCCATTGTTTCATCTAATAAAATGTTTTCTCTTTTAATAATTGCATGAAAGGAATTTGATTTTATTAGATTTCTGAGATGCTTAATAATCTTCAGCTTTTTTTTTTTTTTTTTTTGGCATAAGGTCTTTGAAGATGCCAAACTCTATAGGTATGGGGTGTGCCGTGGGAAGGAACTGAAAGTTTCCAGCTTAGAGTCTCTGCTTCTTATGTGGATGTTGACTGTCCACAGTCTCAGCTGCCATTGCTTTGGCATTGCAAGAGAAGTTATTGAGGTGTTTTGGGTTCTGTGAGCTTTGCCGTGTCCCTGACTGGCCGCCCTTGCTGCTGGGAGAGCTGCTTGGGTGGACTTTCTCCAGATCCACACATGGGTTCTGAGAGAGGCTGTGGCTAGGAATTCTAGGAGAAAAGACTTGTGGAGCATGATGCCAGTAGCCGTTTGTCTGCTTACGGCCCTCAGTCCTTATTTTTCTTAAAAACTTAAAGTTCTCTTTTTTATTTTTAATTAAAGACTGGTGTTGCTAAAATTCCTTCTCGTGGGCAGACATCAACAGCTTCTACTCCTCCCAAGGCCCCAAGCCACCGATGAAGACATGATTCTCCCAGAGTTCTCTCTGAGGGCCCAATGAGTTTATTGGGCTCCTTTACAAATCACAGATGAGGGTTCACTACAGCGGTGTTGGTGCCCCTGTGGCAAAGTGTACCCCTAGAAAGCCTTATGCGGCAGGGATGTAGCCACAGACGGACCTGCTTCCTCTAGTCTTCTTCAGCCTTTATCCTCTAGCCCCTCTCTGAAGCCAGGTGTGACTAAGTCAGTGTTGGACTCCCATGAGTCCAACTCCCAGTTGCTACTGGAGGACAGTCACACAAGCAGGCAGGTCCAGAGTCCTGAACTTCATACAAGGATCCGAAACCTAGGAGAGAACTTCATTCATAAGAAATTATGTTCTTCCAAATAAGCTCAGCTCTCAGCCAAAGACTTAGCAGGCCTCAGCCCGGAGAAGGATTCTTTTTGTGTGTGTGCATGATTGTGTATTATGTGCCTATGGTACATACATGTAAGCGTGGGGGCCCCAGAGAAAGATGGCAGGTGTCTTTTCCTGTTGCTTTCTGCCCCATTGCCTTGGGCCAGGGCCTTTCATGGAAGCCTTAGCTCACCATTTCTTCTAGAATGGTTGGCAAATGAGCTCTCGGGATCCACTTGTATCCACCCCTGTTGCAGGCACACGTAGTCAGGTTCAGCTTTTAACCTGGGTCCTGGGGATTTGAACTCAGGTGCTCGTATTGCAAGCTAAGTGCTGTTACCCACTGACACCTCTCTCCAGCCCCAGGATTTTCTTTAGAAAGTCAAACTGGTAGGGCATGAGACAGTGAGAGTTACAAGGAGGTTGCCTAGGGTGCTGGCTTCTACGTTTCTGTTACTGGCAGAATTAGCAAGACTTGATAGATGTCCCCTGTGGGAGTGTGAGGAAGGACAAAGGGCGAGGGCAGACAGACACCCACGTTTCCATCTTCAGTGGCTAGTAATGAAGTTCACTGAGAAAGTAGGAAAGCAACGCTTGCAATGGCACGAAAGAGTAACATCACTAATTAGAGTCTGTGGTGCAGCAGGCTGCCCTTGGGGAGGCTGCCTAACTACATCCAGATACAGTCGGTACAGGCAGGAACCCTGGACGGCAGATGATGTCATCCTTGTCTGATACTACGGAATTCATCCCAAGGAGTCACTTGGTCAGGCCTCTCATGGTGCTCTATGTTGGCACCTTCCAGAGACCTCTTGTGGATGGGGCAAAGCTTCCAAAGACAGAGGACACAAGGTGGCAGTGGCTGCTGTCTGTTTGCTGGTTGAGTCATGGGAAACTCAATTTCTCCTTATTTCTAGCTTCTAAAAAATGTAAAGCTTTGACAATGTCGGGTCTTTGTCTAGTATGCAAAACAGCAACAAGCTACCTTGGAGGAGGGGCTTCCCCTTTGAAAGGGCTCTACTCCCTTTTGATCCTTCTCCCACTCAGTCTGCCTGATGCCTGCTCATCAAGGATTCAGTTTGACTCCGAAAAGATCAGCGGTTCTCCCCTATGAGTAATGGCTTATCTAGGCGTGGGAGGGAACATCATCAACTTCCAGGCCATACCCCCCAGAATCAGATCTGGAAGACTCAGCTAGGCTGGGACCTAGCACTCTGCACTTCAGTGAACCCTAACAGATGTGTTCATATGTATCCAATTATCCCACCCTAACACACCCTGTACTCTTAAATGGATGCAGATACCTGTACGGGACATGAAAAGGAATGAACACACAGTCATACTTCATTGACCCCAGACCCAGCAGCATTTACAGATTTATTCATAAACATTCTGGCTCCATACATCCAGGGCAGAGCCCACCACCCCACAGGACAATTCTGACACACAAAGTTGGGTGCTCTTGTTGTAACCGGAATAACAGCCATGTTCATCGAGGATTTAGAGGGCAAAAGCCAGGAGACGAAGGGCAGAACACAAGTCTAGCCCGGGCAGCGTTCAGAAGGTAAGCCAGGCAACTGGGTCATACAGTTTTGAGAAATGCAAAGACCGAGAGGGCGCATGGAGTTTCTGGAGAGCATGGAAGCTAGCAGCAAGATTTAGGGTTTGTCTAGATGGCATGGGAACTGGGTGAGGAAAGTCGCTTTTGCGCTTTTATTAATGGTATTGTCTACAGTAGACTACGGTACATGTAAAACAGCCCCAGGCAGCCTTGGTAGACTGACAGCAGCCCCTGAACCTCTTGGCAGCTCTCTGTCGAGCTCTCAGGAGTACTGCTGACCTCTGGCTCTCCCTCTCTGTTCTGTGGGCTCTCTGGTATGTGGAATGAGGAAGCAAAGCGGGAAACCCAGAATCTTCCTGGTTAATCTGGTATCAAGAGCTGGTTTCGTCACCATGGAAACACGACACCCTTGTGCAAGACTGAGAACCCCTTCATCTCTCTCTTTCAAGGTTGGTTGTACAATCCAGGATAATCATCTTTCTGAAAACAATAAAATAATTGGAAAACACAGGCGGCCATGATTGGCTTAACGACAGGATCTTGCATGCTGCTGATTTTTTTTTTTACAAAGCTTTTTAAAAATGTTTTTCTCAACAGAAAGGTTACAAGGAAGTCCAATTATAAAGCACGTGTACTGTGTGCTAAGTAAAATGCCAGCGAGATGGGTTTCTAGAATATTCTGGCCAACTTGGTTTGAAAAGTGGTCTTTGCAAATAAATATTTCTCGTCAGTTTAATTCTTCCCCAGAGAGCCACAAGGGTTCATGAGAGGGGACGTGATAGCATTTTATAAAACACTAAATTCTTATTCCTTTTGGTCTGCCTTAGGCTGGTCCCATGTCCCTCAAAGTGATAGCTCTTTAAAAAAAGTTAGTCTTAGGGGAAACTCTGTGTGTGTGTGTGTGTGTGTGTGTGTGGTTTGTGTGTATAAAATAACACCACCAACAACACCTACAACAGATCTTAACAAAGCACATGTCTCAAAGATTTTCCTCACAGACTCAAGTTTGAACTAGGAAGTGCTGAAAAGTGAAATACCGTGTGTGTACTCGGGTCTGTACACAGAGTCTAGAATGCAATGCACCGGTCTCCCTCCTGCTGTAGGCTCGGCCTGGCACTCTTCTGTGCTATGCTAATATTCATGTTCAGGAAATCGTAAGGGGTGGGACGCCCACTGGATTTAAACCCTGGAGGTTTATTTTATTTTACTTACTATATTAAAAATGTCAGAGTAACATACTGATTTTATCTCTTAGTAGAAGGCTCTACTTGAACTACCACGTGACATTTAACTTCTAAATACTAATTTTTAAAGGAATGTTATGTATGAATGTCTTGCTTGCATGTACGTATGCGCCACTTCCCTGTCTAGTGCCTGCAGGGGGCAGAAGAGGGCACTATCTCCTCCGGGACTGCAGTTACAGACGGTTGTGAGCTGCCGTGTGGGTGCTGGGAATAGAATTTGGGGTCTCTGCAGGAGCAGTCAGTACTTTTAGCCTCTAAGCCATCGTCCAATCCCTAAAACCCTGGTTTTATATCTCTTGCTAGAGTATATTCTGTAATGTTCTTCCGTTATCACGTTATTAAGTTCTTTTTCAGAATGACACAGTGCGTCAAAGGCTGGCAAAAATGTTCCAAAGCCTTCAGCTAAGTTTGGGGGAAGAGAGACACAAGCATGATTGCAGAAAAACCATTTTCTTGTAGAAGCAAAAATTGCTATTGGGAAAAAAATTGTACACGAACAGATGTCTTGGCATAAAGGGGCGTTTCACAGGGTTAATCTTAACCCTGTGACTGGGAGACATTCCCGCAGGATCTGCTGAGCTCAAAATCCTTGCTATCTATCTTGAGACTTGAGGAAAACTGAATATGGGGAAGGGAATTTCTTTCTTGCCCTCCCCCCTTGCCCTCACCGTGTGAACCAAGATTGCTGGGTTGCAATATAAATATTATTGCTGGCCACAAGACTTCCCAGAGCCTTTTAAGGAACCTACCCTAGGGTTTGCCGGTCAGCGAATGTGTTTATATGTGGTATCACTGTCAATTCTGTCCGAAATGGAAAGTCTACAATAGAAATGTATTAAAATGGTGGGATTGTGGCAGCAGAGCGCAGATACAAGGAGAGCATGTTAAGATGTTTACATGTAGAACCTTGGCCCTGGTCCAGATTAGTCTGGAAAACAATACACCCAGTTGTCTATCTTCTCGGCAGTGCGGGTAGGAGCCCGCTCTATGAGGAGGCACGTTGGAGCCCCAGCCCGGCTCAGCAAAGGTGAATGCCCACGTGCCTGGGTAAATGATCTGCTTGCCGAGACCTCAAACAGCTTATGAAAAGACGCCTGGGCCAGCATTTCATCACGGGTTAGCCGTGTTAGAGAAATTGGGTTAAAATGTCAAATCTCTGCTGCTAGAATTGGCTTTGTGTCATTTGGGTATTTCCTACAGATGCTACGGAGAGCTCAGGAATACTAATCAGATCCCGCGGGCACAGCCACGCCAGTTGTGGCAAACTTCCAGCTGAAAATTATTTTTCACTGTCTGCATGGCTTTTCTGCTCTCGCTGACACAAAAGCAGGCCCAAAACTATTGGCAATTGTGTCCCCAGACTCCCAGGCCCCACATCCTCAAGTCTTCAATACCACTCTTTTCTCCTTCCCAAACCTTCCCTTTGTCGTGAATGCAGCTTTGTCTCCATATCACCCAACAGCTGACGCTTGTCCACAGCCTCTCAGCCTGTGTCCCTTGCCACACGAACAAGTCCCCCATAAGGAGCAGCTGCGTGTCTTCGGAAGAACACCAGGTTGGAAGTCAGAGCCCGTCGCAGACTGCTTCCCATCTCGGTACACACGAGGTAACTTATTTTTCTCCTTTCATCTGTTCCCTTTTCTAAAACATTACTATGTTGATTTCCTTACTAAGGTACAAGCTTCAGGCTAGGCTTGATAAAGTTCTTGATATCTACCGGACCCTCGGCACACGGCATCGGTCACGTCACCTGCTTCCGGGCAGTCTGTGTGCTCACTACGATACTGTACAGGAAGAGAAGGATCATGGTTCCTAAGATCACTGTGCATCTCCTCTCAGGTCCACGGTACTCAAAATAGCAAGGACGTCTGGGGTGCACTGAGTGGTTTCCCTCTAGTGTTAAGTCTTAAGAGCCTTATCCGTTGAGTGTTTATTGCTCTTAGAGGACTGGGTTCTGTTCCCAGCACCCACATAGCGGCTCACAACACCCGTAACCAGTTCCAGCGGATCTGACACCTTCTCCTGACCTCTTCAGGCTACTGCATGCACACGGTGCACATACATGTACTCAAGTACACACGCGTACGCATGCTACACATATGTACACTCAATCAGAGATGTATACACATAAAATAAATAAATGATAGAGTCCTGCACCATCCACCCTTTTTAGTTACTAGCACCACGCACTATTATTTGATAGCCTCTTGTCTGCCCTCCTCCATCCTATTGTGTGTCATCCATCCTATTGTGTGTCCTCCATCCTATTGTGTGTCCTCCTCCATCCTGTTGTGTGTCCTCCTCCATCCTATTGTGTGTCCTCCATGCTATTGTGTGTGTCCTCCTCCACCCTCTCGTCTGCCTTGCTCCATTCTCCTGTCTACTCACTTCTGACATTCCCTACAGTTCCACCAAACTCAGGCTACAGCCAGATGCTAGCAGAGCAGAGCATAGGTTTATGTGGATTCTACAAGTGGCTGGTTCAGTTCCCTCCAGTTCCGGGATGTGTGTCTGCCACCTGACCCCTGTCTTTAAAGGCATGGTGGCAGGTAGGAATTCCAGCCCTAAACCCCTGATCTCAACTCTAAGCTTGTTAGTTATTCTCCTGAGCTTCGTTTCTCATTTCTCTCATCAGTTGAGCTAATACATAACTGGCAAGTTTGTTCTGAGGCTTAGAGAATATACACGCATGTACTGTGTCATTGAGGACAACATCTTCCCCATAGAAAGAACCAATAAATAAAATCAGCTGATTTACTCATTTGGTTCCTTTTCCCTATAAGTCTTGTTCTCAAAGCATGCAGCTCTCCAGTTTCCCCTGTAACTTCCAGTGTCTTGCCGCACCCTCCAATCAGACCAGTATCAACACACAGTACTAATAGTCTATTGGAAAATATTTAATCTATGTTGTGAAACTATGAACCTCTAACATTTAAACAAAACAAAATGACATAAAACGGAGTGAAAAATCTCATTTCCCTTGATGTTTGTTCTGTAGAAGTACCCCCTCACAGGGTTGGAGAGAGCTCAGGGGGTGAGTGTGCACACTGCTCTTGCTGAAGACCTAAGTTCAGATCTGAGCACCCACATTGGGCAGCTTGCAACAGCCTGCAACCTCAGTTCCGAGGGGCCTCTGATGCCCTATTCTGTTCTCGTTGGGCATTTTATGGACAACTCCACCCACATATGTTAAAAACAAATTTTTCTGGCCATTGTGGTACTTTAATCTGGCCTTTAATTTCAGCACGGGGGAAGCAGAGGCAGGAGGCTATCTGCAAGTTCAAGGCCAATCTGACTGACAGGGCAAATTCCAGGCCAGTCAGAGCTTCACAGTGAGTCCCTGTCTCAAAGAAACAAAACAAATAAAAAGAAAAAAGCCCACAAAAGTAACCACTCATAGCACATTGACACATTTTCCTTTAGATTACTCTTATAGAAACATGCAGGATGGAGCTATATGAATTATACATATAGGGACACATTCTGATTTCTCACAAACTTGGAACCATGATTTGACTTTTTAAAATGGATAGAGAATTCTATTTTAAGAATATCTCAAAGTATATTTAGTTTCCCAATGATTTCCCCACTTTGTACATTTAGAATATTATTAGAATAGTTAAATATTTTACTAAGTCCTTCTTATTTAGCAGTCCTGGCAATATCCCTCACTTCGAGGGGTGAGTGTTCTGACAGGAAATTCATGAAATCAACATGGCAATAAATAGAAAATGCCAGCGAGGTGATTGTGGACGTGCAGGACTGAAGTGGTACTCACTGTGAAGCGAGGTTCTGGGCCTTGAGAAAAGGCATTGTTGGGGCGTGTTGAGGTGGTGGTCATGGGCACAAGGGGAAATTCAGCAGGGAATCCCTGAGATTATACATAAATGGCTACAGATGTAAAATGCCTTTTCAGTGTCTTTGAACAGATGTAGATATCCTAAATAGAAAGGAAGCAGGGCCAGGGGTGAGGCGGACTGTTATTTGGGATAGGGAAGTCTTCTGGGGAGATAGGCTGATAAAGTGGAGTTTGGGAAAAACCAAAAGGAAAAAGCAAGGCAGGCAATGGCTCAGGGAAAGGAACATTCTAGAGAAAAGAGCAGGGCCTGCCAGGGCTGTTACATAGCAGCGGCACTGGAGATGCAGGGAGACCATCAGGGCTAGGAGGAGGTGTTGCAGGAGACACAAGTAATCAGGTGATGCTGGGCTCCAAGAGACTGTCAGGACCTGGACTTCTTACTAGATAGAAGCCAGTACAAGAGGAGAAAGGCATGGTACGTGAGCTGACTATGGGGCAGAAAGCAGGCTTTAGGGAGCAAGTGTGGAATGCTGGGAAATGAGAAGTTGTCAGTAGTCCAGGCAGCCAACCAGTGCTGGTGCTTTGGTCATGGGTAGTGTAAAGACATCAGTGTGAGCGGCGTTGTGTGTGTGTGGGGGGGGGGGCTGGTGATGTCACAGCCTGACTGGAGTTGGTGACAAAACGGGAAAAGCCGGAGTAGGTAACTCATCTTTTGTCACAGGGTGGGGAATGTTCAAAACAAGGGAGCGTGGAGAGTTGGGTAGGGTGTTTTAAGGGAGGAGAAATTTCAGCATGTCTCCCTGTTGTGTGGCATCACCCTGCGAAGAAGGAAGGCTTTAACAGAGCATAACTGTTGCCACTGTGGTCTTGAGCAGCTGGTGGCTGTGGAGACCCCGCTGGGGCTGTGTGTCACTAGGGTGACTGCAAGGGAAGGCAGCAGGTCACGTGCAGATGGGTACAGGTGGGTACAGGGGAAGGTGAATGCTGGGAGAAGTAGCAGGAAAGAGAAGGAAAATCCCAAAGTGTTTTCTAAAACTGTGGGAAAGTGGATAAGCCATGGGAGTGTGCCAGATCCAGGCTTCGAGTCCCACACTATGGTCATAAAGTGAGACCTCTCAGAACATCTGTGTGTGTCCTGCAGGGAGACGGAGGCCTTGGGGTTGTTTAATCAGGGCAGGATTCACCAGGAACTGTTGACAGGGAAGTCAGTGCCTAGAAGAGTCATAGAGAAGGAACCTTAAAGACACAGGAGCACAGCAAAAGGCCCAGACTGACGTAGTTTCAGAGTTCAGAGCCATGTGTAAGCGTGGGAAGTAAAAAGTTTACGTCCTTCGGTGGATGAAGTACAACAGGATCCAGAGGAGCCTTGCCACCGGAATTAAATTATAAGCACTTTTTAAGATGGAGGATAAAGTTAGCGTTCCAAACATGACAAGAAAAGGTAGCATAACGTGGAAGGGAGGATGGGGTCACTGGCTAGCTGTTGGAGGAACAATTCAGGAGTAAAGTTATATTGGCTCTTACCCCCAAAAATCAGTCCCTGATGCATGATAGATATTGGGAACTTTTTGAAAAATGAAGGTGTAAAAACCTTAAAACAGATGTCCATCTTTGTAAATGTGACGTGATGGCTTCTTTCAAAGAGTAACAGCCAAGCCTGGGTCTACATGTCTAAGCATAGCAGTGAAGCCTGGATCTGCATGTCTGAGCATCCCCACCCACGTACCGCTTTTCAACAAATATGACTGCCAAATGGCTTGTTTCCCTAACATGCAAAGCACGCCTCAAACTCATGCAGAGAAGATAAGAGACCAGTGAGAGAGACAGGCAGAGGTCATAGCTAGCCTGCCGTCAGGGAGCACCATAGGAAACGAAATGCTTGAGAAGTTGTGAGCAGTACCAGCTGGTGAAAGAAAAAGATGAGCAGTTTTCACCTCCCTGACAGTTTATGAGCAGCAATGCCACGCAGAGGGTGGCACAGAGGGAGTATCACAGGTGGACAGGGATGTCAATGGGAGTTACTTCTCGGGTGACATTTATCTAGATTTTATATTTATTTTATATTTTATATTTTCATGATCCGAATTCCACATTTTCTATTTCTAGGACTTTGTTACAGGGTAAGGTTCTTCTCTTCCAGAGACAGCCAGAGATTTTTCTAGCATATCACATCACAGTGGGCCCCAGCATTGTCAGTGGAAAGTAGTCTCCAAAGAGTTGTGACCAGGAAAGATGGCATCAAAGGCCAACATAGCCAGCCCCATCGCTCCGCTGCCTGCTCAGTTTGCTGACTGCCTGAAGACGAGGCTTCTCGGGGCCACTCACCCACCACCCCTGCCCTGACTACGTTCTCCCTCTGTGATTCAGTTATCCCCTTTGCTCTGCTTGTACAACTTCCCGTCCCCCTTCGTCTCACACTCTCCCAAGTCCAAGGGAACCCCTCCAGCAGCTGTGTGATCCTGCTCTCGAACACCATATACTTGCTCTATGTCGGATAAGTTCCCACTGCACAGCGGGCATCGGCATTCTTAAAAATCTCTCATTAAAAACAAAACGAACATCCTTAAAGTCGCCCACTTAACAAATGAAACGCAACCTGCTTGTAACTCTGCCAGCCTTTCCTTCCAATAGTTCTGTTGTGTTTTCTCTGGTATGCAGTCCCTGGGAAGGGTGGTTTTACGCTTGTTTCTTCCCTTGCTTACCTCCTGTTTTCTCCTCAGCGTTTGTGCTCAAGTGTAAGTGCCCTGCTGGAAGGTTTGCACGTCCTAAGACAATGACTCAGTGAGGTATCGCAAAGCAAACACTGTGAACCAGCACCTAGGACAAGAAATAGACTGCCATTCACACTTCCGAGTTCTGCCGTTCACTGCTCCCCACACTAATGACCCATTGCCTTGAATACAGCACGCTATTTTTGGCCTATTTATGGAAAATGATCTTAGAATGTTGCTGCCCTCCTTCCTGCAAGCTTTCCTTGGCTTGGCATTATATTATATTATATTGTTATAGCTAACAGGGGCCAGTTCACTCAAGGCCTGGGAAGTTGTTCTTTTTCGTGTTTCCTGAGCGAAGGAATGTTTTAACAGAGCCGTGCCATGCTGTGTATTCACCTGTGGTTCACCTGGTTACCAGCCGGAGGGCAGACAATGGTTGGAGGATGAGGTTGAAGATGAAGGCCCAGAGGACGGAAGCTGTTGTGGTAAACCAATCATAGGACTGCATTTCCCAACTTTAAAAAGAAAAGGCGTTTTAGGCCAGTCCCTCAAGGGAGCCGAGTCAGAGCCAGGCTAAAGCAATTCCAGGGCTGGACCTGCAATAATTAGGCCACCTGTCACGACTTAAGCTCAGAAAGTAATTAACACCCCCACAACAAAAGTAGCTTTAGGAAGCAACTCTAAGTCTTAAAAGGAAAATAGGATATTTTATGGCTGGGAAGAAATAGAAAGCTTCAATATTCTGAGTCCTTGGTTGTTAAAATCAATACTTTATCAAACACAGAAAGCTTACAAAGGGCCGGAAGACCCGAATAATTTCAGTTATAATGGCCATAGCAGGTTAGTGATGAGTAGGCAAAAGCTGATTGATCAGCAATGGGAAAACCACGGATCCCCTAGAGATGATACCTAGAGATGCAGAGATGCAACCCGCCTGGGAGATTGTATGTTGCTAGTCACATTTGCCTTTTATTTGTCTTAAATTTCATGTGTGAGAGTGTTTTGCCTGTTTATGTGTGTGTGCATGTATGTGTGTGTGTGTGTGTGTGTGCGTGTGTGTACACACACAATATGTGTGCATTGTCCACAAGGGCCAGAAGAGGCTGTCAGATCCCCTGCAACTGGAGTTACAGACAGTTGTGAGACACCATGCAGCAACCAAGCCCAGGTTCTCCAGAAGAGAAGCAAAGTGTCTCAGCCCTTTAGCAATCCCTCAGTCCCCTGTTCTGCATTCTTACCATGGGAGACATCACAAAATCTTGGGGTTTTGGTGACAGCACCTTTACATGACTCAGACAAAGCCAAAGTCTAATTTTCATTTAGGATTGCATATTTTCCAAATTTTGAAATGCATATTTAGTATTTTTATTTAGTATTTTACTTATTTATAGGTCTACACATTTGGAACTATATTGTTTTCAGAGGACTCTGTGGGGGGGGGGGAAGTTAACCTGTAAGTTAATCTATTTAAAGTCTGAAAGTGTGGCAATAGTAGCCTACTCTGCTTTGCCCAGTTCTGTGACTAGCCTAGGGCAGTGGGACCAATGGGTGTTTTTTGTAGACACCCGGCCACCTCATAGCCTGATAACTTGTGAAGACTGGTCTCAGAGCCAGTGAGATGACACAGCAGGTAACAGCATTCACTACCAAGCTTGGTAGCTTGAGTCCAATCTCCAGGATCCACTTGGTGAAGAAGGAAGACTGATTCCTACAAGATGTCCCCTGACATGGTATTCTAGTGGGAGCATATTCAATCAATAAATGTGACTAATTTTTAAAAATTAATCCCTGGTGGGATACTTCTGAGGAGTTGTAAAGAAGTATCTAGTCTCCTGAGATGAACACCCACCAGGCTACACAACCCCATACCATCCAAGTCCAGCTGGGTGAACTAATGAGTTTAATCGGATCACTTAGAGGGGTTTGGGTGAGTCTAAAGAACTGCGTGGCAGAGAAGCCTTACCCCAACATGGGAGATGACTCAGGAAAGGTGAGTTACTGCAAGAGTTGTCTCCCCACAGGAGCTCATGAAGCTGGGAGGGAGTGGTGGCTGGAACCTGCCATGAGAGTCTGATGACCTCCCGACTCTGGGGTAATGCAATAGCCGTGGTCTCCTGAACGTCTCCTCCATATTCTCTGATTAAAAATGGCAGTAGTCTTGTCCTGGCTCGAGGAAAGAGGCCCACTAGAGCCACTAGAGTCTCAAAAGTGATCTTGCTTATTTACCAACTACAAGACTGTGGCTGCTGCCTTCTCCTGAATGTCCTGTCCCATATGTACACCCTTTAAAGAAGTGTGCACTCATCTGTTTTGTGATCTCATCAAAGTAACCCAGATCCTGCTTATGGATGACCCCATGCTAATCATTCAGTAGCATTGTTTACTTTTTGTCAATCTTCTGTAAATAATTCCTTTGCCGTCTCTTCTGACTAAAAAAATGAGAATTTTTTAACCTGAGTTGGACAGGAAGCCAACTCAATGGTCAAGAACTTTGGAGCATCACAAACCCAAGTTGAAGCTCAACCTACATAATTTACTAGTGGGAAGCCATACAGGTTTACTTAGAACCCTATGCTTCATTGTCCTGGTCAGTTAAAGCAGAATTGGTAGGATCTGCTTGGCAAGGCTGTGGGCCAAGTGCACAGAAATACTACATGTGTCAGCTTCTGTTATTATTGGTGTTGATGATGTTGTCATTGTTATGCCTATCTGAAGCTAATGGGAGCAAGGATGGTTTGTACCAATAGATTCCTCCCAGAGTTGGTCTAGCAGCTGCTGGTCACTTCCTGCATGTTCCCGGCAGAAGTCAAAACCTTTGATGGTAACCACTAATCCTGGGTGTGAGAGGAGAAAGGAGGAGGAGAGGCAAAAGAAGAAAGGATGGTGGTGATAATCCTGGCAGGCCTGAAAACCAGCATCCCCGGATATGGGTAATGATAGCATTAAACCGACCATTCATTGTCTCTTTACATATGAAATCCTTAACAGGATTCTGGTCTCCTTTCTGTCAATTTATAAAAATGGGTGTAATTTACCTGAGGATGGTGCTGTGGTACCCAAGAGTCTGTGAAACCCATAGCACTGGAGCCAGAATCCTACCACACTCTTTCTTTAGATGCAAAATACGCTTTTGTTTGTTTGTTAGTATATGGGGATTGAAGCTAGGACTTTGCACACCTAGGCAGGTGCTCTACCACTGAACTACACCCTTAACTCCAGAATACAAAAGCAAGTGGCAGCCAGTCACATGGAGATGCATACTAGCTTTCTTCAATGACGCTTGTGCTTCTGTTTACGCCACAAGATGTTCCTTTGACACCATATAAACCTTCATGCTGAGCATTCAACAAGCACTGTTTCTGGATGTGGAACAGGCAGAGTGATGAGCAGGAAGCCCATGAAGATATCTGTGAGGCTTGTTCTGTGTGCCCCAGAACTCTGTCTTTAGCCTGACTAACACTCCTGTGGGTGCAGAGATCCCTTGCCCAAAGGGTATCTGAGGTCTACTTTCTAGTTATTCAGAACCTGCACAGAAAGCAGAAGTTTATTGCTCAAGTAAAAGAAAAAGTGACTCTCACTGTCTGATGCCTCATACACAAGATTTTTAAAAAAAGGAATTGCCTCATTGAAAATACTGGTCAAAAACACTTGTCTGCTCATAGGATGCAGAAAATCCCATGTTTACGCAAAGGACAAGGTGGCTTATGGATTATTAAAACACTGTGTAGGAAGACACTGGGGTAAAGACAGGCCTTTGAGACAGAGACCAAAGCTGACTCCTGTGCTATTTGTTCCACCTTTGCCCTCCTCCAATTTACCAAAGGCAAGTCCGCTGTATCCAGGCCAGAAAAAAGTGGGTCATGCTTGGCTCTTCTCATTCTCCGTGTGATTGACTGTCAGTTCCTGTCTTTCCATTCAAAGAGCTCGCTTGCTAAACCTGGCCACTTCCCACCCACTCTGCTGTGACCACCCTGACCTAAGCCACCGCCATTGTAGCTAGTCTCATCTAGGTTTTCTTCTAATGAAATTCTGCCTTTGTTCCCTCACCAACTGGCGCAGTCTCTCAATATTTCAGTCTGATTATCTACTTATTTATTTACTAAGCTTTTTGAGACAGGGTCTGGCCTCAGATTCATATTTGAGCACGACCTTGAACTTGTAGCCTGTGGCTTCTACCTTCCTAGTCCTGAGATTACAGGCATGCACTACTAAGCCTCCAGCCCCACGCAAGCTAGGTAAGCTCTAGAATAGTCCCAGCCTCCAAACAACTCAGTATTCCTTTGCCCTGGGGTCTCAACCTATTTAGTGAAAATCAAAATCTTGACTGCAAGGCTAGGAGACCTTTTACAGTCTTGATCCTCCTCCCACACCAACACCATGTCCAACACAGCTCTTTTCCTGTGCTTCAGCCCTAGTGGTCCTCGATACCTCCCTCCCCCCATAAGCCATTGCGTTTTCAGTTCTCTCTCAGTGAACCACCATTGACCTGCAGACGCTGCAGTGTCTAATATTTCCCTCAGGCCCCCTCAGAGGCCTGGCTGTGATAGAAGCCTCACCGTTTGTATGTGTGCCTTTTAGTTCTGCAGCCAGCACCCTGCAATGTCGAATTGGCATCGTTTCTAGGAGGATCTACGGGCCCAAATGGAAACCTTACGTCTCAGAAATAGTGAGATAAAGTTTCTTTGTCTATTGTTCCCTATCTTCAAGATATGATTGCTTTTCCATTTTAAAGCATCTATTATTTTAATGAGCTGGACATGTGGAGACTGTAGGAATTTGAATCCACTTTTTCAAAATGTAGGTGTTTGCCTTTGTAACGTTGTTTTTCATGCTAGTACTGGCTGATTTGTGTGTTTTGTCTGCTCTTAGGCCAGGGATTCTCAATTACAGAAAACTGCTCAGGGAAGCACAAAAATTAGCCACTTGTATTGAAGAGGCAGCAAAATGCTTAGCGCCTTAACGGCCAGGAGTCTGACATCCACTGTTTCAGAACTTTAGTAGGGGTAATGTCAGACAGAGTCAGGGAAGCCATGACTTACTTTGAAAATTCAACTCACAGAATTATGTATTTATCATTCCGGGGTGTTTTACATTCCCCAATCCAGTCGCGTAGAAACCCTGCATCCTGTGAATTCCTGCATAGACATTTTTATCCCTTATTGTGCTGCTTCAGACCTTGTGGGTCTCACGTGGTCTGAGCAGCTGCTGTGGGTCTGGCTAGCTCAGTCCTGGGCTGATGTGAGGGCACCGGTGCCATTGCTATTTGGGAACCCAGAGAAGGCGGCGCTTGCATTGAAAAGGACCTCCCGACAGTTCCCCGCCAATCCCACAACCGCTTCCTGGCCTCGCTGGGTCTGCCAGCAGCGCCCCCCGCCCCCACTTCAAGTGCACCTGTCACCAGCCACTCCCTCCTGACCTCTGTGTTGTCGCCTGACAGCTGGACTCCCAGGCTCACCCGCCTCTGCTGTCACTCCTAGGTTGTAATTAGAGATTAGTCATCTTGACACCGCCCACTGGGTGGCGCCTGGCCTAGCTCCGCAAAAGCTTCTGCATTGGAAACAGGATTGAATGGGGATGGGGGTGCTCAGCTCTTCCTCTGGGCTTGGAGACCATGCCACAGCTCAGAAACGCCCTGGTTTCAGAGGAAGAACTATTTTGCTTCCTTCACATGAGGCATTCTCTCAGTTCCTTCCCACTTTCTGACCAGGAAGACAAGGACTGAATCTACTGCCACAGCGGGCAATAACCAGACTGCGGATATCACGCACATGAATTGCCACTGAGAGGTTGCAAAACCCTGGCCTTTAAATTTCAGTGGCTCCCTGATCATGTGTGGGACTCCAAGAAGCTCACCCTCAAGTCAGCCTATCTGCTATTTTCACCTCAGTGCAAGGGAAAATGAGCTTTGATTGAATTTCCCTGTACTGGCTTTGTTAACCTTTACTCCGTCATGGTTAGGGATTATATCGAAGATCTCCAGGCCACTTCAGCTGCTGAGGCAGAGGAGGAAGCCTACAGTCCCGGTGGAGGTGGCTTAAGCTGCCTTGATCTCTCCAAGAGCCTGTGCTTAGCCTTCCCTCTCACTGCCTCAGTTCCTGCCCCGAGAGTTACTCAAGCCTGTAACCATTTATATTGCCACTTGTGGTCTGGAAGGGTTCTGTTTCCCCCAGTCTTGATTGCCACTTGATAGAACATGGTCCTTCCTTTTATTGATTTAATATATTTATTATTTAGATATTATTATATATTAATGTATTATTAAATATAAATATTTAACATTTACTATACAGTAAGTCAAATTGTAGCTGTCACGTTTAATTTTTATTTAAGCATACTTTGTATGCCTATTCAAGTACACACAAATATATATTTATGTATGTATGCTAATTATATTTATTCTGAGGATTGTAGATTCATCACATGCCTGTTTCTATAGTACTATTTGAAATTGTATGACTGATTTTTATGAATTTGTTTATTAAGGTATTTTCTTCATAAGACTTACTTATTTTATTTTATGCGTATGAGTGTCTTCCCACATGTATGTATGGGTACCGCATGCATGCAGTACTCACAGAGGCCAGAAGAGAACATCAGATCTCCTGGAACTGGAGTTGCCCATGGTCATGAGCTGCCATCTGGGTGCTGGGAATTGAACCCAGGTCCTTTGCAAGAGCAGCCAGTGCTCTTAACCACTGAGACATCTCTTTAGCAACGTAAATCTTTTTTATAAATTTTAATAAGGTGCCATTTTGTTGCAAATTTCTGATCTCTCCTTCATTTTTTCCCCTTTAACTTTGCCTATAACGTCCTTCATTTGCCTTTGAAATTTTATGTGTAAAACGTGTCAACGTTTCCTTAGGATGAGTATTTACGGCAGTGGAAACAGGTGTCAGCTTTAAGCAGGAGAGGCGGCTAGGACAGATACATAGTCAAAGTCACAGTAAATAAAAAATATTGAATACTGGTCACTAAACCAAGTCAGTAAAACTGTCAGAGTGTGTGGCAGGGGCATCATTTATCCATAGGGTCTTGGCATATGGCAGAGATGACAGTAAGAAAAGCCGCTCTCTTCCAAAAGAGTCCCGTGCATGTTGGCTTACCACAGAGTAGAAAAGGGGGAAATCTATGTATCTATCTACACAAGTATCTATCTGTCAAACCTATAGCTCCCCACTTTGAAATTCAGTAGGGCACACATCTAACAAGCGGCTGTTTGAAAGGAGTTCTATGGAACCTACTGCTTCCAAGCCATCCTTCTTTAGCAAGAAGATGTATGTCCAGGGGGAAAAGAGTTAAAATTTATTCTGTCAGGGTCTTTTACCCTGGTAGAAACATTTCTAAAAATCCTCAAAATGACAGGGATTTTTTAAAATTTTTTTTCATTTATTTTACATACCAACCGGTTTCCCCTCCCTCTCTGCAGGACTGTTTCTGTTGAAGGCTAGGAAATTATTACAAAGCCTGCTATTGAATAGAACACCAATTCTTCAGGAGGATGCCTTATCCAGATGTCTCAGAATTCAGCCTTGTCACTTGCTTGTACATAGTCACTAAGGGGCTATTACGTACCTGTTTCTGGCTTGGATTCTGGGGATCCTGTTGCCTGTTTACCCTTTCTTTGGAGAATAGGCGATGGTTAACTTAGGCCAAGGAACTAAGGCACAAAGATTATTCCACTAATTTGATCCAATATCAGTAACGATTGCTGAGTGCTTACAGAGGCTTCATCCCAGAGTGTAGGGTGGTGTGTTCTGCCTGTTCTACCCCTACAGTGCTAGAGTTACAGGAATGCGCTGTTATGCCCGCTTTTAGGTGAGTGCTGGAATTGAACTCAGGTCCTCTGGCTTGCACAGTGAGCACTTAATCACTGACCCTTGTCTCCAACTCTGCTTGTCACCCTTAAAAGTAGATTTAGATTCCCGAAGACAGGTGGGCTCTTAGTTGGCTTTAGAAGACTGGAGACAATTCCTCGTCTGATTATTGAGATTTTCATGGGGAACACTAAAAATCAGAGACGATACTGGAGCACGAAGGGAACCCCACAGATGGGGAGGAGAGGATGTGATGTGGGAGCATCCAGAGGTGGGTGGATGACAAGCAGGGCTCCTGGACCTCCTGCCCGCAGCCTTCAGTGGATTCAGGGACCCAGCACAAGTCATAACCGTGTGCAGGTCACCTGCGTTCTCAGTCTGCCACCTCTTGCTAGGTGATCTTATCTAAAAGTCTTCCACGGCCCTCCGCCTAGATTTAACCAGGCGTCATCTCTGCCACTATGCTCTGTACACTTTTAAATTGCTGCATCTCTGACGGTTAGCACATTGCCCTGTCTCTCTGAGAACAGAGACCGTGTTTATGGTCTTTGTATCCTCACCAACTAGCCCAGACCTAGGGAGATGCAGTCTATCGATGGATTTGCCCACTAATGCTTCTTTTCTACTTGATAGTGACAATCTTTTTGGTTTATAGTGATTGATTTCAGAGACAAATTACGGAATTTATTTTAAGGGACTTTAAGCGACCAAGAGAGAGGAGAATTAAACAGATATGTGGTAAAAGACATTATAGTAGTTCAAATATTAATTGTCCCCATAATCTCATAGGGAGTGGCACTATTAGAAGGTATGACTTTGTTGGAGTGGGCAGGCCTTGTTGGAGGAAAAGTGTGTCACTGTGGGGTGGGCTTTTAGGATATTTCCTATGCTCAGGATAATGCCCAGTGAGTTAGTAGACTTCCTGTTGCCGGGAAGATATGGAACTCTCAGCATCAGTACCACATCTGCCTACACGGTGCCATATTCCCCAGCATGTTGATAATGGACAGAACCTCTAAAACTGTATAAGAACCCTAATTAACTGTTTTCTTTATAAGAGCCCCTGGGGTCATGATGTCTCTTCACAGCGACAAACAAAACAATAAAAACAAACAAACAAAAAAACCAAAACCAAAACCAAAACCAAACCAAACCAACCAACCAAACAAACAAAAGATCACCTTAATTATGAGAGATATCAAGACAGGAAATCAACAAAGAAAATTAAAGTGAGACCAAAAGAGCAGGAAAAGTAACCAGCAGACAAGAAAAGGCCAGCACACACATTAATAGTTTCCTAAGAAGCGAAATACCCTACAAAACAATGTGCTAAAATATAATGTAAGAACTCATTCTACAAATAAGAGGATAACTTCTTCTCTGATGAACAGGCTTCTGGGTATCTGCAAAGATCAACTTTGCTATATATATATATATATATATATATATATATATATATATATCCCAGGAAAACAGGAAAGTTCTTAAAACTGCTTAGAAAAAGGAAAAAGAAACCAAGTTGCTTGCATGAGAACCAGCAGTTATATTCCCCAAGTGCAACTTGCAGGGACGGTCATCCAAAACAAGGCTTTCATGAAAGCCAGAGAAAACAAAATCAATGCCAGAATTCCTTAACATAGCTAAGGTGGTCTGCAGTTTACAGAACAATCTGTGTGTGCAATAACTCAATTCTGGGAATTCTATGAAGCTTATTCATCTAACAGGGAACCATGGAAACTTCATTAAAAGATGGGAAATTAACACATCTCTTCATAGAGTTAATAACACAAAATGGAGATAGCGCTACAAGAAGAAATACTTGTTAAATAAGAGAAACACTGAGTTCCTTTTTATTAGAACTCTCAATGACTAAAATATAAAACGTTCACTAAAAATGCAAGCCTTCCTGAAACGCAAAATAACTTTTAAAGACATTTAAAATTTTGTACAACACAGTGCACATACACACAGGGCAGGTGGATACTCATACTTGTAAAATTTTTTTTAAAAAGTCAATTCATGGGCTGGAGAGATGGCTCAGCGGTTAACAGGGCTTGCTTCTCTTTTAGAGTGTGTGAGTTCAGTTCCCAGCACCCATGTTGGGCAGCACACATTTGTGCCTGCCTGCCCATGGGAGGAAGGAGGAGAGGAGGAGGAGGAGAGAGAATGTGTGTGCGCGTGCATGGTGTGATGAGCATGCAAAGCTCAGAAAACCAAGGACGGTTCTCATCTTCCTCCATGTTCAAGGCAGAATCTCTCTTGTTCCCACCAGGAAGCCCTCCAGTTTCCAAGAGATTCTTTTGTCTCCGCCTCCCATCTTCCCTGGGAATGCTATGACGTTTGCTCGTTTATTTGTTGATTTGAGACAGGGTCTCACTAGGCAGTTCTTGCTGGTCACTCTATAGACCAGGCTGGCCTTTGAACTCATTACAACCCACCGGCTCTGCTTCCTGAGCTCTGGGATCAGAAGGATGCACTACCTCACCGAGACCTGTGCTGTGACTCACAATGCTGAATCAAGCTAAAGGCTCATCAGTGAATGGGCAGACACAGCCCAGGGGCCCTATGTACACCAACAGCTGCTTCCTCACAGCAGAGAATGAAGGCCTGTCGTCTCTGACATAACATAGAGTGAACTGGAAAACATTATGCTTAGTGAAATGAGCCAGCCTCAGAAGGACAATCTACAGGCTCTCACTAGAATGCTCTAATGTGTCAGCTAAAAACCAAGTTTAAGAAAAATCAGTAAAAAACAAATTTCAAATCGGTCTCCATAACTAAACCTGATCCTGTGTTATCTAAAAGGGTAGTGCCTTGCGGTGACTGATCCTGACGGCCAACTTGCCACACCTTGGAAGGGGATTCCCTTGTGGACAGCCTCTCAGTTTGGCCCGTGGGCAAGTCTGTGGGTCATTTCTTGATTGATGACTGAGGTTGGAGGGTCCAAGTCACTATGGCTGGGGCCACCCCTGGGTGGGTGATTCTGAGTTGCATAAGAAAACAGACTGAGCAATTCATAGAGAGCAATCCAGTAAGCAGTGTTGCCCCATGGCCTTTGTTCCAGCTCCTGCCTTGAATTCCTTTCCTCCTCAGCTTCCCTTCACGGTGGACTGTAAAGTGTAAGATTAATTGAACCCTTTTCTTCCCAAATTGGTTTTGGCCATGGTCCTTTATTACAGTATCTGGAGCCAAACCAGAACACGCCTAAAGTGTGCCTGTCTCACCCCGGACTGATAGCGGTTGTGCAGCCCCACCCATGCTGGTCCCTGCAGAACTCAGCTGTGCTGCGTATGCTGCCAGGTCCGTATGTGTATTGATTGCAGCTGAAGGAGTCTTTGGAGTTAATTGCTGCATCCGCTGCGAAGATTTAAGATACTGTTTTCTCCCGCAGGGCTCTTACTATAGAGCCTCTTAGAAGAAACTCTTGTCTTGCTTTTTATTTTAGATGTATTTCATGTCTTTGGGGTGATTTGCTCATTTTTATCCTACACTCAGCACGCCAAAGAACAACAGAGACTCATACAGAAAGTGTTAGGAGAGCATGGACCCATCCTTACAATCCACCCACCCACCCACCCACCCACCCAGATTGTCTGCAGGCTTGGCCAGCCTGGAATTCACTATGGAGTCCAGTCTCCAACTTGCCGGCAACCTCCTGCCTCTGCCTCCTGAGAGCTGGAGTTATAAATGGACAGCACGCTTAGCTTTTGTTAGTGTCTATGCTCCCTCCTTTTTGATCTTGACCGCCTTGCAAGGAAGCCCCTGACCACATTCTGTGTTTTCTTGACAGTTATTTTCCATGCCCGGTATCTCTGAACTCATCGTAATTATTCTAATATTTACTTATGATTTAATTTCTATGTATTTCTAAATAGTATCAAACTGTGTTGCCATATGACAGACAGCTAAACTTCTGGCTTAATGTTGAGTAGAAGACACAAGAGCTGAAGTCTGGATGGCTCTTGCAGAAGATCAGCTTTTCGTTCCCAACACCCATGTCGGGTGGCTCACAGTCAACTGTAGTCCCAACACAGAGGATCTAGTGCCTCTGGCCTCTGAGGGGACTTACACATATGTGTGCAGACACACATGCATACACATCATTAAAAATAAAAGCATTTCTAAAAACGAATTGTATTTCTAGTCTTGTTCCTGATCTTGGGGCTAAGCAATTAGCCTTTTACTATTGAATACACCTGAGTGTTTTTAGAACTACTCTTCTTATGTGGAGATAATCTCATGAATTTAGTGCATATGTTAAGAAACACTCAATATGGTTTAGCTATTTGTTAAATGCTTCACATTTAGAATGGTTATAGA
This sequence comes from Arvicola amphibius, assembly GCF_903992535.2. Lineage (NCBI taxonomy): Eukaryota > Metazoa > Chordata > Mammalia > Rodentia > Cricetidae > Arvicola > Arvicola amphibius. Next base: position 23,211,519 of record NC_052057.2, on the reverse strand, counting down.
TATTTGTTAAATGCTTCACAGCTCTATTGAATGATAATAGAAAGTTAAATTTGTATTTTCTTTTTTCTACAGAGTAAATTCATTACTTCATTTGTAAATGTTTAATTGACTTTATATTCTTGGGATAAGACCCACTTGACTCTACAAACTATGAAATATAATCATTTGTATTGTTGATTCCTTAAAACTTGGTTTAAAAATTTTGCATCTGTCATCACGAATGGCATATTCTCTCTCTCTCTCTCTTTCTCTCTTTCTCTCTCTCTCTCTCTGGATTTGATATCGTCTCTAGAAATCATTTTTTTCTTTGCTTTTCTGGAACTGTCTGTGTTAATTATTCTTTAAATGTTTAACATAATTCATCAGTTAAACCATCTGGACTTGGAGTTTTCTCGGTAGGAAGGTTTTTTTAAAGCACAAATTCAGTATCTTGGATGAGTCTACTTTAGGTATTTATTTCTTCTTTAATGAGATTTGATCATTTCCATAAAGTTATTCAAATTATTTCCTAATTATTATACCTTTCACCTTTATAAGCCTGGTAGTGACAGACCCTCTCACACACCTGAAGTTGGTAATTGTTTGTGACCCCTCCCCTGATTTGTATACTACTCTGTAGGATTATCAGCCTATTTTCCAAAAGCCTTGCATTTCATGGATTTTTCTACATAATTGAATGTTTCTCTGATTTTTTTGTAACCTTTCTCTTTGCTTGTTTGGGTTTTAATTCAGTAAACAAGTTAAAAACTCGGGAGTTGTCTGTGGAATTTGATTATTGATGAACCTCTAGTTTTAGGAGTAACACAGAGTTCTTGAGGAAGCAGATTTTTGCTTCTCTTTTGGTAGCGTGTCTAGTCTCCTTTCAGGTTGCTGTAGTGAACATCATGACTGAGAAAGCAATTTGTGGAGGGGAGGGTTTATTTCACCTTACACTTCCAGGTCCATCAGTGAAGCAAGCGGAGCAGGAATGCAAGCAGGAGCAGGGGCAGGAACCATGGAGGAGAGCTGCTTGGGGGCCATCCTCCACTAGCTCCATTACATAGTGCAGAGCTCTCTGTCCAGTGATAGAAATGGCCACAGGGCCCTGGGTCTTTCTACATCCTACTAGCAATCATGAAAATACCGATTGGCTAGTCATCTCTCAACCCCAACCACAGGGTGGTCCTGACAGTTTCTTTATCCAGTCACATGTTGACAGACATCTAGGCTGGTCCCCATCTGACTTTCCATAGTGATTTCCATAGTGTGCCTCAGTTTATTCTCCCACCAGCAATGTAAAAGGTTTGTTTGTCTCTGAGTCCTCGCCAGCATTTGTTTTGAGAAACTGTTCATTTGCATTTCCAGGTTGGTTTAAGATGCTGAGCATCTGTTCGCATAACCACTGAGAACTATCTGTTCAGTTCTCCCCCCTCCCCGAGTCTTTGAGTAGATGATTTGGGGTTGGCTTTTTATTTAAGTTTTTGAGTTCTTTATTGATCCTATGAATTAATATTCTCTCTCTCTCGAGACAGTGTTTCCTATTTAGTGTATGACTCTCATTGTTGTTCACTTATATTGATGCCAGATTACATTTATTTATTCTAGAAATACATTTTGTGCAGAATTTTGTTAAAGTGAGAACCTGTCGGAAGTAATTTTTTTTTTTTTGATTTTTTCAAGACAGTGTTTCTCTATAGCTTTGGAACCTGTCCTGGAACTAGATCTTGTAGACCAGGCTGGCCTTAAACTCACAGAGATCTGCCTCCCAAGTGCTGAGATTAAAGGTGTACGCCACCACCTCCCAGCTGGAAGTAATTTTTTTTTTGCTTTAAGTTCTCTGAAAAATTGTTTTGTGCAAACCTCGTTCTTGAGAATAATGTTCTTCAGTATGCAGGATAGACAGTGGCCACCATATTGAAGACATCATGTCACTATTGCTTGGCTTCCATTTCCTTCCTTTTGAGAGCAGGTGATAATCCACATTTGTAGCTCCTACTTTCTGTAAACTTACTCTGACCACTGATTTAGCAGATACTCAGCTGCTGTGACTGAAGAAAACTCAGGTTCACGTTCCCATGAACTTCTGATGGCATTTCACCAAGTTATAAATATGTAACCTTAACTGATGTGTGTTTCTATTTAAAGACACCATCTTTTATCTATTATCTGACTTGATGTGTATAAGTGTCAGCATTATATATGTGTACTATGTGCATGCAGTACCCACACAAGTCAGAAGATGGAGTCAGATTCCCCTGGACCTGAAGTTATAGATGGCTGTGAGCTATGTGGGTGCTAGGAACTGAATTCGGTTCCTTTGCAAGAGCAACCAGTGCTCTTAACCACTGAGCCATCTCTCCAGTCCCTACACATCTTATCTTTAACACAACATTAACATTGTACCATAATTCACGCCTCAATGAAGTTTCCTTGAATTGCCTCTGTAAAGGAAGGCCCTGTACTGGTGGTTTTCCTTCCAAACACTGGTGCTGCTTGGTAGGGGACATTTGAGACAGAAAAAACTACCAACAAATTCCATGAAGATGGGGCAGATGCAGCATTAAATAGACAGCTAAAACATGCGTTTACAAAGCTAAAACAAGATCCACCTTACATGGAATGAGGGTATGCAGGAACTCAAATAGTTTGTCACTCTCTGCACGCTTTTGAATGACCATCACGTTCTGCAATTATTGTCTGAAGATTAGTAATAAATTTAATAAGGAGGCAGAGAAGCAATGCAGAGTCAGTGAGAAGGACTCCTTTGTAGGATGCTCTCCCTGCTCAAGGCTCATCCTTCTGCCTCAGTATTCTGTGGTTTTACTATAGCCATTTACACATTGATTTAGTTTATATTCTCACGTTTTAGGGTTGTCACATTTAGGGCTTATCCTTAAAATGTTCAACCATGTTTTCAAATATTTCCTTAACAATTCTGTCTCTCATATCTCATTTGGGGTTTTACCTAGACATATTTTTGAGCATTCTACCTTATCAATTATGACTCTGAATTTTTATTTAGTGTCTTCTATCTCTTTGTCTCTCTGTATTGCATTGGAGATGAACTTTTTAAATCTACTCCCTAGTGTTCTAAGTCTTTTCTTCAGTTTTGTCAGGTATGCTAATAAAGCCATTGTTCAGATTTTAGTAACTTTCATTTATTTATAAATACTCTTGATTTTTTTTTTGGTTTTTTTTTTTTTGAGACAGGGTTTCCCTGTAGTTTCTAGAGCCTGTCCTGGAACTAGCTCTTGTAGACCAGGCTGGCCTCGAACTCAGAGATCCTCCTGCCTCTGCCTCCCGAGTGCTGGGATTAAAGGCTTGCGCCAACACCGCCCAGCAGTACTCTTGATTTTTAAAATACATTTGGTTTTTTGAAATAACTCCTTCTTGCAATCCTTTTCATAATCCCAGTTTTAAATCATTACCTGCAATTATAATCTTTTTTCTAGCTCTTTAATTATGTCAGTACATAAAACATACATGCCTTTTTATTTATTTTATGTATGTTCACACATGTGAGCATTGTGAGTTTATGTGCACCACATGCGCAAAGACTGCAGAGGCCAGAAGACACAACTGGACCACCTCAAACTGGAGTTATAGGCAATTGTGAGCTGCCATGTGAATGCTGGGGATGGAATCCAGGTCGTCTGGAAGAGCAGCCAGTGCTCTTAACCATTGAGTCACCTCTCCAGCCTCTATATGCATTTTATACCAGAGCTCATTTTAGTTTTGCTTCTTTTTGGTTCCTGCTCATATTTATTTATAATATTCCTCCTTTACTGATCTACTTTGCCTCCGTACCATTTTTAAATCCATCAATCTTAGGAATGTATAACTTTTTGACACCTACATTCATGACAGGTTTCCTCAGTTGTGAGTATTTAGTTAATTTCTCAACATATCTGGTTTTATTTTCGACTGAACTAATAAGCAGCTTTACGTTTGAATAGGTAGCTCACAGATTCATATGAGGCCCAGCTTGTATATCTAAATTCTTTTTTTTTTCTTTTTTTGGTTTTTCGAGACAGGGTTTCTCTGCAGCTTTAGAGCCTGTCCTGGCGCTAGCTCTTGTAGACCAGGCTGGTCTCGAACTCACAGAGATCCGCTTGCCTCTGCCTCCCGAGTGCTGGGATTAAAGGCGTGCGCCACCACTGCCCGGCTATATCTAAATTCTTAAGGAATGTTTTCTTCCCTGTCTAGCACCAGACGTCGATAGAACAACATCCTGACTGTATAACTCTCCAAGGTTACAGCTCTATGCAGTTTCCTGCTCCGTGTTTCAAGTTGCCCATGCCTTGCCTTAAACCCGTGAGAGCGGAAGCCAGGGCCCTCCGGTCAACCCTGATCTAGCTTCTTTTCCAGCTCTATAGATTGGCTATTTGAACCACACCTTCTGAATTAAGAACAAATGACAACACCAATAAAAATCCCTCTAGTCCCATCTTGTGGCTTCCAATTCTATTGGAACTAAGGATGGACTAAGTTCCCGAGTCCCTGTCACATGCATCCGCAGGGCATTAAGGCTTTGAAAGTTCCCAACAAGGAAAGCAAAAGAGCAAGTTTCATTCCGCACCCAGTTCTCAGAGCTATTTCTTTCCCCACACTATCAAAGCAGCAAGTGTTCACGGCAACAGGAAATTAACAGGACGCTGGAAGAAAAGTGCAGCCACCCGCCTCTCCCCTCGTCTCCAAAGGGCTGGTGTTGCTAGCTCTACGTGTATGCTTATCTTTTTAATCTTATAACCTCACGGGACCATATGCAAACAGATACATAATGCAGGTTTCCTTTCTTGTTCATAATGCTTACATTGCATGCATTTCTGTAGCTCTGTTTTTCACAGACCAGAATAGCACATTCATTCCTCTCCGTGCATGCAGCCTAACACACAGCCTTAGTAGCAGTGTGATAGTCTACAGCTCACTGTATGCTGAAGCTCTGGACTCAGTCATTTCCCTATCTACAAATCGGGAAAGCACAGACACCTGTGTACACAGTCTTCAAAGACGGATACTTTTAATTCTGCAGGATGCTGTCTCCTGGATCCAAGGCTCTGTTTACTTAGAACTTGCTCTCCAAAGAGAATATCACAGTTGTGTCAGGATCTCTGTACTCACATTTTCACCAAAAATTCTTGACAGTCTCTCCTGTAAATGCCAGGCCAATGAGAGAAAATGAAGTTCAGTTCAGCCTTAACAATGACCTGAACTTTCAGCTAGGAATCAAAACTTTGGGTGGTCCTATGCCTTTCAAATATTCTCTCCCACTCTGGCATTGTCTTTTGACTTTGTATTTGACATATGGGAATTTTTTTTTTGAGACAGGGCTTCTCTGTAACTTTGGTACCTGTCCTGGAACTTGCTCTGTAGACCAGGGTGACCTGGAACTCATAGAGATCCACCTGTCTCTGCTTCCAAGTGCTGGGATTAAAGGCATGTGCCACCACTGCCTGGCTACATATGAAAATTTTTATCAGCTCTTTTGAGCTATAACTTACATGTGTATAAATGACAAATTTGGAGTATGTATTATGGTAAGTTTTGACCAACGGGTACTGCCATACAGCCAGAACCCAATGATGATAGAGAATACTTCATTTATCCCCCAAATTTCATGTATTTCCTTTACAGCAAAACTTCTCCCAGCTATAGTCCCAGTCACCACTGATGTTTTTCTTCATTTTCATATAAGTAGAATTAAGAGTAAACTGTCTTGGACTAGACTTCCTTCACTCAGTACCTTGTTTTTCCTCTTTACAGCCAGAGCATTGTGTGTTGTGTGGTCTTCTTTGCCCATTTTAAATATAGTTGAATAGTGTTTATTGTATGGCTATGCCACAATTTGTTTATCCATTTACCATTAGATGACCATTTGAATATATTTTACCCACTATGAATAAAACTTCCATGAAAATTTGCTTGCTAGCCCTTGTTCCCAGAAATGGTTTTGTTGGGTGGCAGGGTGGTTGTACACTTGAGAAACCAGTGAATTACTTTTCAACATAGTTGGATTACTTTATAACTTGATGAGCCACAGTGACCACTTCCAACAGAAGCTCTTTGTCCTTGTCAACCCTCCAAGTGTCTTACAGTGGGTTGCTGTTGGAGCTGTACTGGTGTCTCATTGTGACTTTGTTTTGCATACTCTTGGTGACTGATGATGTTGAACATTCTTATTTCCTCTTGTGTGGTGCATTTATTAAAATAACCACCTGTTATGTTTTTATTGTTAACCTATAAGGAATCTTTATTCTGAAACTGAGACTTTTAAATCAACATTCTTTGAAAATCATTTCTACTTTATATTCTTTTCCTTTTCCTAAGAGTTGTATACAAGTGTAAGTTTTAAAAATTTGTGGAAGTCAAGTTAGTGACTTCTGTATGGTTCATGATTTGCATTTTCTTTAAATAACCTCCGTGTAGCCAGAGGTCATGAAGAGTGTATTTCCTTCATAATTTGTTTGAGAGGTTTTAGAGCATCTATACTTTTGGTTATATCTGATGTGTTTTCAGTTAGCTATTAAGTAAAAAAGTTAAACATTATTATATTAGCATTTCTCAATTTTTATTTAAAATTAGTTTTACCTTATGCACATGTGGAAGAAACAGCTTAGAAAAACATGTAAATCTTTTAATTTTTTTAAAATTTAGAAGTTTATCAGCATTGGAATTATAGCAAGTGTTCCATTACTTTTTTCCCAGAACTGAGGCTTGACCCCAGGACCTTATGCAAGTGCTCTTCCATGGAACTACTTGCCTTACCCCCTTAGAAGACTGTCTGACCCAAGGCCTGCAGACTGCATGCACCCAGCTTAGCTATGAGTGGGGCTCAACACGACATTGTAAACTAAGTTAAACATTATGTGATGTTTTTTGAAACGCAGCTGGGAATTTCTTCAGAATGAATTCTACACGATGACACAGTGTTTTGATGCCTGGAAGATACTTTTAAAAATCTGTTTCAAGGGATAGAGGATGGCTCAATGTGTAAAGGGCTCAATGCATGAACATAAGGACATGAGTTCAAGTCCTAGCATCTGTTTAAGAAATCTGGGTGTGGTGGCATGCTCTTGTAACTCCAGCAATGGACACAGAGATAGGCAGATCTTACATCAAAGATATCCTGATGTAAGCTTCTTGCTTCCACACATAGCTGCATAAGCAAATGCACTCATATTCTTGTATACTCAACACATATAACACAAACACACAAGTATATGTACACACACACACACACACACACACGTCTTCCAAAATTTGAAATTAAACTAAATAAAAATTAAATTTACTTAAATACTATATTTTACTAGATACCTTGGGATTTGTTAAAAACCTGTTCAAGGTTCTTTGACTTTGCTAATGAAGGAAATTCTTCAGCTGGAAGATGAAGGCTTTCACTATTTTCTGAGATTCAGTGGAAGGCTGTTCACTATTTTCTGAGCTTTAGGTTAAAAATTTGTTGTGTTTCTGGTGAAATTTGCTGCACCACAGTATTAACACAGCTGTTATGGCTTCTTAAGTATTATATTTGTACTCTGTAGGCACACTGAGAGTTCACAGTTTGATTAGCAAAGATATAGATTTTAATATACGTGCTTTCATGAAAAAATGACGAGTGAATTATTTTTCTTTTTAATAAACTCCTACACTCGGGAGGCAGAGGCAGGCGGATCTCTGTGAGTTCGAGACCAGCCTGGTCTACAAGAGCTAGTTCCAGGACAGGCTCCAAAGCCACAGAGAAACCCTGTCTCGAAAAACCAAAAAAAAAAAAAAAAAAAAAAAAAAAAAAAAAAAAAAAAAACTCCTGGCAGAAGTTGGTCAAATGAAAGTCCACTCTAAGCAGCAGCTATTTTTTAGGTTAATTTTAATATCCTCAAATCCTTCGTTATTTGAGGGATGACTTCATGTAGGAGTTACTGACTTCATTTCAGTCAGTAAACTGTATTCTGCGAGGGCATGAAGACCTGAGTTCAGTCATCAGCACCAGCATCATCTAAAACACAGGGCTTGGTGGCCGGCGGCACTTGTAACCCTAGCACTGGGACAGGCAGACCCTTGGGGTTTCTGACCAAGCAGCTTAGCTGTATCAGCAAGCCCCAGGGACAGTGACAGGACTGATGCCCTGAGAAGCAACACCCAAGGCTGCCTTTTTGCTTTCACACACAAGCACACACATAAACACACACAGAGTGTGCAAATAGACACTTTCAAAAAAAAATTTTTTTTCTGAAAGTATTGAATTGAGAACAGCAATGTGGAAACCTACATGATACTAAGTTACACTCAGAGATGTTGAACTTAACCTCTAGGCTTCCAAAGCTGTGTGGATCTGAATACATCTGTAAGCTCAGACCCAAGGCCCGCAAGTAATGACTGAAGTTTTTCTTCCACCGTCTCCAGCCATGACCTGGACGCTAAAATGGCTCTTGCACGCCGGCCCTTCTCCACTATTCTCTAAGGCAGCCAGAAAAGCTGGAAGCGCTTTTAAATGTTCCCACTGGATTGTAAGAGCTCTTCTGCTTAAAAACCCTTCAGCCATGTTCCTTGTTTCCTAGGAGACCCTGCAGCTCCGGCACCTGCCAGCCTTCTCAGCTGCCTAGCCCTGCTCTGCCTTTCTACCAGGCCCCAGCTGCCCCATCCCGCCTTTGTTCCCTTAGTTCACATCTTCCTTCGAGAACTTCACCCTGGAGGCCCCGGTGGAAAGAGTGCTCCACACTGTATTGCAGAACTAGCTTTGGGTCTTACTTACATGCCACTTCTTCATTGGGCAAGGGGAAAGTAAGTCTCTTTTTGTTCTGTCCTTCATAGGGGAACGTAAATGATCATTTGTGGTTTAGTATTAGGTTTAGTATTAGGCTCCCTCCAAGATTGGCCACAGCAGGGCACTTTTCTTACGACTCCCTCAGTCGAGTTACTCTTGCCTACACAGCGGCTGACATGTTGGAGAGATACAGGACTTATTTATTGGATGGATGATTGCAAAATCAGGTGCTCTGTGGATATTCATGACTTCAACGTGGCACTAAGCAGGTAATCTTAGGTGTATAGATGTGAGTTTTTGACACCATGGGATCGTTCTGTATTTATTGGTGATAGAGACTATGTCTATATAATTACCCAAGTGCATTGAGGGAACCGCTGGACACCAACCATTTACCTGCAGAGAGATCATGGGCTGTCATTGTCAAAACCTGCTGGGACCATGCTCCTGCTGAAAGCTTTCGTTAGCAACCAAGATGAAGGCCTTGGCACCCCATCAACATGATGGGCTGCTGAAGGGGCTACCAGGTACAAGGTATTACAATTAGAGTCCAAAAGCATCTCACAGCAGAGATCAGGAATAGGACCAAAGAACACTGTATAACTTGCAGACAATTTGAGAGAGAACACTGGGCTCCCCTGAACGTAACTGAGCAGATATGTAACTAGGAATCTTAAGACCTACCCCTGAATGGCATGGAAATTCTAATCCACCTGCTGAGTCAATAGCATGGTGTGTTTGGCAGGGACATTAATTTCATGTTAGGGTCCTGGTGTAGGAAGTTATTCTGTATATATGTTGCTTTTATTGATTAATAAATAAAGAAGCTATTTTGGCCTGAATAGGGCAGAATAGAGCTAGTCAGGAAAACCAAACTGAATGCTGGGAGAAAGCAGGCGGAATCAGTGAGATGCATGTAGATGCCAGAGGAGAAAGGCGTGAGCCACCAACTGGAACCTTGCTGGTAGGCCACGAGTCTCATGGTAAAATATAAAATAATGGAAATGGGTTAATTTAATATATAAGGGCTAGCTAGCAATACGCTTAAGCTATTGGCCAAACAATATTGCAAATAATATAGTTTCTGTACGATTATTTCAAATCAGGGTGGCTGGGAAACAAATGAGTAGCCCCCGCCAACAGGGAGTCAATGCCTTTTTTTTTTTTTTTTTGGTTTTTCGAGACAGAGTTTTTCTGTGGCTTTGGAGCCTGTCCTGGAACTAGCTCTTGTAGACCAGGCTGGCCTTGAACTCACAGAGATCCGTCTGCCTCTACCTCCCTAGTGCTGGGATTAAAGGCGTGCGCCACCACCGCCCAGCCTGAGTCAATGCCTTTTAAAATCACAGTGCTTCCCTGGGTGAACCACCCTTGCTCTGACATGTCCAGGTCCCTAGAAGCTGATGTGTAGGGAGATGACAAGAGCCAAGTGACAGCAGGGATGCTAACCCATGTAATATGAGAAAGAGCTGGAGGCCAAGGCTATGCAGGTACCTGGGAGGGGTCTAGCAGACTGCAGTGGGGGGTGAGAAATATCAAGGGTGAGCGAGGACTGTTGGACTTGTTCCCTTTGGGGTAAAAGGTGCACTTGGGGCAAACAGGAACACTTCAGGGAAGTAGATCACAGTTGCGTTTGAGGAGTGGAGATGTGGGTTGAGAGTAGGCTGGGGAGAGCTCACCCACAGGAAACTAGATTTCTCTCAGGAGGTGGAGAAAAGAGCCCAAGGAAAGTGCAAGTTTATGGAGAGCCTGCTAGGTTCATAAGGGATCCTTGGTTCTTATAAAGATCTCAAACCTCATCTAACCTAGACCTTAGTATGTTTGGAGTGCCGTGCCAGAGATACGTGAGCAGCTAAAATAATTGTTTTGAAAGATCTTCTGCAGATTAGTGTTCCATTGGCTTACCTCAGGGAAAATAATAAAGTGGGCTGGAATGAGATTTCCAGCAACTTCTGATGCTCATGGGAACTGATACAGATATAATCACTTTGGGGGTCAATTTCTTATTACAAAAGGGAATAATGCCAATTTATAAAAGTTTCTTGAGTCAGGCTTGGTGGCACATACCTTTAATTCCCAGCACCAGAGGCAGTGGCAGGCAGATCTCTGTGAGTCTGAGATTATTCTGGTCTACATGGTGAGTTCCAGGCCAGCCAAGGTTATGTAGTGAGACCTTGTAAGGGGTGCACTGATCACATCCTTTCTCTAGGACTCAGGGACCATTGATGGAGAGAGGGCAGAAAGATTGTAAGAGTCAGAGGTGGTGGCACTTCAAGAACATGACAGGATGGTTGCCCATAGCAGCTCATAATGACTGTGGGAAGATGCACAAGACTCCTGAAAGCCCAAGGCAGACAAAAAAATAAAAAATAAAAATAAAAAAACCCCAATCTCACCCTTGGCTTCTAGCATTCTCTGTTGGGAGAGAAAAAAAATCAGTTTTTGTTTTGTGTGACTCTGGTAGGTAGATAACATTGCAGATCAGGCCCCACTCCCAGAGCAGTGGGACAGCACAGATTTGACGGATGTTGTATAACGAACTTACCCTTGGGAGGTAGACGCAACACACCTACACCTACACAACACACCCCAAGTGGGGAATCCCTGATGGATCAAAGTATGGATACCCCAAAATCTAACTTGGTGGATCATTGGGTTTTGTAGAGTTATTCACAGGAGCAGAAACGACTCGAAGACAGCTGAATCACTAAAGCCCACCCCAGCATGGATGACAGCTCACAAAAGCTGGAAAACTCAGAGCACTCTGCACAGCCTTCAGGCAGTTCAACAGATTGGAGTGTCCTTTCCACGGGAGTCTGGTCTAAACCTCTTCCAGACAGCGGGGCCTGCTCTCCTAAGAGTCTTCTCTGCAGCTTGGCTTGTCTGAGAGAGACTCTCGGTTGTTATTGCTTACGCTAGCAGGGAGGAACTTAGTGCATCTAGTTAGTTTGGGGACTTTCTGAAGCTATTTCGAGCCCTTTACCTTCCTGCTTAAGGAGTCTTCAGCAGGATGGAATGCTTCAACCTCAGGGGAAGCTGTCACATAATAGCCGGGGGGATTTAAAAGAAAACATGAAATCAGATGGATAGGAAGGCGAGGGTGAATCGAGGAGAAATTGTGGAAGGGGGTGAATATGATCAAAATACATTATATGAAATTCTCAAACAATAAAGGTATTATTTTTTAAAATAAATACAAATAAAAATTCCTTGAGTTGTTGTTCACTTTCTGGTTACATTTCATTAGGATGAAGAATTATTAATGAACATAAATTACATTTTCTAAAGGCTTAGGCTACCTTGGGACAACTTTAGGCCTTACTTTAGTCAGGTTCCTGGCATGGGTTACTCAGCCTGCTTTCCTGTGGGATATGGCCATAGCTTGGTGGCTTTGTGCTGCTAAGATCCTCCATCCACTCACTTGTCACTTGTATTCTAGTTTTTGGGGGACGGTAAATGATGTCTAGAGACTCCCCCACTAAAACAGTCAAGGACAATCTCGTTTATTTTCACACTTTATCTTCATTTTTTTTTCCAAGTAAAACCCTTAGGATGAAGGTCAGATGCCGTTCAGTTATATGAATGCTTAATAAGCTATTTGAGGCAGCTGGAGAGATGGCTCAGTGGATAACGGCACTGACTACTTCTGAAGAGGACCTGGGTTTGGTACCCAGCCCCCACACAGTGGCTCACAACCACCTGTAACTCCAGTTCCATGGGGTTGTGACATCCTCTTCTGGCCTCCAGGGCCACTGGCATGTGGTGTGCATACATACATGCAGGCCAACATTCATACACAGAATTAAAATAAACAAACCATTTAGAAAATGAAATGATCTTGAGAGCATGTCCAAGGGGGATGGGGGAGTCAGGGGAGGATCTCAATTAGTTAGACACTCGGCAGAAACCACTCTGGGCTTGTCACTAACAAGATAAACGAGGCCCTGATTTCTGGTCTCGATAAAGCAGACTCGGTTTCTGTCAACCTCTTGACTTACTCCTGGGGTCTGGATTTGCACCAGAATTTGAGGAAGCAGAGTGTGGTACTTTTGCATCTAGTTAATTTGGTGAGTTCATTGCCTGCTTATCCCTGACCTATTAAAGAGCTCAAAAGTAAATACCCCATCACTTGTTGAACATGCATCTCATTTAGCTGCATTTTCTAACAAAGAGTCATTAAAACGAATATAATATTTTGAAAGTATTTCAGAATAACTTTTAGCAATAATAAATAGTAAAATACATAACTGGGCCCAGTGGGTAGGAGATAAAAATAATTTCGAATTTTCCGCTGAGCCATGCAGAGTCAGAAAGATGAACAAATACATGTATTGGTATAAGTGTATGTATTGGCTAGCAGTGGTTCTCAACATGCCGGTCATGACCCCTGTTGGGGGGGTCTCGAACGACCCTTTTACCAGGGTTGCCTAAGATCATCAGAAAGCACAAATTTACAATTCGTAACAGTAACAAATTTGCACCTATGAAGTAGTGATGAAATAATTTTATAGTTTGGGGTCACCATAACATGAGGAAATGTATTGAATGGTTGCAGCATTAGAAAGATTGAGAACCACTGGATTTTTATTTGTTTGGTTTTGGGGCTTGTTTTAATATTCAGGCTGTATACTGCCATGCTAAAGCTTCCAGAGATGCCCGGGATGGGCTCCCAATGCCCACACTTGTCTCCAAAGGGTACTTTTATCCAGAGGAAGCTGTGAACATCTGGGCTCTGAGAACATTCCTGTCTTGGGAGGGAAGGCTTGTGTAAGCTTATGGGGCTTTCCAGCCTGACAGACGGCCAGTCTTGGCAGCCAAGAGGCCTCCAAGAGTGAGTGTGGCCCTTAAGTTATCAAAGGCTTATTGTGAAATAAAGCCCTCAGCAGGAGGTCACCGGCTCAACAGTGACTCATGTTCTGGGGTCTTAGCAGATGATGGGTGGGATGTGGCCCTTCTCAAGTACTGAGGGTTACATCACAGTGGTTAGCTTGAAGGATCCAGATCTGGTCCCCCGGGAGAGGTCAGGAAAAGCGGTTTGGAGGGGTTGATCCCACTAGCTTTCTAATCCATATTAGAAGATACAAGGCTGTGTGTGTGTGTGGGGGGGGGATCCTCATTTGAGGAAGGCAACCTCGATTTTGGGTCACATCTCTGCTTTGCGCAAGTCCTGGCTCAGACCCATCTCTGTCCATATTCTCTCTCAGTCCCCTCGGCCACCATCCAATCAGCCCCCATCCTTTGGCAAGTCCGTCTAGGGAAGGCTTTGGAGGTGTCCAGGCAAGCCAAATCACCAATATCATTGCAGCCAGGAACCTGGCTAAAGGAGAGAGGAAGACCCTGGACGCAACCACTGTGGGTGCGCCCTGCCAAGGAGGGCGGAGGGCGGAGCAGGAGAAGGAGGGAGAAGGGAGGGCGTGAGAGCGAGTGAGACACAAGAAAAGCTTGCGCGCCACCGCCCTCCTCGGGAGAGAGGCTGGAGTGAGGCTGAGCAGAGAACCGCATTTCAATGAGGACCAGCCCCGGCGCATCCGTGCACTAGCGGCTGCAACCCAGACTCCGGTGCTCCGCAGCCCCAGCCGCGCCCAGCCCGGCGAGGACAGCTCCAGCAGCCGGCCACAGACAACCCAGCGGCCACCCGCGACCGGTGCGTGCTTTGCCTGGGCTGGGGAAGGAGCGGGCAGGCCCCGCGGTGCCATCTGACCGCAACCCTGGTGGCCCTGGCCAAGGGTGGACCCCACTGGGCGGCAGCAGCCCCGCCTGCCTTTCCTCGAAAGGCGGCTGCCTGGGGCTGGCCAGTTTGGACCGGCCCGGGGCGTTCTGTGCCCGCGGCCTCGGGGCTGCTGGCTCCTGCCTCTTTTGTCTGGTGCCATCCGCCTTTAAATAGGGGGTCTGGCAAGCTGGGCCCGGCAGGCTTTCCATCGCCTTGTTGTTGGAGATGGAGAGCCTAGCCCGGGCGGAGGAGCAGGGAGAGGCGCTTGTCATTGTCAGGACTGGCTGTGGAGCTAGGACCAAGTGGGCTAGGAAGGAGTGGCTGGGCCTGCCTCCTTATTGTGTGTGTGTGCTGTGTGCGTTTCCGAGTGCCCAGGAGGGTGGCATGTGCCTGGTGATGAGGGCTGCAGTGTGGGTGTTGCTAGTACCTTTTTTGCATGGTCTCAAGTTCCTCCGGGGACAGCCAGGCAGCCTCGTGTACGAATTAGTACCTGCAGTGCTAAAAGCGTGCAGAGAGGAAAAGACATTTTCCTCCTAGGGGGAGCGCACTCACAGCACCGCATTGCCCCACAAAAGAGGCTGCTTTTGATAACCAGGTTTTGCGAGGCATCACCGCTGGATTTGGCAAGGAAATGCTTGTGGATGAGAGAAGCGAGAAGAAGGTTTCATTCAACCCGGCTCCCACTCTGACAGCACCCGTGACTGTGTGCCCAGGTTACTGTGCACATACTCTCAGCTGCCACACTGCAGGGTGTTCCGCAAAAGAAACGTGTCATGACTGTTCCTAAATATATCTATCGTCTTTCAATGAGAAAGGAAAGTAGGGCAGCATTCCAGGTATCGAATGTTGCATGGATGCAGGTTAGGAGGGACTTCAAGAGAGGTCATATGCTGGACAATATAAAAGATGCTTACATCCTGTGATGCATTGGCTTGGGATGGTGCATGCACTCAGAAGATACATGCGTGTGTCTTTTATTCTTGCATCTCTATTCACCTGGATCCTAATCCAACTGCTAAAATATGCCTTGGATTTCCAGATGTGATAACTAGGGTTTATGCTAGATTTGTGTGTGTGTGTGTGTGTGTGTGTTTCCGAATTGCTGAAATGGCATCTCATTCACAGAGAGAAAGGTGAACATAGATATTCCTCAGAATAGTGAGAAATCCCACAAAGAACAATGGTACTTTTTGGGCTTTGTGATATTTATAGGAAATGTTCACATTCTTCTCCACCCATGATTTGTGGTCTCTGTGGCTGAGGATTATGAGTCCCTTCTTGGTGCCAATGCACATGTATCCCAAGACCTCTGACCACTCACAGTCTGTGAATGCTGGTCCAGCATCTTCTAGCCAACATCTTCTACAGGAAGTGCGACCCTGTGGAAGCCCAGAGAATTTTCTTCTGGAGTTCTCAGTTCACATGTATGACTACATCTCTGAAAGCTGAGCCAGTGGAGGCAAGGAGAGAGCACGTGTTTTCATACCACACACGACTACCACAAGACTCAAGTGTGTAGGGTGGTCTTTGACCTTCTCTTAGCCAAAGCTGTGGCCTTGACAGCAATTTCACTTTGAGTTGGGTTCTGCTTTGCTGGCATAATCTGCACCTGCTCACTGATGGGAAGCAGGAGAGGTAA
This sequence comes from Arvicola amphibius, assembly GCF_903992535.2. Lineage (NCBI taxonomy): Eukaryota > Metazoa > Chordata > Mammalia > Rodentia > Cricetidae > Arvicola > Arvicola amphibius. Next base: position 23,195,430 of record NC_052057.2, on the reverse strand, counting down.
TCCCTGCCCTAATGAACCCATGACTAAATCAACCAAACTCTTCTATGCTTTAAGTAGATTTATTTTCACTTGGTCTGGAGTCTTGCTCCTAAAAGTGTTCCCAGCTCAAGCAACTGCCAAGACTTCTTGGCAGCTGTGAAGCGCTGAAGACCCTTGGAATTGGATTTTCACTGTCTCTGGTCATATCACTGTGCCACCCTTTGCTAGGTCCCTGCTTATTTCCTCTTGTTTACATCTACTTGGGAGGAAGCCTCTAGGAATGAAAGAATGGTCAATGCCTTTAAAAAAGGAAACAAACCCAGTCGAAAGCCACCTCCGCCTTTGTCAGCTAGGAAGTTCTGAAGCTTACTGAGTGGGCTCAACATGGCAGACTCCTCCACTCTCTTTCATGTTCCCCTTCTCCCCTCCCCCCTTTTCATCAAACTTCCTCCCATCCTCAACCCATACACCTTTTTGAAAACAGATTACTTAACACATATATGGGCAAAATAGGAGCAGGTATGATTCTGTAATGCAGCTAAGTCTACAAGATTGATCCCAGTGGTGACTGTTTTGAAGTTACTTACTTCCAAACCAACAAAACCACTTCACAGCTGGTAGAGTTTTAATAAAGATGCAAAATTAGATTGTGATTGATTGTTTGAGACCCGAGAGTCAGTTTTCCTGTTTGAAGGAGAGATGCACTGAACTCAAACTGAGGGCTTTAATCACACTGTGCTCCTCCCTTTGTGCCCCCAGGCCTCCCAGAGGACTTTGCAACACAAGAGCCCCTGGTTAGTTAGGTGTCCAGCACAAAGTCACTGAGCCAGACAGGTGTGATAGCTTCAAAACTCATACTTCATGTGGAACCAGGGCCTAGTATCGTAGACCTGGGGCAAAGAGCACCCACTTTGGAATCATGATAAACGAAACTTGAAAATCCAACTCCCTCAACTGTAACTTGGAGACTCTGGGTAAATCCAATTTTCTAGACCTTGCTTTGATGGGACTGACTAACTTCTGTGAATTTCAGAAGAGGTTTTTTTGTTTGTGTTGCTTTTAGAGACATCAAATAACTGCTGGCTGAATCCTAGGGTCATTGTATCCTGGACGCCAATGTCGTTTTCTTTTTCTTCATTTCTGGACATCGAATTCTCTAGCTATATTTTTTGTGTATAAATTTTCTTATTACAAGTTTTATTTAATCAACTAGCTAATTAATTTAGAGGCTTTTGGGACAGGATCTCATGTAACCCAGGTTGACCTCGAACTTATCTATGGGGCTGAAAATGGCCCACCATGCTCAGTTTATCACAAACTTCAAATTAAATTGACTTACTGAAATGATACGTTAGTTTTTATGTAAATCAATTCTGAATGGCTCGGGAGTCAGTTTGCTGAACGCGAAGGGACAGTCACAAGAATACACCATAGTTTTGTTGAGTCTGGGGAAACTTCCCATTGGCGACTTGGGAAGTACAAAGGAGAGCTTGGTTCTTCCTTTGTTCTTCTGTCTCACTTACATGCTATGTAAGCGTGCCTGGAATTTCATCATGAAAAGTATATCCTTTTGACTGAGGCTTTTTCCCACTCTCCAGACTGTTGGGTTGAAACTGATCCTCCTGCAAGGAGGACCATTCTTTATCAGTTACCTAGCAAGAATGGCTTTATCCAATAAGCAGCTTTCTGACAGCAGGGCCCCATAGAAAGCAGAATGTATGGCAGGACAGATTCCTTTTCCAGAGGCTCATGGGATGGCAGTCAGGTGCCTCCCTTGCAAGAAGGGGTAGGCGATGGCTCTGTTTCCACTAGCTGTCTCTGTGCCAGGGTCAGGAATAAAAAGCACACTTTATTTAAATAAATCAATGCTAATTACATGCAAACTTTGCATTTATTAGTACCCGATATGAATGATGATATAGGTACTATTCTTATTCCTGCTTCTAACTGAGTTTTACAGGTGCCAATCAAGTCGATATCTCAGGTTATATAGTTAATAATGGGTCAAGTGAGCTCAATAGCCTTTCTCTTCCTTTCCCCTTTCCCCTCATTTTGTAATCCTCTATTATTATTATTATTATTATTATTATTTTACTAAGCACAAGCAAAAGAGCTGAAGTGAAGTCACATTTTAGCTTATGTTCAAAGTCTTTTTTAAAAAGGAGATAGAACTTCCAGATGGATTTAAGTTTTTCTCCACCTGGCCATTGGGAGCACACAGAGGTTAAAGCTCTTACAGTCTGACCACGAAATGCTAACCCCTTCATTTCCCCACCTGGTATATGAAAGCTCACCTTTTCTTCCTGCCGATGGGATTGGCACACCACCTGGAATCAGCTCATATGAGCCTCATAGTCACGCAAAGCTGGGGTGCGGGAGTTGAGAGAATGTTTCTGGTTGAACTATCTCTCTGCTGTATTACTTGGGGGAAATGTGAGGGAATATTCCAGGCCCCAGTTTCTCTGCTTAGAAACACGCAGGTGACCCCATTGAGAGGATGTGACTGCAGCCTGAGGGGTGGTAGGCAGACTGCAGTGGGAGCTGTGTATAACCAAACTGTGGCTGAGTAATAGGCTGTTAACACGGAGATCTGCTTTTTTCTATTCCTTGCTTATCCTCCTCCTCTTTCTCTCCCACTTCACAACCCAAATACATCACCAGTCATTGCAGTATTTCCTCCCAGCTGCTCTCAGAGCCTCTCAACCCAAGATCTTCGGGTAACCAGGTCTGTGTCTCTTTCTGGGGTTCGCAGGTTCCACACACAAACCAGTCATGTCGTTTGGCAGAGATATGGAGTTGGAGCATTTTGATGAACGGGACAAGGCGCAGAGGTACAGCAGGGGGTCCCGGGTGAACGGTCTGCCCAGTCCCACACACAGCGCCCACTGCAGCTTCTACCGCACGCGCACACTGCAGACGCTCAGCTCCGAGAAGAAAGCCAAGAAGGTTCGATTCTACAGAAATGGTGACCGCTACTTCAAAGGGATTGTGTACGCCATCTCACCAGACCGCTTCCGATCCTTTGAGGCCCTGCTGGCTGATTTGACCCGAACTCTCTCGGATAACGTGAATTTGCCCCAGGGGGTGAGAACCATCTACACCATCGATGGAGTCAAGAAGGTCTCCAGCCTGGACCAGCTGGTGGAAGGTGAGTCTTTGAGAACCTCTGGGGACCCTGAAGGCAACTGAGGGTCACTTGTCTGTTAGCCCATGGTTAAGAGCCCCTTAATGCTTAACATGTTTAAGTTTCTGCTTCATAAAAATGGAAAGAAAGCGAATGGTATTCAGCCAGATAGCTAGCTCCTAATAACGACAGGCAGAAGGAAAATGTATCAAACCCCAAAGCATCCCGTCTGCTTTCTCAGACCTAGGTCCTATTAATCTTTAAAGTTCGTTTTTATATCTTCACTTGCATACTTCAGGGGTGTTAAACACCAGCTGAACTATTGTATCATAATGTCCAAAAAGTCTCGAAGTGAGGATATAAAATTTTAGAGTGGAGAGGGACTTAGAAAAGTTACAAATCCATTTAGCTTATCACTGAAGATCCGAGACCAGAAAACTCAAATAGTAGGTCTATGGTTATATGATAAGTTAGTGGTGACCAGTGAACCAAAAATGGGGTCTTCTAACAATGCTGTCCACTGAGTGCCTCCTGGGGAGGGTTATTATCTTCTGGTGGCATTTGAGAACAAGAAGAAATTTGTCTGTTCATATTTTTTTTAAAAAAATCTAGTTCATTCTAACAGATAATCTGTTGTGGATGAGACTTGGCTCATCATCATTTGAACAAAGCATAAAGTCTTTCATTGCTGTAGAAATCATAACCAATTTTAATGATTTGGGTGCAGTAACTGGTATTGGGTATCCCTAAGAGTCCTTTAAAGAGAGAGGTCTTTCTGAGCTTACGTTTTGAAGGTGAGGATGAAGTAGCTGGCACCTTCAGACCAAATGCAGCCTACTGTCGTTCTGAATTCATCTTTTTTTCCAGCAGGATTTGGCCAGGTCCCGCTGTCCAGCTGGGTCCTGGACTTGTATAGGTAGCAGGGAGCATTCCATCCTGCCTGACTGGCGTCCAGGCTTGCAGCCACATGGCTGCATACAGTCAGAGACCCCTTGTCTTCCTTTGTAGCTGGGGCTTCTGTGTCCCCCCACTTCCTCTGGCCCCTCAGCAGGAGTGCCAGTCCAGGCCCAGTATGACTGGACACAAACCGGTGTGGAGCAGCATGAGCTTTGTGTCTTTACTTTACGGGAATTCACATCTCTTTGGTGGCTTGTCACCCTGCCAAGATGCCTGTAGCCTTGGCTCTTTTCCTTCTATTCAGAGGTTGGAACTTCTAGCAAATTAAAGGGGAAGACTGACATGAAATCTCTCTGTGTCAACTTTGATATTTGTGCCATGTCCTTAGTATGACCTTGGTAAATACAGAGAAAGTCAAACATTTGGTGGTGTTTCCCAAGCACTCTGTAGCAAGATCAGATGAGGTGGGTGTCTGACCTGTCACCAAGACATCCTGTGTGGGGTAGTGGTGTTGTAGAAAAATGTGCTTAGATCTCAGCATGCCCCAGACAGCTGGGGGACTGATACCTCGTTCTGCCCTAGAGTCACATCGTACATCTAGGCATCTTGAAGACAAGGGTACTTCTGGATTTTTCACTCAAAATTGGCCTGGACTTACCATTCACACTGATCAAAGAGTGGCCATGGGATGTGGCTGGTGACCGTACTGCCTTCCTAACAATGGCATGGCTGGTTGCCAGAGTGTCCGCTCACTCTCCTGCTTATTTTACCATAATATGATGTCTGCACTGAGCTGTTGCTGCCTTGGTCGAAGACAGTTCCGATAGCTGAAGTAACTGAGCGTGTGTCCAGCCCTTATCAGAGCCGTCTTGAGTACATAAGTTAATTGTGGTTCCCACAAGGATCTTGAGAGGGCAACATCACACAGCAGGAAATGGTAGAGGTAGGATTTGAACTCAGGAAGGTAGGCACCGAGATGCATTTATGCTGTGACTTTAGCTCTTGCAAAAGGCACTTCAGTGCTTTTTCAGCATGTTCATTGTCTTCTGATGTACTGGGAAGGCAGACATTCAGTAAAAATTTCTCTAGAAACCACCTGCTCCTGTGCCCAGTAGTAGAACTCAATGAATATTTTTCTTCTACTACTTCTTGGAAAACTTTTTTTTTTCAAATGCGAAGCTCAATTAATAAAAACTCAGAGATAGATATTGGGGTTCTACCTGAAGACCAGAAAACTAATTCTTACCTTGACTTCAGTCTGAAAATGGTGATTCTGCCTCCAAGAAACCTCAGGATGAGATTGTGACCTAGAGTTGTCTTCTCTTGTCTTATAATCCTCTCCAGCTCTAGCATTAAGGGCATGCACCACTACTGCCTGGATTCTATGGCAAGACAGTGTGGTTACGGGGATTAAGAGTGTGTGCCATTGTCGTTCCTGGGATTAAAGATGTATGTCATTGCTGCCCGGTCTGTAAGGCTGACCAGTTTGGCTGTTTTACTTTTCTGATCCTCAGGCAAGCTTTGTTTATTCAAATACAAGTGAAATGTCACTATGAAAATGTTTTTTATTATGTACTTAATTCTAAAATTAGAAGCTGTTGATCTCAGAAATAGTCATCTTTTAAAAATAGTTATTTTAAATGTATGAGTGTTTTATCTGCATGTATGTGTGTGTACCGTGTGTGAGCAGTACCTACAGAGTCCAGAAGAGGGTGTTAGGTACCCTGAAACTGGAGTTATAGATGGTTGTGAGACACCTTGTGAGTGTTGGGACCAGAACCTGAGTCCCCCGAAGGAGCAGCCAGAGCTCTTAACCACTGAACTGTCTCTACAACTCCCAAAGTCATCTTTTGATTTTTCTCTCAATATGTTCCCCACGACCAATATAGAGCAACTGCTGATGGACTATTCTGATGTTTAAAATTGTTTTGATTTTTTTAACAAATATACCTTTTTTTTCTTTCAGTTGAATATCTTTAGTGTCTTGTGTGAGTCTGCATATTTTTTGAATTTTTAGTTAAAACATTTTTTTTATTCATAATACTGACAATTAGTGTGCAGCTGCGCTTAGTGTTTAAATAGCTGGCAATTCATTGATATTTGTTTTTTTGTCTATTACATTTTTGCTTAGCCCATTAAAATGCAAAACGTTGCTTCATCCTCATTAGGCCCATATCCCTCACTTCCCAAGCTAATTTATGCAAACATCAGTTCATGATGTCAGTTTTCTATTTTCCCTCCCAGTACGACAAAGTTTGAGTTTTAATTTAAATCCCTTTAGTCAGTGTAGTGCAAGTGTGTTTGGCTTGCAATTACTTTTTAAAGTTTGTTCTTTCTCACTTGATCTCAGGCTAAAAATTCCAAGTAACTATGACAAATGTGGGCTTTATTTATAAATCGTATGGACACTTTCTCTGTTTTATTATTAGACTCTGATCATTATGCATAAGTGTGCTCCAGGCACACTGATAGATTCTGAGCTCAGTTTGGTTCTGAGCTCAAATTATGTAAGAAGCGATTGACTGTGGTGTGCCTGTCTGTGTCTGTATTATACAGACACGCTGACATGAGTGTACACACGTCTACTTAAGGGTGCATTGGAGGTGACATTCCCAAGGATTTGCCTTCACGGTGGTCGTGGTATGTTTTCACAAGCCATGACGTTCACCGAGGACAGCTGTCCTGTAGCCCTCTTTCGGCCGTGACTCACCTGGGGTGTGACCTCCTTCCCCAGTTTTGAGCCGTTTTGGTTCTACTTTGGAGATACAGCTGTTGTGGAGAAATCAGGGAACCACCCCTAAATCCTTCAGTCTCTTAAAAGAGAGATGTGGCAGGATCCTGAACAATGATTGGCTGATCCTTCCCCTGCATTTCTAGGGATGGAGGACCAGAACCTTTTCATCCCGGGATACAAATGACGCAGGTACTAAGTCCATGAACATCAATAAGTCTGAGCTTGTTGGATCAGAACTGTTAGAAACAAGGGGGTCTCACCCCTTCCTCCATTCCCCCACGTGTCTTTGTGCAAAGTGCCTAACTACGTGGAAGGACTTTGTCCAATCCACTGCATTTCTCCTAGCAGTTAAGGGATTTCTTGCCTGGCCTCGCTTTTAACTTTTATTTGCCTGTCTTTCAGGATGCTTTTCTTCCTATCTTGGCATAGCTTCTTTGCTCGATGTAGCTCATGTAATTTCACTGGGCCTCCCTCTGACATGTCAAATAATTTAAAAATTAATTTCTGTAAATCTGTAAAGCAGGCTTTTCCATGAAAGTCCCAGTGTGTAGTAGTTGTGTTCTTTCTTTATTTTCAGTCCTTTCTTAGTTACTGAACATATTACATCTACAAGTAATCAACCCAGAATGGTAACTTTAATGCATCCAGTTCTGCACCTTGCTTTTCACTTAGCTTTAATACCTTGGAGACCCTTTCCTATCAGTAACATTCTGAACAAGTGTGTCCTTTCTTTTATTTACTTAACACTATTTCTTGTATGGATGGACCTTAGTTTGGTTAACCAGTCTCCTCTTGATGAGGTTCTAAGACATGTACAACTGTGTGTTGTTACGAATAGTATTACAGTGAGCACAGTTGGAAATATATTGCCCGTCCATGTGAGTGATTGATTTTAGGAGGACCGCCTAGAACACTGTTGTATGGTGGTAACAGACAACCAGAGAATTCTTGCCCACCAAGGTGGTTCCAGTTTCTGCTCTGACCACCTTCAAGGAGATGATGTTATCAAATATTGTGTCATCTTTCTGTATATCAAGAAAACACTTCTACCTTGTTATGGTTTTAATTTCCATCATTTATGTATGCATTTATGTATTTTGCTATGCCCTTTGCTTTGTACTTTTATCATTTTCTGCCACATTGGCGTCTTTCCTGACATAGGATCTATTTTTCTTTTTAAAATATTAATACTTTGTTTTAATGAGTTTTTTCTATATTCATCTTAACCTATTGGCTTTGTTGATTGTGTTTTCTGTCGTGTAGATTTATACAAAAGTTTATATAATCAGATATGCTAGTCTTTCAATTAATGGCTCTATTTTCATGTCTGCTGTGTGCTCTGGGTTCAAGAAGTCATTTCTCTGCATTTTCTTGTTGCATTTTTAGGAAAGCATTTTAATGGAGAAGAGCATAGATATAATGTGTGAATTGAGGATTAGATTTTGCTTTTCAAAATAAAATCATTTGAGCAAATCACAAAATAGTTCATGCAGAAACTACCTTGGTCTTACAGAGGTACTGCAAGGCGAGTGTCTTGCTCTCCCTTTGGCCAGCTTCCATAATGGAAGGTCTGCAGCCTAACAACACGTCCCAGTGACTGAATTCCATCACTTCTCCATGGAGGTTGGAGATTTTATTGCTTTTATGCAAACAGACATTGCATTTAGCCGCCATGTCTCTGTTGCTTCCGCTGAGCGATGGCAGTCCTTGGGAGTCTGAATACTGTTTCATTAGCCTGTAGATTGCCCATCTGGGTTGGTCTGATGGTTGGTTTGGTATTGAGTGCTTGGCATAGAGATTCCACAGAAGTAACACTTCTGTGGGTGTCATCTCAGAGAAATGTTCTGGCCACACGCCTTACCCAGAGTCACCAACTTTAGATAAATCTTTATTCTGAAGTTACTGTGTCCCTCTTGGCAATGAATAAGTATTGTAGGAGAACCTTTGAACCCTTGTAGACATATGGTCTCTTCCTGAGCTGCTGTTTATACAACTGAGCATCTGTCAGCAGAGCTGGTAGTGATTGCTGCCGGGCTGTCTTATTTGTGAATTTCTACTTCCTTCTTTATCTGACACACTTTAGACATGGTGCCCTCCCTCTACTCTCCTGTCTCGGATCATTTTCTGTGATCTTACCAGTTCCCATTATTTTAAGGGCACTATTAAATAATGACCTCTCTCCTCAGACCAGACTTCTCTTCTGCACTCTAGCTGCCTAGATGTATTCAGTTGAAATGAACCCTTGGTCTCATCCAACTCAGCAGTGTCAATGTGACATCCCCTTTGCCACTGTCCAGAATCTGTTTCTCCTGTTACAGACCTTTTGGGTGATGTCACCACCTACCAGCTTACTAATATTGGCGAACTCCAAAGGTCTTATGTTGAAGCATAACCATTGATTCGATGGTGTTAAAAGACAGAAACTTTACGACTAGGTCGTGAGGACAGACTCACAAATAGAATTGCACGCTTGATTAAAGATCCCTATGGGAACTGCCTTGCCCATTCCCTCCTATGAAGACACAGCAGGCTGGCGCCATCTGCCTGGAAGAGGCCCCGTGAATCCACGAGCGTCTCGATCTGGGACTGCCACTTTCTAGAACCTCCAGAGAGAAATGTTCGGCGTTTGTAAACTACCTTGTCCATGGCACTCTGACATAGATGCCCGATGGAATAAGACACTTCTAACTTAATATCACCTGTAACTTCTCCCCTTTTTACCTTTCAGATCCAAGCAGATACCAAGCCTTGTTCATTCTGACTGAGCCATTTCTCCCATTAATTCTCTTCTTTCTTTTGCTGTTTGAAAGTTTCTAAGACGTGCTGGGGAGTTACAACCTCACCCACTTTTAGGGCTGAAAGAGAAATACACACGTCTTCAATAAACATTGTAGAAATTTTTTTTTTTTTTGGAACAGTGGAAAAAGAAAAGGCAAAACTCCCTCATCTTTCTGCAACCTAGCTGCGGTCCCTGTTTTCTTCTGCCTCTGTCTGCTTTCTGCTGCTGTGATAAGCACCATGACATAAACACACGGAGGAGGAAAGGGTCCATTTCAGCTAACATCCTGCAGTCCATCACGGAGGAAAGGCAGGGTAGGAACTCAGTGAAGGCACCTGGAAGCAGAGGCCTCGGAGCTCTTACTAGCTTGCACCTGTGGCTTCCTCGGTTTACTTTCTGAAATAACCCAGGACCACCTTCCCAGAGGTGACGTCACCCACAGTGGGCTGAACCCTTCCACATCAGTCTTCAATCAGAAAAATCTCCTTACAGACTTTCTTAAAGACCAATCCGATAGAGGCATTTCTCAATCGAGGTTCTTCTTCCAAGACAACTCTAGCTTGTGGCAAGTTGACAAAAAACAATCAAAAATCTAACAAGGACAACTATTATTCTATCTCATCTCAGACAGGTGTCCTCCTCAGAGACAGACAGAAACACACACACACACATACACACACACACACACACACACACACACACACACACACACACCACACACACACACACTGAATCATGAGTAAGAACACAGGTCTGGAGTCATACCAACTACTGTTTGAATCTTGTTTTCATCTTTACTAGTCATGTGCCCTTGAGCCAGCTACCTAGGTCATCAGGCCTCCGTGTGACTCACAGGGGGAGGCTGTGGTAAGGATTACAGGTGAGATGGCACGCAGCAGCACATGGCCTGATCTATAACTAACTTACTGGTTCAAGTTGTCCTTCCAAGCCTACTGCATGGGTAAGAGTAAAGCTGCCTCTGGCCACTTTTAGAACAACTATGCATTGTGACACTTTTATCTCCACTGTCTGCTGAGTGTGGGTGAGTGCTAAAGATCGAATCCAGGACTCTGTGCTATATGTGTAGTAAGCTGAATTCCCAGGCTTTCTAACTTGACCTTCATAAGAGCCTAGTGAAGCTTCATAGAGCAACCACTACCTTGAAATCCAAGGGACTGGTCCAAGGTCACATGCTTACATAGCACAGTCCCAGGCCTGAATTCCTAAATAGCTCATCCTACTGATGAATCCATAATCCTTTAACAAACTCTGAAAGACACCACTGCCAGCATCATATATGTTTACACACGTGGACACACACATGTACATGTATATGCACATCTATCTACGATATCTACTTGGATACTGGGGAAAATATACCTGGCATCAATCAGGCTCTGTCAATGAAGGGAGATGGATGAAATTTTAGTTTTATAGGTTTCTTTGGTGTGTAATAGGCATGTTTGAAAGAAGAGTTTGTAATCCTTAGCAAAATAAGTGTTGTTACACATGTTGTCCTGGTTAGTTTTATATCAACTTGACACAAGCTAGGATCAGCTGAGAAGAGGGAACTTCAATTGAGAGAACACCACATTAGACTGACTATATATAGTCTATGGGAACATTTTCTTTTTCTTTTTTCTTTCTTTTTTTTTTTTTTGGTTTTTTGAGACAGGGCTTCTCTGTAGCTTTGGGGCCTGTCCTGGAACTAGCTCTTGTAGACCAGGCTGGCCTCGAACTCACCGAGATCCTCCTGCTCTGTCTCCCGAGTACTGGGATTAAAGGCATGCACCACCACTGCCCGGCCTGGGAATATTTTCTTAATTAATGATTGATGTTGGAAAACTCGGCCCACCATGGTCAGTGTCACCCCTGGGCAGGTGGTCCCGGGTGCTCTAAGAAAGCTGGCTGTGCAAACCATGGCAAACAAGTCAGTAAGCGGCACTCCTCCATGACCTCTGCTTCAGCTCCTGCCTCCAGGATCCTGCCTTGCATTCCTGCCCGACTTTACTCCATGATGGAGCCAGAAGCTGAAATAAACCTTTCTCCCCAGGTTTATCTCCATTAGTGTTTAACCTCAACCATACAAGGCAAGCTAAGACACAGATGCAACTGTCTTTTTATTTTTAAAACTCCAGTTGGGGATGGGATATTTTTATGTGGCTGCTTAAGCCTATGGCATGGCGCGCTTGCATTGTTAGTTTAAAAATAGGACTTGGATAACAGTAAATGGATTGTGCCAAATGAGGCCTGGGCCACTTTACCTGTGGTTACCAGGTTCTGCTCACAAAGGCTTCCTAATGAGGTGTGGGTGGGGTGGGGGTGCTGGGATAAAATTTTTACTTTTAATGTGTCTCTGCCTCATCCCTGTGAAATATGTATTTAGAATCACTTATTTCACAACTTATTACAGCACCTGTGCTGTATTCTTTTGTGACTAATCTAGATATTTTCAGACTGAGTGTTTCGTTAGCAAATTCTTGAGTCACCGATTAATAAACTCTTCGTGGTATTCGAGTGTATTTGTGAGGGTACAGCTTGCAGGCTAGTTGTTTTCTTCATTTTCGCCTGTCAGCAAGTTTGAACTGACTTCCTTGTGTGTGTGGCTTGGTCAGCATGACGTAGACAATAGAAAAGAAGGATGAGCTTCTCTGCTGGCTTTTACAACTTTTCCTGGCTAAACAGAATTTTGTAGTATGCTTTCACTAAACATATATTACCTATTTTAAGAAGCTATGTACTAATTTGGTTGTAGTTTTCAAATTACCTCAGGTACCAGATGTAAGCACTTCTAATTTTGAAGTTTGCCGAAAATTTAAAGGTCCTTATATACCAACAGATAAACTCAATTTTGAATTCTAGTTCGTTTCCCTTTGGAAGCTGATTCATGCATATTGGTGTTTCTATCAGCAATCAAAGGGAGAGAAATGGTGTGGTTTTTTTTGTGGGTTTTTTGGCTTTGTTTTCCTTCCTAATAAGCTAGTTTGCGTCAAAAAAAGATATTGGAAGTGAGAAATCGTGTTTTTAATTAATTTGCAATCATTCTTTCATTGATTTGAGAGTCATAGGCAATTCTTGCCCTGCATAGAAATGGAGACACGAATGACCGAGTGTGGGGAAGGAAATGGGGTTCCCCGAGGTGTCAACTTGAAATCCCCTTCTCTTCCTCAGGTGAAAGCTATGTCTGCGGCTCGATTGAGCCTTTTAAGAAGTTGGAATACACCAAGAATGTGAACCCCAACTGGTCCGTGAACGTCAAGACCACCTCGGCTTCCCGGGCAGTGTCTTCGCTGGCCACTGCCAAGGGGGGACCCTCAGAGGTTCGGGAGAATAAGGATTTCATTCGACCCAAGCTGGTCACCATCATCAGGAGCGGGGTGAAGCCACGGAAGGCTGTCAGGATCCTGCTGAACAAGAAGACGGCTCATTCCTTCGAGCAGGTTCTCACTGACATTACAGATGCCATCAAGCTGGACTCGGGCGTGGTGAAGCGCCTGTACACCCTGGATGGGAAGCAGGTAAGGTGGGGATTGGGAGGACTCTGATTTTATGGGCAAGAATCAGGAAATGGGACCTCAAACACGTGCTTTGTTGGTGCTGAAGGGACTGGGTCACCTAGTTCACAAACACTCGTTGGTCTGAGGCTAGTTGAAGTTGGTACCAGACAGGATTGTTCATCAAAATAAAGAAAAAAAAAAAAACCAAAACAGCAAAGGAGGGGTGGGGTTGTCTTTAAAAAAAGAAATTGTCCTTTTTATTATCTCAGTAACTATTTTCTTAGCATAAATGGAGCTATTCTGTCTTCTGATTTCAAATTTGTTCTGTGTCCTTTAAGGCCTGTTAGAGCCATAAAAATGACCAAGATGCTGAGAGAAACTGAGGCTGAAAGGAAAAAATAGACAAGCACTTGTTGAACTAAATCAAAATTTATGGTTCTATGTCTCAGGAATGTTCATTAGTCTGAGTCAACGGAATTGTAGAGACTTTAAAATCTGTAGCGAAGAAATGCCATATTTCTACCTGGGCTATTCTGAGAAGCCTTGTCAGGATAGGAACCGTAGGAAAAGTTCACACTGATCATACATGTGGCGTGTTTGCTATGCAGGAAAAGTTCATACTGATCATAGGCGTGGCATGTTTGCTACTCATCTGGAGCTGAAAGGTGCCATTTGTCTATGACGATCATTTTGAGCATTCTTACCTTTGCTTGAAATGTGTGTTTTATTAATATGTAAGAATCTCATGCAATGTATTTTGATCATATTCATCCCCTGCTTCATCCCCTAACTCCTCCCAGATCTACCCTCACCGTCTTACTGCCTTCCAATTTTGTGCCATTTATTTATTTATTCATTTATTTATTTGTAACCCACTGAATCTACTTTGTGCTGCTCATGCATCCAAGGGTATGCGACCACCCACTGGGGCATGGTCAGCCTACCAGAGGCCTTTTTACCCTTCTGCAATACTCCCTCCTCCAGAAACCATCCCCTAAATGTAGCTTTTAATGTGTTTTTTTTTTGAACTACATTTTATAATTTGAAGGTAATTTGAAGAATTTGCATGTTTAGCTCATCTTAAAATCTAAACTAGATTCATAATGAAGAGACTTCTTGTACTAAATAGAATTCTCATGAAAGTCCTAAAGGCTAACACATCCAAAGCTTATGAATGAGAATAGATGCCAGTACTACAAGGAGTGTCAGTCATGGAGAATCATTTCCCCAGGGTTCCATTTAAATGTCCTAACTTATTAAAATTCATTAGGAACGTCAGAGTGTGCCAGTTGTCTGTGAGTATTGACCAGCTTCTGCTTGTCTCATAAAACTTGCATGTGGATAAGGATTCATGGGGGTAATAGCCTCCTTCTTCAAGACCTACGAGGCCTGAATGTCCACTATATATCAGAGCCAGCAAGGCCACCATGAGCTTGTGAACTATGGTGGCAACGAGGGGACAAACTTCACCTTTAGACGTTCAAGTCCGTCTCAGGATATGCAAACATTCCATAGTTCTGTGTTTTCCTGAGGTGATTTTTTTTTCAAGATGGGAGTTTACCTGTTTTCAGAAAAGAGTAAAATTTAAGACAAAAGAATACATACCCATGAAAGGGGAATGGGGCACTATGTGGGTAGAGGCAGAGTATCAGCAACAGGGGACACAGGGGGCACAGGGACAGCAGGGAAGGGGAAAGAAAGAGAACAAAGCCGAGAATCCTGTGGGGAGGAGCGCTACAATGAAACCTCTTACTTCGTTTGTTAGCGTAATGAACGCAAAATCATTTTAAATTATTTATGAGTACTCCTCTTCCGTTCCCTTTGTCCTCCTCCTCTTCTGCTTTCTCTCATTTAGAATCTGAAGTATTCAAAACTACTATATACTAAGTCATGACGTCAAGGGCCGCTGCTCCCGCTAACACTTGCAACCTCTGATCATTTACCTTCTCCCAGACTTGAGAGCATGTCTCAATTGTTTCTTCTTTTCTGAATTTGCCTACCTTCAACATTTCACAATGTCTGTGTTTGCTATGGACTAGTGTAAATAATCGATGCGAATCATCCAATGGAATTGGAACTAATCCAGTGTTTAATAGACCAAAACTGGGATTCCAATCTTGGCTTATCAACACATGATGTTTGAAAACATGTGACCGAGCCTCGTTATAATCACCAGTAAGACATGGATATTATTATTCCTGTGCTTATGGCTTCAGCTATGGCAGTGTATGTTACAGAACTGTTGAAGTATAATAACGACAATAGGTTGATTGGCCATGACTCTAACCACATGGCATGCACGAGCATGTTTAATCCCTGTAAGAGTTGGATTATTGTTCTTACTAAACAGAGAAGTGTACCAAGACATCATTTGCCAAACATGTTAAAAACATGCTTAAAACACGTCTGAAGACAATAAATGGTGGAGTTAGGATATGAGCCAGTGATATTCAAAGGCTTGCACTGGCAATCCCTACACCAGGGCAGATCTGATCAACAACAGCTGCAAATCCCTTTAGGAAAGTTTTGAATGGAATGGTGGCAGGCAGCGTTCCCTCACCCCAGTGAGAAGCCTGAGGTCATTAACTTATAAAGAGAGAGGTACCTTGGCTCATAGGTCTGCAGGTGTTAACCCACAACCAGGTTATCCATTCTTTTGGGCCAGTGGCAAGGCAGAACTGTAATAGGAACTCAGGCAAGTGAGCAATGCCATTCATCTAATAGCTAGGAAGTGAAAGTGGGAAAGAGGCCATGAAGGATCCACAGCTTTCTTCTAGGGTGTATCTCCAATACCAGTCTTACCAGGAAGTCTACTTCTTAATGGTTCAACCACCTCGCAAAGCACCAGCTGGAGAAACAAGCCATTAAGAATTCGGCCTGTGGAGGTTGATCAAGGTCTAACTATAATAGAAGTGTTCTCCCCAAGGAATCTCATTTGAATGTTTTCAGGGTAGGGATGGATGGATGGATGGAAGGACAGAGAGGTAGATACATAGTGAGACAGAGACAGATGATATCTCATATCCACTGTAGTTATTCTAACTGGCTAGTGAAGTTGACTGTGTTTCTTGAAGCACAGTTTTCTGTGCAGGAGAACTAGATGAGTCAAGGAGAGTAAAGATTTTTTTGCTTGAATTCCCAGTAGTAAAAATAAAGCCCTTCTTTATGAACCCCAGGAGTCTAGAATCATTTCTGCTCCTAAGGAAAAATCTTCCCAATAAATAGTTTGTCCAAGTAGACTGTTTGGACAATTCTGGCAGTGGCTGGTTGTTAAGGTAAGCCTCTGAGAGACAGGTGGGTTCTTCCAAGCCTTCCTACAGAGAGACACTCGGTGTGGTGAATGGCATCTTAACTCTGTTCGGTTTCTATTACTGTGATGGCCATGACCCAGAGCAGTGTGTGGAGGAAAGGGTTTATTTTACTTACAACTCGTACGTCTGAGAGTTGTACAATGCCATTGCTAAGGGAAGTCAGGGCAGGAACTCAGGTCAGGAACCTGGAGGAAGGAACTGAACCACAAGCCTTGGAGGAGTGCTGCTTACTGGCTTGGCCCTCATGGCTTGCTTTCTTACACACTCCAGGGCCATTTGCCCAGGGGTGGCACCACATCAATCCTTAATCAAGAAAATGCGCTGTAGGCTGGCCCAGAGGGCAAACTGCTGGAGGAATTTTCTCAACTGTGTTTCCCTCAGAATGACTCTAGGTTGTGTCAAGTTGACATACACCCAGCCAACACACTCAGTACACGATGACATGGGCATCTATAGGCTGCATCATGAACCAGCCTTGTTATGATTTGCACAACTATTTAATCAGCACCACCCTCTAACCAACTAAGCTAACTGCTCATTGACTTGTGCTCATTTTATTTATTTATTTATTTATTTATTTATTTATTGCTTAACTCAGGTGTGCATCAAATCCATAAACAGTACGGAAAATACAGGAATAAATATTTCAAAGTAATATTTTTGCCTTGAAGGAATAGAATTGTTTATCAAAGGAATGCTTGAATGCTTTTGGCAGCTACCTAGTAAGGGTACAAGCTGCAGTGATTTCGCTATCACCTTTAGGCAGTGCGCGGATGTGTTGCGGATGGGAACAGCTTGCGCTGTGGTTTTAGCAGTAACGTTGAAAACTGTACCCACTGTTTACGGTTCCCCAGAGGAACTGGGCGCTGGAGGGCATAGTCCACACGCTGTTCTCATGGTCTCTCGCTACCACGTGACCCCCTAAATTGCTGCCTCCCCGGGTTGTATTAAACCCTATCCTCAGAGTTTGTTCAGCCCCTGGCACTTTTTTTTTTTTTTCTTTTTTCTTTTTTTTGGTTTTTCGAGACAGGGTTTCTCTGTAGCTCCCTGGCACTTTTTTTTTCCCTTGAGATATTTTTAGGCGGAACTAAGGAGATCAACATATTGGAAATGCTCCACTAGCTAAAGTATCTACAGGAAGCTGCAGTCGGCTAAGACGGCCATGGGGGCTCACGAGCTGAGGCGTCCAGAATTGCTAAATTAGCTAAAACCTTTCTCTTTCCACACTGCACGCCACCGGCTTCTGGGACAATTCTGCTCATCATGCCATGTTGTGGCTGCAGAATTCACAGAAATATTTGCCGAACTCTATTTTCAGTGGTGCTCTATTTATCTGAGTCTGGACTGAGGGCCTGTCAGAAAGCGAGACGGACATGCGCAAACCAACGGGGAAGTCGCGTCTCCTTTTCCCACACGTCACAGAAGTTCCTAGGACCTGAGAGCCTGAGAGTCACTTCCTCTGTCGTGTCTCAGTGTTGGCTGTCCACTCACGCTTGGAGGTCGTCTGAAATATTACTGTTTTACAATTATTAAGCCATGGAGATACAAGATTTGCTATAAGCATAGTATGGCTTTTGAATCCTTCTATGGCAATGTCAGTCTGACTGCCTGAAGCTGGTAAATCTTTTACAGTCATGACTGTTGACACTTCCTTAGAAATATACAGAATAGCAAGTGCCTCAGCAGGTCATTTGCACAGGGAAGATCATAGGCCAGGCATTTCCCAAACACCTCTACCCCCTCTGAAACACAGCAACAGCAAATCAGATAATCTTTAAGCGGAAAACGTAGGTAGATCTGCCTATTCTTAGACACTGAATATACAGCATGTATAGTGCCAGAGCCTGCTTAGATAACAGAGGGGGAAAAGTCAGTGAGGCTGCACTTGTACCTGATAGACACTGCATGTAAGCAACACACTTTGTAGAAATCCGCCACCACTAGCGTGACAGCGCGAACAAGCAATTCATTGTTTTTCCCTATGCGAGAAATCTTCAGAATCATTTGGCTGAAGCACAGTCCTCCCTCCTTACCAGTTATTTCTTTTTTCCATGCATTTAGTGACCCAAGAGGTCAGTTATGGCCTGGAAACATCAAATGGAAAATTCCACAGTTAGGGAGGGAAAGAGGGGTAGAGACCAATGCATATGATTCTTGCTGCAGAGTATTTCTATAATATTCCACTTGGTTGTTTCATTGATCTCTTATTATGCCTATAGAATTAGCAGGGGCACCTATCATAAGATGGCCTTTGCTTTTTTTCCCTTTTGTTTCAGATATCTAGTTTTAATTTGAAGTAAAAATAATTGATTTTAGGAGCTGGAAAGCTAGATAGCTCAGAGGTTAAGAGCACTGGCAGCTCTTGCAGAGGACCTACATTTGGTTCCCAGCACCCATATGGTGGCTCACAACCATCTCTAACTCCAATTCCAGGGGATCCAATGCTGTCTTCTGGTCTCTGTGGTCACTGCACACACATAGACACACCTATAGGCAAACACTCATATACATAAGATAAATATGAGTAATTAAAAACATAAAGGATCTTTAGAAAATTGTGTTTATAGACTATACTGCACCTTCCTCTTATGAGTACAGAAAAAGATAAATGTCACTAATTATCAGATCGTGGTTATAACTGTCACTAAGGATAAAAATGTGAAAATTGAAAGTTTCTAAATAAAAAGTAAGAAATAACCTGAAAAGGAGATTTCCCATATCTGTTGCTAATAGTGACTTTCTCTCTGTCTCTCTGTCTCTCTCTGTCTCTCTCTCTGTCTCTGTCTCTCTGAAAATAAAGCTTTTCCATGATAGTTCTTATTCGCACTGGCATGTTTAAACCCTTTTTCTGATCTACATATTTTTGCTATCATGATTTATTATCTCTATTGGGGAAATGAACGACACTTTTTAGCTTTGTTCGTACACAAAGGCAGCTATACTGGCAATTTGGTTTGCATCCTCCCAGGTCAGACTAAAATGTTTGACAAAAGCTTGGAGCACACGTTCGACCATCCTCCCAGCTCCCTGGATCCGGGAGTTGATGGAAATATCTTAGCTGATTTCAAAGAAAGGGGAGCTTAAAAATAATGGTGACATTTTCCTTAGGGAATTGAAGTGTTTGGAATAGGGTGTGCTATTTTAGATGATGGGTGTTTGGTGGCTAATCAGGACTTAGGCTCTACAAGTGTTCTTATGGAGATGTTAATTCTTCTAATTTGGGAAGAGCTACACCCTCTTCTACCTGCTGTAATCAACGCTGGGTGCCTGCAGTGGTGTGTGTTCTAGAAGCAGTACTTTTAACAAAGGTCAGTTTTCTGGGAGAGGAAGTGCAATTTCTGAAGGTTCTAAAGCAGGACTGAAACCCCTTTCTCCAAAGGCCCCTCTTAGACTGCTCTGGGCTCGCACCGTAGAGGTAGCATAACCTGGCCTCACTGCTGGTTGGGACCCAATTGGGAGGGTGGAAAGCTTCACACTTTAAAGTCAGCTATGTCTAGGCTTAGATTTCAGTCTGGTAAAGCCTAGCTTGCTGTTTCTGCTTAAGCCTGAGCAATTCATTTTGTTTCCTCACCAGGTTCAAATCTTGGATGTCCCTCAGAGATCTGTATGTTAAAGGCATATTCCTCAGCTTGGAGTCTCTAGGCCACTGGGAAGTGCCCTGAGAGGGAGCTGTGGACGCCAAGCCACTCCTTCTTCCCCTGCTAGGTTTTTTCTTTAAAATCTATTTACTTCACTTTTAATTATGTGTGTGTGCATGCGCGCGCGCGCGTGTGTGTGTGTGTGTGTGTGTGTGTGTGTGTCCACCACATATGTTAATTGCTGAGGCCAACTCTGTCAGATCCCCTGGAGCTGGAGTTACAGGCAGATGCAAATCTCCCAGTGGGGATGCTGGAAGCCAGACTTGTTCTTCTGCAAGATCAATGCATGTCCTCAACTGCTGAGCCACCCCTGATCCTTTCCCTCTTCATTCTCTCCCTGGTCACAAAATGGGTGGTTCATCACACCACATACTCTCTTTCGGGATGTGTTGCCTTTCCAAAGGCCCGAAAGCAATGTGGCCAGTAGACTATGGATTGGCATTTCTAAACCGCCAACCAAAGTGAATCCTTTCTTCTTCCATTATCTCGAGTGTTTGTTACAGTACTGAAAAGATGGCTAATATGCTGACGTCTTGGTCCTTGTTCTAGTGTTGTGGAGACACCATGCCCAAGACAAGTTTTAAAAGAAATAATTTATTTGGAGCGCTGCTTACAGTCCGTGATTACATGGCAGGAAGCAACAAGAAACATGGCAGGAAGCAACAAAAACATGGCAGCAGGCAGGCTCGGGAGCAGTAGTTGAGAGCTTACATCCTGTTCTGCAGGCAGCAGGCAGAGAGAGAGAGAGAGAGAAAGAGAGAGAGAGAGAGACAGAGAGAGAGAGAGAGAGAGAGAGAGAGAGAGACAGAGAGAGAGAGAGCAAAACAGTTACACGACACAGAAGACATACGCTGGTTTTGCAGACTGATATACTTGAGTAAAAATCTGTCCTCTACCCTAGAGACAATGAAAACCATTCTCCCAGTGGGAGCAATCAACTCTCTGATGATACTGTTTTGTCTCCTATGTTTATGGTGTAAGAGTGATAATGCCTGCTCTATTAATTGTCATAAGTGTTAAAGGAAATATCCATGCGACAAATTTGGGATCGCGATTGGTTCCTTTCTAGTTTGTTTCTCTGTCGCTGAAATAAAACACTGACTGAAAGCAACTTGGGGAGGAAAGGGCTTGTTTGGCTTAAAGGTTACAGTTCACCAAGAGAAGCCAAGGCAAGAACTGGAACAGAGACCACAGAGGAACCCTGCTCACTGGTTTCTCTGCCTTGCTCTTTCTTGCATAGACTATCCCTACCTGCCTAAGGATGGTACCAACCACAGAGCGCTGGGTCCTTCAACATCAATTAGCAATCAAGAAAATGTCCCGAAGTCATACCTATGACCCAATCTGATGGAGACAATTCCTTAATAGGAATTGACAATTCATCCCCTTTTCTTGGGTATGAATAGGTTTGTATTAATTTGACAAAAAATGAACCATGGCAGTTACTGATTACTGTTGATTGTTATGCTGAAATATCAAAAATTTAACTGTTTGGCTATTTTTGGTTTGAGAAAAATTATGTTCGAAATCTGCGATAGGAGCCCACTATTCAGTGGTACCCCTTAATGATGACCAATCTTCTCTTCCTTTGTAAATATATCTTTTTCCATGGAAACAATTCCCATGCTGATGCCTAGACCATGACATTTGGAATGAATTCTTCGTAAGAGCAGATCCTGACTCTAACACTCCCCCGGTTGCGTGACCCCCCTGGCCAGTCAAACTCCCTAGATTTGTTTCATCTTTAGAGTTGCTATAATCACACTCACCTTGTGTTTTGGAGGTTGTCACTGATGAAACAGCTTGAGCAGCGCTGAGTGCCCTACGTATACTGTTCTTACTCTCTGCATTTGATTCCAGGATTTCCTATGGTCACTGGTCACTACACATTACACTGATTATACCACAGGGAACAGAATTAGACACTTTGTGTTGTTTCCTTTGTAACTAGGATACCAAGATGAACTGTCAGTGACGGTGTTTTATCAATTCACTTATCATCAGTCAGTCATAAATGCAACCTGGATGTTATTTCCTTTGCTTCTTTCTTCGGTTATCCTTAAGGATTTCTACGTGCTGGTCACCCATTTTATTACAAGGCTATACTAATATTGTTTGTCCAATATCTTCTCTGAGCCAGTCACTGCTCACATTTATACTGAATATTATCACCACCATGATTCAACACATTTCTCTGACTTACCACCACTCTTAGGCTCTGCGGAGTGAAATCTCCTTTATTTCTCAAGATTTCACTTGAAGGTCACCTCATCTACAGATCATTTCCTTGTTTCCTGTGAGAACTCACAGCTCTGTCTCTTGGGACTCATTCGCTGCTGTTGTATATAGGCTAAAACTCCTCATGGTGTTATATAATTTTCTTCATGTCTATTTCTTCCTTAAGATTTTATGGCACGTGGCCAGGAAGGTGTCCTGCTAGCCTCTGAATCTCCAAGGTCTGACTTGGTAAAAAGCTTTGATCAGTTAATGGTTTGAAATCTCAGAAACTGGGTGTCTTAGTTGATGCTCAATGGCTGTGAAAAGACACCGTGATCATGACAACACTCTAAAGGGAAACATTTAGTTGGAACTGGCTTACAGTACAGAAGTTCAGTCAGTCATCATGGTGGGAAGCGTGGCAGATACGGTGCAGGAGAAGGAGTCAAGAATTCCACATTCAGATCTGCAGGCAACAGAGAGAAAACACCAAGCCTGGCTTGAGCATTTGAAGCTTCAAAGCCCACCCCCAGGGACACACTTCCTTCAACAAGGCTACACCTACTCCAACAAAGACATGCCTTCTAATATTGCCACTCCTTATGAGGCTGTGTGGGGGGGGGGAGGGCAGGTTTTTATTCAAACTGCCATGTTGGGAAATTGGCCAGTTTGTCCCAGGGCACACTCTTTGAATTAGCTCGTGGCTTCCAGTGTCCAGCAAAGTGCACAGAACCCATGGCCACAGAGGGGCCACTTGATCACCTTGTGCTCTAGTGGTGTGGAGCACAAAGCAAATGGAATGCTTCTTGGCATTACAACCAGACGGTGAGCTGCCCATCATGGTCATGGCTTCCCATCTCGAGTTCCTACTTGTGAAACACTCTTAAGACAATTTAAACAAAATTCTCCTGCTGGTTTGGGAACAGTCTGAGAGCCACTGAGAGCAACTTTGTCCTGTGAGGGAACAATAGATATTCTAGTAGAAAGAGCTCACCACTTTAGTCAGACCACCTGACCTAGGTCTTCCAGACATTGCCTTGGTTACCAGGAAGGCCTGGATGATGGATTTAAAAACTGGGAATGAGCCAATAAGAGTCTCAAGGAAAGAATCTGTCCCAACTGTGGAGCGTGGGACCTCCAGAACTGAGAGTGTTGGTGGTGTTAGCAATACTCTGTATGGATTCTCTGATTAGCTTAAATCCTTGCAACCAAATTAAGCAAAAACAAACAAACAAAAACAAACAAAAACCCCCACACAGTTTCAGAAATTAAATGGGACTTCAAAATCCCATTTTTAAATCTGAATTATGTTGCAAGCAGCATGCCCTTAAAACAAAAGGACAGATGGGAGATTTAAATTTTAATTATCATTTTCTATCACAGGTTAATATGTAATCAATGTAAAGAATTTCCATGTAAATGAGAAAATACTAAGATAAATTCAAGTCACCTCTAGTCTGGTGGACAAGATGGCCCTCAGCCATATCTTGGTCCATTTTCTTTGCCATTTTCTTTACTAAGAACTCTACTTTGTATAATTTGGCCTCCTGTTCATTACTTTGGTCCTTTCTTTGTGGGACTGAGGACCCAGGGTCTTGTGTATGCTAGGAAGTACTGGGCCATTCAAGGTCTAACCAACCCAGTGCTGTAGATGTTATACGTTTTGAGATTTTCCACATTAACGATAAAGGATTTTTGGAAAGCTATTCATACAACAGAAAAAAAAGAATAAACAATTCTATATACTAAAACCATGATTACCCCATATTTTTAAAATTCCTATAAGGCAAGTGTCTAGAGATAGCAGCACTGACGTCACTGGGAGAAGGCCATCATGCAGACAGGCTGTCCACCTAGAGCCACTGAATGAGAGAACATCTTGGCATGATTTTTTGTTTGTTTGTTTTTCGAGACAGGGTTTCCCTGTAGTTTCTAGAGCCTGTCCTGGAACTAGCTCTTGTAGACCAGGCTGACCTCGAACTCAGAGATCCGCTTGCCTCTGCCTCCCGAGTGCTGGGATTAAAGGCGTGCGCCACCACCGCCAGGCAATTTTCAGTGATCCATAGTGGCGCAAAGTCCTGAGAACAACAGCGCGGCAGGAAGAACAGCTCACGTGTAACGCTGGAGGCCCCTGGCTGGTGGGCCCCCGACTGTTGTGTGTTAAGTGTATCTAAACATCAATTTCAGCTGATTCAGCAGTTTCACCAACATCCCCCCCAATACCAGTCTTCAAATCAGATAGCAAGGGATAATTGTCAGCAGGTGAGCCTCCGGGCCACGAGTCTGAAACGTGTTCCTGCTGAAATCCGTCCTTGACGGGAGATGGAAGGGTGCGATATGGGGACGAAAGGCAGATTAGGAGATGCGGGGAATGCTGAGCACCCTGTGGAAATGCCAACTTTGAGAAAGAGATAGATGTGCTCCGTGGCTACAGAGTCTGTGTGCATGTTGCTAGGTGCCGTCTGTGTCCCTCCCCATACCCACACGGATGAGTGTTTTCATCATTCATCTTCTGGGAGTCCTCAGCGGGCATGAGTGAATGTCAGTGAAACTTTCCATGAGAGCTGGATTTAGATCTTCAGCTGTTGCCAGGTACAGTTCCTACAATGCGAGAAAACTCTCAGCATGGAAGCACAAGGGCATTTCTAATGTACGCAGGAAATGGGAGAGCAAGAAACTTTGAAGGTAATTTTTAGCCAGTGTGTCTAGATCTTTAGTGCCAAGGATCTTGTATCTCACAGACTTGCCTGCTGAGGGTAGCAGATAGGCTAAACCCGTGGGAACTAACGGCTGCAAGCGGCTTTCTTTTATGGTGCAGCCTAGGAGGCTGATAGGCTAATACGGTGTCCCTTTTTGATGCATCTGTGGACTGGCACTGACTCCACACCCGTCAGGACACACATAGCTGTGTAAACACATTTAAAAGTCCAGTGAGCCAGTTAACAGGGGGGTCTTTTGGATAGGGAAGTCAAAAATAATGAGTTTCAGCTTTAAGTCAGATCTCAGTGTGGAGACCAGTTCATTGCCTAGTCTTTCCTGGCTGCTTGATGCTGTGCCCTGGGACAAGTGGAATCGCCTCCAGGATTCTCGTTCTCTTTCTGGGGTTGGTGTCCTGTGGAAGAATGGCGTGGGAAAATGGTCATTGTGTTTCTTGGCAACACCATGATGTTTTTTTTTTCTTCTACAGCAAAAGCTCCTTTCCTGTTTTATTTGTATTTTACTTCAAATCAATAGGTCTAATCCCTTTGTATTTAAAAATAAGCAAAGCACCCATTTATTAAGTTATCATTACATGTGGTGACCCTGATGAGCTGGAGAGACAGAGACAGAGAGAGAGAGAGAGAGAGAGAGAGAGAGAGAGAGAGAGAGATCATCTCTTTGACCTCTTTTAGTTGAGAGGATTCAACCTCAAATATTAGTTCATCACAGAATATATGTGACCATATAATAGGCCTGTTACCATGCCACCTACCTGAGCAAACGACTCCTTGATTTGATCAAATTGAATCAGCAGTTTCGTGTGTGTTCTGTCTAGAAGATGGCACTTTACTCTTTTAAGCTAAGTATGTTTTCTTGCTGAGACCATGCATGTTTCCCTAGCTCTATTAGGTCAGAAGACATCACGCCAGTTGTTTCCGGCATGGCCCAGGTGCTGAGAACAGCTGTTCTGCAGTGGTATCACTGCAAGAGAAATCAACATTATCACATTCATATCAGATTCATATATTCCTGCAGGTAGCAGATGATTGGCAGAGTTAGTCTTACTTGGAAATGTATTTATAGTGTCTGCAAACACTTTTAGACAGTCTGCCCTCATGTTTTTTGGTAAGTACAAGACTTGTTTTGCTGATGCATTCAGGGCTCAAATAATACAAATGTTTAATTTTATGTACCCATGCACTATTAAATGGCTTTCCTTAAAATTAATCCCGGCTCTTAAAGCCTGTGGCCTATTTTGGATGACTTAAGAACAGTTTGTAACTGGCCACGGCTTCAGTGCCGTTAGCCTTTATTCTTCCATGAGGGTGTGTTGGCAGGCAGAGTGTGACATCACCATACATTTCTTCACATCAAAGAGAGAGCAGAGTAGCCTTTAAATCTTCAAGGTCATCAAAAATAAAAATGGCTTCTGGGGTTGTCACAACCGCAGACATGATGTGCGCACAGGAGGAAGAGAAGGTACAGGGGAGTTGGAAATCCATCGAGAATCAACATTAAAGACACTTCCTTTTCTTCTCTTTTCTGTTTCTTTCTTTCTTTTAAAGACATTAGCCTTTGTTTATTTTTAAAAATTCTCTTTTTGCTAAAAACAGGTCCTTTGCCAGGTGGTGGTGGCACACAGTTTTGATCCCAACATAAGGGAGGCAGAGGCAGACAGATTTCTGTGAGTTTGTGGCTAGCCTGGTCTACAGAGCTCTTATACAGAGAAACCCTGTTTGGGGGGAAAAATTTATTTTCTCACGCACACTATCCTGATTACAGTTTCTCCTGCCTGTACTCCTCCCAGTTCCTCCAACTCCCCTCCCCTCTGGGTCCACTCCATTTCTGTCTCTCATCATTAGAAAAGATTAGGCTAAGAGTCAGCCACCAAATATGACAAAATAAAATATAAGATAGAACAAAACTCATCACTTTGAAGTTGGACAAGGCAAACCTTGTCCAATCAGAAGGAAAATCAGCAGGAAAAGAGCCCCAAGAGAAGGCAAAATAATCAGAGACCCACCAGTTCACACACTCAGGAGTCCTGTAAAAATACTAACCTGTAAGCTATATTATACATGCAGTAGACCTGGTGCAGACCCATGTAAGTCCTGTGCTCGCTGCTTCAGGCTCTGTGAGGTCATATGAGCCTTGCTCAGCTGATTCAGAGGCCTTGTTCTCCATCCCCTCTGGCTCTTACATTCTTTTTCCTCATCTTCCACAGGGGTCCCTGGGCTCTGAGGGGAGGGATTTGATGGAGACATCCCATTCAGAACCCTGTGTTCCAAGGTCTCTCTGCATAATGTCAGGCTGTGGGTCTCTGTATTTGTTCCCACTGCTGCAGGAGGAAGCTTCTCTGATAATGGCTGAGCAAGGCACTGATCTATGAGTATAGCAGAATGCCATTAGAACTTATTTTATTGTTACTTTTTTTGGTTTAAGATCAGCAGTATTTGGTTTTACCCTAGGTAAAGATAGTTTATTTTCAAAGTTTTAAAATAAGGTCTTTTTTTTTTAAATTAAAACAATCCTTTCTTGTAGTTAAGTTATGCATTTAAATTATTTACTCTCTTTCTTACACTTCTCTCACTTGGACAGGCTACTGTACGAATCTTGCTTGAACATCCTTTGCTTGGTACTATTTGCCTTTGCTCTGCCCCATTTAAGCATCCTTTGCCCTGTCCCTCTCATTTACTGTCAGCTGAAGGAAGTTTAGACATAGCACCATCTTGGTGCCAGGGAATGGCAGTAACACAACGTGGAACAAATCAACATTGGAAGAGGTTTTCTGTTATCCCCAGTGGCATCAACTTGGCTAATAAATTAGTCTGCCAGGAAGGCAAAGGGCCAGGGATGAGGCTGTATTAGCTATGATTCTGTATCAGTGATAAAATACCATGGTCAAAAGCAATGTATAGAAGAAAATTTATTTTGGTGTAAGGGTCTAGAGGTTAGAGTCATAATGACCAGAGAAACATGGCAGCAGGCAGTAGGAGCAAAAAGCTGAGATATCTCATGTCAGTAGCACACAGGAAGTAGAAGAAAGAGTGAACAGGATGTGGGGTGAGGCTATGAACCCTAAAGATCCCAGAGAGCAGACAATGATTTTTTTCCAGCAAGGCTCCACCTTCTAAGGTTCTGGAACCCCCCAACAACAGCACCACCTAGTAAGTAACAAAATGTTGACATTCAGGAGCCCAAGAGAGAGGATATCTGACTTCTAATAAGCATATTAATCTGGACAAGAACAGGCCTGCACCTATCATTGGCACGCTTACCGTATGCTAAGCTTTAACCGTTTCCTTTACCGTGTCAGCCCGCACTGTGTGGTAAATACGATGACTGTCTTAATGTTAGAGATGTGGAGGCAGAGTAGAAGTAACTGGCTGCTGTGATTCCTACCCAGAGGAGACACAGTCATCCTTAACCATGACTCTGTACATGCTGTTTTGTGGTGTTTTCTGTAGACAGAGTTTCTGTCCCATCTGGTCCCGCAACCATTCAATCCCAAAGAAACACACCTAGGCTTATAACAATTATAAACTGTTAGTCCTGTTAGCTCAGGCTTATTATTAACATTCTCTTACAATCTGAATTAACTCATAATTCTTGTCTCTGTTAGCCACATGGCTTTGTACCTATCTCAGTGCAACATTTTCATCTTGCTTCCTCAGCATCTATGTGGTGAATGAAGACAGACTTTCCTCTTCCCAGAATTCTCATGGTCTGGTCACCCTGCCTGTACTTCCTGCCTGGCTACTGTCCAATCAGCATTTTATTAAACCAATACAAGTTACAAATCCTTACAGTGCACAAAGGCATTATCCCACAGTTTCCATAAAGCTTTAACTCATAAAATTTTTATGCATCTTTTTGTTCTAGGATTGCTTATATTTCATTGTGAAGCCTTATCAGCTTTATCCATGAGGGCTTCAAAATATCAAATTCCCGTGCTCTTTTAGTGTTTAAGCATGGCTGGGCAGTGGTGGTACACACCATTAATCCCAGCACTTGGGAGGCAGAGGCAGGTGGATCTCTGTGAGTTTGAAGCCAGCCTAGTCTACAAGAGCTAGTTCCAGGATAGGGTCCAAAGCTACAAAGAAAACCTCTCTTGAAAAAAAAAAAACAAAAAAGGCATGTGAATATGAATGTGCCAGTTGCCAAATAATTGAAATACCTTTAATTTTTTTCTTTTAAGTATTTGTTGCTATTATGATGACTTTAGAAGTTGTTATTGTAAAATTAATCCATTTGGAATAAATACAAAATCCTTAAGGGCATTGTCTTTTAGATTGTTCCAGTGATGGTAAAAGAACATTTTTTTTCTGCAAAAGAACATTTATAATGTGAATTTTCTCCTAGAAGTATAACCATTTTTTTTTTATTTTTGAAAGTGAAATGTCGTTATGTTTAAAACATGTCAGCTTTAAAAATCTTAAAGGCTGATTACAGTTTTATTAAGGTATAATTTATATGCCATAAAATTTATGCCTGGTAGTTGTCTTAGGCAATGACCTTAATAAATTCGTAGTCACCCTGTTGGCAGCAGGGAGGTGTGAGACAAAGAACCAGCTCTCTACTCTGCCTGCAACAGCTTCCGGAGTTCTCTGGAAAGAACTCTTGACTTTGCCACAGAAAGGAATCTCAGGGAAACAAGTATGAAGCAAAGCTGGATCATCTTGGGAGGAGATGTTATTATGGATATGAACACAGGGATAATAGAGAGACTCAGGGAAAATAACTTGTGTCTGTGTGTGGCATTGGGCTTCCAAGGAATCACATTTAACAGACTTAGCCCTAACTGTGTATGAGATTTTGGAGGTATGGGGAATTATGTTGGAATACATAATTATTGGAGCAAAATTATTGAATTATGATTAAACTGCTGTTTCTAAAGGGTCCCCCTTATTATATTCTCATACCACTGTTTCTGAATGGCTCCTGAGGTACTTTAGGCAGGGCTACACTCCGATAATACCAGTAAAGGTCTCAAGGTTGCCCAAGGGGTGAGGATATGTCTTCCTGTAAATGGAGGTTCTTGTCCGATCCCTGGGGAAATGCAGGTTTACAGCCAGTAAGGGAGATGATGTCTGCATGCAGGTCACATACTCTTACATATAACGCCTGCTTTGTTGCTAGTTTAGTGTTCTCATTGGAAACATGTCCTCATAAAAGAAGCACGTCTCCATGCAGGCCATCTTCACAAAAAGTGCTGGTAGCTGTGTGGAACTTTTGACTCTGGTGAGAAACTTCTGCAGACTCTGGGGTGAGGAGGTCCTTTCCCTCCCATGCCCCCTGAACTTTTCTTTCTGCCCTGCTCCCACACAACCATCCATATGATGCAGAATTAGGAGATTAGCAGGCAGAAAGTCCCCTCCTGCCCATGTCAAGTCCCCACTCCTGCTGCCCGCTCAGAAGTTACCAGTCTGCGCTTTACTCCCCTCGACTTTCAGATGTTGGTCTCTGCTCTAGGTTGCTTCCTATTGCTGTAATAAGCACCATGACTGCAAGACACTTGTGGAGGAAAGGGTTCAGCTTACACTTCTATTATGGAAGGATGTTGGGACAGGAATTCGAACAGGAACCTGGAGACAGGAACTGAGGCAGAGACCATGGAGGAGTGCTGCTTACTGGCTTGCTCTCCTTGACTTGTTCAGTCTCTTTCTTATACAGCTGAGGCCCCAGGATGGCACTGCTCACAGTGGGTTGAGCTTTCCTATGTGAACCAGCAATTTTGAAAAGAATGCCTCCACAGACATTACCACAGGCCAATCTGACATAGGCAATCCTTTGGTTGAAGTTTCCTCTTCCTGGGTGGTTCTAGTTTCTGTTAAATTGGCAAGAACTAACAAACAGTCCCATATTTCCTATGCATAGCCCCCTTTTCTATGTCTGTGTAACTCCTTCACTAAAGCTGTTTCTTGTACTCTTCACTATGGCCTCTGCTGTAGGAAAGCTTGGGAAGCAGTGTGACTTCTGGATTGGACGGTTTATAAGATTGGTCCCTGGGATCCCCAAGGAGAGAACCAGTTTCATCAGATTTCCCTGTGATCTTCACATGCATGACATACCCTCTCTTTCTCCCCCATGCACATAAACACACAACTAAATGAAATTTAAAAATGGATGTGTGCAGAAAAAATATTTTAATAATTTATTGTAGATCATAAGGTAGTAGTTGGAAATTATTCTTAGTTAAAGGTTTGAGATTATGCTCTTTGAATATCCACATGTATGTACTTCCTTCTCAAAGCCTCAACTTGGTTTCAGTGACTTCAGGATATTTTTTGAAATGGGATATCGATGTTGTTATTTTGACGAGAGAATGTAAATCTATACTGGGTACACTTAAAAACTAAACTGGGTCCATGCCACCAGTATTAGTGAAGACAAATTTGTGTTACTTTACTATTCTCATGTTTGTTTTCAGCCACGTATCTGTTATATTCTGAGCTGCTCCTTTGAAGGCAGCCTTTTGGGTTAAGTGTTAGGGGGAGCATGGATAATGGGTAGCATGGTTGCAGCTACCATAAGAGTAATTAACAGCTTGTGAAGTGCAGTTCTTCAGGACAGATCTCAAAATAGATGGACTATTTCCAGGTCCAGGCTCTCATCCACCACCCTTAGACTCCAGTTATTCCTGTGCCTGTACTCTCAGCTTAGGGATTCTTGCAGGAAGCCTTCCAAAACTTGAATTTTGTGTCTTGTCTCTTCTTAACTGTTTTTTTTCAGTATACTAGGCATAAAAATTTTGGAAATTGCTGCAAGATTTGAGCCCAGTGATGTACAGTCATCATTTGAAAAATAAACATGTTGGCTATTCCTGTGGTCTAGATCCCCCAACCAGAATCATTAATGATCTGCTGATAAGAAGAATAAAGAATGCATTCCTAGTTACTGTCTGTTGGTTGGTCCTTACATCTGGCCCCTCCTTGTCCTTCCATTTTGTCAGAGCCTACTTTTATGTATGTTTATTGACGTTTCTGTGTCTGCTTTTGAATGCCTCAGGAACTACCTGACTTTTCCTTTGTGATAGTCCAATCCCAAGTCTCTGTTCTCCCTAATATATTTAGCCAGGAAACAAATAAGCTTTATTTCCTCCTTTTGATGAAACCAGTTGTCTTGAAAAATAAAATCTCAGTTTTTACCCATTTCTGTTATTCTCCAGCACATTTTAATTGTGTTACAAAAATAGTGAAAGAACATAGAGAAATCCCTGGGGAAACGAACCTGTTGACTGGATTTGTTTAATTCTGTGTTTAATAGAATAAGCATAGCATGGTGGAGAACTGTCTTCAAGGGCTGCCTATAGGGAAAGATGAGAAGCCCAGTCCCAGGCGCCACAGCAGATGGTACACTGTGGCTCCTCTGTAACTCTTCGTTCCATTAAAAGAAAACCTATTTAAAAAAAAATCCCAGAGTTAAGCTCATTTCCTCAGACATTCCATGGTCATTTATTTTCTACCAGTGACACCACTGAGTTCTTAGCATTGACTCCATGTTTGATCTTACTGTATCATCCCCTTAAGGTTTATAGTATTGTATTAGCCAACTTTCTGTTGCTATAATGAAGCACCTAGGAGAAAAATGTTTATTTTTGGCTCATAATTCTGAAATATCCACTGCACAATCAAGTGGCCTGCTGTTTTGCATTTCTGACACATACACCACATGAGGCAGGTTGTATGGCAGAACAAATGATTGACATCATCACAATAGAGAGGCTAAGAAACCTGGGGCTCCACAAAACCCCTTGGAGGGTGTGTCCAATAAAGTAAGGGCTTCCTGCTAGGCTCCCTCCTAAAGGATCCATGGCTCACCGCAGTACTACCCTAGGTTCCAAACCTTAACACACTGGTCCTTGGAGAACAATGGTCCAAATGTATCGAGTCTCTATGTTTTGGTGATTGTGTGGACATCAGAAGACATTCTGTCATCAAACATTTTATTATCACCATTTAAATTTTAATTTTCATCGTCTGGGCAAGTGATGGTCATGTCATTTGTTCCCTAGGCATTAAGCATACCTCATGATAAGTATGCTTAATCTTATCATCTGTCTTTTCTACCCCAGCAATCTGTCTTTTTACCCCAGTATTGATACTTTAGCTAGTAATTGGTCGCTCAGACTGGAAACTGAGGTGAATTGATGAGAGACCTGACAAAGTCTTTAAGCACAAGATGAAGCTGTCATTATAACAGAGACCCAAATGCAGGGGCAGTTAAAGAGCAGAATTGTTAATGAGCTGAATCCAAGAACTTTCGAGCCCCTTATGGCCCTGATGTGTCAATCAAAATCTCTGATCAGAAACAAACAGGTGGTGAGAGGACTCTGTTGTGCTCTGTTAAGATGGCATAGTCCCCTCCCTTCAATATAATGCTTTCTTAAGGTCTAATAGAAATTAGATTCTTCCTATCTTTTAACTACCTTCTTTCTGAACACCTGTTTGTAATGGGTAGGTAAGCTGTTTGACATCAAATAGGTAGCTAAAAAAATTCAGATTCTGAGATTTCCAATTTCTATGCACAAAAGATGTTGTAGGAACATTGGTAGAACATGAGACTCTTAATCTCGGTGTTCTGGGTTTGTGCCCCATGTTGGATGCCATTTTGTAAACAGAGACTGTGCTTTCACTTTTCGACCATCTAGACCCAAATAATCACACAAAACTATGTTAATTACAACACTATTTGGCTGATGTCTCAGGCATATTTTTAACTATCTCTTATACCTTAAATTAACCCATTTCTATTAATCTGTGTATTAACACAAGGCTGTTGCTTACTGGTAAAGTTCTGGTGTATTTCTCTTTCAGTAGCTATATGGTGTCTCTCTGGCCCTGCCTTATTCTTTTCTCTATTTCTGCTTGGATTTCTCAACCTGCTATCTTCTGCCCTGCCGTAGGCCAAAGCAGTTTCTTTATGTCAATGAAACATATTTACAGCATGCAGACGGGAATCCCACATCAGAAAAAGCTTTGGTGGAGGGAGCTCATTCCATGTAACCATAACTTTGCCGCCTCAGGACTGGGTTTCAGAGGCATTTCTGAGAATGGCCATCTGTTTTTGTATGTTCCCTTAGGCCTCAGGAAACAGGGAGGGGAGTGAAAGAGAAGATAAAATAGTACTTGAGACCTGGTGCTCATCCAGCTCTGGAATTTGTCTAACACAGGACATGAATCATCCTTTCTCCCACACTCTCCTCTCCTTCATTTCCTCTCTTCCTCCCCTGACACTCTTCATTCTTCTCCAGGTCAGCCCTACAATAGAACCCAAGCTAACCTCAAACTCAGAACCATCCTACTCCAGCCTCTCTGGTGTTGGGATATGCATATGCTCCATCATACCTGGCCTATCATTCTTTCAAATAAACGCATTTAGCCATTCACGTTCCTAGTCCAGGGAGGCTTGGGTCTGGGAGCCCTAACTAGGGGCTGTGAGGGTGTGAAGAAAGTACAGACACACAGACACCCATGCTGTGAAGCTAGGATCTGTTAGTGTTCTCTAACAACACAGGAGGGATTAGCTAGTCCTGATCAGAGATCTCTGTAGAAGAGCAGTCTCAGGCTGTAAATATCCAGAAATGGGAAGTTGTAGTTGCTGCTCTTTGTACACATGGGCCAACAGTGGTTAATAAACACTCAGACTCCTGGGAAAGGCTTGCCAGCCCTCTTGAGACAAGGGCACCGATAGGTAGAGGCTTTGTCTATTTCCCATGGGTCAGTTGATCTTAAAGTCCTCACCCAGCATCACTCCTGTCCAAATGCACACTCAGGGCTTTGCTCATTCAGGGCTTTCTCTGCCTGCTGTTCATGAACCTCAGAGAAGTTTTTGGAGAAAGATTTTGTGGTTTGGTGAAAGAATTCACATTTTAAAGTAGAGTAGAAAGAAGGTAGATTTGTTTAGCAGAGTTCCAAGGGCTTGTGGTGGGCAAGGCAGGAACAGAAGAACTACTTTGTATGGGGGGTGGTGCAGGGTTTGAAGGGACACCTGTCCACTTCAGCATGTGGCTCTGGCAGACCTTGCCCTTCTCCCCATTCCTTCTGCCTTGCTAAAAACTGTTAGATTACATCCCTAAAGCTAGCCACCAAAGTTTATTCCTTTATTTGGTCACTTCCTCCTCCTGAAGCTGATTACCTAGGGTCCAGCTAACAAAGTATTGAAGTTCAACAATCAGAAGCCCCTTTGGCTCACCTAATTAACATGCCCAATTAAAATTAAACACCTCATCCTGACACAGGGTTTCCCCCTTTACCTTGTCCCTCTGGAACAAATACCCCTGTCCTTTTTCTCTTGTCCCCTTCTCCTCCTGCCTGGTCCCTGTCTCCTTTGCCACCACATCTTAGCCTATTCTAACACAGACCTTCCTTTTTTCGCCTCTTTATTTATTTATTTAATTTTTTTTATTAAAGATTTCCACCTCCTTCCCTCTTCCTCCCCCTTCCCTCCCCTCCCTTCCACCCATACCCCCACTCCACCCCTCTCCAAGACAAAGAGCCATCAGGGTTTCCTTCACTATGTTAAGTCCAAGGTCCTCCCAGCTCCCCCTAAGTCCAGGAAGGTGAACAACCAAACTAACAAGGCTCACAGTGAGCCCGTCCATGCTGTAGAGTTCATGTTCATTGCCGTTGTCCTTGGTTTCTCAGTCCTCCTCCACTGTCAGCCACATTCAGAGAGTCCGGTTTGGTCCCCTGTTCCATCAGTCCCATTCCAACTGGACTTGGTGGTCTCCCATTAGATCTGTCCCACTGTCTCAATGGGTAAACACACTCCTCACGGTCCTGACTTCCTTGCTCATGATCTCCCTCCTTTTGCTCCTCATCGGGACCTTGGGAGCTCAGTCCAGTGCTCCTATGTGGGGCTTTTTTCTCCTCTTAAAAATGACACCTGCGAGGTCATTAGCCATTGTTTTCTGCCTGAGCCAGAAAGCAGCTGCTTTAATTTTTCTTTGCAGTTTAATAAAGGGTCTCTGTGAAAACAGGTGTTTGGGTGTCGTTGGTGCCTAATCCAGGGTCTTGGAGGGAGCCCCCGCTGTGTGGGAGTCCCCTTCATGGTTCCATGTTGAACAGACCTCATCTGTTAAGGTGAACCTTTTGAGGGCATGTGTCTCTCACTCTGCAAGCGAGCCCTCCTCTATGGTGTCAGTGTTTGCATACCAGTTTTCCTGTGCAGGTGTTTCACTGTTTGGGTGGAACAGCCTTGTGTGGAGGATGCTGTTTGGACCAGGCTTGCCTCGGGGACCAGTTCCTTTTCTCATCTCTCACTCACAGCCTTCTCCTTATTTTTGGAAGCTGTGCTGTCTTTGTGTGAGCTTGAAGCATTGCAGCTGCCCTGGGCCGATGTTTCTAGGAGCGTGGGTGTTGGTAGCACTGTCAGGACATTTTTGAGGAGCATAACTCCTGTCTACACTCTCTTTTTTGACACTTAAGTGACAGATGGCATTGCCAAGCCCTTGCTAAAGATGGCACTGCTGGAGATGAGAGGCTCGCCCTCCTTGTGAGCTGATTCATGCTCCGTGTCTGGGTTTGCAAGGTCCTGCACTCTCAGTCCCTCTGGTCTTCTAGAATTGTTACTTCCTGTTCTAGTGGACTCCAGCAAATGTAAGGTTAGTTTAGGAACATGTGGGGTATGTACCTGTAGTTCCAGTTCTGGGTGGCTATCAACACACACACACACACACACACACACACACACACACACACACACACACACACGAGTAGTATTCTATAGTATTCTACTTACTACCCAGCCTGCAGCAATGTGCAATATACCAAATAAACTAAAATAAATCAAAAATACCAGTGAAGTCAGCACACCCCCACCCCCACTGTTTGTTTAATTTCTTTAGTCTTTCAATTAAATTGAAGAAGTAAGAGCGCATATTAAAGGAATCGCTGGTGCTGCCGTTTGTACATTATAAGGACTTCCTTTGTATGCATGGTGGGGAGGATTGAACTCAGGAGGTAGCAATGGCAATTTGCTGTGTTTCTACTGGGACACAAGTTATGATTCTAGAGTGATGGAATTTTCCAGGGATGCCAATTATGTAAAGTGAGACCCAGCTTTTAAAGGCCGCATTAGGCGTGACCTTTAAATCGAAATAATTAAAATCGTCATTTGAAATCCACAGAATCTACCCCCTCTTCTTTTGAACTGGGATGGTCTTCTTCAGTAAGATCTAGGGACTTAGTTTAATAAACATGTGACTTTGGAGACATATTTTGCTTCGTTATATTGTATTCAGTGATACAACAAGTAAGAAGATTGGGTCTTTAAGATTCGTCTTGCTTTTGCACCATTGCGATAGCTGGCTAAATTTAACAAGGTTTGGAAACAGAACAATTTAGTAGAAAAATGTATTTAAGTCACCTTGAATTCTTAAAAGTTATCCAACTCTATTTTTTTGGTCTTAAAAGTTGCTTTTGTTTTAACCATTTAGTTAATGTTATATTAAATTTATGTCCTCTTAAGTACTTATTTTGTGGTATGGGCAATGCAAAACTACCAAGTTCTATGCGTAATTATGTAAAGCAGGATTTCTCATTGCTACCTTAGTGACATTTGGGGTGAGGTTAGATTTTGTTGCAGGGGCTGTTGTGTGACCCCAACCTACCGGATGACCCTGGACATCTCACCTTTTCACACCCCATCTCCAGAATTTGTCAGTTTTCTTTTGGAAGCAAAAACCACCTCTGATTGAGAATCATTGATTTGGAATCAGTAATGTCCTTCCTCCTTTGGGAAAAAAAAGTGAAAATCCACATAGAGAGGCTGGAAGCTAGAAATGTTATGTCTTAATGTCCTAGATAACATAAAACTCAGAATCTAAGAGAACCCAATATTAGACCGAGCAAGAAGCAAAAACGTGTGTATTTCTGTACAGAGTATTTTCAGACCAGGATTAGTATAGCCCCATATGAGTAATGTCAGGGAAAAGCTAGAACATTGCTGAATTTCAGCCTCCTGCAGGAAATGGACAAATCAGATGCAGTATTGTTGACCTTGGTGAGTATTTCCTGAGTGTTTTATTGTCTTCAGCCTGTGTAGGAGAACTCAAGATGACCTAGGAACTTCGTGTATAGTCCCTAACGCCTGCTTTGATTTAGACACGGCCAAGCATTCCATCTTGGGTTTGTCTCTGCCTTCATCTCTGCCTCCATGACTGGCCATGGTACTTGCCTTGCTGCTCCGGCTCAGCTTCCTAATTTCCTTCCTTGGGTCCCTCCACTCTATTCTTCCTTCCTTAGAAGCTCTTCACGTTAAATATAAACCATCAGTTCTCTTCCTGCCATGGTAAAACTGACCTCAGGTAAGGTGAGGTCTGTGAAGTCACATTTACCCCTCATTGCTGCACACAGGTGTCCATGAGATTGCAGAATAATTAATGGGCTGGCCATGCCCAGTAGTTCAGAGCCCATTGTTGGTAATAAGCAACCTTTGACTCATATGTTGTATTAATTATTTCTAAAATCTGAGGAAGTCTGCTGTGGGAATTCCTTCAGCCAATAGCCTTTAAGATACCAGCCCACTTTGGGGTGTGGTCTCATGTACTATAAATGCCGATGAAAAGCGTGTGTGGGTCTCTTGGCTGCTGGATTCGGTTCCAGTTCCCATCACACGCAGAGGAATGCAGATCACTACCTTTTCTGTCAGTTTATCCCCATATAAATAAATCTTTGTTATGTCTATTCCAGGCTATTGTGGAACTCTTTTGTATGCCAACAAATGCTCAACATGCCCACATGGGCTGAGTCCATACCATTACCGGGTGCTGTTCAGAGTACTGAGTACCATTTTGTAAAGGGAGAGAATGCTCTTTTGTTTCCCAGCCACCCAGACCCAAATAATCACACAAACACTATATTAATTACAACATTGCTCAGCTAATAGTTTAGGTTTAATATTAACTAACTCTTACATCTTAAATTAACCCATTTCTATTAATGTATGTATCATTACAAGGCTGTGGCCTATCAGTAAGGTTCCAGTTACATCTTTCTCCTTTGGCAGCTACATAGTGTCTCCTCGACTCCACTTGCTCCCTCTATATCTCCTCAAGCCTGGCTATATTCTGCCGTTCCATAGGCCAAAGCAACTTTATTCATTAACCAATAAAAGCAACACATATACAGAAGGACATTCCACATCAGAAGTCAGAATCCCAACACATTTATTTGCCTCTGCTGTTTCTTAGAGCAAGAACTCTCAATGATAGGATGCTCAGATGTGGTGTATATGTAACACCCATGTTTAACCATCCTCATCCTTCTTCATTTCCCCCATTTCTGCACACCCATCTAGTGTCTCCTCAGTGAGAAAAATCTGCTGTTCAGGAAGCTACAGCAAGCATTGTTAGAATGAAGGGGAACGAGATGGCAGAGATGTCTTATTTTATGTTGAAGTCAAGTCAGCAGAATTATGCTTGATATTTGGAAACAGTTTCATACCTTATAGATGATTCTAAGAAAAAAAGTCACCTGCAAGAACCATCATATTTTAAACACACGAATATTCGATACCTTTCATTTGAATTTGAAAATGTACGGCGAGAGAGATGCTGAGGCTAGGGTGGGAAATATAGCATGCTTTCAACAATTGTTTTTTCCATTAAACTTTAAAAATAAAACATTTGTACCACTTTGCTGTCAGGTAGTCAGTAGCGATAAGAATAGTCACTTTCTGTGTCTAATGTTGCCGTTACAGTTGCTTTGTTTCATAGCTTTATAAATTGGGCTTTCCGGTTTCCTTGGAAACCCATTTGTGGACATTGGTTGCTAAGGAACAGCCTTTCTGCACAAAGCTTAAGAAACTGCAAGTTGGCTGATGAGTGACTTCATCCTTGGCAGTGGCAGGCAGTGAGGAATTGAGGATTCAGTCAAGGGAGGCTTCCATCTTGACTTTCAGCCTGAGGGAGTCCTATGGCTTTTCCTGACCGTATTCTCCTGGCAGCTATCAAAGCCATGGGTGTGTATAGGGATGGAAACTTGTGTAGGCTTTCAGAGCATCTGGGTTCTCATTTCTCTTTCATCAGTCACTTGATGGCAATGATTTATTCAACAAAGAGAATCTGTTGCTGCAGTGATGAGATTTCAAGCACCCTTTGCTGTCTTATTCCTTAAACTACTGTGGTGAAGGAGTGAGGGAAATCTCAAGGCCTGGAAATTAGATGCGGGAGGACTAGGAGTCAAGCTCAAGGCCAGCCTGGAGGAAGGCAGCCAGCAGAATTTTGTTGTTGCATGGTTGGATGAGGATGATGACCTTGGAATATGTCTGATCTGTATTTCACAAACATTTAATCTGAAGAACTAAGGATGGTCTTTTACATAATATTATCATCCAATGGTCACTCAATTTAGAAATTAAAAACTATAATCAATGTTGTCTATATTAGCACACAAGAGAAATTATAGTTCTTAGAGAATTATATTTCTAACTTGGCTGTATAGATTTGTTTTACAATGGTCACATACTCTATTTTAGACATCAGGATTTGAGGACTTAGCAATCTGTCATGATGATCCACATGCCTCTGTTTAATGGATGAGCGTTACTTTTTGAGACTTGAGATAGCAACATCCTCATTTTGGTCTCAAGGTCAAGTGTATGCCCCTTCTATAGCTCAGCTTTAAGCCAGATAGAACTGTCTTCTCTGAGAGGGCTCACTTGTATTATGGTGAATGGAGATGGAATTAATCAAGATGGAATGCCATTCATCTGCTTTGCTTGGTTTTGGATGTCAGCCTTCTGTATAGTCATTGTATTCTGCTCTGGATCTTCATGTGCTTTTATAGGCAGGTGACTGTAGCAAGCTAAAATGATCTGGCTTGTCCTTGGGCAGGTTGGAAGACGTCTCTCGTTCATTGTCTAAAGTCCTATCACTGATGGCTGCTGTAGTATTGGGACAACATACATGAATGTTGGTTAAGTAGACACTAAGGGCCTTTAATTACATTAGGTTTCAAAAAGAAGGAAAATTCATAAAGATAGATCAGTAGCTGCCTGGGGCTGAGTTAGAGGCACAGACCAATGACCAAAGAGTTTCAAAATGGAATTGTTGTGATGGTCATTCACTGTTTGTTTACTAAACCTCATTCAATTGAATAATTAAAATGGGTGATTCTAAGGTGTATAAACTATACCCCAATAAAGCTGTTTCTGAAAGTGGTTACTATAGACAGAATTAAAATATTAAACCTAGCTTCTTACAGTCTACCTTTAAAAGCATGCTTTTATTTTACATGTGTGGATGCTTTGCCTGCATGTATGGCTATGCATCGTGTGAGTACAGTGCCCGTTGAGTCCCAAAGAGAGTTTCAGATCCCCGGAACTGGAGTTATAGACAGTTGTGAGTCACCATGTGGGTGCTAGGAACCAAACCTAGGTCTTCTGCAAAGACCAGTCAGTGCTCTTAGCCACCAGGCCATCTCTCCAGCCTGTCATGTGCTTTGATGGACTATTATAACATTTTGGAATATTCTATTTAACCCAAAGTATCCCAGAACCCATGTAGTGATGAATGTGAATGTTATATATTTATAGATTATGATACAAGATAACTATGATTATTCTGGCCATCATGTTGTATAATTTTTAGGCCTGTGTACAGTACAACTTTTATATCTGTGAAGACAGTACAGTACCTACTGTTTTTGTAGCTGATTTGGAGTATGCTACTTTGAGGAAGTTAGACTGGCCGGTTGAAGGCTTTCTCTGTGACCTCTTGAGCATCTGACTGCATCAACAGCTTTCTGTGTGCTTTCTACATGTTAGGAGTGATTAGCCTAGATGTAGGGATGGATGCATGAAGATCAGACAAGTTCAATTTTAGGCATGGTAAGTTTGAGGTCTCCATTAGTCATGCAGCCAGAGATGCTACAGAAGGCAGTTGGGTACAGTCTGGACATCAGCAGACAGGACTGGCTGGAAGGGACAGTTAGGAAGACACTGGCAAGCAGATGGCAGTTGACAGCCATAAAATAAATGAGATAAATGAGCTTGGCAAAGAAATTGAGCGATTAGACTCTACTAAAATGGAGAGAGGGCCTGGGGAGATGGCTCAGTGGCAAAGAGCATCGCCTGCTCCTCTAGAGGACCTAGGTTCAATTTTCCAGCACCCGCCTGGTGGCTCACTGTAACTCCAGTTCTAGGGACCCAGTGCTCTCTTCTGGCCTGCACAGGTGCTGCACACCCATGGTGTACAGATTCCATGTCCCCGAAGCTTTCCTCTCCAACTTAAGACTGTTTGAACTAATACTTTCCACACATTCTTTGCTGAGTTTTCCAGAAAAGCTTCGCTTCTTGTTCATCAACTCAGGGTTCTCTAGGAGACGAAGAGTGAGGCCCAGTGTCACATGGACTTAATATTAAACCACTAAAATGTCATGTGAAAACTGTATGCCCCAAGGATGCCTTAGGTTGTTCCCAAAGTGGATATGACATCATTAAATATGAGACTCTCCAACTGTAACACTGGATGTGTGTTTGCTAGATTTGGACACACAAAGAAAATTTTACTTTTTCTCTTTGTCTTGGCCTACCCTCACATTATTCTGGAGTTTTAAACTTTTTATTCAGATTATTTTAGTCTATTAAAAAAAAAAACACATAGGGGCTGGAGAGATGGCTCAGAGGTTAAGAGCATTGCCTGCTCTTCCAAAGGTCCTGAGTTCAATTCCCAGCAACCACATGGTGGCTCACAACCATCTGTAATGAGGTCTGGTGCCCTCTTCTGGCCTGCAGGCATACACACAGACAGAATATTGTATACATAATAAATAAATAAATATTAAAAAACACATATATTCTACAGCTCCTACCACTCATCTTCTTTAGCAAAAGGATTTAAAATACTGCTTAGATAAAAGTGAAATGAGCTATGCATCCATCCCCAGAATCTTCTCATTTCACTCCAGAAGTTGACCATTTAAGATCCACTTAACTTGATTTATTGTTCTAACTCATTCTATCCTGGGTCATGAGAAATTTATTAAAAAGCCGTCTGTGTTAGTTAGATGAGGCAGTCATTAATAAAAACTGTGCTCTACCAAGATTCAGACAAGGAAAAGGGTAGGAGTGGAATAAAGGAGGGACCGGGGAGATGGCTTGGAGGTTAAGAGCACTCGCTGCTCTTCCAGAGGACCTGGGTTCCATCTGAAGCACCCACATGGCTCACATGAATCTGCTACAGTCAGCTCTGGGGATCCGAGGTGTCTTCTGACCTCCATAGGCTGCGCACACACAGGGTGCACGTACAACACAAAAAAAAAAAAAAAAAAAAGAAAACAAATGTTAAAAAAGAGTAAAATTCAAAATAAAACAAAACAACAAAGGGTTGAGTCAAGGAACTGTAAAAGCTACATTTTAGTTTTCTCATAGAAGCTCCCCAAAGCGGAGTTAAATGTACTTAGAGTCTCAGTACTGAAACTGTTTTCCTTGTGGCTTTGTGGCAAGAGCTTAGGATTGATTTATATGACCTCTTGTTTAGAAACTGAGACCAACACAGTGTGGTCAGTCAGGCTATGCACAGCACTGGGGCAATTCAAGGAGACCCAGGGAAGTTTATCACGACTTCCCAGGGTGCAGTCAGCCAGATTGTTTACTGCCAGAAGAAAGGGAACACAATGCTCTTACAGGCTTAGGAATTCTGGCTGACTATTTTATAGCCACAATTTCTCAAGAATCAGAGTATAAATTGCTCTTGTTTTTCCTTTCCTTTCTTTTCCTTTCCTTTCCTTTCGTTTCCTTTCCTTTCTTTTCCTTTCTCTCTCTCTCTCTCCCTTCCTTCCTTCCTTCCTTCCTCCCTTTTCTTTTTAGAATGTTAATTTTTTTATTCTGTGGATTTATTTTTCTCAAAATTTGTCCTCCCCTCACTTTAAGAGCATACATTTTGTTTCATTTTTCTTTGTTTTATTTTAAACAGAGCTTTGCTGTGTCGCCCAGGCTAGCCAGGAACTCATGAGGTAGCCCAAATTTGCCTTGATCCT
Organism: Arvicola amphibius; assembly: GCF_903992535.2. Classification (NCBI taxonomy): domain Eukaryota; kingdom Metazoa; phylum Chordata; class Mammalia; order Rodentia; family Cricetidae; genus Arvicola; species Arvicola amphibius. Next base: position 23,151,571 of record NC_052057.2, on the reverse strand, counting down.
GTAATGCAATCTCCACAATGCTAAAATTACATGTACCCCAAACCCAGCATAAAGACATACATACTTTCACTTAGGGATGTGCTTCCTGTTTTTTTTTTTTTTTTTTTGGTATTTTGTTTGTTTGTTTTTTGTTTTGCTTTGTTTGGTTTGTTTTGGTTTGGTTTCTTCCTTTCCCGACTTTACAGACTGGTAACTTTTCCTCTCCATGTAGAACACATTCCGTAATGCTAAACAGAATTGTCTCGCTATAGTACGTAGCAATCTTGTTTTCCCAGGGAAGCCAGGGACTCCTCTCATTGAGCTTGGTAATTTAGGAGGGGGTAGCAGTGAATTTTCCATTCCATGTCATCTGTAACACAGAGGGATATCTCTGGAATCCTACTGGGATCCTGGTTCACTGCATCCCTGTTCACCCAGCATCCCGGTTCACTGTGTAACTGCTCGCAGGGAAGTTAAGTTGCAGTGTGGTACCAAGGCTGCGCTGCCACTCCCCCTGCAGCTTAATGCCTTTGCTTTTTAATGACACGACAACAGAATAGGATAATATTAGCCTGCCCATCAGCACAGATTCCTTCCTGACCTCTGAGTCTGTGATGGAGGAGGATGCATTTGCCCGGCTTCCTTGGCCTACGAGATTCTTTACAGACTAGTTAAATGGGAATTAAGGAGAGGAATGTTCTGCCACTGCCATCAAAGGCCAGCACAATATCTTGTTTCTAATTGTGATGAGATCTGTTTGGGGAAGTGCTGTCATTCAGGTGTGTCATAACCCAGGGACAGGGTTCCCAGTGACTCACCAGCTGAGTGGGCATCTTTGCTATCATCTAATTCTTTATTTACAATATAGTGACATTACTACTTTTTTCATCTGACAATATAATTTCAGTGAGTAGGCTGCCAAGATTTCAGGAACAGTTTTTAAATGTGTCATGTTATCCAGGTGAGTCTCGACAATATCAACTTACCGTATGTTTTATAGATGGTTCTTAGAATCTAAGAGGCTTTGCCCAAACATTTTTCCCTTGTTTAGCTTCCTCTTACCCTATACAGGAAGCATAATTGCAGGTCACTGCAGCAGCCGCCAGCATTTGCCAATGCCTGCGCTGTAGCCAGCATCTGCTAACATGCAGCCTCACCTCCATGCCTTACAACAGCCTGAAAATCAAAGCACTCCGAGGTTAAGTAGCATAAAGCCTCATAGTAGATGTCAGAAGTGGAGTTTAGACTCAGATCCGTTCCCTGTGAGCACTTGGCACAGGAGCGGAAGCAACCTCCTGACTTGCCTGCCGCAGCCTGTTTTCTTCATTTGCTGCCTAGCTGCAGTCTGTTTAGTGTCAAAAGGAAGCTCGATTTATTTACTTTTTGTAGGAGAGTGATTGTCTGGAATAGTTCCAGCCTATTTAGACATCCGAGTGACTCGTAAGTTAGCATCATCTCCTTTTAGTGTTTAATCACAGAAAGAAAGTAACAAAGTCAAAGTACGCTAATCCAAGCTTGTGCCTATCGGAGCATAAAATCTGGCAAGAGAAAGTTACTGCTAATATGGCATGAGTTGAATGGCTTTACATAGAACCTTCATGTGTCATTTCATTTATTTGTCTTGATATCATAAACTCCTTATGATGGGTACAGATGAGGATTTCTTTGTTTCCTATTATGTTTGTTTGTTTCAGAGCTTGGAATTGGCCACAGCACCTATGGTAGGTACTCAGCCACACCTGCAGCCCTCGGTTATTGAGTAGTGTCCCCTAGCTTTAGGTGGCCTTGAGCTTGCTTGTGGAGTCCACTTTGCCCTCAAACTTGTGTTAGATATGTCTACTTAATCCTTCCGAGTGCTACCATGCTTGACTGTTTCTTCCTGTTTAGAGACCTAATCTATATGGACCTCTGACTTCTCTGGAGCTTAGAGATATCAGTGTTGTCGGATAGTAAAATTATAATCAGTAGTTCATTTAACTATTTCCTTGTGGTCACTGGCTCTGTGGTACAATGTTCAGTCATGCCTAATCTTTGTTTTAAAATTCATAGAGGAATCTCTTTTCTTATTGGTGAGATCCAGAGACTGCCTTCACCAGAGTTGTTCATAGCAAGCACCTGCTATAATGAACAGATTCACCAAATCCTAAAACTTCCTGCCCACATCTTGTCTTCCTACTTAGAATATTAACTACTTTTCTATTGCTCTGATAAAACACTTTGACCGAGACAACCCATGAAAGAAAGAGTTTATTTAAGCTGGTGATTTCAGAAGGATGAGTCTGTCATGGTGGGGAGGCATGGCAGCAAGCAGAGGTTATGCGTGGCAGCAGGAGGGCTCATATCTCAAAGGCAAGCCAAAAGCAGAGAGTGAACTGGGAGTGGGGTGAGGCTTTAGACTCTTAAATCCCGCCCCCAGTGATGTACTTCTTGTTGCAAGGCTACATGTGTAAAAGCTCCCTGAGCAGTGCCACAAATTAGAGGCCAAATGTTCAAATACCTGTACCTTTGTGGGGGCATTTCTCATCCAACCCACCACAGCTATTTAATCAGACTCTGATTATTTCTTGTTTTGCCTGATTATTACTGACTAATTATAGGTGCCAAGAAGCCAAACCTCCTCCTGAAGATCATATTTTAAAAGTGAATAATAGTTTTAATGGGTTGACAAAGCACTTTCTGGGGATTCTTTATAACTACTCATAAGTAATTTATTCTAGCAAATATATCATTGCCTTCATTTTAGATGCTTAGTTGTATGCTCAGAACTGTATGTACACTCATAGTGGGGGGGATAATTTGAAGCCACTCAAGGTGAAGTTCCTATCAACCCTGAAAAAGAAATGACATTATTACGCAATAAGACATTGGTTGTATGTAGCTCCTTGTATCTTTTATTCAAAAGGGTTGTCAATCGTCTTAAGACAAAAAGAAATAAGCTCTGCTGTCCCATATTCTTATTAGAAGAGGGGTGTCTTAGCAAATAAAGTCACAGTGAAGTATTGGGCACCCTTTTTCTCTTCCTCAGTCTGCTTTCCCAGAACAATTGCCATCATGCATTCTTCCCAGCTCACTGTTATATTCTCCCCAAATCAGTGTGTCTAGGTTATTGAGAAGCAGAATTATGTGCAGAGTTTTTTCTTCTATATATTTTGAAAATTAGAAATCTAGCTGATGCTATGTTCTAATACCCCAAAGTCCTATTGAGCTGTGAGGTCATTTAGAAGAAAGGGAATGCCAAATCCTCTTGGTCTACAACTCTTTCCTATTCTACTTCTTGTACTGTTCCTGGGACCCTGGGACACACTGGAACTACAGCTTGAGCAGCAGTCATCTAGAATGTTCCAAGGTCTCTAAGTCAGCTCCAAAGGCACCTTTTAGCATGCTGCTGACATCAGAGGAGCTGCTCCAAAGTTATCAAGAATGAATCATTATTATCATAGCTCAGATGATGAAAGTCACGATCAGTATCAAAACCATTTCATTTTAACAGGCACATGGTGCTGTACCAACTCCTGGCAAGTTCAGGCAAACAGACACGTGTCCTGTACTTGTGTTACAAATACTCAGCCAAAGGACCTCAGAGGCAGCCGTGGAGCCCAAGGGCAGCAGACCTTACATAGCTGGTAGCTACCTGAGGCAATGACTCGTGTAATTTGCAGGTGGCGTAAGGTCCAGGGCTATTGACTCCTTGATGTCAGGAGACCCTCAGTGACCAAATGCATTTTCAGGTTGGAAATAGTAAGCTGAAATCATAGTTTGCATATTTGACTTTCATTTAAGTTCAAGCAAGTCTGGTCTGGAAAAAGTTTCTATGATGTCTTTATCTGTGGTCAAGCCTCTTCTTTGTTTTTAAGTTTCCATCACCAGCAATGGCTTTATTGCTAATCACTACCAGCAGTGTCCTCCTATCTATTATATGGGTGTATTTCTACGTAAGGCGGGCACTGTATATAAGTATATTTAACTCTCGCAAAGACTCAGCTGGAACAGAGCATCTGCCACTTCACAGACTAGTGCACCACCCACATCGGTCAGAGAAGCCTCTTTCGGTGGTGGACAATGGATGATGCAGAGGCCGAGAGCTGACAAAAGTTTTGAGAACAAGTGATGTTGAGTGCGCATCCACAAATGGGGCACCCTAGCTCCCCCATGAAGGACACGGAAGAAAGGGTGTGGTGTTTAGACTGGGAAGCCAGAGTATGGGAAGTAGTGCAGAGAAATGCTGCTTTCTGCATGTGGCATGGCGGTTGCAGTCATAAACACACAGCATCTGTGACCATCGGCATACAACTCGCACAAGGGGGGGGGAAGAGGAGGGAGAGGGGCTAACTCGGAAAAAGAAGTGCGCCAGGAGTGTGTGTGTGTGTGTGTGTGTGTGTGTGTGTCAGAGAGAGAGAGAGAGAGAGAGAGAGAGAGAGAGAGAGAGAGAGAGAGAGAGAGAGCGGAAGATAATGAAGTCTATATATCAAAGTCTATATATCTTATATACTTATCTGTATATAAGTATGAAATTGCCAAATGCTAAAAAAAAAGCAATAGAAAGCTTTCTGCCCCAAGATACTATGATATCCATTTTAATAATCACTCAATAGCTTTAAATTTAAAGGGAGATACTGAGTGGAAACTGGGATTGTAAAGAAGCTGCAGTGCCCAGACCCCAGGCCCCTCTCCCTTCAGCACACAGGACTTCCTTACACTGCACCCCACTTGTCTTATGTCTGGGTGAGAAACTTGGTTGATCTCTCTTAGTGGCGATGGAGCTATTTCTTAAGTCTTAAGTTTGGCCACAGAGTGGTAACCAAAACGGCAAAGCAAGCCCCTGCCCCTTGGTGCACATTCCATTGTATTCCAAGCGCCATCTCTTCAACTGTAGGGAGGCACAGGGGAAGGGAACTGCTCAGAGTCGCCACAGTCTGTTCATGCAGCTCTTACTCAGTGACATCCAGATAATGCAACCCAGGGCTTCTCGGAGTTATGTACGAAGTTTCTTAAACCTCAAAGCCACAGTGTAAGTAAATGTGGATGTTCCCATTTATGAGTGGCATTTAAAAGCGACAGGAGTTCAGGTGAATACTTCAGATGGATCTCAAGGAAGGTTAGGCAGAACTGCTCTGGCAGAAACATTCCGCACGTTGACAGCACCCATAGAAGGCTGATTAACAGCCTGAAAGATAGACTTTTGGGTTTTCCAGGGGTCGCAGTGATCCAAGTGGTATGTATGTTCTGAAACATGACACATTGATGGTAGATATTGAATTGTTTTGTGCTATGACTTAGTGCCAGGAACTCTCTGGTTGCCAGTTCATTCTGAGTAGATACAGGGTATTAAGTGTCTGACTGTTTCGTGGCATTGATGCGTTGGGCTCTCTGTCAAACAGGAAACCGAGCCAAACTACATTCACACATCTCGCTTGCTCCTGTCTGATAGTTTTCAGCCTGAAAAGTCTGTCTGCAAACTTCCTTACAGCTGCAAGATTGTCTTTATTGTCATATGGGCTGGTGTTATCAGTCTGGGATTTTCGGCGAGTCACTCCTTAGGCAGAAAGAGAGGCAATAGCTAAAACAAAATCTAAATGGAAAATTCTAGACAATTGGAAAATATTTGCTGACAGTTGTAGTATTCTCTTGGCCACCAGAAGCGAAGCCACCTATGTTCTGTGAACAACCACCTACCAAATTTTCCAGTCTCAGAGAAGAGATTTAATATGTGCTGCCAAGAAAACTCTTACCTTTTATTATTAAAACAAAATGTGATGTGTGACAGGTTATTTTTCTTGAATGTGATAGTGCTGATTTCCAGATGAGAACTTAGACTGGCCTGAAGAAATCCTGAAGAACTCTAGAAGAAATCCAAGATCTCCCTTCAGGAAGGCCAATGGGATGGGGGCTGACGAGCAAGCTGTTGTTCTGAATTCACCCTTTCTCTTTGTTGACCATTTCCCACTCAGGAATTTGATCAACCCTCATGCATCCCAGCCCCTCCCCCAACACGGCATCCTCATCACTGCATAGCATCGCCACTGCCTGCACTTCCTCCTTCTCTTCTCAAAGTGCGAGCTCTCCATAAACTGAGATATTGGCTTGTCCTGCTCAACCCCGTGAGCTTCTTCCCCATGGGAACTTGCGTGCTTGGACACGAGCTGCCCCTAAGCTGGTGTTGCATCCCTCCCTGCTGCAGGGATTGCTTGCTTGTGTTGACTGTGGGCCACTGCTAAGTCTTCCAGCTCTTAAGCCCTGGAATTGTTGGGGGTGTAGGCTAAATGCCCCCAGTGTTTCTCTCTGTAGTCGTGCTGAGGCTGTAGTCACACAGTTCTTTGATTGGCATCTTATCTTCACTAGCTTAGTTACCAATTTCCTTGGCATTATTACAATGATGCGATTAGAAGTTTTGGTTTATTTTCTTTTATGTCATGTATATAAGTGTTTTGCCTATGTGTGTGTATATGCGCTGCATGAATGCCTGGGACCTGTCCAGATCAGAAGAAGGCACCAGGTCCTCTGGAACAAGAGTTATGGATGGATGTGAGCCATCCTATGGGTGCTGTGACGTGAACCCAGATCCTCTGCAAGAGCAACAAGTGCTCTTAACCACTGAGCCATCTCTTCAATGCCTATGATCTGATTTCTAACCATGTATCCTTTATATATTTCATTATTAGCTATTTGTTGGTTATTTTGCTGATGGAGATACTTGTTGAGCACAAGTTTAACTCTACTATAGAAAATTTGAAAATCTTTACCACTCCATACACTACACACACACACACACACACACACACATACACACACACACACACACTATAATGGTATGCAAATCAAAACTAATGATTGCATATTGATCAGATGAATAAAATGTGCACCGTGTCCAAGTTTCATATACATTGCTTCCTCAAAGAGGATTGAATGATTAGTTTTCAAGTCGTGAGGCATCTTCATCAGGAACGAGTATGCTTCTAGCCATTATCCCATGGAGAATGGAAATGGTGTACAAAAGACAGTCTATTAGCTTTGTTAGCTATGATCACATAACCTGCTATGGAGTAAATAATAAATGGTGGAATGAACTATTGATTAGGAGACATTTATTTCACTAATAAGATGAAATTTATTTAAAAAACATGTTTTCATATACATACTGCAAGTTGAATATTGAAATCTCACAGAAATAGCTTTTATTTAATCCCAGCACTCGGGAGGCAGAGGCAGGCGGATCTCTGTGAGTTCGAGACCAGCCTGGTCTACAAGAGCTAGTTCCAGGACAGGCTCTAAAGCCACAGAGAAACCCTGTCTTGAAAAACCAAAAAAAAAAAAAAAAAAAAAAAGAAATAGCTTTTAAATGATCATCTTTACTATAGAAAACATTAACCTTAACCTAGAGGGGTCTTGGAAGTTCTGAAAAAGATAGATGTTTCAATAGATAAATGTTATCTGGGTTTATGGAAGTGGGGCACCTGAATTATTCCAGTGACTCTAAGTAGGAGAGACGAAGTCACATGCCAGAACGCCAGCACTTCCAGGGAGTCCTGTCAAGTCAGCAGTGGGAAAGCTCTGGGGTCTTTGAGCCCCTCACATCCCCAAGTCTGCCAAAAGAAAGGATACCCTAAAATCTCTTTTAAAAGAATGGGCATTGAATTGACCCCTCAGCTCATGAAAGGACAGGAACTGGATGACGAGGGACCGCTGATGCAGGATGATTTGTCACAGTGTGATCAGAGGCTGAGGCATCACCAGAGTTTGAAGACAGATGAAAGCTGCACAAGAGGGCAGAGAATCAAAGCAGATGCTATTCTCAAAGCTGACGGACACTTCCAAGGCCTATTCTGCTAATGCATCCGGCTTGCTAGGTCAGAAACTAAAGTGTTATTTTTCCATCTGCTCACCACCCCTTCCAGCTGGGCCCCTCCTCTTGAGCAGACGTGGCCCTGGCCAGTAAGCCTCGCAGACTTTCACGCCTTTCTGACCCAGTGACCAGTTTTGTGAAATTGGTCTCCTTTGTATCTGTCCCTTCTCCTGAAATGCCATGGCTTTCTTCTTTATTACCTTGTGCATGGAAGAGAAACTATGGGGTGCGTGAGCTGGCCGCCTGACCACTGCTGCCACTGTCAATCCCTGGCTCATGTTCCCACACCTGCTAATTATAAGTGTGAACCAGAGCTCAGCAAGATAAGTCCTCTCTGATCTTCCATTTCCTCGTCTCTGATTTTCAGGCACCTGCTCACACGTGCCTTTGAGAAGTCTCACTTACCCTCCCTGTCTTAAGAGAGCACTCATATTACTCTGTTCCTTTAACGTGTTTTGTTTTTATTTAAACATTTATGATCACTTGGCATGCTATTAAGGATTTATTCATCAGTATTCAGACTGACAATGTTGAAGAGTTCCATGGAGATGTGTCTTAGTCAGTGTTCTATTTCTGTAAAGAGACCTTGACCAAGTCAACTCTCATAGAATAGAGAATTTAGGTCTGGCTTTGGCGCACACCTTTAATCACAGTATTAGGGAGGAAGAGGCAGGTGGATCTCTATGAGTTCAAGGCCAGTCTGTCTACAGAGTGAGTTCCAGGAGAGCCAGGACTGTTAGAGAAAGAAACTCTATGACAGAGAGAGACACACACACACACACACAGAGAGAGACAGAGACAGAGAGAGAGACAGAGAGAGATAGAGAAAGAGAGAGAGAGAGAGAGAGACATGGAGAGAGAGATATGGAGAGAGGCACAGAAAGAGAGACAGAGACTTGGCCTGACATGGGGTTTTGGAACCTCAAAGCCCAGTGATACATTTCCTCCAACAAGGCCACACCAGTAATCCTTCTCATCCTCTCAAACAGTTCCACTCCCTGGTGACCAAGCATTCAAATAGATGAGCCTATGGGGGCCATTCTCATTCAGACCACCACAAGATGGGATTTTCCCTGTGGTCTTCTTCATTCTGGCACCCCAGTATTCATTATGGATATTTGTATCCCAGATTCTTGAAGAATTCAAACATAGAAATTCTCTCTACATGTTGGCTGAATGAATAAGTGAAGATGCGATCTATCGTGAAGGTGTGTCAAATGTCTGTCCAGAAAGTGTGAGCTGCCAGTCTCCATGACTGCTCTCATCTCTAGTTCACCCTAAGCCATTCCAATCTTTCAATATTAGAAAACAATATTCTGCTTTATGTTTGTCACTTGCTTCCCATTCTCCCAAGTGCGATGCACATTTCTCCGCATGGCGCTCTGCTAACCCATAAGAAGATTCTCTGGTCTTGTCTCACTTTACAATACTCACACGGTAATAGTTTCACAGATTCCGGCCAGGGACATGGGTCTCCTGGGCCAGACAAAGAATGCTATACGCATAGTTCAGGAGGCAGCATTCATGACATACTATCTCTTCCCACCAGGACCATGAGGGTAATGGGAGGAAGTCGACAGGACCCTGAGCATCCAGTGGGGCGGTGCCATCACTCAAAGCTCTACCTGAGTCTTAGAAAAAGTCCACTACCTGGACCCTTAAAAGAATGTATTTATTATCCTAAAAAGAAATGAACATACTCTCCACTCCAAAAAGAAATATGACCCTTCTAAAACTGTTGCCTTACATACATACTAAAAAGAAATCTTGGACCAAAGCTGTCAGTAGCCGCTACATAGGGTGTCAGATGCTATTCAGCTCTACTTTTCTATTATTAAGTTCTGAGATGTATTTTTATCCCCTACTACAAGGGCTTTAGCACCAGCTGGTTCACTTTGTACTCCACAGCTTGTTCACTTTAGGTCTTCCTTTCTGCCTCTTATTCTAATATCTCCTAAGTAGAACCCAAGCTTAGCTTCAAGAACCATCTCCCCGCCCCTGCCAAATATCTGCATATTTTGCTCACTTTCTTAAGAGCAGAGTTTAAAGACCTCCCTTATAAGTGATCCTTTTCTATACCTAAAATAGGAACCTGGCCTCTCCCAGTGGCATTGACCTTTTCCTTGTGATATCTATCTGTCTGTCTATCCGTCTGTCTGCCTATCTGTCTGTCTGTCTGTCTATATCCATCTTCTATTTATTGAACATCTATGGGCTATACATCCATCTGCTTGTTTATCTATCTATCTATCTATCTATCTATCTATCTATCTATCTATCTTCTAATTATTGATCATTTATGGGCTATCTGTCTGTGTGTCATCTCCTAGCTACTTCTCATCTGTCTGTCCTCTCTCAGACTTTCAGAGAATAAAGACTGGATGTGAATAGGCTGCTCCATCCTTAGCCACATATTACCTGGCACACAATTGAGGAGTAATTGTTGGGTCAGTCTGTGTGTTAATCCCGTATTCTGCTTTCTCCATGGCTGTTTTCAGGTTTGGTAAGTGGAAGTTTCTCACCATCTGCAGAAACTTCATTGTGTCTGACCATTTTTCTGCAAGGATGGCTCTGTCTAGTTTTCATTATAGTTGTGACTCTCTGGCCTCTCAGTAGACTGTAAGCTTCCTGTGATCCAAGTCTGTCTGCTCTTTCAGCTACTGCTGGGTGCCTCCCAACTGTTCCTGTGCTATAGTGTCCCTTGTTAAAAAGTGCATCGCATTTCACTGTAAATGAAGAGCTGAGACACCCTGGAATCTAGCATTCCTTGATATTTACTTAACTATGCATTTTGGGCAATGGGAAGGCATTCTCTAACCAGCTTGGGAGGAAACAACTATGCCAATTGGAAGAAAATGAGGGGAGACATATTTCAGCTGAGTAAAAGGGGAAACAATTAAAACTTTATGACTGCAGTGAGTGCCTGGATGTCAGCAAGCTCCAGATCCCTCAAAGGAGCTGCACTGGCACCAAGCAGGAGCTGGTGAAACGCAGACTCCAGTGAAAAGTGGGTGGGGAGAATCCCCTCCCATCCAGAGAGCAGCAACCTTGTGTTCTAATGGGTCTCTTCCCTTCTACACTGTTTTGGGTCTCTTTCTGAACAGAAGCATTTATTTGGCTGTTGTGGGGCTTTTTATTTGGTTGGTTTTTAAAATTAAGATTAATTTTTCTCTTATGTGTATGAGGTATGAGTGTTCAGTCTGCATGTATCTAAGTGAACTGTGTGTGTGCGCCCGGTGCCTGAGAAAGCCGCAGAGCACATCAGATCCCCTGAAACTGGAGTCACAGAAGGTTGTGAGCTGCCATGTGAGTATTCAGAGTCAGGGTTCTTATCAGCTGAGCGCCTCTCCCTTCCAGATGCATTCATTTTTAAGGTTCTTTAATGATTATCAGTTATCAGTAAACATGAGTCTCTTAGATGGCTATCTCTATAATAAGGAAAGTATTGAAATTCAGAAGCTGCTTCTGAGACAAAGGAGGACTGTGCTTTCAGAAAGGTGATGCTGAAAAGCCCCTTCCTGTTCACTCTCAACGCTGCTTGGGTTTTCCATTAATGAAAAAGCCAGCTCTTATTCTGATGAAATTGAGAAACTTCAGAGGACAATCCAAATAGATGAAGTCTGGTGAATGATCAAACAGAAAGCTAAGCCTTTCCAGTTAGGGTCTGGGGAAGCTGGCAGATGTAGCTGTGGAATTCAGCAAGCAGCTGCATAGAGGAAGGAGGAAGTGGATCTTTTGGAGAGCCAGTGAAAAAGCCCAGAGTGCCAGGAAGAAAAAGGGGAGAAAGAGAAAAGTTATTTTTTAGCTTTTCTGAAGTGTGCAGTGGCCCAGCCCCCACTCCATGGTAGAGGCACTGTGTGCCTGCCTGCTGGCAGAACAGAGGCCCTGGAGAATCTGCACTGAGGGGAGGGAGTGCACTGGGGGAGGGGCTTCGGAGGAGGAAAAGTGTATTACCTCCTTCTTCCTCCAGTGTGTCATTAGGGGAAGCAGATTTTTATGGAGGGGGGGGGCGGGTTTTGCCCTTCTCACCAAGTGATTGACATGCCTAGCAAGATGAATTCCTAAAAAAGAGGAAATGAGAGTGTAGAATGTTTGGGATTGTTTGGAGTGTTAGGTATCCAACCAGGCCCTGATGAAGAGCTTCCCTCATCAAAGACCAGATGCCTTCAACTTTTCATATGGCATTTAAATCTTAAGAAGGCACTTTTCCTGCCAACCCTTTCTAGGGAAAGAAGAGGTGGAGCCCAAAGTCCCCAAGGAAGGGATCCAACACCAAAGTCCCCCTTCCTGTTAATGTGTATAGCTACCTAACATCAAGATGTGTCCGTCACTATTGCTACATGCAAGTTTTCCACAACACATGTAGTGTCTTGATGTCCATGTAAAAGTCACAAATATGATTTCAAAGAAAATTAAATAAATTACTGGTGTTCTTCTGTTGTCTTAGTGACTGCACATGAATCTACTGACAATTTCATTATCATCTTTGTCCTAAGGGCACCCAGTCAGTGCCCTGCCAGCGACTCAGGCTGTGACCTGGTGGGGCTTCTGGTGCAGTGACCCTGGCCCTGGTCTCTATTTATCAATAAGACTCAGGAGTCAAAGGTTGGGGTGAAAAGCTACTAGCTCAGAGAGGTTAGCAAGTAGCTGACCTTGTTCTTGGCCAGAGACACTGCAAGAGACATGTCTCTTCCCTTGTCCCAGAACCAAAAGGGGCCAAATTCAAGTACCTGCCCTTTCCTTCTTGTGTGTCTCTGTCCAAATTGCTGGTTTCTCTATGGCCAATCTCAGTCAGCTAGTCGCTAGCTCCACCTCATGATTCAAGGTAAACTTTATTTAACAGTCTTGGAGTGTCATAGTGTCATCAAAATTCCCAAAACAAATTACAAACTTAAATGATATAGCATTTTGGGGCCTTACAAAACTTAAGATGAGATTTTTCAGAGGTGAAATACAGTGTACAAAAATTTTATAAAAGATTAGATGGGGAAGCTTTGCTAACCAATTATCTTCAAGAGGTGGAACCAAGTTAGGGTGTGGCTTTCTGGGACCTGGAGAAAAATAAGTGTATGGCCCAGGTGCTCTCTCTCTCTGTGGTTCCCACACAGCACAGCTGAACTTGGACTTCTTGTTCCTGTTTCATGAGTTTTTTCCTTATAATAAATAAAAATATAACTGCTTTATCTTTTAGCTAGCCTGGTTATTTCCTGAATCGAGCTAACTTCTACAAAGATTAATGGGCAATTAAGGTAGGAAGCATACATTTTTATTTAAATTGTTAAGAATAGCAATTTGAAAAGAGTTCTATCAAGCTACCTGGGAAGACACCAGCTGCACTGGAACATGTAAAGCCTTGGGAAATGATGGGTAAAGGCTTGGGAAATAGTATTCTAATGGGCTCATGTAGACGTCTACATGTTCACAGTGCTAGAGGTATGCTTGATGTTTCCAGATAGACATCTGCTCTTTGGGGTCGTCAGAGTTTGGGGACGGATTGGCTAGTTCACAGAAGTAATCAGAACATGACTGCGTTTCTTAAGAGGCTGCACCGACTCGGAACAATGCAGTGTAGTGGTGTCAAAAATAGCGCATAGGCTGTCAGTGGCCCTGCATCTGGCACCTTATGACCAGCAATCAAACACCTGAGCCTTCCGCTCGCGCGGAACTGCACTTCATTTTCTCAGGCTGGCTGTTGCCTTGGCAAAATCCTGTGGAAATGGCTAAGGTGGAAAGCGCACAAGAGCGATGAGAATGAATTCGAAGGGAGGCGTCAAAGAAACTCAGGGAGATAGGGCTCAAGCTACACAGGAAATCATACATGAAACCACTTCCAGACGTCTCCTCCTGCCACCGACTCTCAGCACCACCGTGCTTCACAGAGCCTGGTCTGTATTTTGAGGAGGAGACAAAGAACTCAAGTCCCAAGGCCTCTGAAGTGTGCTCGAATGTCCTGAGACCCCGGCTCATAAAGTCTTGAGACTAACACAGTCGGCTCTTATAATGCCCTGAGATGTCGAGTGTCTCAGTCGAAGGGGAACCAGCTTTCCCTAGAGCACACCACTCATTATGGTAAAGCTGATACCAAAGTCTCTCTTTTCCCAACTTAGTACCTTGTGCTTAGACGCCATTATACTGAGTGCACAACCTTGGTTAAGGCAGTGGATTCCCCTGGAATTATAACTGAACTGAGATGTAGTTGCTAGCTGGCTCACACAGGTTCATAATTTTACCACCATAAAGAAAATGCAAGAGTTGAGAACAAGCCATCTTTATCAATGGGGGGACTCTGATTTTGAAATCAGAGCACTGAGATGTAATCTATTTACTGTAAGCATGCAAAATAAAATATACATAGAATGGCTCCATGTAGAGTAAAATGATGCTGTGTTAAAGGCCCTACTAAGATATGAAATAGTTATTGATTCTCCAGTTAATAAAAAATAAATCGGTATTAGTGTTTATTTATAGTTGTCTCCTGCTTGGGCTAAAGTTTAAACCAATATCAAGAACTTTATTAGAAATGCTTCCACTATCATTGATAATTTTCAGTTTGAGCCCATATCTAATTCTAAGCATCAGTCGGCTCCAGCTTCTCTTCCAGACCATCTTTAACATGATAAAAAAATGTAATATTATAAACATCATGTTATTTTGATATGTATAGAATATGATACATTTGAGCAACTATAAATTAGTTTAATCAAGCTAATTTATTTCCATTAGATAACTTTTTAGATTTATATATTCTATTTTAGATAAATGAATGTTTTACCTGTGCACATGTCTGTGCACCACATGGGTACAGTGCCCATGCAGGCCAGAAGAGGGTGTCAGATCCCCTGAAACTGGAGTTGCAGATGGTTGTGAGCCACCGTGTGGGTGCCGAGAATCAAATCGTGCACGAGCAGTAGGTGAACCTCTGAACCATCTCTCCAGCCCATTTTTCCATTTTTAATGGTGAGCCTAACACCTACCTTCTAGGCAGTTTTTAATTATATAATACACAACTAACTACAATTGCTATGATATGTTACTCAGCTTGACTTCTCTAACTGATAGTCTGTACCTGGTGACGTGTCTTCCCAGTCCTTCCCTTCCCCCAGCCCTGATAACTGACATCTTATCTCCTATGGTACTTTAGTCTGTTTAAGGAGGAACTCACTATATAGACCCAGCTGGTCCTGAACTGAGAGATCCACCTGCTTCTGCCTGAGTGCTGGGAGTAGAGGCATGCAAGACCATGCCTGGTAATAGATATTTTTAACCTATTAAATGAGGTACAACACAAAGGTGAATCCCTGAACATTAGAGGAGATGATGTTATCAGTCATTTTTAAATAGGCCACAATTTAGTATATTGATCTATATTCGCTTTCATGAAAGAAAGTGGAGAATTAATCTCAATGATTGGACATTGGATCACATTAAGTCCTTTTGAATTTCTCACCATACCTCATTTAGAGAAAAAGTACACGTAAATGAAATAGACAGCACATTTCTTTTGATTTCTTGCTTTGAATTCCTTTGAAGTAACCCCCTCTGTTCATGAGGACCCCTCTGTTGCTCCAGGGAACAGACTGTGAGACACTGTCTACCGTAGGGCCCCGCATCATGTCTGCTGGAGGGAACTTCATGAGAGAGCTCATTGGAAGCCTCCATCTTGGCAAGGCAGGCTTAACATTTAGTTGTGCTCTGTGAACTCGGGGTTCTCTGCACGTTGGCACCCACATCGTTATTTTGTTATCAATTGTCTTCTTTCCATGTCTTCCGGAGAAGTTCAGGTTCCCTGTGAGCGGCAATTCTTATGGAAAGTCAGTGCATACCATAAAGGAGTTGCAGCTTGCAGTCTGATAGGAGCTACAGATTGTGCATGTGCACGGAGGCTGGGTAATCGTCACTCCTAAGGGAGGTGGTGATTACATCTGGCCACCACTTTCTCACTCAGGTTAGTTAGAAAATGCTTTGGTTGCTTTCTATTGCTGTGAGGAAACGTCACGACAAAGGCAATTTATTTAAAAAAGAAAAAAAGGGAAAAAAATTGCTTATTTTGGCTTGTGGTTCCAGAGGGAACGGTCATAGGGTCGGGAGGCATGGCAGCGGGTAGCTGAGAGACCACATCTTCAGACCCACAGGAGAGTCAGAGAGTAAACAGGAAGAGGTGTGAGGGTATTAACTTCCGGAGCCCACCCCCAGTGACGCACTTCCTCCAGCAAGGCTCCAACTTTAGCGATTCCAAACTCCCAAGCAGCACCGCCAGAGACTAAGTGTTCAAATACGTGAGCCTATGGAGGGCATTCCTCATTCAAACCGCCACAGACAATATACTTTCTTGAAGTCTTGTTATGAGGTAGTGAAAGCAAACCTGGAAGTAATTTTACCTCTACTTATTTTGTGAAGAATAAGTAGATAGGCATAATTTAATAACCACATTTATGAAACTTAGGACATGCTTGAAATGGTTTGTGATTGTCTTGTAATACTTATCTTCACTCAGGGCCTAAAAAGTGGGTGAGGTACCAAGTTAGAACCCTTGTGGTGTACACGACTCTCTTTGTAGAGCAAAGACCTGGATTCGCAGAAGCAGAGGCCCAGCTTTATACTCTCTGCATAGCACTTAGCTGCCCAGTTATAACCGATCCAGTAATGATAGAAGACAGATACTCAAGGCAGCATCTCCTTAATTTTGTGTTAAAATGCAGGGAAGAAATAATTCAAATCATTAGAGGCAGAGTCATCTCTGGCAGAGCTAATAAATAGTCTTCTTTCTTGTGCCTGTTCACTGAGCAACAGTGCACCTGATCAGAAAGTACAATATGAAATATTACAACACTGTATTTATGTTAGATTTCGTTACAGTGAGTGGATTATGGGTAGATACAGTTCACATGTGCATATATGTGAATGCTTTACACACACTGTGAATAAACTCTTTGGCCATAGAGGTTAATTAAGCTCGGAGCTGAAAGTATTTCAGAATCGTGAAGAAAATGGAATTGTCTTTTAAATATTCTGGTACCTAGGATGAAATGAGGGGACTTAATATTCTGGCTTTCATTTAATTTTAAGGTACACTGTATATAACCAAACAATATCACTGTATAGCACATTATGACATAAACTATTTAACCTAAGGAAGGGATTAAAAGTCACTAAAGTCGATAAGATGAAGACAAAAAAAGCTATAAATAATTGTGATACAGTGTTTCCTCTTGGGATGCAGGTGAAATGTCCTGATGTTACTGCATGTGTCTAAGAGACCTGGCTAATAAAGTAACTGCACAGCAGACAGCAGGCTTATCGCTGCTGGGGTGAAATTTTACAGATAAGCAAAGCGGAGGTGAAAATGATCCAAACGGTTTAAATTAGAGTTAGAGGCACTGATATGAACTCATATATAGCTTTGAGTTGGCACAGATGGCTATGTACAGAAATATTTATAGATGTGAGCAAATGCATGGGTTAGTATACACACACACACACACACACACACACACACACATTTTCTCTATCAGTCAAAAAGGCATAGATGCAATGCCATGTTACCAGCAATAAATGAGGCTGTTGTCTAGATCCTGATTTTTTAAAATATTATTTATGAATAAAATCAGACCAGGGACTGAGGTCATTAGAAGAGTGAGTGATTGATTCTGGCCATCCTATAAAGCAAACATCTAGACACGGGGGGAAAAGAACAAGAAAATCAAACAGTAGGAGACATTTCAAAAAGACACAGGTACCATGTGAAGAAGTTCTTGGTGCCCATGGTGGAAGAAACTGAGCAAAACATTAAGTCCAGGGATCTTGAATTGTGACCCAACAAGTGCCCCATGTTCATGACTAATAAACAGACAGGCAAGAGAACGTCCTTCAATGCAGAAGAATCCTAAGTGCTTCATGCGGATCTTCTGTCTTTGAGGTACAGTACAACTCCCCGCCATTTAAGTATGAACTGCATGTCGTTAGCTTCTCCGAGAGAACAGGATAGGGCAAGAAGTCTCCTTTACCCTCGAGAAGGCTGAGGAGAATTAGCCTCACACAAGGTCAAGGTTGGCATGAGCAGAGTTAACTCATTGATAGTGAGCTCTCCCCACAGCATGCTCTTCCTAGTGTTGAGAACACCTCTTCCCCCCTTCAGGCCTCCTCCCCCAAACTTACAACACTGTTGGATTTTGAGGAAGCCATTAGACACACAGCAATGTGAGGCCACTTCACAAATATCTGAACTGGGCTCCTATAACTGTCCGTTGTCATTGAAAACCAAAGAAACAATGTCTAAGAAACCATCATAGCCAAAAGAACCTAAGGAGACATGTCAGTCAAATAAATGGAATTATACTGTGGATAAGATCTGAGTATACTCAACAGTGCTTGGAATCTAGGCAAAGCTAAGAAAATGTGAATGAAAGATGGTTTTAAACCATTGTGCATCAAGATTTGTTCATTTCTCTTTGTTTTCTTCTGGTATTTCTCCATTTGCCTCTTAAGTTTTAATCAATTTTGAGTTGCGAGACACCCAAAGCTTTTGCACCGTAATGAAGTTAAGAGATAATCTAGAGAAAGGGAGGAATATTTGCAAATAATATATGTGATTAGGAGTTAATATAGAAAAATATGTAAGATAAATAAGGTAAGGAAATATGTAAGAACTCCACAACAAAATAAACTGATTTCTTTTAAGGATGGACACAATGCCCAAACAGACTTCTCTAAAGCAATTACACAAATGGCCAAGAGGTGTAAGAAAATCTGCTCAGTGCCACTTCTTATCAGGGAAATGCAGACTCAAACCTCAACGAAATATGACCTCACCCCTGTGAGAATGGCAATTATCAAAAAGAAGATGTGTATTAGAGAGGCCGTGGAGAAAGGGAACCTTTGTACAGTGCTGGAGGGGAATTTAACTTATCATGTTCTATTATGAAACAGCTAGCACATCAAACAATCCCCTTAGGGTATATCTGCACAGGAAGTAAAACCAGTATGTCAGAGAGATGGCTGCACTAGTGTTCATTGTGACATTAACAATTTCTGGGATTCAGAATCAACCTACTGACTATCAATCGATGAATAGATTTTAAAATGAGGTCATGTCTGCTGTAAACAATGGGAAATTATTCAGTCTCTAGCAAGAAACAAATCCTGTTCTTGGTGACAGTGTGCCCGGAGAGTCTTAAGTAAAGTGACGTAAGACAGGCACTAGAAGACAAATATTGTGTGACTTGCCATATGCATGAAGTCTAAAGAGTTGAACTCAAAACAGAACAGTGGTGAACTGGGGAAGGTTGGGTGATGAGGAGTTGATGGTTCAAAGGGGGATGCTGGGTAGCTTTTGTCAACCTGGCGCGACTCAAAGTCATCTAGGACAAAAAAAACATCTGTCGAGGAGCTGCCACCATTAGTCTTGTCTTTGGGCATGTCTATGTGTAGGGAGCAGTGAGACCCCAGATCCTGAATTTCCTGTAATCCCCTGATCTGAGTGCCTACAGCTGCTCTGAGCACGAGACCTCCAGGAGTTCCTGATGGCAGGAGAGTGGTTTCTGGTGGGTTTGGCTGGGGCGTGGCTATCTCTATATAATCTGCCCCTGAACACAATAAAGGGGGCATTCTTGGGGAATTCAAGGATGACCCATGTCGCTGTCTCTCTGTCTGTGTGTGTCTGTGTATTTTAACCTTCAGCCCCCTTGCCCGAAGCTCGGTAACAGGGTTCAAGAGCACGGAGCACATACACGGGGGCGTGGTGCGCGGCATCTATGGATGTCTTCTTGAGTCTTGATTGATGTGGAAGGGCTCAGTCCATGATGGGTGTTGTCATCCCTTAGTAGAAATGCCTAGACTATGTTAAAAAAAAAAAGCATGTTGAAGAAGCCATGGAGATCAAGCTTTCCTCCATGGCTTCTGCTTCAGTTCTTGCCTTGAGTTCCCACCCCAGGAATGGATGGACTGAGACTTGGAAGTCAAATAAACCCTTTCCTCTCCCAAGTTGCTTTGTGTCAGTATTTTACTGAAGCAACAGAGAAGCAAACTGACACATGATGCAAAGTTGCAGATGAGTCTTCTAGAAAGATAAATTTTGAGACCTCATGTAGCCTTGATGACTGCAGTTGGTAATATAGTCCTATTCAGTAATTTAGTAATATAGTAACAGTTATATAGCTACTAATATTTAAGCAAATAATATTGCTAACTGTAATAATATTTGCTTGAAAATTGCCATAGGTGGGAAGGATAAGTATCTGAGGTAATGAATATGCTAATTATTTTGATTTAATTATCAGTACACAATGCATTTAATGGTTGTAGGTGTCCACTATACTCATATACATTTATCATTTGTTAACTATACTTTAATAAAGATGAGGGTAAAGATTGCAGAGGAACATTGGTTCACTCAAATATGAACATAGTATCTAACAATAATATAAGATATATAGGGTACACAGTCAATGGGGATACATAAGAAACCTGTTATTAACCATCCTATAATTTTTTGTAAGTCTTCAAATGTTTTATAAGTAGTAACTTTTTTAAAAAGGTAGTTTATTGAAAAATATCAAGCAAAAGATATACACATTATAACTGCTACTCTTAACAATGCTAAAAAATGTGGCTATAGGATAGGGCCATTTCAGGCTCCCTCTCCTCAGCTGCCCAAGAAACTAGCTGGGGACATCTCCATGGACACCTGGGAACCCCTCTAGAGTCAAGTCTCTTGCCAACCCTAAAATGGCTCCCTTAATTAAGATATATACTTCCCTGCTCCCATATCCACCCTTCTTCCATCCCAACCGTCCCATTACCCCAGGGTCTCCCCATCCTCCCCTTCTCACTTTTCTCTCCCCATCTCCCCTTACCCCCACCTGACCCCACCCCCAAGTTCCCAATTTTTGCCTGGCAATCTTGTCTACTTCCAATATCCAGGAGGATAACTATATTTTTTTTGTGTGTTCACCTTATTATTTAGCTTCTCTAAAATCACGAATTATAGGCTCGATGTTCTTTATTTATGGCTAGAATCCACTTATGAGTGAGTACATACCATATTCATCTTTTTGGGTCTAGGTTACCTCACTCAGGATAGTGTTTTCTATTTCCATCCATTTGCATGCAAAATTCAAGATGTCATTGTTTTTTACCGCTGAGTAGTACTCTAATGTGTATATATTCCACACTTTCTTTATCCATTCTTCCATTGAGGGGCATTTAGATTGTTTCCAGGTTCTGGATATTACAAATAATGTTGCTATGAATATAGTTGAACAAATGCTTTTGTAGTATGATAGGGCATCTTGCACATCACCATAGAACCTTCATCTGGCGATGGATGGAGATAGAGACAGAGACCCACATTGGAGCACTGGACTGAACTCCCAAGGTCCAAATGAGGAGCAGAAGGAGGGAGAACATGAGCAAGGAAGTCAGGACCGCGAGGGGTGTGCCCACCCACTCAGACGGTGGGGCTGATCTAATGGGAGCTCACCAAGGCCAGCTGGACTGGGACTGATGGAGCATGTGATCAAACCGGACTCTTTGAACGTGGTGGACAATGAGGGCTGATTGAGAAGCCAAGGAAAATGGCTTTGTGGGAGCCTAGTCTGTTTGGATGCTCACCTTCCTAGACCTGGATGGAGAGGGGAGGACCTTGGACTTTTCACAGGGCAGGGAACCCTGACTGCTCTTTGGACTGGAGAGGGATGGGGAGGGAAATGAGAGGAGGTGGAAATTTTTAATAAAAAATAAATAAAAAACACAATGCTAAAAATGTAAAAAAATTCTGAGGAAATCCTACTTAGAAAATGGCATTTGGAAAGTGCATAATTTTCCTGACAAGCTCTTATATGTTCTTTGTAGTTGTACATATTGTTTAACTGGACCCTGGATTAAGAGGAATCTGAGATTTATAAAATTCATGTTTTTGCTTGGATCTAATTGACATATTATATTAAATATTTACATTATATTAATGTCTGATACAAAGTAGGGTCATCCCAATTTTAAACATATGCTAAATAATATATGCATTATATAGATACCGAGTTCAGAACCATGATGTCATTAAACTTACCAACCTTTATGCAGCAACAAATTTATATCTCTTGGTTGTATTTCTTAACTTCATGTGAAAATAGGTCTTTGCTTAGCTGATGTAAAGATTTCTCTTTATCCTGTAGCTCAGTTTTATAATATGGAAGGGCAGTGTGTGTGTGTGAGTGTGTGTGTGTGTGTGTGTGTGTGTGTGCACATGCTAGCCCTGCCTACTTGCTGCCATAAACACATTTTACCAAGAAAATCAACCGAGATTTAAATTGAAAAGGATGTTTTTAAACATCAGTGTTTGCCTCCTTGATTTAGTTAGAAAGGGGTACTGAAGAGGAAGATTCAGGACATTAGCACATTATGAGAGTGTGAATTTTATTCAGCAATTTGCTGTCTTTTTCCTTCCTTCCTTCCTTCCTTCCTTCCTTCCTTCCTTCCTTCCTTCCTTCCTTCCTCCCTCACTCCCTCCCTCCCTCACTTCCTCCCTCCCTCCCTCCCTCTCTCTCTCTCTTTCTTTCTTTTTTACCATGGCCAGCTGCTGCTTTATGGAAGACTGCAGCTCAGTGTGACTCTCATGGCAGAGAACCCCTAGAAGATTATGTCCTTTGATTTTTCACAGATTTTGTTAGGAAGGCCTGGCAAGGGGGTTCAGCTTCACACTTCAGAAACACACTGAGGCCAAGAGTTATTTCTGGAGCTTTTTTTTTTTTTAAGTTCCATAAGCTCTGAAACTCCGAGTTTCTGAATCCATTCTGTAGTTGCTCCTCACCCAAAACGAGATTATTTATATCTTTTCCAAAAGTCACTTTTAAAGTAAAATGAATAAATAAAAAGCGTTTTTGCTGGTGAGGCAGCCGGATGTGTGGATGGTTTTTTGCAAGCTGATGCTTTTACCAATGACCGCGTGATCATGTGAGGTGGCCTCACTGGTCATACACGGGATGCTGAGAATTGTAAAACAGTGGACGCTCTGCTCCCTGTGATCACTTATCAAGAAGGGTGATGGAAACCATTGGCTTTGGAATGAGAGAAACGTCATTCAGGTCTAGAATCTGGGTCACCACCACCACCATTGCCCCATTCCTTTTCAGCTGTGTGAGCTTGCACCATCCCTACTCCCGTCCACCCCACCTACCCACCCCCAGCTGTGTGAGTGTGTCCACCCAGTTTCCTTATGTCATTCTTCCTTTTTTTGTAATTGAAAATGAAATGGTGCCCAATGACTAGGCATGAGTTTACTATTTAAGAGGAACTCGGGGGCTGCCAAGAGAGTGGAGCTTGGCTCTTAGCATCCTTATTAGGCAGCTCACAACAACCTATAGCTCCAGCTAGGGAATCCAGAGCTCTTGTCTGGTCTCTGTGGGTACCTGTGTACACATGGCATATAGATAGATAGATGATAGATAGATAGATAGATAGAGAAACACATGCCAAAATAAAAATATTTTAATTAAAGCTTTATTATAAAGAATTTGAAAAGTAAAAAAAAAAAAATCAAGCACCAAAATGAACCAAATCCAAAGTCTACATATTTCAATGAACTCCTGTACAATGGGAATAACCATTCTGACACGTGTCAATAAATTGTACGGTTGGAATAGCCATTCTGAAGCTGTGAAGCTTCACATGAGGTTTTACACATTCTTTAGAAAAGTCACAAAAGTTAGGGATGCATAGCAGCTGACTTCACTGGGCAAGAGTGGATGGCAGGGGACGGTAGGGCTTTGTGCTGTTCTTGACAGTTTGGCTAGTTTCTCTAGAGTCCTTGAAGATGGTTTCAGCGCAGGAGGAATCCACAGAGGTCTGATACCCAGACAGCAGAGTGTTGCCTATGACTGTCCTCCACCTCCAACCCCACTACCCTGCCTGAGCATTTCTGCTTTCATAAAGGGCTCCTCCCTTATCTCTGCCATCTTTCTTCTTCTCCTTTCTCTACGCGGTGTGAAGTGGGGTTCATTTTGAAACTTGCTTCCCAAGTTGATGTCAAATACAAAGAAGTTTGTGAACCTGTGGTTTGCCTAGCACCAAGCACAGTGGGAAGATTTACACCTGGCAATTATCAAGCGAGAGCTTTGGTTTCTTTCCACAGGGAGCTGGTTTGCCAGCATGTTTGGCTGGAGGGAGCTTGCAGGAGCTTCCTTCTATTGCTTCTTTGTTCATTCGTACTTGTGACTGGTGTCACAGTTTAAAGTGATCCAAATGTCAAGAATAGAACTGATCCCCACACTAGCTGTACAAGTCAAGGTAGACACAAGGTCCAAACATCTGTGTGCAGAATGAACCCTTCCAAGAAGGGTTCAGAAGCAGAGCTGGGAAATGAGAACTCACATATGTTGTTTTTGAGTAAAAATGAAAGATATAAGACAACTGGATACACAGATTATTCATAATTATACCAAACTAAAAATCTCATTTTATCAGACAATAGACTTAAAAATTCTGCATTTAGTTTAGGGTGAAAATAATTACAAAATTTCTATTGTCCTGACTTTTTATAAGTTCCTTTTGATTATGGTAATATAATTATGCCTCTTTTAGATGGGTGATTAATTTACTATTTACTGATTAATTCTTATGCCTTTTGTTTGGTGACTTCAATGGTAACATTTCAAGTTAATTTTGAACCAATTCCTTTGTTCACTGGTGGTCAGGCCCAGGCCAGTGACCTCTTTTTCTTTGGACTTCCTGTCCTTGATATGGTGTCTCATAGTCAGTTACAGGATAGTCAGTGACTCATTTATTCATTGAACTCTTATGATTTGGGGAAACAGGCAGCATGCTTTGTGTTTGATGAAGATTTGTGGTCTTGAACAGTACTAAGGATTATGGCGTGCCAGCCCTGTAACTGACTCTGGCTGGCATTTTTCTCCTTCCAAAAACCCACAGCAATCCCTTTCGGTAGATTTGATGACTCCCTACTCAGAAAAGTTAGATCCCTTTTGGACATGCTGACACTGATATTCAGCATAAGTGTTTTAAATTGCTTGATTCTAATGTCTGAACTCTTTATGCCAGCCACTCCAGCCTCTTATAGTATACGATTTTAATCTTCTTATTAACTTATGGAAATGCAGAGTAGGAATTACCACTCTTTTACAGCTTAAGTTTATTTTTAAGAAAGCTTAGCAGTAACTGGTGACTCAGAATCAGACAGCTACGGAGGTCCTCTGACTGCCCTGGGAGTACAATATCAAAATTAAAATGATGTCATCATATGGGTCGTTAGTGTTGAACTTCAGAGGGCATCATTTCAAGATAAGAGCATCTTCAGGATGAAATAGAAATAGATGTCTTTCAGGGGCTTTTACTTTAAATGCATGGAAGTAACACAAGAAAGAGCTACTGTGGCTGCCTCTCTGCTTCAGTCAGCATTTGGCTGATTGACCCTGTTGTTTCTGGAAAGGCCGATTCTCACCATATTCTTACTCCCAGTCCATGGTGTCTGCCAGAGGAAAGGGCTGACAGGAAGTCTTCTCTGCAGTGTTGGGGGTAATTTGTTTTCTGCCACACAAAGAACTTCAGTCATCCCTGCCCTCCAGTTTGCATTTGCAGTAAAATGAAGTTAGAAAATGGGAAAGAAGCAAGAGCATGGGAACAAAGGAAAGGAGCATCGTAGAGAGGTCTCAGGTTAGGCTGCCAAGGTCATGCCCTTTATGGAAGCCTCTGGACCACTTCTCTTCTGTGAGGTTTCGCAAAGGACGGTTACTGAAGGGAACGGAAAGAGGATAAGCAAGCGTTCATTTGCTAATTTGCTCTGTAAAAGGAAGTGTTTTAGTAAGAAATCAAAGACCCAATGTGAGTAACAGTGTAAATCTTCAAATGCCTCCAGTTTTGATGGCAGGGGTTGAAGGGGCTTGCGTTTCAGAGGAGAAGAAGCCCGTGGATATAAATTCCCAGTGAGCTGACCACCTATCATGCAGGCTCTGAGCCAGGCCGTCCAGTGGGGGAAAGCTAATTAATGACTGATTGTGGGGGGAGCTGTTCCTACATGCCTTCTGCTTCCTCTAAAATGTCAGGCTGCACGTCTATCTGGACCCTCTCTTATGACACCTCTAGTCGAGCAAGCGGGCCCAGGATGGAGTGTTCTGAGAGGTTCTGCCGGCCTTGCAAGGAACCTTAGCAAAGTAGGGGACATTACAGCCTCAAATCTCACAGTGAAAGGCTGCAGAGGGATCCAAAAGATCAAGCTAGGCAATTTTTATATTAACATGTTAATAGCAGCCCAGCATCAATTCATTGAGTCATGCCACCGCAAATGAGGCCCACAGTGACTTTGTTCATCTTGACGGCTTAGCAAATAATAATTTTAATTGTCTAATAACGTTAGGACATCTTTTTTTTTTTTTTTTTGGTTTTTCGAGACAGGGTTTCTCTGTAGCTTTGGAGCCTGTCCTGGAACTAGCTCTTGTAGACCAGGCTGGTCTCGAACTCACAGAGATCCGCCTGCCTCTGCCTCCCGAGTGCTGGGATTACGTTAGGACATCTTTATGTCATCCAGTGAACTACCGGAAAACAGCCTGGGACTGGCAGGCAATCGAATCACAGAAAGCCCCTATACAACATTGGTCCTTTCTTCCCTTTCCTTTCTACTCTCTCTTTCATTCTTTCTTCCTGGTGTTGAGGAATCAAAAGCAGAGACTCCTGTATGCCAGGCGAGCACTTTAATTATATTTCCCGACTTTGAGAAGAAAATGCACTCTGGCTAGCGCCTGGAGCAGTGTCTCAGTGGTTAAGGGCACTAGCGGCTCTGGAAGCTCTGGGTCGGGTTCCCAGCACCCGCATGGCTGCTCAAATGGCTGCCTGTTTTTCCAATTCTAAGGGATTTGAATGCCGCCTTCTGGCCTCTTCTGATTCCTCACCCACACGATACACATATGTGCATATGGGTACGATCATATATGTACACATACGGAGCACATATGTGCGGGTAGGTAGACCCATACTCATAAAAAATAATTCAAAAGTAATGTGAAGGCAGAAGGAGCACCAAGGAACTCTGGTCACCTAGCAACCCGAAATGTGTGCAAATGGCCTTCCGTGGACGTTGCATGAGTCACACAGGTATAACTGTGGGGTCTGCATCAGAGGCTGTGCGACAGCAGCTGTAGGTGTTTAAGCCTCTGCTCCATTCAGACTTCGCCGGCTTCAGAATGGGCAGTTGTTTCTGGAAGTAGCTTACGGCTTATAACTCACTGGCAGAATGTTTCCTGGACCCTGCGTTTGTAGATCTGGGTCACTTCTCTAGCTCCCTGCTCTGCCAAGGTGTCTGTGTCATCGCCTTGAACAAGTGACCCAGCCTTTCTGAAATGCACCATAAAGCTAGATTAACCAATTTTGCCTCCCGTGGCTTGCTGGGGAGGTTCCATAAGACTTCACGGTTGGTACGGGCACTAGACAATTCTCAAGCTGTTTCTATCCAGGAGAAAATGGAATCTAGTTAAGACAAAAGGCATTTATGCCTAAGATTTTAAAAAAGAGACTCAAACGCTTTGAAATGTTTGAAAGGAGCATTTTGTTTAAAGTCTCCCATTTTACCTTGCTTCGCCACATGCTGTGGAGGTAATTTTAATCCAAATATTAACTCCTGTTAGTTGTGTCTCAACTTGCATTTTCTGTGAGGCCTGTGTGTTCACTAGGATTGAGTGTCTCGCTAATAAAATGTAATATTCGGTGACTTTAGTTATTAGAGTCTAGTGTTCATATTGAAAGTGCTTTGAATTTACATAGACCGTGGTAATACAGATGTTAAGGTAATGGAGGGATAGCAGGTCCCTCATTTTTCCAATAGTGCCTAAGATGCCACACAACACAGGGAACGCACTGGAGAGGACGACACAGAGAAACACAGTCTTTTCTGTCCTGGCAACGACAGGCTCTTAGGTGAAACAGACGTCTATCAGTCACACAAATGCACATGCGATGGCCACTCTTGTTAAGACGGAAATTGTACTGTGACCAGGGAGGTCTGGGAATGGTATCTGGAAATGACGGGTGAGGAAAGGGTAGGGGTTAGAGGCTGCCTTGGTACAGGGCGAGTTGGCGAGCATTCCCCTACAGAGGCAGGTGTGTATGCCAGGGCGTGAGGAGCAAAGCAAAAGCAAGGAAAAGTGGAGCAGCAGGAAGCTCTGAGTATGGGAACCAGGAATAAGAGCCTCTAGCGAAGCTGGAAGGTTGGTAAACGTTGGGGTGGAAGGGCGGCCATTGCATGTTTACGCCCCTGAGCGATGTGACTGACACAGAGTGTGGAACAAAGAAAACTGGCTTCAGGGTTCTACCAGCGATGTTGGTCGAGTGTCATAGCAGAACATATATTGTCACATTGACCAAAGATCAAATCGTACCTTCGGCATGCACTTGGCTTACAGAAAAGGCAAATCTTACCCATATGTGGTACATCACTTATAAATGACCACTGATTTGCTATTTTTTATAATCTGCAATTCCACACGAATTACAAATTATGTATCATAATAATGTGGACAAAACTGAAAAACTAAAAAGCCAAAATTTTTAAAAAATATTGGATAATTAAGAAGCAAGTAGGGGGATAGAGTAATGAATGGCTCAGTGAGCACTTGCAGCTCTTATAGAGGACCAAGGTTCAGTTCTAGTACCCACGTCCAGCAGCTAAAAACCATGTGCAACTCCAGCTCCAGGGAATCTGGCACCCTCTTCTGAACTCCATGGGCCATGCACTCACGTTTGCATATACCCACATATCGACACGTACATACTCATTACTAAAATAAAATTAACCAGATCTTTTTAAAAGAATAGGAATAAGTGTTACTATAACTATCAATGGAAAATAAATTAGTTGATTACCCCAACAAATGTCCTGAACGAGAAAGTTATTTTTATTTCTATATTATATACTTCATAACATAGGATAAAATCTGTAGTACTTAACTTACCTTGCATCTCAGAGTGGCAGTCATGATCTTAGAGGGTCCACAGGTGATGTTGCCCAACATAACCACACATTGAGGTTGTTGGATGTACTCATCAAAAGTCAGTAATTATTCTGAGATTATGCATTAGTAAAGCATGGCCAACTTCATTGTGGTTCGTGCTGTCACAGAAAATAATGCTGCCATGAGAATCCCACTATGTGAAAGTAGTTCAAAGCCTTGGGTATTACCTTATTATTTCAGCTAGATTTTCAAAGTGAAATTAGAAAACAAATTTTGAAACATCTGTCTCTTTTCATTATTTTTCATCAGTAGAGTTGGATCCCTATAATGGGATGTCTCTATGTCAATAGAGCATCTTTGGCGCTGTCAGAAGAAGATAGAATTTCACTCTGATGTTACATTAATATCTATAAGACAATGTATCATTTCTAATCATCAAATGCTTTATCTCCATTCCTGAGACGCTGCTGGCAAAGGCTATTCCTGCTCAAATTGAATTTGGGGCAGTTACGTTTCCAAGGAAACAAGTTCATTGTCAAGAAAGGACACACCCCAGACAGTGCAGAAATGCTGGTCAGGGACATTCCGCTAATTATGAAATGGGGATTCTGAAGCTTTTGAAGCTTTAAGGCAACAGGCGGAAACTTAGACCCTTGAAGAGCTATTTAATGACTCCACCCTAAGCTGTGTTCGAAACAATCACTTACACGGAACAGAGACAATGGCTTATGTTCAAGCTGAAGGCTGAAGGCTGATGATATCTTAGGTTTAGTGTGGGCCATCCAGGGAAGACTTCATTAGAATCTTGCCATCTTCACTTAGATATAATTGCATATAGCTAGAGAAACCTTACTTGTTCCCGATCTGTGGCAATGAGATGTGAATCCAGTTGTATCTTAGATTTTCTGGTGTCGTGAGGAAACATGATGACCAAAAGCCACTTTCGAACGAAAGGGTTTATTTGGCTTACTGTTTATAGCCTGCCATTGGCTGGAAGTCAAGTCTGGAACGTGGAGGCAGAAACTGAGGCAAAGACCATGAAGGAATGGCACTTTCTGCCTGACACCTCCTGGTTTTTTAGGTTTGTTTTCTTAAACACACCAGGACTACCTGCCCGGGGTGGCAGTACCCAGAGGGAGCCAGGCCATCCCATATCAATCGCTTCTCACTTCAATAACTAACCAAGAAAATGTCCCACAGGCCAATCTCATGGAGGTATCTCCTCGCTTGAGGTTCCCTCCTCTCTGGCTTGTGTCAAGTGGACAAAGACCCAAACAGGCTTCTGCCTCCCGAGTGCTGGGATTAAAGGCGTGTGTCACCACCACCCGGCTGAACAGCCTGTTTTTAATCATGGGAACTATCATGTAGTTATCAACAATAACTAAATAAATAAAGAACACCAGTGTATCTGAAATGTTGGAGAAAATGAGAGTAGAAAATTAGTTTGGAGAATGTCTTTGACATTAATCATGGGGGAAAAGCAACTCATTCTGGTGGAGAACGTAGGAAAAAAAACAAATTGAGAATAAATTTGCATACTGATTAGTCACGAAGATACCATATACAATTCATGATAAATTTATACTCCTGACACCAGCAGTTGGTTCCATGATTGTGTATAGCATATTGCTACCAGTGTTCTTAGAGGAAGAAACTGTATCCAACTAAAGGCCCCACAGAAAGAAGCACCAGCAATTTCTAAATATTAAAATGAACTTGGAGAAGAATGTCCATACAAGTTCACTTATAATGTGCACGGTTTCTATGACATTATAGCAAGTGTGGATGAAAGAAACACTTGTTTGGGAAATCATTAAAACGTGAGCTAACACTTATAAAAATGTTGATAACTCGTTTTTCTCATAAAACAAATAAATAAAATGAGCCAAAAATTATAGTCTCCTATAAATAACGTCACATGAGAACAACATTTATTTATTTATAGCTTTACAAAAGTGACAGTAGTAAATTAGCATATTTGAAATCAAACTCAGTCGGATCTGGTTACATATAAAAGAAAATGGTAATTTTGATTCATGAAAAGTGTTCAATTGAGCTATCTTGTAAAAATGAATTGTACAAACATTTGGCAGAGTTGGTCTGTGAATGACTGAAAACGATTAAGGATTTT
Source organism: Arvicola amphibius (assembly GCF_903992535.2). Taxonomy (NCBI): domain Eukaryota; kingdom Metazoa; phylum Chordata; class Mammalia; order Rodentia; family Cricetidae; genus Arvicola; species Arvicola amphibius. The sequence continues at coordinate 23,120,673 of NC_052057.2, read as the reverse complement.
TTTAATACTCTTGAAAAATATTTCAGCTTAATTTCTTAGGGATGTTTTGATGATTGTTAACTAGAGTCAGAGACTGCAAGAAAATGGAAAGACAGATTTTTGTCATAGATTAAATGTGTTCCCTTAAGAGAGATTTTTCAGTTATTTAATCACGAAAAAATATTAATAGAAAGCTTATGTACAAAGTTTGATGTTTTGCATAACATTGGTACTAATCCTGTAATGTCAAAATCACAGGGGTATGGATGAAGAAGGGGAAACGGGTGTGGCTGTAGGTGGGTATGTGTGCACAGGAGTGTAGGCGGTACATGTGCACGAGTGTAGGCGCCCACAGAGGCCAAAGTGGGTACTGGATCCTCTGGAGCTGGAATGACAGCCCCTGGGAGTCTTACAACGTGTATCTCAGTATGCTAGATACTGAAAAAAACTAGCCATGGGGCCCACGCTTGAACTTAAATCATCAGGCTTGGTGGCAAGTTCCTTTACCCGCTGAGCCATCTCTCCTACCCTTGGGGTTTTTACACATGGCACCTTGTAAGCAGGTTTTTACACAGCATGCCAAAATCATTTCGCTGCAGGTCTTTGAACATAAACACAACTCTGCATGATGTCACAGCAACCGTACATCATTCTGGTGTTTTGTTTTATATGGCTTCAAGTGTAGATGTGGCTGTTGGGTTTCTTCTTCTAGACTGAACTGAGGCTTTCTTCCTTGGAATCTCTCAAAACTCCATTCTCTCCTTTATCATCTTCTCCCTCACTCCGTTCCTTCTTCTTTTCCCCTCTTCCTTTCTCTTCCCCTCCCTTCCTTCTTCCTTCCCTTCCATTCATCTTTTCCTCCCTTTGTCCTTCCCCCTCCATTTCTCCCTTTCTTCTTTCCCTCCCTCTCTCATTCCTTCCCTTTCTCCCTCTGTCATCCATCCCTCCCTCCTCGCTATTTCTCTTTTCCCTCTCTCCTTTCTTCTTTTTGTTCTTGTTCTTTTTATGGTATTGGAGATCTAATTTTGTTCATTCTAGACAGAGACTGTACTATTGAGCTCTTTTTCCGTTTGTGCAAGGCTTTGATTCCCTTAACCATTTCTCTGTGTCTCTGTGACCCCCCAACTCCCTTTCCTTCCTGATGCTGGATGGAATGCCTCTGCTCTTCTCTAATAGTGCTCAGCAGTCCCAGCCGTGGCCACTACAATGACATCATCATCACCATCACCAGCAGCAGCAGCATGCAACATCATTTCTTGTATCCATTTATAAAATTTCTCTAGAGTCACCTGCAAAGTACCAGTATCTATCATCATTAACTACTCTGTCTGTCTTTTTTAGAGGGTTTTAATTGCTTCTGCCTTGACCTAAGACTAAGTGGAAGTTTGCAATGTGTCTTCTGTGATGAGAGATTATGTATTAAATTTTGCTTTTCTGAAACCCTCACTCTCCTCACGCTGGTGCCTACAACTGGGCGGAGAACGTGTGATAACAGCTGTACAACCTTTCCTTTCTGACATACATTTGTGTCTGTCATTCTGCATGCTAAGATGAGATACTATTTATCTGAATATCGGCTACCCTTCCCACGCTCACAGCCCCCTTTAAATTACAGTCTGCTAAAAAACAGCCTGCATTCAAACCTCTTGTTCATCTTTTATGGATCATGGGCCAGCTATCTGATTTTGTCTCTATATAAATATGGCTTTTGTAATTTATTTTCTGTCTTCCTGTTGAAAGAACCCTGAATCATGGCATCTCACCCAAGGTCTATTAAGTTTATCAGTCTCTTCGTATTAATTTTGGGCTAGCTATTCAAAATCGCAATTCCACTCCTGCCTATAATCTGTAAAGATACTGGTGCTTTAAAAGGCTGTTGGAAACACTAAGTTCGATAAAGCAGTAAGCAAGCGCACTCCAAAGCAAGTAAATAGTCTACAGACAGCTCCCAACATCGTGATGCATCTTAAAGAGATTTTGCCTTTCAGATGTGCAAAAGTGAATTCCCACTCAGAGGAACCTGTAATTAGAATTTTGAGTGTGGGCCTTCTCTCCATCCAGGATTCCATAACCCGCTCCTATCCGGCCAGGTTGGGCAGCTGCAGTGACCCCCATGGGAAACAACATGATGCCCCCATAGTTAGGCAGCTGGGAAGTATAGCAGTGGGTACGATCAGAAGTTTTGATTTATGCTAGTTTCAATGTGCAAGGGATTTGGGGGCTTATAGAAAGTACAGAACACTTGTGTTGAAAATTTTAAATGAGCTTTTTGTTTCCTTCTGAGGACAACCCATGGTCCCTCAGAGATCATGTAAAACTTCTTAGTTTTCTTGTATATCTCCTCTTCATTTCCCATTTTTTTTCTTGTCCCTAATCCCTTAGCTCTTTGTTCATTCAGTATGGATTTATTGAGCTCTGGTATTTTGCCAGGTTCTGTTTAGATCATGGAGATCATGTGGTGACCCGTGAGTCTTCTGTCTTTGTGCAACCATGTTCCCGAAAGACTACCTTACCCTTGTTCTAGTCTGTCACCTCAATAGAGGTCACCGGCGTGAGGACCCTGTACATGCTCTGACCCTTTTCAAGGCTTTCCTCCTCCTCCTTCCCCTCCTCCTCTTCTTTTTGGTTTTTCAATACAGAGTTTCTCTGTGTAGCCCTGGCTATCCTGGCACTCAGTCTGTAGACCAGGCTGGTCACCAACTCCAAGATCCTCTTGCCTGCAGAATGCTGATATTAAAGGCATGAGCTAAAACTCCCAGCCCCAAACTGCATTTTTCAATCTCTGCTACTCGTATCCTTCCCACAGTCTGCCCATCTTCCTTCCTTCCTTCCTTCCTTCCTTCCTTCCTTCCTTCCTTCCTTCCTTCTGTTCTTTTCTTCCTTCTGTCCTCCCTCCCTCCCTCCCTCCCTCCCTCCCTCCCTCCCTCCCTTCCTCCTTCCCTCCCCCCCTCCCTCTCTCTTTCTTTCTCACAGATCGCATTTGCACAGTAAACGCTTCCCCTACCCTAGGTACCCCACTTCTGGTTTCTTAAGAACAGTGGCTCTCCTGTCAATTTCCCACAGAGTTTAAAACAATAAACTGTACAGCCATTTGATAGCTGTTATAAGGACAGTGGATAGTTGAAGTGAGGAACAACCTAGAGAAACGTGTATATGACATGTATGTATGTGTATGTACATACTTGCAAATGAGCTAAGAGTTGATATTTTCCTATTGAACTCAGTACTTTGTAGTTTTCAGCCCTCCAACAAGTACTATCCTCCTTCTGTGTCCTGGTATAGAACAGTACTTCAGCTTTCCTCTCTATTTACTCGAATGCTTTATCTTAAACAAAACTAAAAACTTGGGTGCAGCGTTAGTCCTTCAGTATGTTTGGAATTCTATTCTATAAAAGGATTACTTTGCCTAAAACAATATGTTTGTATTTCACTGTGAAGTATATGTGTGGCAGATACATACTTAAGAATGTGTTTCAAGGGGCTTGAGAGATGGCTCAGAGGTTAAGAGCACTGGCTGCTCTTCCAGAGGTCCTGAGTTCAATTCCCAGCAACCATATGGTGGCTCACAACCATCTGTAATTTGATCTGGCTCCCTCTTCTGGCATGCAGACTGAACACTGTGTAATAATAAATAAATATTTTTTTAAAAAGAATGTTTCAAACTGGTTTTATTTCTCCAGCACATATTATGCTAGCAAATATTCTTGCTAGTTTTATTGAAAAAAATGCAAACTCCAAGACTCTTTTAACTTAAGTTGGATGATACCAAAATAACTTGAAACTACTTAAAAAATGTGAAAGTTGCCCTCACCTTGATTTTATTAGATTTATTTTAGAAATATGTTTCCCTTCCCTTGGCTAAACAAGAAAAAAAATGTTGAAAACACCAAAAACACTATGTATTTTTATATTTCTTGCCTAAACCAAGCCTTAAATTGGTCACTGCCAGAACTAAAATTGAGTATTTCTTATAACATCATATCTGACCCTATGAATACAAATGTTTTTAAAGAGACCTTCCCAAGCCTCATTAGTGTCCCCCAAAGGGGTAATCAAAGCTAAAGCAGTTATTAGTGCAGCATCCAAAAGGCAAGAGGGCATCCAAGCTTCACCCAGCGGATACTGAAAAAGTTGGGCAAAGCTTCCAATGAACTCAATCTGCACAATGATGGGCTTTCATTCCTACCTGGTTAATTAAGAGGCACACAGTAAGACCCCATGGATCTGACCTTTCATCTTGCAAGAAGAAGAAAAACTGTGTCCATCAGTCAAAACAAACTGCAAAGCAAGCCTTGTTCAGAGACTCTACGGTGATGGGTCATGACGACTTCATTTTGTGTTCGCCAAACAAGGTTGATTGTGTGTCTCCTGACTCTGGCGTATGTGGAGCCCACATCCTATTTCATGCCGTCTGTCCTTTCCATTTTAACCTCAAAGCCAGCCAACTGGTCCCCTGCTGATGAGGAATACACTACTAGTGGTCCACACTGAATGAGCCATGGCAACCTCAGATTGCCAGGGTTGGGAAGAAACTGAAAGACCATGTGACCCAGCCTCTTATTCTGCAGATAAGAACACTGAGGTCCAGGAAGTGAAAAGACACCACCCTGCCTCCCCGGCCCCCCAACACACAGTTACATAAACACTTTCTTACACTCAACCTCCTGATGCATAGATGGATGTGTCTTCCCATTAGACTTCTTGTTTGGCAACATGAAAAGAACCATCCTGCTTGTAGGTGCTTCTCTTAGTGTTTGGTAAATGTGCAAGGAACCAGTTGTGTAAATGTTTAATTACAGTAATGAGTGTGCAATAATACCCATAATATCTTCTTGCAGTGAGTGGCAGGTATTTTTTGGAAGCTGTGCACCTCCTTTTGCCAATATAAAATCAAATAGCAGGTGACCCTTAATATTGAAGGAAAGAGATAACCCAGAGTGGTTTTTTTTTGTTGTAAAGATAACCCAGGTTTTGTTGTTGTCTTGCTTTTGTAATTAATACATAATTGTTTCTGTATGATGTTTCTCAGAAATATATTGCAAACAAACATTTTTTTAAAAAAAAATATTAATTGGGTATACAGGAATCTGCCTGTATGTATGTCTACAGGCCAGAAGAGGGCTCCAGATCTCATTATAGATGGTTGTGAGTCACCATTTGGTTGCTGGGAATTGAACTCAGGACCTCTGGAAGAGCAGTCAGTGCTCTTAACATCTGAGCCATCTCTCCAGCCTGCAATGAACTTTTAACAACTCTAATGCTTGGTTATTTCTAGTCAGTTCAGTATGGTCATTTAATAGCCTGTGAATGATATGCAAAGCAAATTTATATAATGATATTTAATAATATATTTATTTTAGGTATAGAAATTTGACTTCCTTCTCTTTAAGTCAATTTACAAGTGAGAATGTTACAAATCAAAATTCCATTTTGTTAAGAAACTTGATCCCTCAGCACCTGGTAACTGCTGATGTAGCCAGGCCTCTGAGGAGGATCACCCAGATGAAGCCTGCCTTCCTTTGGCCTCAGCCCTGGAATTATCATTGAGAAACAAGCCTGACTCCATTTTAAGATTAGGAACTGTTTTGAAACCCTACCTAAGTTCAGTTTCTGTTTACTGTAAAACTCAATTTTCTGTTTCTTAGAGTTGGGCTGCACCCACTGTGTAACCGTGGAATGTTCTGTAACAAATGTTCCAGGAAGATTTCCTTAACTGCTTGGTCTCGCTCCTATAATCATGCTTGCTTGTAAAATCCTCCACCTTGTGGTTTTGCCCTATAAAAGAGGCTTGAGAAATTGGCTCAGAGCTGCTTCCTTGAACCCCATCTTAGGGGGAGACCGCTGCCAGACCGGCTGAGCTGTACGCAGACTAAAGCTTCCGCCAATTCAGCCATAACTTGTGGTCCTTGCTCTTTAGTCTTATTCTGTAGGATTAACACCATCAACACATGGCAGTGTGTGCTAGGACCATAAGATCCCAAGGCCACGAACTTGTTCTGAGACTCTAGAACTCACATGAAAAGATAAAAACAAAAACTAAAGTGGACAATGAGGCCTCAGGGAGAAAAGGGTGCTACAGAGGGAAAGGGACATTAATAAAGCTTTCTACAGCCCGTAGTTGATGACTATCCTGGAGAGTAGGCAGGGGCATGGAGGAAAGAGACCCCACTAGGCAGGTATAGTAGTGGATGCCACGGCTAAGTGCAGTGTACAAGGCCCAGCTTGACTTCATTTCCCAGACACAGTTCAGCGTGTTCTTCTTCCCAGCATGACTGTCCCAGATACTGGAGTTTTACACTCCAAGCTGAAAATAACAGGGAGTGGCTTGGGAGACTTCAGCAGTTATTAATGTGTGTGAGTAAAGTCTGTAGTTCTGCAGACAGCAGGTCTGGCAGCCCAGTCTGAGGAGAGAGAGGACCCCAGACACACACCATCATCCTTTCAGCTTACCCTTCCCACAGTTTAGTGTTAAGGCCTCAGATAACAGAAATGAGGGAGTGGAAATTTGGTTTGTGTTAAAATTGCAGTCTTAGCCAGGCAGTGGTGGTACACTCTGGAGGCAGAAGCAGGCAGATCTCTTACACATCAAGCCTGGTCTGTAAGAGTTAGATCCAGGACAGCTAGGACTGTTACACAGAAAAACCCTGTCTCAAAAAATCAAGATAGATAGATAGATAGATAGATAGATAGATAGATAGATAGATAGATAGGGATGGATGGATGGATAGATAGATAGATAGATAGATGGATGGATAGATAGATAGATAGATAGATAGATAGATAGATAGATAGATAGATAGATAAAATTACAATCTTGTGATTGTCCTCTGTTTTGGTCAACAAAACGGAGGCCAGAGGGAATAGAAAATATTAGGCTTCGGTGTAGATTCTGAAGGGAAGGCCTTGTTCTTCTGGATCTGAGAGTATAATACAAGAGTTTTCTCTTCTGGAATATTCTTGAAGGGAAAGAAATAAAGAAGGATAAAGGCTGAGGCCCTAATGCTACACTCGTTGCCATCATCAGACTTTTAAGGGGCTTTGAGATCTGGATGTAACCAGGTCCTCGGCTTTACTCACCAAACGTCCCCAAGAAATTCTAAGTCTGGGAGTAAAGATTGAATTTGGTGACCGTGGCAAGGACACCTGCTCATGAGAATGCCTTTTCGTACATTTTCCCTTTAAAGTTGATGATCATTTCATCTCCCATATATTTTTGGGTCTAGAACATAGAAACGAGTCAATGTTTGCTGTGTCTTTTTTTACTGAAAACTTTAATGGTCGAAGTTGCTGTTGACTGCGATGATGTCTGTGCGATGTATGTCTTCCTTTCATCTGGAGTTCTGTCCGGGTGCGTATGGAGAAAACGATGACCTCATAACCACAGCACCATGCAGCAGACAGGCGTCGAGTGACCGTGGGGTGAGGACGTGTGTGCTAGTGTCTGCAAGAGAAGCCAGCAGACCCCCAAAGGACAGGGAACAATGGAAGAGCCTGGAAGCTTGCAGTTGGAAGGCTTGTCAGAGCTGGCTGTCGAGTGTGATGAGTCTGTGTATCTGAACTGAGGGAGAAATTGGTGTAGGCTGAGGATCCCTAACCTAGAAACCTCAAGTCCCAAATGTACCGAAATCTGAAATACGGGCACACTGACATAATACAAACGGAAAAGGCCACATCATAAAACGTCTGCTTCTTGTGAAGATTATTAGAAGCATTGTATAAGACTACCCGTACATTAAAAAAAGTATACATATCTTTATGTATGTATAAAGGTGCACACGAAACATAAATGAATTGTGTGGTTAAGTTAGGGTCTCAATCCGAGATACTCATTTTGTACATGAAAATATTCCAAAATTATCAAACATTAAAAGTCTTTCTTTTTCTAAATACTTTGGGTGGTGGACACCTCAAGAGTGGAGGGGGCTGAAGAGTAGAGATGCCAGGGGATAGGAAGTCACCGGTGTGGGCGAGAGGCCGTCAGCGAAGGGGAGGCAGACCATGTACTTAGGACTGTTTATCTATCGGCTAGAATGGTTAGGGTCAGACCTGTTCTAAAGCACTTTTTCCTTTAGCAGTCATTAACGCTAGGCGTCAGAGTGCTCCGGCAATCTGTGATAGCCAGCAGACATTACTACCTCCCTCCATCACAAAGACATCTGGCATCTTTTCCATGATCCCTAAGTATAGGGGTCTTTATTAGGATTTTTACACTAAAACTTTTGGCTACTTGATAACAGCTTTAGGGCAGTCGAAGGGATAGGGAATGCAAAGAGGGCCGGTAACTGAACCCCTGAGGAAACAGGGAGAATGTGCGGAGTGAAACCACCAACAGATCAGGGTCCGAGGCAGCGATTAGAACACAACGAGCCGCTGATTATGCCGAGAAGGCGGCTAGCATGGCTGGATGTGAGATTAATTTTTAGCAGTAAATGTTTAAGCGACAGTAACGAATGTGAGACCACACTACCCCAAGCTAACCCGAACACTTCAGGGCCTGTGCCTTTTGACGTCTGAGTCTTTCCAAGAGGTGGAAAACATGCACACAGGAACCAGGATGCAATTAAATCATGAGAGCCCTAGTTTATTCTTCTGGGTTTTGTTTGTTTGTTTTGCTAGTTTCTATTGGGTGAGGGTGTTCCTTTTATTTGTAAAGTTCTTTGTAAGTCCCGTGACCTACAACCTTATTTAGAACTTTCTGGAAGGATATCGAAGTTTTCACTGGGGGAAAAGGCATTTTCAATCTAGTCAAAAAAAAAAAAAAAAAAAAAAAAACTACTCACGGCAACACTCCCTCACGAGCACGGACATTAAAAAGTATTGAAGGACGTGGTCATGAGATCAGCTTGTTAATGCTCCCCGTCGTCAGAGGGAAATCAAGCCTTGAAATCAGAACCACTCCTGGATCCGTTCACACAGGAAAGCGAACATGTTCTTTGACCTCAAAGCAAATTTCCCACCTTCTGCCCCGCTAGGACTCCCTGCACCCTCTCAAAACAGAAGATGAGAGAAGCGATTGGAGCTGCTCTTAAAGCGGGCCGTCCAGCTGGACTGCAGCCTATCTTCATCAGATAGCTCACGTTTCCCTGTCTTTTAAAAAAACACGAGCTAGACAGTGCATGTTCGTGTTCAGGGATAAGGTCATCAGAGTGGGCGAGCCTTGGCTTTGAATTTGTGTGCGGATGACTGAGGCTCATTTTGGAATAAACTCCCCATCACGGGGAAAAAACCCCAAGAGAGGGCCGTCGTTCTGGAAACTGCTTGACCTTTCCCACCCTGCCTTCCAGGTAAAACATAAAGTCAAGGAGGAGACTGCTTTCGTTCTCCCAAGTTCAGGGACGTGGTGACCTGGCTTTCAGGGACTTACTCCTAACCCGAACAAACAGCGCCAGAATCTTAAATGTTCGGAGTAGAGTGCTGTAACTTCACCGACAACAGTTTGAGCGCTCACTCTCTGTACCAAAGGTGCAAAAACGGCATTAGCTTCCATATCCTTGTGTAGAGAATGACGCACGCAGTAGATGATGGGCTTTGTGTAGGCGGTGTCTTGGGTGGGGCGTGCTGGGGAAACAGAATCAACGGGTGTGCGCATATAGAGAAACGTTTATTCTAGGGGATTAGCTGTCAAGAGTGTGGAAACAATCTAAAATCTAAAACAATGAGGATGAACCCGCAGGCTGGGGAGGTGAGAGAATCAGCTTTTCGGTGTCTAGGGCAGCCTGGCTTCTTGCCTGGCTATGTTGGTCTTTTGTTATATTTAGGCCTCAAGTAATGGGGGAGCCTCCAGCCCCCACTGTCACAATATGGAGGCCATTCTGCATTATTCCAGCAACTGACTGAACTGTTGATATCTGCCCTCTAAAAATACCCTCGTAGAAACATACAGAACAATGTTTGACCACAAATCTGGACTGAATCAATACATAAAATTAATTGTGGCACGGACGGTGTTGCCCACAGCACTGTTTGCTGTACCCCACACATGGATAAATGCAACCCAACTGGATACATCGCAAAGAGAAACTGATGTGTCTCTTCCTCCCACTTAACAAGGTGCTCATTTTATTTTAAACAAAGATAGATGGATGTTATTTGTCCCTCTGAAAAGTCTACATAGAGGGTATTTCAGACAGATTTTAATCTGATTCATTAGGTTTGGAAAGCTCCCACAGATTGTCATTTAAAAGCAGGAGCTGGAGAGACAGTACCAGCTGTTCTAGAGGACACGGGTGTGACTCCCAGCACCCACGTGGTGGCTAACAGTCATTGCAGCTTCAGTGGCGGGGATTTGAGGCCATCTCTTCTGGCCACCGTGGGCACTGCACACACATGCAAGCAAAACACCCAAACACATACTTTTAAATTTTAAATTTGCATAAAAAGACCAGTGAGCAAAGACTTACCCATTAAAATGAATGATTTCAGAAAGCAGAAGCCTTTTTTTTCTGCTGTCTCCCACTGCCTGCCACTAAAACATGCAATTTTCTTCTTTTATTTCTACACCTGTGATTCAGGCAGAAAAGTCAATGTAGCCTAATTGGTGACTTAGAATATGGGCAATCTTTATTCAGAATAATTTCCTGTTAATTGTCGGTAAAACTAAGAGGCTTCCGGATTGTGCCCCCCCTCACATTTGAATTACCCTCAATAAAAATCAAAGACAATTATTTCATATAATAGTAAAAATGCTCTTTTTTCTTTGCTAACAAGACTCCAGGATTGATCTCTTTCATATGAATCTTGCAAGTATGTTCATGGCTTTTCCTGTACTGGTTTAACACTTTTAAAAAGCATCCCATATTAACTAGTATAACTATATATATATTATATTATACTATATTAGGTTTGGCTTTTTAGATAAACTTAGTTCATTCAAATATTTTCCCCCATTGAAGGCTTATAAACTCAGGCATTTAAATTGTATCTTTCCAATATGATAGAGGAGAAATGGGCATATTGTCAATTTGATGTCAGAATAAACCCCTACAGTTATAATGGCACAAAGAAGCTTGCTTTATTCTCTTGGAGCAAAGGTTAAAAATAAAAGTAAAAAAAAAAAGAAGGAACCCTATTATTGTGGCGCCACCTTTGGGAACACTTGGGGGGTAAATTGCCCAGAAAACACGCTGCTTGGTGAACACCCACAAATGGCTCCCCATAGCTTTCTGAATCCACATTGCAGTTACAACCCAGATGCTGCTGAATGGCTCCTAATGACGGGCTGCTTCTCTTCGCCATCCTCTGCTCCTTTCATCGTTGATTTATACCAATTGCCCTCCAAAACACTGTGGTCTGTGGGCAGTGGGCAAAACGGTAATGGAGTCACATGCTGGCTGCTTAATGGTACAATGGCTTGAAAGTTTAAGGCCTCTAATGGCTTCAGGTCATGCTCAGAAGTTTATGGACAATGCCAGACATTTGACGACTGAATCATTCCACGTTTGTCAAGCCTCGATCTGGGGCGGAAGCTACTGGAAACCTCCCATTCATCTAAGCCAATCATAGAAATTCAGCCCAGAAGAACGGGAACTGTATTTTCTAAAGGAGCAGATAACCTCACCAGCTGGCTGCCTGCTTTTATTTTTAGTGTGTTTGCCAGAGAAAATCTGTCTTGCAGAATTGGTAACCTTTCTTAGCTGACAGCCCGTATCCTCATGAGCTGCCTTGTTAGGTGAGAGGCTGTGGTCTGAGGTATGGTTGGGCATTGTTGTTTGGGACTTTTCTTGTGGGTTGCAGTGTGATTGACTATGCTGTGGGGTTAGAAGCTTCTAGCAAAAAAAAAAAAAAAAAAAAAAAAAAAGTAGCACTGGAACCACTTCCTTGCTCTCATACTTGAATTCTGTCTGACTAATTCACATGACTGTCCTGCCACAAGCATCCATCAGACACCTCAGTCCAGACCAGACCTCATATGGTACAGCATGATAGATTCCAAAATGGCCACACAGAGAATGACTTTTACTTTGTCTTTTCTTTTTTTCTTTTATTTCTGTATGTTTCGATTCTGCCTGTGATTTCTCTGCCTTCTTTCTTTTCAAAGGGCTTGTGGCACTGGGTCCTGTGTCTCCCATAAGATGTTTTGCAGATGAAAGAAAACTATCTGCGACACCAGAAGGACCCACGGCTTCAACTTTGCTCATTCTCTCTGCTTTTCATGCTCCACAGTCAGGTTTTCAAAGGCTTTTCTCACCAAAAGGGAGGCATGAACATGCTATCCTTGTAGCTGGTACATTGCCTATCTCTTTTTCTTCATGATTTAATGAAAGCAACTGAATTCAAGCCCTGCAAGACCAACCTAAGAGAGAGCTATGCAGCAGATCTGAAGTGAACCACACAAAGTTTTTCTTTCCTTTTTTTCCTTTGTTATTTATTTTTTATTATGCATGCATGAGTGGTTTGCGTGCATGCATGTATGTGTATCACATGCCTGGAGTGATACAGAGGCCAGAAAAGGTGTCAGGTTCCCTGGAATGAGATTACAGGTGACTGTGAGCCACCATTTTGGGGGGCTGGGAACCCAACCTAAACCTGCAAGAGCAGCCAGTGCTCTTAGCTGTGGAGCCATCTTCCCAGCCCTTCCCTTTACTTCCTATTGCTTCCTAACTGTGTGGGCAGGGTGGTGGCTGTTAGAGGGGAAGAGAATTGGTCTTTCCTTAGTGTTCATGTAGGTGCCAGGAAAACCTATGTGTACAAAGTCTGTAAATGCTCAAGTCTCTTACATAAAACAGCATGGTGTTTGCTCAGTCATGATGCCTATTCTTTTTCTGATTCACATCATCCGTGAGCTTCTCACAGTATGAAAATATGGGAATGACATATATGCAGTTGTTATGTGATGTTATTCAGAGAGACAGATGATAAGACAAACTATACATTGCTAGTATTTCCTTAAACAGTTTCAATCTGTTTTTGTATGACTCCATGGTTGCAGAACCAGTAGATACAGAGAACTGACTGCATGAAGTTAGCCTGTTACTTTTGGTGAGCTCAAGGTATATCTGAAGATGTAACCGACTCAAGATGAGGCACGGTGTGCTAGACTGAACACAGGCTAGTTCTGAGGACGCCTGTTGCCAGAGTGTCCTTCGGGAGAGGTAACAGAAGGCAGGGACTTCAGATGTGGCTTAAAGAGAAAATTGAGGCTTGAGTTCAGGCTTGAAGGAGGCTAAGTCTGCAGATGGGGGCACCAGGGGTATCCCCATCACAGCACAGATGTGTACAATGGTGCAAAGGAACGAAACCAATGCATCTGCTCACTCACATGGTACATGAGAGAGGATTGGAAACGAGCATGGAGACTCAGCACAAAGACCTGTATTTAGAAGATATTAAATGCCCAAATTCAGACTCTCTCCATTAGATCAGAAGACACTGGGTGTTAGGGCAGCAGCTTTACAGGTGCAACCAATTGGAGATAGAGCTGATGATCACAGACAGGGTAGCGCTGAATTAGCGTGGTTTATAAAAATGGGAGAGTTGAAATAAAGAACGACCGACCAGGTAACACAAAGGGATCATCAAAAGGACTGTGGCCATATGACAGCATTCATGCTGGAACATTCCCAGGGCAAACCCTGATCTGATGAGGAGGCTGAGAACAAGCACAGAACAAAACATCCTCAGGCCAACTGCACATAATGAGCATGCAGACAACATGTGCAGGTTTGAGATTAGGGCGAGCATGGCATGACCAATACAGAGAATGAAAGTCAGTAAGGACACGTGGCTTGCGCCATTTTAAACTGTGAGATCACCATAGATGCCATAGCCCTCCAGAGAGTAACACAAAACTTGTCTGTAGTCTTGTCTTCATTTTTACTTCCCTGTTGACTCCAGCCTGGAAAATGTGCTTTCTCTTGAGGGAAGCCAAGAAAGGAACGACAAATGCATCCCAGTATTGCTGCTATGCTGCTCGGTGAAGATTGGGTTTGCAATCTAGGGCCTGGCTGGGCTGTCAGGAACTCATGGCCCCTTTGGAGGTTTGGCTTGTCAAGGAAAGCCTTGCCTGTTCCCTATGTAAATGGAGCTGGTTTGTTTTCTAAATTGGTTAGGACAGCCCTAGCTTTCCAAACAGCAGAGCTGAGCGTGGGCTGCTGAGCTGTTAGCAGTCAGAATTTGCACAAGTGTGAAGCAGGAAGGTGAAAGTGTGGGGACCAAGTTATTATCTGTGATGAAGCTGGAGACCGGGGAAGGTGTGCCCTGTCTTACCACTTGCCTTGAGACATCGCAGAGAAGCAATTAAGCCAAAATAGTCTCGGGGCAGTGTAATCATAAAATAATTTCCGTGATTTAAAATGTCATGAGATTTTTATTTGACATTTTAGGTGATGCGTGTTGTCATTTCAAGCCATTAGAAAAAAAAAAAGTTCTCTCAGTGCTTGTTTAGCATCTGCCAAACACCTAAGCCATTTGTTATGAGAACAGAACAGAACCATGCCTTAGTTTGCCATGGGTGGTGGTGGGGTAAGAGGGGGCTTCTCCTTACCCACTCTGGGCTCATTCCTGAGGCTACCAAAACACAGGACGGATTAACAACAAAACACACAAATTTCTTTAATACAAATTTTCCATGACTTGAGTGCCCCAGCAAGGATCTGAAGACTCTGTGCAGCGGTAGACCTGTGTATGTCTCTGCTAGGTTTGTTGAAGGAGAAACACAGGTGGAGAAAGGATGATAGTTATCGAGACAGAGGTCAGACTGCAAGATCTGTGGGCAGATTCTCCTGGGCTTCTCTGTGTCTTTGGCTCCCTTCCTTTTCCTTTTGTTTTGCAATTTCCAGTACGCCATAAACATTATTTAAAATTTATGTTAGTGGGCGATTTGTCTACACAAATGTATGTGCACGGCAGGTGTGTGCCGTGCCCACAGAGGCCAGAAGACGGTGTCAGGCTTTCTGGAAGAGGAATTACAGATGGTTGTGAGCTTCCAGGTGGATGCTGGGGATTTAACACTGGTCCTCTGCCAGAGCAGTGATCCTAACTGCTGAGCCGTCTCTTCAGGCCTCAAGGTCCATACTGTGTAGTTATCTGTACAAAGTGATCAGGAAAGGGCATGTCCTCTCACTCTGTTGTGAACTGGTCCACAGGGAGGCCAAGGCGGTCAATGCTCGACAATATCATTATCCAGAGTCAGCTTTAGAGTCTACGGGCCTATCAGGTAAGCCTTATATGCAAGAGAATCCACCAGATTCCAAAATGAAACAAAATAGGAGCCATGGTAGAAATATTGAAATATATCTTTCTACAACTTTTCCAGAATTGAGATATCTGTTTAAAAAAAAACCCATAAAACACAATAGCATGTGGCGTCTTACTTGAATTTCAGTGCTTGGAGACCATTTGCCCCCAGCTCAATCAGGAATGTTCCCTGAGTGTACACAACTATGGCTCAATGCTGGGAGGGATTCTAAGATTTCCAAGTCCAGGTGGAGATGATACATACTTCATCTGTGGCCCAAGCATGCACGCGCGCACACACACACAATGTTTTATTAACACCAAGAGCGATTGTCTTCTCGTACAAAGTAAGCGCTGAGAAGTATTCAGAACCTACAGTTGGGACGACCAAGAAAGAAGCTATGGTGGAGAGTAAAGTCAGAGATTAGACACATAATAGCAGAAGAGGGACTGAAGAGACAAGAACCAATGGGACTCATGCCTGGGACACCAGAGTGTCCCAAACCCCAGCAGACAGGGAGGGTGTGCAGAATGCTCGTGTTGCTTCCGCATTCACAGAATGGCAACCTCATGATGGTTGGATCTTTTATGTTTCTACCTGAAGCCAAAGTTGTCTGGTGAGTGTTTTTAATAAAAGATCTGTGAGCTCTTAGTCTCTGGATTCAACCTACCAGGATGAAAAACATTTACAAAAATGTTCTATCTGCATCGAACTTATAGACCCCCCTCTGTTGTCCTTCCCCCAAAGACTTGCACAGCACTTACAGGATATGAAGTGTCAATATAATGATGGTTTAAAGGATGCAAGAGAATGTGTGTGGATTATCTTCAAATACTATATAATGTGGCACAGAAAGGACTTAGCATCTGTGGATGCTATTAGCCTTAGAGGTCCTAGAACCAACAGTGAGGGATTACTGTACTTTAAAACGTGTTGCTAAATTTAAACTCCTTTCCTACCTAGAAATGGTCCTTGCCTTGATTTATTGACAGAGCCGCTGAGCGTTGGAGAAACCTTGGGCTGCCTGTAAAAGCTGTGCAGCCTTTATGGTTCTCTAGGGCAGGATGTGGAAAAGATTGCTTCCAAATATAAATGGCGAGGGTTTCGGATCTCTCCTACTCCAACATGCAGGCAATGGGTAAAAACCATACAAAGGCTGCTTATCTATATCCATTGTTCTTAACAGGTGTTAATTAATGATAAGACAGATTGTACACTGATGCTCAATCTACTTTTATATGCTTGGGGACAACATTTCTGCAAAGGGAGACATGATAGGGAGCTAGGACCCAGGAATGTGAATGGATGCTCTATACCTGATACAATGTTCACAACCATGCTGCCTTCGGAAATGATTCTAGTTTATAGACATTTATGAAAGAATGTCATTAAGACCGCCTACCCCTGGAGCCATGTTTTCATAAAGAAAGTTATATCAACTCATGACTTACTTTTTATTTTTTTTATTTTTAGCCCGGGGCAGGAATAAATGAAAGCTGTTTTATTGGATTTTATTTTAAGTAGAAAGTTCCACGAAGTATATTTATAAACTGCATTCATATCCAGTTACGACATGGATAAGATCTAAGGAATGCACTGTAGTTTAGATTGTTTAGGGCATTTTTTCCCTGTTTTTATTTGCTTCTCTTTTCGAAATTACTGTACAAAGTAATGGGTTTCATAATGGTATTTTTATCTGTAATATGCTTTTGTTGATCCTCTGCCCTCTTCTCTCCCCTTTCCTGTCCCCTTGTGCCCTTCTACCTACATCCCTCCTCTTTCCAACTCATAGCATGTGTTCTCTGTTACAGTTTCCTTTTCTCAGACCCTCCCTTTTCCCCTTTCATGTTCCTTTGTCTAGTTTCCTGACCTATAACTACAGTCCCCTCTACGTGTATGTGTGCATGTGCATGTGCATGTGTGTGTGTGCTACATATGGAAGAGAACTTAGTTCATTGTGATGAAATAATTCGTAGGTTTTTAAGATGCCATAGTTTTTTTTCCAAAACACATTTTTAAAATGCCACCTTTTAAAAATGCATAGGAGTCATGGTTTGAAATCTACGTATATCTTACAAAAATGGAGCTCACTTGCTTTTGGAGGTATGTATGGCCATAGAGCTTGTGGGGTGTGGTAGTCAACTTAGGAAGGAACGCGCTGCAGAAGGAGAGAAATAGAAGACCTATGCTATGCATTCCGGGGTCTATGACCCCCCTCGAACACCAGGGAACTTGAAGAGCTTTCAATTCTTCCTTCACTGAGAATTTATAGTTGTGTGCCGGCAAATGCCTGCAGGTGGAGTCTGCCCACGTGTTATTTCTGAGGGGTGTTTAAATCCCCGGCTGGTACCCCCATGGCCTAAAGAGCTGCTGCCGCCCTCTGAGTATTCCCATGTTGCTCTGACTCACCGATCCAGGTCTCCTGAAACGCTCTGGGTTGCTGCCATCTCCACTTAGCGAATGAATAATGAATGAAGTGTGCGTGAAAGCTAATGGCTAGAGATACAAATCAGAAGCTCCTCGCAACACGGGTCTAACGTTCCCTGGTCATCTCCATGGAAACCGCTGTTTATAAAGACCCACTAGTATTTCAGAAGACTGTGAGGACCAATCGGTTTCGGAAACTTCAGGTCAGCTGTTGAGAATAGATTCAAGGAGCACAGATTGAGACAGAATGGGCACAGGAACACCATCTGCATGCAGTGGGGAGTTGTGTGAGGCTTCCTTCAGAATTAAAACAGAAAAGCTCATAAATGGCGCAGTCAATACTCGGCTGTAAGATTTAAATTGAAAAACTGAATTTGTATCCTGCCCACCACTCTAGTCCCAAACTGTGACCGAGCGAGCTGCACTGTGACGAGCACAACTGACATATTTTCCAGGTGGCCACCCTGGGATGCAAGGAGGAAGGTTGGCACTGATGTTAGGAGAGCTGAGAACAGCTGGCTGCCCAGCGCTGGTACAAAATGGGCACTCCAGCCCCATGCGGGCATCAGTGACACAGCATGGCTAACAGGCTGGGCATGTGGTCACCCTGTGGGTGCCGATGTCAACATAATCCACTGAGCAGCAGGTGGGATAGTGCCTTGGTCTACTCCAGCCCTGAGGATGGGACATTCCAGATACTGGGAGGAGGGGGGGGGGAGAAGCATGAGGGACAGTTGTTTAGCCCCTCTGAGACTGGGACCACCCAAAGAGGCTCATGCTGGAACTAGAGGATGCTGTGGGTGGCACACCTGGGTATGATTGAAATAGAGGTGTACAGAACCATTGAGACGCGGCAGTAAAAGCTCTAGAGCTAATTAGACTTCAGTAATAGATTAGCGAAATAATAGTGCAAGCTTCTGACATTTTTTTTAAAACAAACAAAAAAATATGTACATAAGTATTCTGCCTGCATGCATGTCTGTATACCCTGTGCATGCCCGGTGGCCTCAGAGACCAGAAGAGCATGTCAGATCCCCTGGTACCAGAGTTAAGAGGATTGCTAGCCGTCAGGTCAGTATTTTGAATCAAACCTGTGTCTCCTGGAAGAGCAACCATTGTTCTTATCCACCGAGCCACCTTCCCAGCCCCGGCCTCTAACCTTTAATATTGTCTAATTAGACACAATCTGACAATGTAAAGGTGAGCCAGAAGGAATCTCTGCAAAGGTGGGCTGTGCTTCAGTCTGGTTAACCCCTCCAGAGCTCATATTGAGATTTCATTGTCACAGCCGTGTTGCTAGGAAACAGGATCTTTGGGAGGTGATGAGGTTATTGGGCTTTATTGCCATGAACTGAGTTAATGTTATGGTGGGCGTGGCTGTTACCCAGAGATAGGGAAGCTGGTTCTAAACGCAGCCCTTCCTTGTTCATCCCCATCTCCAACAGCAACCCCCACTCCTGCTTCTGCTTCCTCCGTTGAATGACACAGCAAGAAAGCTTTTGCCGGATGCTCAGTTGGACTTCCCAGCCTCCGGGACCATGAGCCAGATAAACTTCCATTGTCTATGCGTAGCCAGTCTCAGGTTATCACAGCAGCAGGAAAGGAAGGCAGGCAGATTCCATGTTGTCTTGCCACCGACAGAATGGATGCTGTGTTTCCTCTCGGCCCTCAGTCATCTGTGAGCCTAGGCAGCAACACCCCTGAGCAGCCTTTTCAACACAGTGAGAAAATACATGTAGAAGGAAAGAACACTGCTTTGCTATCTATGTCTCCTGAAGTGACTGACCTGCACTGAATTGCAGGAATTCCCTGGGCAAAAGCAAGGAACAGGGGTGGTCCTTTGGCTGATGGCTCAACAGGTAGGCTCTGGTCTCTTGGAGTCCCCTGAGTCTTTCTGTGGACCTCGGCCTGCTGCAGACCCCCAAAATTGGAAGATCTGCACACTCTGTAATGGCGGGACAGACTGTTTGCTATCTGCATATGATGTCATCACTTTTGTGATGTCACTGCCTTTGTGATGTCACAGAATCGATGACATCATAGTCTCTAGCTCTGTGTAGCACATTCCTCAGCCCTTTCTCTACTCAGCTAAAGGGAACACTGGGAAGAAAATGTATCTTGATGTTCTTCTATAGAACCTATAGTGGAGCATTTCATTTACAAGAATGTTACTTGAGCTTTCCTAGTGCTGCCAAGGATGCCGCTTTAACCCTGTTGTCTAGGTCTCTTGAGGTGGCCCTGCTTGCCTTTCTCCAGTCTTTCCCTCTTTTGTAGATGTGGCCTGCCTTTCATGAGTCAGCTTCTGTGAAGAGCACACCCATCTCTGTGCCTGGTCCCGCTAGCTGGAGTCTGAAGCCCCCCCACCCCCCACTGGATGTGCTTATCTGGAAAGAAAGTGCAGTCCGAGGTTAGGGAATAGTCTTAGGTGATGTGGGATTCTCCTCTGTGTGCTGTGAATACCATCGGTCAATAAACTGCTTTGGGCCTATAGCAGAGCTATAGGGGAACAGAGCTAGGCAGGAAAAACTAAACTGAATGCTGGAAGAAAGTAGGGTGGAGTCAGGGAGAAGCCATGTAGCCCTACCAGAAACGGACACCAGAACTTTAGCTGGTAAGCCACAGCCACTTGGTAATACACAGATTGATAGAAATGGGTTAAATATATAAGAGTTAGCCAATAAGAAGCTAGAGCTAATGGGTCAAGCAGTGATTTAAATAATATAGTTTTTGTGTGGTCAGTTTTGTTCGGTGCGGCCAGGATGAACAAGCAGCCTCCTCCTATACTTAGATCTGTCCTGTAGATCAGGGGTGTCTCCTGTCAGGATCCACATTCCTCCCATACCAGCTCCACCCCCAATGTCCACTCTTTGAGATGAAGGAAAGTGACAGTGACCAGCACACACAGACGGTGCCAGTCAGACGGTTAAAGGTGCTGTGTGAGGGGGACCTCACTCCCCTCCCTTAGTACTCGCTTCTGATTTTCATCACAGAGTTGCGGCTGGTCGGATTTGGCTGGAAGCATGTGTACAAGGCAGGTCAAAGATACTCCGTGAGAAAATGCAGCGAGAGACAACGATCTTAGCTGCATAGATTTGGGTTCCAGGCATCCACCTTCTGGGTGAATTCAGGGCTGGCCGTCCCCCACCCCCCCGACCCCCGGCCCTGTCTGCTTTTCTGGCCTTCTGAGGAGTCTCGGCATCTTTCCAGCTTTATAATGGTCATTATTTGGAGTTTCTTGCTTTTTGTTTGTTGTTTGTTTTGTTTTTATGGCAATGTCTCATCTAGCCCCGGCTGGCTCCAGACTGGCTTACGCTCACCATGTAGCTAGCTAAAGCTGTGGAGATAATAAATTCCTGCTTCTCGGTTTTTCCTCTCCCTCCCACCAAGTGCTGGGATCATAAACATGAACCACAGGCCTGCTTTATAGGGTCCTAGGGATTGAACCCCAAGCTGGCATAAGCCAGAGTCAACTCTCAAGTCACATTGCTGGCCCTGAGTATCAGCTTTCTAAGGAATGGCAATACTGTTGCACCATTGTGGATTCTTGCTAAACTATTTCTTTCTTGGGATAAATTTAAAATACTTTTCTTTTCTTTTTGAGATTATAAGAAAATTGCAGAATTTATCCCATCCCATTTCTCCCTACAAACTCATATACCCCTTCTTGCTCTTCTTCATATTCATACCCTTTTTAATTATTATTATATGTATATATGCATTGCATATATCATTATATATTATGTGATATATACACATAATACTAATATATAATATATTCATAATACATTATACATTGATACTATATATTAGTATATATTATATGTATGTTATTACTTACATATACATGTAGGCACCTAAATATAATCTGCTCTGCCTGTATAATGTTAATTTTTATTTGGTGGTGACGGTCTGCTAGTTAGCACTGTGTGTTGGCCAAAGGGATGGAAATCTCTAGAAAGGGAGGGAAGAGCCTGCAAGGACTCAAGGGGCCATTACAGCTGGTGTCTGTCTGGAACATAAGGCCTTCCCTAAGGGCCAAAGTCCTCCCCTTGCAGTGACATGAAAAAGGAAATGATGTCAGGTCACCACTGCATGGTGCCAGGGAGAGGTGTCAACTACCGTTTAGTAATTTAGCCTTTGCTAAGTGCAAAGCAAACAGTCAACAGCCTCCTCCATTCATAGCCTCGTCCACTTTCCTGGCTACAGCCTCCTCCATTCAGAGCCTCGTCCACTTTCCTGGCTACAGCCTCCTCCATTCAGAGCCTCGTCCACTTTCCTGGCTACAGCCTCCTCCATTCAGAGCCTCACCCACTTTCCTGGCATTGGCCTCCTAACTTTGGTCCTCACGTCCGCAGCACCTAGATCTCCAGTTTCATATTTAAATCGCTTCATTTCTCTTCACTTTGTTACACACAAAGGACAAGGGATCAATGCCAGCTTTTCTGAGGGGCTAGCCAGGGTCACACCTGCTCTTGCTGATGCCGCTAACCTGTGAGCCCCGAGGAGGGCTAATCCCCTTAGGGAGAGCTTTGTTTCCAGGGAGGCATTGCTCTCTGACTTTGTACACCTCCAGGAAGAGCAGCAGTGGAGAAGGAAGCCACTGTCATCCCAGCTCTGCATAGCCGCAAAGATGTGCAGATTTCCCTAATTGCTGTTTTTATTTGCAGAGTTTCTATTTTAAGCACAGGCTCACATGTGGATTGACAGGTACCAGCCAGTAATGGCTGTGTCTATCTGTAGGGCCTGAGAATGCTCGTTTCCATGGTGACAAGAGGCACTGCAGAGACAGGATTATGGTGCTTCTGGGACTAGGGTGCTGTCACAAGGGGCCTCCTGGTGTTCTGGTGTGTGTGTTTGTGTGTGTGTGTGTGTGTGTGTGTGTGTGTATTTGGGGGTGGGGCAGAACAGCTTGCAGCTGTAAAAAACCAAAGAGGGCAGGGAATGGGGGAGGTAGGAGAGGAAATGTTAGATGAGTCTGGGGAGGGAGGAGTGAGAAGAGGTGAGAGCTGAATCATGGGAATTCTAAAAAATGGAAGAAAGGACTATGAATAGAAAGAAGAAAAGACAAACACGACAGAGCCCCTCCTCCCAGCAGAGCCTGCCTCTGGGCTCTGAAAAGGCTTGTGGTTAGCAGAAAAGACGCGACAAAGAGGACTTAGCAAGCAGAGGTGGGGAGAGTTCAGAATTCTCTGGAATCCCAGTGTTAATAGTCCGCTGCCTCCTCCAGTTCAGCATTGTGGCTGGAGAAAAAACAAATGGCCCTCCCCTCCTCCGTGAGATGCGCAGGTCATGCGAAGCTGTTAATTATCTCCGGGGCTCAGTGACCATCCGCCCCAAGATGAAGACCACCCACCCAGAGCTGCCTCACAGCCCTGTTGCCTCATGAAGGAATGACTGAGCCATAGCCCAGTTTAGGCTGCCAGTGTCCCAGGCATTCTGTGCCATTCATAGTCACGCTTCTTTATGAGCAAAGATACACCCAAGCTAAAAGTCAAACCCCACTCTGGGGGCCATAGACAAAGGAACCTTCTTTCTCAGCAGTCTCTGCTCACAAAAGGCAGTGGCTCCCTGGTTCTAGCCTGGCACTATCAACTCCTGGCCATGCACACACAGTTTCACACTGAGGAGTTTGTGCTAATAGTAGTGAGTGGTGACTGGTATCTATGCATTTTACAAACTCAAGGCTTTAGGAGCTTGGACAATATGCCCTCGTAGTGGAATCAAGTCACACCCGACGGCTGGAGCCATTGCTGTCTTTACATTTATTAGTTTGTTCTTGAATACAAATTCTTCGTCCGAACTCTGCTCATAAAGCACCATGGAATGGCCACTAGGTGCAGCCTGTGTTTGGCCATACTTGGTCTTTGCAGAAGTCAGTCTTTCCAGAGACAAGCAACCCTAGGAATGAGGGTTGAAGGAAGAATTCCCATCAACAGAATGAGCAAATGGCAGGCTGGCATTGAGCTCAGTGCTAGAGCACTTGGCTGATATTTATGAAGCCTGTGCCAAGTTCCTAGCCCTGAAGAAAAAAAATAAGAATAAACATTGGAATATTATTAGCTTTTAAAAAGTAAGAAGAGCTGGATGATGGTGGTGCGAGCCTTTAGTCCTAGCACTTGGGAGGCAGAGACAGGTGAATCTGTGAGTTTGAGGTGGAAAGAAGGAAGGAAGGGAGGAAGGAAGGAAGAGAAAATAAAAACTAAAACAGGGCTGGAGAGATGGCTCAGCAGTTTAGAGCACTGGCTGCTCTTCCAGAGGACCCATGTTGATTCCCAGCACCCACATGGCAGCTCAACCATCCAGAACTCAGTTCCCAGAGACCTCACACCATCCTCTGGCATCCATGGGCACTGTACACATATGGTGTGCTAAGATACATTCAAGCAAATACTCATATATATAAAATAAAAAGAAACAAATCTTTACTTAACAAAACATACACAGAGACTTTCCTGAGGCACCAAACTTACTCTGCATGACACTGTAATAGTGGATATATGCTCTAAGCTTGTTCAGAACCACACACTGTATAATACTAAAAGTGAGCCCAGGGGAAGCAATGGATCATGTGACACATGTGGTAAGATGTGCCTGTGTGTCTTCTTTACATGTAACTAACATACCTGTTTGGTGGAGATGTTGATAAGAGGTAAGGTTGTATGTGTGGAGCAGACGGGACCTGCAACTTCTGCTCAGTTTCGCTGCAAACCCAAAGTTATTCTATGCAACGAAAGCTTACCAATAACAAAATCATAAGATGAAAAAGGAAGTTTCATCAGAGGCTATAACTGGATGAATCTTGAGGCTCTTGTAGGGAAAAGACCAATACTCTATGGTTTGGCTTATATGAGATTCTTGGAGTATTCAGTCTCAGAGGCAGAAAGCAGCCTGTGTCCACCAAGGTCAGAGGAGGAAGAGGACGAGGGAGCAGTTGACAGCTAGTTTCAGTCTCAAAAGATGAAGAATTCTGGAAATAGTGGTGGTCGCATAAAAAAGTGAATAACAAAATTACCCGAGATGGTAACTTTTATATGATGACATTTTTACCACACTAAAAAAAAATTAATGGTTTTTTCAACTGACCCCAGACGAGGAGATTCCATTCTGTCTCTGAGGGCAGACTTCAGGGTGGAACATCCTTTTCTTGGGGTTACAAAAAGGCCAGTGTGCTGGGATCCAGCTGGCTCGACGCCAGTGCTGTACAGAGAATCCTTCGTATTTCTCGCAAGACGGATGCAGTTGCCTGCATGTGGTCCTCTCTGTAGAGACAAAGATTATTTTGAGCGTTTACCACAGAGTAACGCATTGCAAAAGCTTGCAGCACTTCAGCAGATCAGACTTGAATGAGGTAAATGACCAGGGCTGGCCTGTGGCCATGGGGATTTGTTCTCCATGAATCAACACCACTTGACGATGGAACCGACTCAGCAGCTTTTTCAAAGAAAGAAGTGTCCTGTTCATTCCCTTTGGGCTGACATTACTGTGAGTCAGTGCTTTCACCCTGTAGTGGGAACAGGGAGAGGTGGCAGGGTTTTGGAGGAGGCGGGAAAGCACAGATCGGAGGACATTTGTGTCCATGGGCTGAGAGATGCTCTCTGTCTCTCACCCTGTTCGTGTGTTTGCTTTCTGTCCGTCCTGGTTCTGAACCCCTACAGGGATGGGCTGACACCTCTCAGAATCAGGGCTCCATCCTTCACCAAATCCTGGCTGCTTGGCAGCCGCTTGGCATCATTTTGTTGGCCCACTGCCTCTTCATGGCCTGGCCTCTTCTCCCAGGTGTCATTGCTCAGCCAAGCACTGTGCAGTTTGGGGACAGTTTGGCTAGGGGCTAACCTCTGGAGGGCTCACATTCCTCATCTTAGGATGAAAGGAAGAAAGGAAGGAAGGAAGGAAGGAAGGAAGGAAGGAAGGAAGGAAGGAAGGAAGGAAGAGAAAGAAAAGAAATCACATATGGCTACCATTTAAGGAAGAGAGTTTTTCTAAGGACCAGAGGACCTCAGAAGGCAGTTTATGGGTCCCTGAGACTTAGCACATTGGTAGTTCTTACTGTAGTTAGAATTTAAGTCATTCAGACTCAAGCCGATTTTATAACCCTTGTAGAAGATAGCCCAGTGATTCTGCTAACTAGTGTCATTTTTTCAGTATTTCTTTATGAAATGGAGCTTGTAAAGGGTGAGGTGCATTAATAGAATTCAGTCATTGATTCCGCCAAGCTTGACTTTCCTGGAGTTCTTGTGCCATCCTGTGGACAACTCTGGTATTACATGTTTCTTTGAGCATTTAAAATTTCTATTTCCTTGTTAAAATGGCTGCTATGTACCTGTTTTCCCTTAATTATAAACTAATGTTAATAGGATCAATAGTTAAAATCAGTACATAATAAAAGCATCACATATGGATTTATTATATAAAAACAAGAAAATAAGTTACAAAGAGCAAAAAAAAAAATCAATTCTTCAGAGTGCGGTTTTACCATACATTATTAACATCATGGAGATTCACTGACATGGTTGAAATTGATGTCAATTTATAATGAAGCCATAGTAATGAGCCATTAAGATATCCTTTGGGGACAAATGGCCATCCTGCTTCCTGTAATCTTCATGTCTGAAAGTGGGCTGGTGCTCGAGGTATGGTTGGCACAGCCTGCTGGAGGGCGGGATCATCCTCTCTCCCAGTATCATTCCCGGACTGCCCCTTCCACCTTGACTTTGCTCGTGGGGAAGAGTGGGGTGGCTTTCTGATACAGTTACACATTTGCTGTGATATCTGGAGTTGGATCCCCTCCTTGAGAATGGCAGTGTATCCCTAGACTTATTTATCACAGCCTTAGTATCTGCTGACTCAAAGCAGATAGACCCAACTGTTCCTTGTCCTCAGTCTCCTTGAAAAACCAGACCAAAGGAATCCAATGGGTCAGACTGCAGTTGGAAGTGTGTGTCTGCAGAGCTGAGCAGAGGGGCCTGAGGGCAAGAATTGAGTCTCCTCACTTGGGGTAAGTTCCAGGCAGTTGGCATGTGTGTTTCTCTTTCCACTTCCAGGAAAGAGGCTCCAATAAGAAGACTGGGAATTCAACCCCAGAGAAGCCAAGTAACAGGGGCTCTGAGGCTCAATAAGTGTCCCCAGGAAAACCCTATTTTGCAGATTGGCGCATAAGGCAATTAGTTACCTGTACAGGTGTCCTTTCCACTCACTCGGGACAAGGAGATATTTTTGCTCTTGTCTTGTTCCTCCATGTTTCTTTCTCTTGGCAAATGCAGCTGTGGTTCTGCAACACCGGAAGCACAATTTGCAAATCAGGGCCGGGGCTGCAGCTCCGTGGTGAGCTCCTTTAGTGTGCACAGATTTGCTGTCTCTTCCCAAGAGCAGCTGCAGTGGCAGCGGCAGAGAAAATTAGCAACGTGGCTGCACGTGAGCTCACCTTCACTAGTAGGAGAGTAGAGTTGCATCTGCAGCCTTATAGTTACATCTCAGGGAAGTTCTAACACCAAGTCACACAGGCCACAATAGAATGTCAGTGTGTGCTTTCAATGTGCAATTGGTGTTAGCTCGACTTTCTGCCAAGTACCATCGTTGCAAATCGGAACCACCTCATCTGACACTCAGGAAAGAAAAGAAAAGGAAGCCTTTGCTCTTTGGAGTGGTGTACGATGGCAGCCCCTGCACTACTAGTGAGCCACACCCCAGCTCCTCACTGCCCCTCACCCCTGCGCCCTCTGCAGAGGCATTGGTGCACCCCCAGCTCCTCACTCTCCCTCACCTCTGCTGCTTTCTCCCCATTTCTTCCCTTTAAATGTGCAGGCCCCTCCAAGTGAGCTGTGTGATGTCTTCATCAGATTGACTGAGTTTCCAAAGACAGGATGCTTTCGATTCCTGTTCCTAAACGGAGTTGTCCCCTGCCCCCATGTTTGTAAACCACAATGATTATGTGCTATGATTTTCCCACTAAGGCCCGTTCTTCAGCGTTGACCAGCACTCTGCAGTTGTTTTGACGACAAGGCTTTATATATAGTCTGTGAGGTTCTGGTCCCCTCAGGTGCAGCAGGTCCCATGACTGTGCATATTTAATATCATGCCATTGGTCCCAGTTAAATGACACAGATTTCCGGAAGTCCTAAGCACCCATGCACCTTGTTTCTCAGACACAATTCAATGAAAGACACACCATACTACCTGAGAACACATTTCCTGAGAACAGCAAATTAGGCATAGTTGCCTCAGAGGAGAGATTGGATGGTTTGGGGAACTTGAATGTACAGAAGAGTTTTGGTTCTGTTTATCGGCATTTACACTTAAAACTCAGATCATTCAAATATCTGAATGATTTTGAAATAAACGGATATATGACAGGATCAAATATTATTTTTTTATGGGCCTCTGGTAGCAAGATGGAAATACTGACTAAAATGTAACAAAATGGTTAGCTACAAAGATTGTACAGGAGGGGAGGAAAGAGAGTGGGTGAAACTATGAACAGTAGAAGGATCCAGTGTGGGCTGACCCTCAGGAGCTTCCAGCAGGTTCTCTTGGAAGACATAGCAAGGTGTGTGTTGGCTTCTTAATCACAGCTTCTGCTGCCCCAGCTGACCAGTATCAACTGTCCCAGCAAAGCAAAGAATGGTTCTCAGTTCAAAATATGAGTTGGCCCTCATGGGACTTTGATGGGCTCTCAATGCCCCCTCAGAAACTTAGCAAGCCCCAGCTCCACCACCCACCCTTGCTTTCTGCATTGTCATCTCCCAGGCTCCCACAGAGCAGCCTGCTGAGCTCCAAGCACTCAGTGACTTTTCCAGTCCAAATTTCCAATGGCGCCGCAGTCCTGGTGCCATTTTCTGTCTTAGTTAGGGTTTCTATTGTTGTGACAAAACACCATGGCCAAAATCATCTTGGGAAGGAAAGGGTGGGTTTTTTTTTTTTTTTTTCTACAGCTTGTAGTTCAGCATCCAGTGAAGCCAGGACTGGAAATCAAACAGAGGCCACGGATGGACTGCTTCCTGGCTTGCTACCCATGACTTTCTCAGCCTGCTTTCTTTTGTACCCTGGAACCACCTGCCTAGGGGTGGCACTGCCCACAATCGGTTGGGCTCTCCCACATCAATCTTTAATTAAGACAATGCCTCAAAGGCTTCTTCACATTCAGTCTGGTGGAAGCGTTCTCTCAGTTGAGGTTCCCTCATCACAAATGACTCTAGCTTATGTCAGATTAACCTAAATGATGTGGGAGTGTCATCTGTCTATCTGTTGTTTCATTGGTTAATTAACAAAGAAAACTGCTTGGCCCGATAGGGAAGAATTTAGATAGGCGGAGTAGACCGAACAGAATGCTGGGAAAAAGAAGCCGAGTCAGGCAGTCGCCATGCCTCTCCTCTCTGAGACAGACGCAGGTTAAGATCTTTCCCGGTAAGACACCACCTCATGGTGCTACACAGATTACTAAATATGGGTTAAAGCAAGATGTGAGAATTAGCCAATAAGAGGCTAGAGCTAATGGGCCAAGCAGTGTTTAAAAGAATACAGTTTCCGTGTAATTATTTCGGGTAAAGCTAGCCGGGTGGTGGAAAGCGGTCCTCCGCTCCTACTTCTACACCTAAAACTATCCAGCGCAGTGTGGATTCCTAACTGTTCTGCTGGTGATGGATGTCCTTTGTGCTTGGGGGGGGGGGGGTGTGGATCCACGAACAGGGCCTTCTTGTGTGCTTTGACAGACCAATGCACAAACTGAAATCCTCAAAAAGTAAATATTTTAACTGTGGAAATGCAGTTTGCAATCATGGGAATGAAATTTGTCTGAGAGAGGGCCTGCTGGCATTGAACAGAATGAAAGCCATGTGCACACAGTACCAAAATCCTAGATGCTCCTGTTAATTTAGTTACCTGCCAGGCAGAGAATCAATGAGCTATCCTTTATATCAACCAGTCAGTGCATACAGGTCTCCAGGCATCCATGCATGCCAGCCTGCCTCATGGGTCACACAGGGCAGAGTCTTTCTGATACAGACAGGAATAGCCCTTCAACACTGAAGGATCGCTGCGTGTAAACCTTGTTAGCATCATGATCAGCACTTTTCTGCAGGACCTGGGCTGTGCAGGTAGAGAAAGACTCCCAGAGCATAATCCCAGAGTGGTATCTTTGAGGATGTGAGAGGAAGCTACTTGCAGGTTTCATGTCAAAGCAACTTGCATTGTTACACAAGTAGGAGCTGGCAAATTTCTTCCAAAGACAGAGCAGGTAGAAAATATTTCAGGCTAAAAATATACACAGTCCCTGGTGTGGCTTCAGTGGGGGTATTCACGAATTCTGCATCTGCAGATTCACATAAGCTCAGATGGAAAAGCACTGCCTCCGGAGTGACAGGTGTAAACGCTTCCTTAAACAATATGGTGGGATGAGGGTTCACACAGCATTTACACGCTGTCCTGCATTGTGAGATGCCATAACACACAGAGAAGGCTGTGTGAAGGTTACATGCAAGGACTGTACCATTTCTCATCAGGGACTGGAATCCTGTCGATGATGCTACCTGGGGCTAGGCTGGGGGGCACCTGAGTGATAAAGCTATTCTGAAGTTTATCTGAACAGGGTGTAATGTACATCCATCAACAAGCGATGGGACTGTGATCCAATCGTTTTTTTTAACTCATGGACACTGAAATTCAAATGCCTCACCATTAAAAGAAAGACGTATCCTTAGCTCATACAGTAGTCTGTATGTGCATGTGTGGGCGTGTGCATATACGTATATACTGGGAATAGAATGGCTTCACATTCCTGGGGCTTGAGAGGTAGCTCGATGGCTAAGGGCTCTATCTATTCTTCCAGAGGACCTGGGTTTAATCCCCAGCACCCACATGGCAGCTCACAACACTTCTGCAACTATAGTCCTGGAAACTCTGCCCTCTCTGTCCTCCTCCAGCATCTGCCATGCACATGGTGCACAAAAATACATACGGGCAAAACACACATACACATAAAACCTTAAATACAATAAAGAATGTAAGGGCATCAAGGTCAGATTTAACCTGTGGATCATTTATGGACCCCTGGGAAGTCATGACTTCCACGATTTGTTGGTGATGGCGTATTCTTCTTCATGTGAAGGAAAACTTGTATCAAGAATAGTATAAAGTAGATGCTAAGGAGTCATTTGCAAAGATTTGAATTGTTGAAATGCAAACCCATGCTTCCTCTGTGTGCCTTGGCATGGCCTGGTCAGCTGATTTGAGGACCTCACTAAGGCAGAGACTCAGGCAAAAGTGAGCGCACCTAAAAGGGAGGCAAGGTAGAAATGTGTAGGCCTTGGCTGGCTATGATTTCTGAAATCATGCATTTAGTGATTTGCATGTCATTTGCATGTTCATCTCTTCTTTTTTTTAAAAAAAAAACGTTAGCTTCTGGAATTTTTATAGTTTCATTGCTAATGATTTTCCCCTTTTTTTTCTGCCTTATGACCCAAAATTCTGGGAACCTGGCCCTTCCTAGCATATTCTTTTTCAATGCATTTAATTCTGTGGAATTTTTTAAGACACCCACTTATCTTCTAAATTTAATTCATTTCTGCAGGAAAGCTAAGCTATAATAATTCTTGATTAGTCTCAATTATTATAATTTAATGCAAAAGGATTTTTTACTGCATCTTAAAGAATTTTTGAAAAAGATGATCTTCCCAACATTTAATTTTAAAATACAGTAAAATTTAACCACTATTTTTTGATGCTAGAAGCATCTTTTCATTGAAAAACAAGTCTTTCTAAATTGCTTCAGTACTGTGGTAAGAAGTTAGCTATTTCACAGTCCTAGAAATGCCTAGAACTTTGAAGTTCTGTGTTATTAATTAGGGCATGCTAAAAGTTTGGAAAGCTTTTGCCTCACGAAGTGGAATGAATTCTTGGCAAGCGAGTTTTCAAAATCCAGGAGCATAGTTTAGTCATGCTGCCTGATAGTCTCCTTCCTTCCCAGAAGGCTCAAGAAGAGCAGTTAGCATCTCATAGTGTTCCGTTATCTCCCCCACCCCCATGTCCCCATTGATTAGCTCTGAACTTCCATGGCAACTTAACTAAGCTGCGTCTTCCATCAGTGTCCCAGGGTGGTAAGCTTGTAAGAAGCCCTTGCCTCCTAGTCTGCCCTTTGCACATTTCCTTTGTAAACTGGAAGGAAAACATTCTCCATGCAAGGCAACCCTCACATCAGAGGAGATGGAACTGGAGCTCACTCTGGGAACACCACACTGATCCCAAAAGGCCAAATGAGAACTGGGCAGTGGTGGTGCACACTTTAATCCTAGCACTTGGGAGGAAGAGGCAGATGGATCTCTGAGAGTTGAGGCCAGCCTGGTTCCAGAACAGCCAGGACTGTTAACAGAGAAGCAAACAAACAGAAGTCCTAGAAATCAAAGGGTTGTCTTATTTTTCTTAAGATTTGTGTATGTGTGTGTGTGTGTGTGTGTGCATGTGTGTGTATGTGTGTATGCGTGCGCGCACATGCGCATGTTAAGTTTATGTGCACCACATTGCTTACAAGAGTCTGAAGAGGCCAGAAGAGGGCATCAGATCCTATGGAACTGAAGTTACAGGTGGTTGAGAACAACCTGTTGTGGGTGCTGGGAACCAAATCAGGGTCCTCTGCAAACGCGTAAACACTGTTAACCTCTGAGCCATCACTCTAGCCCCAAGGAGTTGTCTCATGAAGGCTTGTTTCCTTAATTCATTCTTCTGCTTATATAATGGGAAACTGCTAACAATGAACAAAGCAGAGAGAAGAAAGGAAAACAAGGAGTATGTGAAGCAACCCTTATCTAACCAAGGTATGGCTTATGTGACATACACATACAATGGATACCAACAGTGCCCGCCTTCCCCTCAGGTCAGCAGGATGTTCTGGGTTTTAGGGAGTGTCTCTAAATTTCCCTAAAACATAAGACCAAAGGAAATGTGAAGCCATTGACAACTGAGGTTCCAAGAATGTCTAGATTTCGGTTAACTCAATGGGCTTTAAACCCTTCTTCCTACCAATCAAAGTGATGTAAGTGCATTTGGAAGGAAGCTTGTTTTTCTATATTTTGTGTGCACCAGACACATACCTCTGTTGGTTTGCTAAAACATCTGTAACAAAGTACCATGAACTGCACAGATTAAACAACAGGAATTCATTGCTACAAGATTTCTAGAGAAATCTAAGATCAAGGTTCTAGCAGGAGTCGGTACCTCTTGGAGGGTGAAAGGCACAGTCCTGTCCTTTGTTAGTGGTGTTTACTGGCAACTGCTGGTGTCCCTTGGCTTATGGAAGTTATTGCTTACGCTCTGATTTAATTCTGTGTGCACGCCTGTGTCTGAATTTCCCCATATTACATGGCTCCAGTCCTCCTGGGTTATGGGCTCACTCAACTCCAGAATCACTTAGTGTTTAACTGCATCAATAATGTAATTAAACGGTAATATAGTTTCCAAATAGGGCCTGATTCTCCTCAATTCAACCTCCAGTAAAACTGTTCACCAAGATATTCCAAACAATGAGACAACTGTTCCGTTGCCTGTAAAAATTCACACAAAGTTGTTTATTGGATTCAAAACATTTTGCCAGCATTTCATGTTTGGACATTGAGAGGCAGTGTGACACTAGAGTAAGGTGGAGAGAAGCTTGTGACCCTCTTCTTTTGGAAATTAAGCTACAGTGATTTTACTTAAATGTATTTATAGCTATAACTGTTTGCATGAGGTTTTTAACCTATTTGGCTTGACTCAGACTCAGCATTAGAAACCGGCTTACCACTGTGAATGGCTCATGGAAGTCGATCCATTGACAAACAAGAAAAGACCCTCGATTTCAAGTTCTATGTTGAATGATTCTGCTTTTTTTTGTGGTTTCAAGACATCAAATTGCTGCTAAGTCAAGGCTCTTCATGTCTGGATCTCATTTCTTCTGCCTTCAAGGGAGTTATGATTGGCACAGACAGATGTTTTAGCCTCGAGGGTCTGTTCAGTCACCTGCCTGTCAGACACTTGAGAAGAATGTGGTTTTCAGGGAGCACACAGTGAGAATATATATCAACATAGTTACTGCTCTGTGTTCTTTGCGTGCAAAGGGAGAAGGGACAGATGACATACAGGGCCAGAGATTGCGACTTTTCATGTGTTGATTGAAGTTCCTCTTCCTTGCAGTTGTCTGAAGTCTAAGCTGTTAGAACAATTTTCACTGTAAAATACAATATAAGAGAAAGACCAACTGGATGCTGCAGGTTTATTTTGCCCTCTTGTCAATGGCAAAATACATGAGGATGAGCACAGAGGTCTGGGTGTCACCAGCAGTGACTTAAGGACTGTCATCGCCTCTTCCTGCATAGCTGCATTATGTCTGTTACATACCTGCGAATTGTCAAATTCTGAATTCTTTCTATCACCCAGGGAGGGCAGTATTAGATTGTCTACATGCACCCTGTAAAAAAAAATGGCTTCTCAGTACTGAGTAGCAAGCCCGCTGTACCCATTAATGGAGTTGAACCCAAATTTTCCTGATTCCAGAGTCAATACTCCAACCCACTGACACGTGCTGTCCTGTGTCAATGCCTTATTGATTGTACAGCAGAACTTACACATAGATAAACACAGGCATGCTTTCATCCAGATGTGGGGAGCATTCTTCTGTGCAAGGTGACTGGGCCCATGGGGACATGCGTAGCCTAGCATGATACAGCCAGAAGGCCGTCAGCGATACAAGACACTTCTGAGGAAGGAAATAACCATTTCGACTTACTCCTGATATTCGAGAGATGAAATAAATAAGGACCCACCAGGAGACACTGTACAGGTGGCTTCTTATCTCTCACCTCGATGTCTTCGACCCAAAGGCTGTTTTCCCCAGCCCCAAGCCACTGTATTTTCTGCACCTCGGTTCTTTCAGCTGGAGCTAATGTCGCTAATGGTGTTCAATGAGCCTGCGAAGTTTCCCACGTTTAAGCAGAGATGATGGCCAAAAGGAAAATAACTGCATATGGTTGTTTTTCATGTTTAAAGACAGACTTTTTTACTATAAAAACGAAGCTGGGAGCTTTGAAACTACAGCCCATCCTTGCAGTCAGAGTACTTTGGGGGTCTGAGTGTTGGTAGTGAAGGCTAAGATTGTCATCCCATCTCTACTGAGCTGGCAATGTTTGTGCTGCCATCCTGTGGCATAGATTCTCTGGGGAGGAAAGGAATGATGGGAAAATCTAGGGGAAGGAAGTAAAGACACAGATGACAGTTGCAGTTGATAAATCCACACTTTCGTCAGGACCCTAACATAAGCTTTTGTGGCTATACATACCACACACCTATGTGCTCATGCATATATGCACATGAAACTTGACATGTTTTTTTTTTCTTTTTCTTTCTTTTTTTTTTTTCAAGGTAGGGTTTCCCTGTAGTTTCTAGAGCCTGTCCTGGAACTAGCTCTTGTAGACCAGGCTGGCCTCGAACACAACACGTTGGTTTTTTTTATAGGCTTGAATTTATCCTACTCTTCCTTTGGGAGTTACAGGAGGTAGTAGGCTTGATGGGAAAGCCAGGCAGTCTACCTTCAGAATTCTGGTCAGCATTAGTGCATAGTAACCACAGCCAGAGAACATTAAGTCTGGAGTCCTCTCAAGTGTTTTATTTAGAGTGTGCAATGATGTGCATAAAAATATATTTGTTGCCAACTTTTAAAAATCAGATTCCCTCTCGTTCCTGACTTTCTCCCTCATGTTCTCGCTCCTTCTGCTCCTCATCAGGACCTTGGGAGCTCAGTCCAGTGCTCCAATGTGGGGCTCAGTCACCTTCCCCATCTGTCGCCAGCTGGAGGTTCCCTCACGGTCCTGACTTTCTTTCTCATGTTCTCTCTCCTTCTGCTCCTCATCAGGACCTTGGGAGCTCAGTCCGGTGCTCCAATGTGGGGTTCTGTCATTTTCTTCATGTATCGTCAGGTGGAGGTTCTCACTCAGAATAGTGTTTTCTATTTCCATCCATTTGCCTGCAAAATTCAAGATGTCATTGTTTTTTACCGCTGAGTAGTATTCTAGCATGTATATATTCCACAGTTTCTTCATCCATTCTTCCACTGAAGGGCATCTAGGTTGTTTCCAGGATCTGGCTATTACAAATAATGCTGCTATGAACATAGATGAGCATATGCTTTTGTTGTATGATTGGGCATCTCTTGGGTAGATTCCCAATAGTGGAATTGCGTTCACTCATGGAGACGGTGGGACAGAACTAATGGGAGATCACCGACTCCAGTTGGAATGGGACTGATGGATCATGCGACCAAACCCGTCTCTCTGAATGTGGCCAACAGCGGGGGCTGACTGAGAAGCAAAGGACAATGGCTCTGGGCTCTGATTCTTCTGCATGGACGGGCTCTGTGGGAGCCTTCTCAGCTTGGTCGATCACCTTCCTGGACCTGGGGGGAGTTGGGAGGACCTTGGTCTTAGCATAGAGTGGGGAACCCTGATGGCTCCTTGGCCTTGAGAGGGAGGGAGGGGAGGTATGGGTGGAGGGGAGGGGAGGGAAGGGGGAGAAGGAGGGGAGGGAAGGGGGAGGAGGAGGGGAGGGAGGGGGGAGGAGGAGGGAAGGAGATGGAAATTTTTAAATATAAAAAAAATAAACCATGAGGAAAAAAAAATAAAAATCAGATTCCCATATCAGTGAGGTGGTTCAGCGAAGGTACCAGCCTTCAAGCCTGAAGACCTGAGTTTCATCCCAGGGATCCAAATGGTAGAGGGAGGGGAGAGAGACCTGCAAGCTGTCTTCTGACCTCCACAAAAGCATCCATGGTACACAAACACACAGGCTCATACATGCACACACACACACACACACACACACACAGACACCCCACAACTAATAAAAATGACAGATTTTCAAGTAAAATACCTGATTTCGCTTTTCTTTAGAAAATAATTAAACTGGGCTAGTTTGCTGCATGACAAGTATCGACTTAGCAGCGCTGCAGTTCAGTGCGGCCCCCATCAATTTTCTATCTGGGCTAATGGCCATTGATCGGCTCTCTTGCTGGGTTTTATTGTGCCGTGCCTTCCTTACTGTGTCTGTCACCTGCCAGGCTTCTGTAGGCAGGAAGCTCCTCTCCTTCAGCTCACAGACTGTGAGGACACAGCAGCCGGCCCTGTGTTATACATGCAGTTCTGGGGTTCAGAGAAGAAAGAACTATACAAACTCCCTCACGCACAGAACAGGATTAAGACATAAACATTATTGACATGCAGTGTTTTAGTTTCCATCTTTTTTTGTATGACTGTGTATGTATGTGTGCGTGTGTGCATACATGTGAAGGCCCGAGGACAATGCCAGCTGTTGTTCCTCAGGAACTGTCCGCCTTGTTTCTGACACAGGGTCTCTCATTGGCCTGCGAGTCACTGATTAGACTGGGCTGGTAGCCCGTGACTCCCAGGGATCTGCTTTTCTCCACGCCCCCAGAACCGAGATTGCGTCACGAGTCACCTCCCAGCTTTTCACTTGGATTTTAGGGACCAAACGCTGGTGCTTATACAGCCAGCACCTCTCTGAGTGAGCCGTCTGCTCACATCTATAATTTTGAAGGTCATTGAGTAAGGACAGCTACATACTAGATTAGCATTTACCTACCAAATCATAATGTGTTCATAACTACATACTAGATTAACATTTGCCTATCAAATCATGTGTTCATAACTACATACTAGATTAGCATTTACCTACAAAATAATATTGTGTTCATAACTACATACTAGATTAGCATTTGGCTACCAAATCATAATGTGTTCATAATTACATACTAGATTAGCATTTACCTACAAAATCATAATGTGTTCACAACTACATACTAGACTAGCATTTACCTGTAAAGCCATGATGTCTTGAAGCCATCCCGCATTCTGAGCTATCCATGCATTCTGAAACCTTCCCGTAGCCATCTCTTCTCTTGCCTTCACTTCATCTCTGTGTAGATGAGAAGGCAATTGTGCAGAATGGAGTTGTTATCCAAACAGTTCCAGAGAACACTTCCATTTGTAGTTTTAAAGGCCGATTAGCTCTCAGATAGCTTTTGAGGGACAAAAATATTTCCCAACAATATTTTCAAAGACATGTATATACGTATATATCTACCAGCTACAAATGAGCCAGGCTCTCTCTAGATATAATTTATTCCTAATATCATGTTAGCTTGACTTTGTGCTGATTCCAGCTGGGAGCATTATTATCAGTTAGAAACAAATAAGCACCCAGTGAGCAGAACAGCAGCTAACTACCACTCAGAACATACAGGAGACGAAAGACTGTGCTCGCATAGCGCTAAACAGACACAAGAACATGGCTGTGTTTTTTTATTTTATGAGGTCGCTCCCTGTAATTGAGGCTGTTGACTGTGATAATGGCGGTAGGCGGGTGGTAGTGATTGACAGCAGTAGAGCTATAGCAGCAGAGGAGGTAATCATACTGGAGGAGGGAATTGTGATGTGTTGGAGGTGATAGGAGAGGTAGTGGTGGTAGGGATGATGGGGTGGCTATGGTAGTGTCAATGGTGATAGAAACAGTGGCTGTGATGGTCATGTTAGTGATTATAGTGGTGGCCTTAATAATGGTGGTGGTGACAGTGGTGGTGGTATTGGCTATATGGTGGAGATGATGGCAGTGCTGGGTGTGACTGTGGTGCTGATGGTGGTGGCAGTGGTGAAGACTGCTTTGGTGGTGGTGGTGGCTATCGTAGCTATGGTGGTTCTAGTGATGATGGCGGTGCTGCTGCTGATGACAGAGATGATGGTGGTGGTGGGGATGGTGGCAGGGTTTCTAGTGGTGTTGATCATAGGACACTAATGCTGATGCTGATGGTGATGCCGGTGTTGCTCACAGTCTTTTTGGAAACGTGAACTTTATGGAGTAATTGTCACTTGAAAAAAATCATCACTTGAGAAAGCCAATTTGAATTGTATAAAAATATCACTTTTAGTGTCAAGCTATATATACAGACCAGTAAATTGGAAATAGATGCAGACATATTTAAAGCCACCAACTCCATGCTTTAATGTCAAGCAACAGTTATAAATATTCCTGGCAGGAGCGTGCATCTGTGGTTTGGGGGATATTATCATTTGAGACTTCAGACAATCAACCAGTGAACAAATGCATACAAGGAAAAGTAGTTATATTTTTTATCCTTCACATATATGCCAACACTTTGGATTTTATGATTTTCTTGCAAAGATTTTTAAGAATCTGACCTTATCTTAAGGGCATTTAGTGTTGGCCTTGGTGGTCTAAATAGCCTGTATTCTCAATCACACAGAGACTAAGCACAGTGGCTCACAAGTTCAAGGCCTGCCTTGGCTATAGACTGAGGTGACTACCAACCAGAGCAACTTGGTGAAAAGGTGTCTCAAGATTCAAAACAAAAACAAAAACAAAACAAAACAAAAACCAAATGTATGAGCACTTGGAAGATAGCTCCATGAAGAACACTTGGAAGATAGCGCCATGAAGAACACTTGGAAGATAGCGCCATGAAGAACACTTGGAAGATAGCGCCATGAAGAACACTTGGAAGATAGCGCCATGAAGAACACTTGGAAGATAGCGCCATGAAGAACACTTGGAAGATAGCGCCATGAAGAACACTTGGAAGATAGCGCCATGAAGAACACTTGGAAGATGGCTCCATGACGAGCACTTGCCTAGCATGCCCAAGGTCATAGAAAGAAAGGGAGAGAGAGGAAAAGGGAGGGAGTGGGAAAAGGGGGGATGTTACCTCCAGGGTGATGCGCTTCCCTGTAAACCTGGCACCTGAAGCAGGATCACGGATTTCAGGCCAGCCTGGGCAACATAGCAAGATCCTGTGTTAGCAATTTAAACAGAGAGACAAAACAAACGTGTTAGTTTAAATATTTTCATCTAATCAGCTCTACCTAAGGGTGTTGTCACAGAGATTCTGGGGTTGGTTTTGTTCTCTGGGGTTGACACCTGATCTTTGTGTCCTTGCTTGCATGACAAGACCTCCAAGGAGCCCTTTATGTTAGCAGTTTGGTGACTCATTTCTGGGCTGTGAGTCCATTTAGCTCCAAGCCCATGTGATTAATGAGCCTCCCAAGCGCCTTATAAACTTGTTAGGATTATTCCAGAACATCAGCTCTTTGTCCTTATCTTCCTTTCACAAATGACAACCCCACACCCACAGGATCATAAAATGAACATTTATAAAAGAATAGACTTTTGAAAACCTCTTTCAAGGGGGAGCTATTTTTGAGCTATAGATCAAACATTGCTTGGATGGAATCCAAGCCAGAAGAGCCTTTTTGTATGATTTTTTTTAATGACTCTAAAGAGACATCTGCCTGATTCAAAGTCAAGCCACTACCTCAGCTACCTGTGTGCGTGGATCATTTGAGAGATGCTTTCAGCATGGAATTATAGATTTAATGTTCTTTAGCCCTGACTGAATAATCTGAATTCAATCAGATTGTTCAAATATTTCAGCTCCTGAATTTGGCTACCATTTTTCTAGAACACTAGCCATACAAAATTAATAGGAGTTTGCTTTTCAGTTCAGGTCAATGATGGCTTACACCTGCCCCCAAAAGATATTTGACAAATAGTTTATGGATTAACTCTTCAATGAACTAGTGTCTAATGGTATGGTATAGCAACTCTAACAATGTGGCAGACAGTACTAAAGGAGTAAGAGAAATCAAACAGGATTGATGTGCTGTTACTTGGCAAGAGACAATGGCTGGAAGGTTCTGAAGTGAACCCTGGTTTCCATAGCTCTCAATCCCAGTGATTCCTGGCCTGCTAATGCTGTTGTTTTCCTAAACAATAGACCCAAATACCCCAGAATAATGTCCAATACAGCTACCTATCCAATGTCCCTTAGTGATGCCATCACCGCTAATAGTGAATATGGTCATACTTTGTTTTCTCCGAGAGCCAACCACAGTTTTTTATGCATTGTCTCATTGAATCTCCCAGGAATACGATTGGTAGGTAGTTCCATTTACAAACAAGGAAACTGAGCAGGGAAGGTGGCAAAAGCTCCTGCCAGTCAAGCCTGTTGCTCTGAGTTCTTGCCCTGGGATCCCACAGTGAAAGGGGAGAATCAGCTCCTGGAAATGGTTCTTTGACCCCCCCCCCCCAGGAATGCACACAAAGACACAACTACACAATAACAGAATTTTACAGCTAAATTTAATGAGTGAGGAAACTAAGTTTTGCAGGTATTGAGTAGCTGCCCAAGAACATCCAGTAGCATCAGAGTCCAGTGCTGACCGCTGGAGGACACTTTGCACGGTTTGCACACTTCGTTTTAGCTTGGGGAACTCATAAATAGACATCCTGGCCTTTGCCCCAACTGAAGTAACAGCTTCAGGAGGAAAGACCTTTGGAAGTGGTTACGATTGGGTCAGGGTCCTTATACAGGGTTCTATAGAAGATGCTGGAACCTTCCATCAGGTGAGGCTAATGTGAAAAGATATGGATGATAAGGAAGTAAGGCTCGTCAGATCCCTGCTCAGTTTGCATCTTGGTCTTAAACTTCCAACTCCAGAACTGGGAGAAACAACTTTGCGTCAAAGGTGCTTTGTTAAGGTCACCTGCGTGGACCAGGACACACATGATAAGGGAGAAGTGTCAATCAGGGCAGATTCCCCTAGAATCAGGATGGGACTGAGGCATGACGGTCACAGTCAAACATGAAAATAGTTTAAGTCCCTAATAGTGTAAATTTAATATAATAGCATACCCAACAGCACAGCTTAGTCTGGCCCAGCGCGTGTACTCAGAACACTCATGCTAGCCTACCTTCGAGAAAAGTCATTTAACACACACAAAGCCTATGTTATCATAAAGTGTTCGGTACACCATATAACTTAGTGGATACTCTATTAAAAGTTCAACACAAGGGTCCTACAGGGCTCCACCATTATAGTGCATGCGGTTAGTGTACGCTAAGGTCATTAAGGTGGATACATAATAGCTTCACCCTACCGTAAAGTCAGAAAATTAAAACTATAAGTCAAATCACTGTAAACAACACCATCAGTTATTAAAAGACGGAATTAGATCATAAAGAACCAGTCATTTGGTATCTGCTCGTCTTTGGTTTATCCAAGTCTGTGAGAGACTGATTTTTGTATAAAGGCTTTGCGGCTTGGGCAGATTGGATTTGACCAGCTCCACCTGATGTCTGTGGAAAGTGGGCAGCTGAGGACACGCCCAGCAAATGAGTGAATCGCTTTCAATTCTACAATCGCTCTTCTCTCTTGAAGCAACCAAACAAAGTTGTTGCCAGGTCAAGAGAAGATGAGGTGGGGGAGAATGCCCAGTGCATAAGAGCAGTTGGTTGGACGCGGCTCCATGCACGCCTGCAACCCTAGTGCTATGGCAGGTAGACAAGAGGCTCGTCAACCTTGCTGGCCACCACCCTAGGTTCAGTAAGAGACTGTCTCGAGCGAGCGAGGCAGTGGCAGAACATGACCTCTGTACTCACACAGAGAGGTAATACAGTCATATGTAAGCCCAACGCACAAACGTGCGCGCGCATGCGCACACACAATACATACACACATGCACAACACATGCACACATGCGCACGCACACACATGCACAATACATACACACATGCACAACACATGCACACATACACAGACTGAATCACTCTCTATCTTAATTTCTGAGGCAGGGTCTCTTACTGAACCTGGAGCTCACCAATTCAGCTGGGCGGACTATCCAATGAGCCTCAGGGATCTGCCTCTGCCTCCCCAGCTCTGAGATTGCAGAAGCCTGTGGCCATGCTGATTCTCGGGTCCTCCTGTCTCCACAGCAAGAACTCTACCAACTGCTGTCTCCCTAGCCCCAAAATAAAAATTTTTAAAGAGTTTTTTTTAATTAGAAAGCTTTGTTAGGAGGATTTATTATGAACCATGTTTCCATTTACATGTGGTTATCATCAAAGAAATGAAAAGGAGGAAATAAAAATGCAAGGATGATGTATTTGTA
The DNA here is from genome assembly GCF_903992535.2 of Arvicola amphibius. Lineage (NCBI taxonomy): Eukaryota > Metazoa > Chordata > Mammalia > Rodentia > Cricetidae > Arvicola > Arvicola amphibius. The sequence continues at coordinate 23,078,102 of NC_052057.2, read as the reverse complement.
TGAAGACAGTAATTTACAGAGTTTTATGTGAGTACATAACCAATTGTAGACATATTTCACAACAGGTTATAAAGAGGAAAGCTCATAATAGCTGATTCCAATACCATATAGTTTAAGAAAGCTCAGTGCAAGGGCAGAATAGAGGCCAAGCATGGGATGAAAAGGGGAGAGATACCTTATCTCAGTTTAGTGTTGGAGAACGAGAAGCTGTGTAAGCCACATTTTAAATGAACGCTGATTGTAAAGGCCAAACCATGAATTCTGCATCAAGAGAGAACTTGTGATTTGGCCTCTTATATGATCACTAGGAGCGTACACATTTTCTTTTAACTTCACAAGAAAGTATCTCTCTTCACTAGGTATAATAAGTTCATGAGAGCAACAGGGGCCGGAGGAGAGATGGCTCAGCGGTGAGAGCTCAGTTCCCAACACTCAAGTCAGGTGACTCAGAATGGCCCCTGATTCCAGCTCCGGGGAATCCAACGCCCTCTTTTGGCATTGGCCGGCACTGGAAGCCTGTGCAAATACATGTACACAGACACACATGCTCATCAATAAAATAAAAACAAATCTTCAAAATGTGAGCAACAGAACTTTAATGCCCACTGTCTCTAACTGGTATCAGGAAGAGTGAGAAATTACCCATAAATATCTGAATAAAAATTAAAGTGTTATATCATAATCAAAGAGTTCAATAACTGGATTGAATTTCTTGGCTTTCATTTTTACACTGGTTTGTGTTCAATTTTGTTTTTCTGCAATAAACTCTCCCTCTGCCCTGCTTCCAGCAGTGTCTGGGAGCTATCCTCCACTTGGTGTGTAGAGGGCGCTGTTGTAAAGAAAATGTCCTGATTAAAGGCCCTGATAAGAATCTAGGCCAGTTTCCTGCTGTCTTTGTTGCCATGGAGACCACACTCCAGTGAAGGGCGATGGATTCCGTGGGCCCCATTTGGAACTGTGTAACAGCAGACGCCTTTACTGCCTTTGTTTCAATCTTTGCCCTTGCAAAGCAACTCAGGCCGGAAGCCGCGCTGAGGAAGTCCATGTTTGTCTGCCCGATTTTGTTTCCTCTGTACACATCTGTCTCCCGAGGGGAGTGCGCTGGCACGATGAGTCAATGCGGAAGACGTGAATTCATAGCTGGAAAAAGAAATGCGCTTTCCTCCAGCCAAAGAAACAATTCAAATTCTTTTAAAGAGAAAAAAAATGTCTTATTAGATGTTTGCTTATGCGGTTACTATTTGCGGTAACTACTTGGGCGTGCCAATTGTTTCGTCACCCGAAATGTCTGAGACACACATGCCAGGGTATAGGTTTCTGTTGGTAAAAAACAAACAAACAAAACCATATTTTGCTGCAGATTGGCAGTCAAGAGCCTGCGTTTGAATTCAACTGACCTGTATTCTATTGATCTTCTATTCCATCCTAGGCTGCCTTCTGCATCCACGGATTGGGGTTCTAACCACCGCAGAGTAATTGAAGGGTCCCATCACTGTGATAAACACACGGAGTAATCATCCTGTAAGGAGAGAGGTTGATTTGGGTTCACAGTCTGGGAGGGTTCAGTGCACAGGTGACTGCTTTTGGGTATTTGATGAGGCTGTGTCGGTCATGGTGGAACTGAGGGGGATGCAAAGCCGTGACCAGGAAACCAAAGAGAAGAGGGGAGGAGCTGAGGGTGCCGCTGTGCCCTAGGCACCTAAGGACCTGCCACCAGGTGGGTGGTGTCCACTAGCAGCTGTACTAGCTCCCAGTAACACCATGCTGGGAGGTTGTACTGGCTGGCTTTATGTCAACTTGACACAAGCTATTACCATCGGAGAAAAGGGAACCTCAAATAAGAAATGCCTCCATAAAACAGGACTGCAGGAAAATTCTGCAGGCCGTTTTCTTATTTCGTGATTGATGTCGGAAGGCACAGTCAATTGTGGGTGGGGCCATCCCTAGGCTGGTGGTCCTGGGTTCTATAAGAAAGCAGGCTGAGCAAGCCATGGGAGCAAGGCAGTGAGCAGCTCCCCTCCAGGGCCTCTGCATCATCTCCCGCCTCTGGGGTCCTGCCCTCTGTGAGTTCCTGACCTCGCTGCTTTTGATAATGAACTGTGATACGAAACTGTGAGAGAAATAAACCCTTTCCTCCCCAAGTTGTTTTTCGTTGTGGTGTTTCATCCCAACAATAGTGACCCTGACTAGGTCAGAAGTGATTTCAGCTCAGGTTATAGCAGCAGTCTAGCAATGGTCAGTCTGTCTCCTTCACTGTGGGAGGACTGAAGGTGGAGCTGGAGCTCAGGACGGGGTCTTTGCCTACCGCGCGTGGGACTCTGGGTAAACACTTTCCCAAACAGCAGCAAGGGCGAGGGCTCTTGATGCTACAGCGCACAAACCCCTTCACCTTTTCTATCCCCATCATTTAATTATCGCGTACAAGACATTAGCAGCAACGCAGAAACTGATAAGAAAAGTTAATTAACTCCTCCAAGTTTCTTATAACAATTAAGCTCCGAACCTTAATTTGCTTTCTGTTGCTATGGTAAAACATTGACCGAAGCCAATCTGGAGAGGGAAGGGCTCGTTTAATCTTCCAACTCCTAGCTCCCTTCCATCCCCAAGAGAAGCAATGGCAGGAACTCAAGGGGGAAACTGAGGCAGAGGCTATAGAAGGATGGTTTTTACTAGCTTAGCCCCTGGTTGCTCAGCCTGCTTTCTTATATACCCTGGGACCCCCCTTCCAGGGGTGTGCAAGCCCTCCCACATCAATTATCAATCAAGAAAATGCAACACAGTTAACCTACCATCAGACAGGCCAGTCTGATGGAGGTGTTTCCTCAGTTAAGGCTCCTCTTCCCAGATGACTCACTTGTGTCAAATAACAAAAACCAACCCAGTAAACAGATTTCCTGACCCCTGGGCATGGGCTCGTGTCCGCATGCTCAAGTGACTTTTGTCAGTATATGCAACAGTTCTAAGCGCCTGTGGATTTTGAGGTGTTCTAGCTTCAATACCTTCCTAAACGCCATCCAAGAGAAACTCACACGATGAATGGGGGTCTTTCTTAGGTGTTAAATTTTCTATAGGATAACCTTAGTACTCCGTAAGATCCAAATATCAATGGCTAGGGTGTAAGCAGTGTGCCAGAGACAGATAACTTCCTTTATGTCTGTATGTGATGGACATAGAATTTTGTTTCTAATACATTCCAACGGTGACACTTTCTCCGAAGAATACAAATCTATGGTCCCCACAAATCTACGAGTTAGTGACAGACACTCAGACCACTGAGCTTCTGAGTTGAGACAATGATTTGTCCAACTCTCATTGTGGTCCCCGAGGAGAGCAGATTTGTAAATGATTCTCTACAGGTTCAAGCAGTGGAAGCCAAAAGGAAGTCAGAAACATGATCCACATTCTGCCTTTGTGTCTGTAACTACTATCCCTTTTGCAGCAATCACGTGGCTCAAATCTAAAGCTTGGTTTTTTTATCAAAAGAGTAATCCTAAAAGAACAGCTTGGTGGAGGCAGAGACAAGTGAATCTCTAAGAGATGGAGGCCAGCCTGGTCTGCATAACGAGACCCAATTTCAACACAACAAAATAAAAACAAAATGACAGTTCTCATAGAATCTTTGTTCCCATAGCAATATAAGGTACACTCACTTGTTACATTTTGCTCAAATCAGCCTGTGGGTGTGGTATCAAAGAATATATAACCATGTTGGGTTCTGATTTAAAAATTATTCATTTGAAGTAGGTTTATATTTGGTTAATAGTTATTTTAAAGATAAAGACAATACTTTTGGCTCAGAAAAGTAGCTAAAGTTCATTGATGATTTGTTTCCTATTCATGGTCTTCAGATATCAAATCCTTCAAATGATTGAGGAGATAAATGAGGCACAAGAGTTTCAGAGCTGAGTGGCAGAGCCAGGTTCAGTCCTAACCCAGGTGATTAGCAGTGCTGTGCTCTTGGGGAATGTGCCAGAGCAGGCCTGGATGTAGGACCAAAGAGGGCACCACCAAAAGACCCTGTTTTGCCCAGACTGGATGTGAATTCTTTATAAACAAGTTCATTTCAGGATAACTGAGGGAAGGCAGAGCAATCCAGACACAGTATCTCACCCCTTCGGCAAAAATCACTAGAAAATCGTGTGGGTGTCTTTTGGTGACTTATCGATTCACGAGCACAAACACTGTGTTGCGAGTTGTAAGGATTTTGAGTCCATAGATCTATAGACTGAAAAAACACAGAGAAAAGGTGGGGACACACATTTCCGAGGCTATCTAATAAGTGGCCAATAAGCATTTATTGAATGATGACAACAGCTTCAGAACAAGGGTGTAACCCTTTGGATTGGAGGGGATGGGGAAAGTAGGGGCATGAACCCTTCAACCGAGCCTTGGTCTATAGAAGGGATTTAGACCAAGCCTATATGAAAGTGGACTCAAAATAGGGGCATTTTTATGGAAAAGAAAGCATATAAGCATACAAGTAGGAAAGAATAAGCCCCTTCTCAGTGAATCGAATCAGCTGATACACATTCATTTTAAAGCATAAACTGTCCATCCACCCAGCCATACAACCATCTAACAACGTTTATTACTCATCAGACACTGGGTCACGACTGGAGACACTGGTAGGTGGAATTGGAGACGGATGCGAGGACATCTGGAATGCCAGCTCCAAAAGACAGACTTTCAGTTGATGATAAGCCATTGATGGTTTTTGAGCTACAGAAAGAGAATTTGAAATTTGGCTATGGAAATGGCAGAGGGACAAAATTAAACAGAACGGACGGCAGAGAAAGGGGCAGGGAATCGGACATATACAAGGACCTTCTGCCAAGGTCCCTGGAGGAGGTCTCTGGGCTCTGAGCAGACAGGATGATGGCAGGGAGATGGGTTGGGGATGCCTGGGATTTGGAGATGTTGTAGGGAATCAACACACAACTAGAGTAAGAATAGGGAGACTAGACATCAGCATCCCAGCTCTTGGAGAGCTGGTGTAAGAAGATGCTGCCAGTAAATCAGGAAGGCGTGGACAGGAGTTATTCAGTCTGGGTATGTCTCCTTCCTTAAGACCTCTCTTACATCTGCCCCGTCTTGATAGACCCTTCTGACCACAACTGAGCAGAGATTTTGGGGGCAGATGAGGCCCATATTCTTGGTCCCCGGCAGCACGAAGCATGCACTTTATCCTTAAATGTAACATATTTTAAAACTAGTATCCAAGCTGAGTTTTGAGTACAACTAAGGTTTAAAGTGATCAACACTTCATAGATAGAAGATCAGATTATCCTGCAAAAAATAATTTAACATTTCATTACTTTCTTTAACTCCTTGATGCCAGAATGCTCAGAAAGACCTCAAGGAAAATCCCCACCCTGTATTTCCCCAGAGGAAAAGGGCTATAACCTCCCTCTGCTGCTCTTCTCGGGTAGATGGACTCCATTACAGAGGTCTAAATGCATCCGTTTTCCCCCAACCCGTTTTTCTTTTAATCTAAACCTTTTTTGTTCTCAGCTGTTTTATCATGGCATCTCACAAGGAATGGCTTTGTTTTTTTTTTTTAATTTCATCTATGGAGCTTGCTGCCATTTTCCAATGGGATGTTGTGAGCAGGGGAGGCAAAATGACGTTCAGCAGAAAACCCCCAGCATGTCAGACAGTTCAACACTTTCATTGATTCCACTCACTGAAGCTTGGGCGGTAAATGAGGACATATTACTTGACACTGGAATGACTTTTTCCTGTGTCTTTTCTGCTGCGCGATGACAGATAATTTCTTCAGCAATCGCTGTGTTCTTTTCATATTCTTGGAATCCTGGTGTTGGAAGGAAAACATCAAAAAGTTCGTCGTGTTTCATCTCCCGCTTGCCAACAGAATCGTGCTTAAACCGTCCAAGATGGATCCCTTGCTGTCTGTTGTGCTCTCTGAGGTTCAGACTGGGAGAAGGGTCATTGGCAGGATGCTGGGAGCACACTTAGACCACGCCATAGTCCTGCTGCTTATCTACCCACATCACAAAAACCCTGTAGACACGGTTGAGCGTGGTTGAGTAGTCACCTGGTAGATATCCTGTAATGAAAATGGTAGAATACGCAGAAAAAAAGGAGTATTTCCTTTAGAAAACAACATTTTTGATCTCAAAGAAATTTTGTGTATGTGCTTATGAGTACATTTTGTGCGCATTTGTGTATAGCTACATGTTTGTTGAGACCAGAGAATATCCTTCAGTTCTGTTTCTCCTTGAACACCGCCATCAAGGTCATCAATTAGGCTCTGCATGTTTCTGTTTCCCCGACATTGGGCTTATAAATTCCACTATACCTGCCTTTCTAAAACAAAAATGAACAAACAACAGCCATGGGTTCTGGAGAGTAAACTTGGGTCCTATTCTTGGGTATAGAGTATATTATAGGCTGAAATAAATATCCTCAGGCCCAACTAGAAATTTAAACATATATATATATATATATATATATATATATGTAGTTTCAGAAAATAAACCGGTACGTAAATATTGCTATTGAAACATGGCTGCCAGGGGAGTCAGTGGCTAATAGTTCTCCCCTGCTCATTCTTTGAGTTCTATGTTGTAGTTGGTTTGTGTTATTTTGGGACTGCATCTCACTGTGTAGCCCAGGCTGGTCTCAAATTTACAATCTTCTTGCAGTGCTGGCACTGTAGGTGTCCTGACATGCCTGGCTGCTGAGACCTGTGACCTGTGACTGTCCACACATGTCCCACGAGGGGTGTGGGAGTACTGCATGCACACTGCTATGGGAGAAACAGTTCCAGAGTCAAGTTCAGGGATCTCAGATCCCGCCCCACTTTGAACTTGGGTACACTTTAACACATTAAACTATTTGGAGTTCACTGAATAAACTGGTTGTGACATTTGGACACAGGACCTCCGATGGCACAAGTTCTATTCACCACCTACTTTTTAAGGACACACTGCACTTGGGGCTAACGTTCAGTTTTACTTAAGGGAGAGCCCATGCCTAACTCATTTTTGTATGTTTGTGGCATGGGCTAGCTTACATCTACCATGCAGTCATTAAAAACTTATGCATCTTAAAGAGATATGCTTTGTGCGTGCGTGACTAGATGACATCAATATCCAAAGAGAAAGCTGGGATGCCGAGATGAGTGGGGGAACACATCCTGCCATCCAGAGGTTTCTTTATAAAGAAAGTAGGCATCCTGTCATTCTCATACCATGCTTGTGATGAAATCCTTGGTCCCGCCCTCCTCTTAAATGACCCATGCCCTCAAACTTTAGATGGCAGTCAAAGCACTTATGGCCCTGGATATACATCTGATTCATACTTAATGTTGATCATTAAACCATTGGAAAAATCTCCTCTAAAATATTGCAGCCAAGCCATTTGGAAATGAGACATCTTGAGAGACCCTCGGTAGCCCACAGACCATTGCACCCGGGGCTGCAGAGAATGTCCTCACTGCCGACTTGCAGCTCTGAGTCCTATGCTTGTGAGATGTGACACAGTAGCACTGCCAAAGGCTGACCAAGGCCCCAGAGGCACCGGTGGCTGGCCGGCATGTGAGAGAGATGCTAACAGTAACCACAGGGCTTTGGCATCTCCCCTGCCACACGTGTTTCTCTTTGACACCCAAGTACCCAGAGGAAAATGCCACCCAAAAGGCTGTTTTGCACAGCTCTGCCCTGGTGAGTTTCTTTGTCAACTGGATACACCTAGTAAGAGGGATCCTCAGTTGAAGAACTGCGTCCATCAGCTTGGGCTGTGGGTATGGCAGTGTGGCATTTTCTGGACTGATACTTGATACACTAGGATCCAGCCCACTGTGGGTAGTGCCATCCTTAGGTGGTCTTGGGCTATAAGAAAGGCAGCTAACACAAGCCCGGGAGCAAATATGTACACAGTGTTTCTCCATGGTCTCTTTCAGTTCCTGCCTCTAGGTTCTTGCCTTAGCCTTCCCTTGATTGATGTGGGAGAGTTCTTCTGTTTTAATAAAGAAACTGCCTTGGCCAGCCCTTAGGAGGGTGGAGTAGACAGAACAGGAAGAAGGAAGTGAGGTAGATGGCTCAGTCAGATGCTATGCCTCTCCTAAGTTAGTCAGACTGCCATGCCTCTCCTGAGAGAGAGATGCAATGAAGCTCCAGCCCAAGATGGACATATGTTAGAAACTTCCCGGTAAGGCAACACTTCATGGTGCTACACAGATTATTAGATATGGGTTAATCAAGATGTGAGTAAGAGGCTGAAAATAATAGGCCAGGCAGTATTTAAAAGAATACAGTTTCCGTGTAATTATTTTGGGTGTAAAGCTAACTATGCTGGAGCCAGGCAGGATGAAAAACAGGCCTGCCCGCAGCCCATCACTACACTTGATGATGAACTATAACCTGCAAGCCAAATAAAGCCTTTCTCCCTCCACCTTGCTTTTGGGAAGTGTTTTCCAGCTACAGGGAAGTGGGGCAGAGTCACCTTGTGATTCGCCCACATGGTGAGAGGAAACTGGGAACACATAGGATTGAGCAGCGTTCCAGCATCAGCCTAACCCATGTTACGGAAAAAATCACTGTAGAAGCATCTTCAAGCTTGTGAATGAGTCATCCCAACCACAATTCACTGCGAGTGACATTTACCTTAAAGTACTCCTTTGGGAACAGACGGCATGGAGTCCTTTTGTTTTTCAGACAGAATGTCACTGTGGTATTCAGACTGGCCTTGAAGTCCAACTGGTGGTCCCCCTCCAGCCTCCTCCGTGTTTAGATGATAGAAACATGCAACCACGTCTAGTTTAAATTTTTCTTTCACCCCAAAAAACGAGAAGGTGGGAGGGAGAGGTCACGATGTCTTCAGGCTATAATCCCAGCACTAGGGAGGCTGAGGCAGGAGGATGGACAGCTCAAGGCTAGCTCTAGGTTTGTAGTGGGGCTCTGTGTCAAACAAACAAGGGCGAGAGACACAACTCAGTGGCCGAGTGTCAGTCTAATGTGAACAAATTCTGGGCTTGATCCCCACTATTGAAAAATAATTGGGGGTAGAGTATTGAGAGAAAGACGTAGAGTTTCTTTAATGTCTGTATCTAAATTTCACCAAAACCTCCTTTTTTTTTTCCAGTTCGTCCTCTTATAAGGCTTTCAGTTTTATCTCAACTAGAGATAGACTGGGTCTACAGGTTATTCTAATATACCATTTTTCTTAGATTATTGTGAGACCATAACGCCATCAGTTACGAACAAAAGCATATCTGCTGTTAAAGCCATGCGTTGTGCATTGGCTCTCATTGCTGTTGGAACTCACATTCAGAAGCTGGGTGGGGGGCAGGGGAGGGTCCCTGTTCTGAGTAGCTGGATCCCTGGTGTTATGGAAACAAAGAGCTCTTGCCTCATAGCCTGTTGGTGTATGCAGTCATAAATGTGACAGTTACTGGGGCTAGTCGCCTTCTCTGCCTTCCTGCAGACCTGAGACTAACACACTAACGCGTTCCTTACTGGTAACAGATGCCCGAGCCGAGCCTTTGAAATCCCCCTGTTGATTCCATTAGAGGAAAATGGCTTTATGCAGTGGTCTTGGGGAGGGGGGGGGGCGATTGCTGTTGTGTGGACCCCTGCCTGAGTACCATGCTTTTCTCTTGTAGGTGATGTGCCTTCAGGACTTTTTTGGTGACGATGACATTTTTATTGCATGTGGACCAGAGAAGTTCCGTTACCAGGATGATTTCTTGCTAGATGAAAGTGGTAAGAAAAAAAAAAAAAAGTTCAAAACCCGGGGAAATTTGAGGCAGCTTTCCAAAATGAACTGCACCAGGCCAAGATTATGTCAACTCCAAAGCCACCAAATCAGTTTCAGATCCTCTCCTGCCTTGTCTTTCCTATATCTTGCATTTCTTTGATTTTTTTAAAATATAGAAAACAGATGAAATGAAAATTGAAAAGGTTAATCCATTTGGAAGAATACATTCCTAATGGCTAATTTATAGCCGTTTAATAACTAAGCTGATGCCTTTCAGGGAACCACGGTGTGGATTTCGATACTTTTAATTATTTATTTGCCTAAAAAAAAATTTATGGCGGATGGATTTGCAATCATAAAATTACCAAGTGTGCTCCCAGACTCAGCTTTCATGTGGCTTCCTCTAATTCCTGAGAAAATGGTTTGGCACTGGGTCCCTGAAGTACATTGGAATTTATATGTCATTAACATCTGTGAAGTGTCAACATGGTCGCTTCCTTCCCTTAATGAACTAAATGTGACCCTTGGTGATTAATAAGAGGGGGGATACTGATAAATAGAGAAATGGATGGAAAAGCCTACGATTTTCAGAATGATTTCCTTTTGTGGGGCCTGGGGAGTCACCTCAGAATCTTACAGTGTCACTGGTAAAACAATCGCCCAGGACACCCTGCTGGGGTAATGTCACTTCTGATTTAACTAGGGAACTATGACATCGTTACTGACACTTTGAATTCTGTCTAGTTTGAGAAAGTTTTGGAAGTCATAAGTGAATTCGTGGCTACATCGACAGGCTGGGTGGGCGGTGCTGAAGCGCATAAGGTAACGGCCAGTGCTGGCCCGGCCCGACTGCACCCTAAAACGTCATTTCATGCTCATCTCGGACCACTTACGTGTGCTGTCGTGATGGGCCACATGTAGACATTTTCTCAATGACAGATGCCACACACCGTGGAGTCTCGTGACTCTACAGTGCTCAGGCACGCACAGCCAGCCTTTCTTCTTTATTAACTAGTTTATATGATGTTCCTTCCCCCCATTGGCCACCTGAACACGCAGGTCACAGCACATACCCTTATCGTTAAGCAGCACAGACATGTCCGTAGATAACATCAATGATACGCACCTAAACGTTCACTAATCCATGGCTTAGGGAATGCGGGCAAGGAGAACTGGCCACCGTCATGAAAACTTCAAGCAGAGCTGGCATGAGTGTGCCAACGACAAGATTTATTGCCCTGCAAGGCCCTCGCTGGAGGATTACTTTGGCATCTCTTTCCCTCCAAATAAGTTTTCTCTAAATATATGCCATCTTCCTAATGGATACACATGTCCTCTTGGGGCAAGGATTTATGGAAAAGTCTCATTCACAAGATGTGCTCAGGGAGGAGAGTGCCCCACCTTGTTTAAGGACAAAGCAGCTTTGCCATTTTGTGGAACAAGCAAATGTTTCTAGCCAGGGCACCGAGCTGACAGCATGGGTTTTGAGAAAAATAAATGGCCTTGACTTTCAATTTAAAGAAAATCGCTGCTTTTGATAGGGCAGTCTGGGACACCAGACGTGTTCTGCCGGGAAAGCCCACTTGCTGCTTTGAGAGTGAGAACAGCCTGTTTGCCTGGCCTGGAGTACAGCTTACTTCCAATCATCAGAGCTGGCCACTGGAGTGCAAAGCCTCCCTACCCTTTACCTAGTCATAGGCTGACTTCAGGCTGCCACTCCCACCTGGTGCCTCTTGGGAAGCCACACAGCTGGCTGGTCCACTGCTGTGGTAAAATAGGCTGCCAGCCCGGGAGCTTCAGCCACCCACCACCAACGTTTGCAGGCAGACGTTCTGCAAAGTATATCAGAAAGCTGCCGGAAAAAAAAAAAAATCTTACCAATTTCCCTCATTATCAAAATGCATATGGAGGTGTAGCTCAGTGAGAGGGGGCTCCCTTGCTCCCTCCCCAACCTTGCTAGAGAGACAAGTGGGGGCTGGAGAGATGGCTCCTCTGTTAAAGGATGCTTTAGCAAAGAACCTGGGTTGGACTCCAGACAGCCACAGGGTGGCTCACGACTGTCTGTAACTTTAGTTCTAAGAAACCCAATACCTTTCTCTGTCCTCCGGGGGGCACCAGGGACATGCATGGTGTATAGACATACATGTAGGCAAAACACACATGTACATAAAATAAAATAAAAGTGAAAGTATCTTAAAATATAACACAAGTGTATGTACACACACACTCACACAGACTAACACACACCCATGCATGCACACACATGTACACACATACGCACACACATGCACGCACACAGACACATACGTACACACATACACATACACACATGCACACATACACACATGTACACACATACACACACGTACACACATACACACATGTACACACATACACAACACATATACACATATATACGTACACACACGTACACACATACACACATACACACACATACACACATACACACACATACACACATACACACACACACACTAGTCATCTTTTGACACTTAGCCCTTTGAGAGAGCTCTACAAACCATTTTGTTGCGCGCCTTACTTCCTTTCTCCCGATAAATATGTTCTACCCAATTCTCTGTGTGAAATACATTTACTGTGAAACTTATCCTCCCTCATTCTAGAAGAAACACGTGGGCACAGGAGGGGGGAAGGAGAGTCGACTAAAGGAAGAAAAAAATCTAAATTGAGGTTTTTACTTCCTTGGATGAACTTACCCAGTCTAAATTCTCACGCTGACAACTGCAATTTTCCTGATGCTTGAACAGCGTGTTCTGGGCTAATGTATTAAAATGTGAGTCTTTTTATAAATGCTCTGAGTGTGATTTAACCCAGCTCATCTCTTCTTACTAAGCTGTATCTGAACATTGATGCTGTATATATGAAGTTCCATAGTAAACTTCCTTAAAGGTGTGCGATGACATCTGCAGAATTAATATTTTTCCTAGTGCAGAGGCACACTTGATTTAATGGTGTCAGGAAGTGGCCTTGTGTATCCAAAGCAATGCTTTTATCTTATCTTTAGAAATGAACCCAGCCACTAGTGTGCCTGGAATTAGGAAGGATGCATACCCCCCAAAAAATCACTAGCAATCTCTCAAAGACATTGCCCCGGGGCTTTCCAATGGCTACTTCTGGAGCATATATATATATATATATATATATATATATATATATATATATATATATTTCCCAGGCCACATGGGAGCGGGATCAGCATCGGAAATGAGCGACCATAAGTACTCCTTCCCATCTTCACGTGCTACATGGGGTGCCTTCCTTGTTCTGATTCAGAATGTAACCATTTTAGCAGGGTGTCATCCATCAAGAGAGTTTTGGCACCTTACAATGGCGACCAGAGTGCTATATATAGAGACCAGCAGAGGCTGGCAGAGCCGTCCCTTGTGGCACCTGCTGTCTGATGTAGAACGAGGAACCAGAGTGAAGGAATATGCCAAGTTGGAGACAGGAAGCTCAACACGGCGTTGCTTAGACCCCAATGGCAAACCAGTGAGCGTGGCACTTACTGCCATTTGGAAGTGGCAGGGTTTGCTTGAATACTGCCTGCCTTGCCCGCATCAACTCCTTGGTGATGAACCTGGCCTAGATGTCACATTTTTGTCTTGTCCCTCATCCTCAAAGCCTATGTCCCCACTCTTCCTGGCTTCTTCTGCTACTTATAATCATTATATAGTCTTGCCATGGGTGGCTCACCACTGTCCAGTCAACAGCTTACTTGAAAGCCTAAATTTCTCTTACTTTTCTGAGATCTTGAAACTCAGGCCAGGAAATCATTTTTTGAAGCTTATATACTTTTTGCCTCTTGTAGTTCATTAGCTTCTTAAGGCTGCTGCACAAATAAATGACCACAAACTAGACAGCTAGGTAACAGGAGCTACTAGAAAAGATCTTGAACGTTATCACAAAAAGATGAAAATGCCTTTATTAATTCTTTACGAATTTCATATAAGCACTCCATGTATTTTAACCAATATTTACAAATTCCCCACCTTCCTGGATTTACCCACTCATATCTCCCAACTTCACATTTTCTTGTTTTGTGTTTTTTTAAGATAAAAGCAAAAAATATTTGAAGTGGTGGATAAGCTAATTACCCAGACTTGATCACTCTACATTGTGTATTGAAACATCACATTATATGCCAGAAATATGTTCAATATTATGTACCAACTATAAATAAGCATTTCAAATATTGTGATGAGGGGAAAGCCCAGAGACTTACTATGTTGCAGCGATTGAGGCAGAACGTTCAAAATGAAGTCATGGGTAGAGAATTGTCTGGACTATGAGGCAGAATCGGTCCCTCCCTCTTCCACCTAGTGGCTGCTGGCTGTAGAGCAGTCTTGCTTTCCTGGCCTTGCAGGGAGCATCCTTCCAAGATGCCCCCTCCATCCCCACGACTCAGTATGTTTATCCCATTTCCCTCTTCCTCGAAGGTCTCCAGTTGTTAGATAAAGATCTCTCCTCATCTCTAGAACATCTTCAAAGACCTTTTTTCCAAATGACTTCATGTTCACAGGTATCAGAAGTTGGGACTTAAACGGGGCTTTCTGGGGGACAACTATCTCTGCACACAGTGGAGATCGGTGAAAGCCATCCAGATTTTAGTTGAACTAAATTTATTTCCTCTAATTTTTAAAATTACTGGAAGGGCACTGAGTGTTTATGTGTGTACCCTGTTCATGCATTGCCCATGAAGGTCAGAAGAGGGCACCAGATTCCCTAGACCTGTGGTTACAGATGGTTGTGAGCCACCATGTGGGGGCTGGGAATTGAACCAGGTCCTCTGCATTAACAGCAAGTGCTCTTAGCCACTGAGCCATCTTGCCAGCACCTTGAGTTTTTCTTGATCCACTGTCCTTGGCTTTGTGCAATGATATCAATAGTCTAGTTGCAGAGTTGCTAATGGCAGAGCTGTCTGTGGTCTGCCCTTCATCTGATGAGCTAAACAAATGCTCTCAGGAGATTTCACACCACAGTGTTGAGGGTCCCCTTGAAACCTTTTGTCTAAGCTGTGAATGAGTGCTTTCACAGGCTCAGGGGCCTATGTGTCTCCTTGACTAAACTCCCAGTCCAAGAGATACTGATGCAGAGCTGATAGCCAATAACCTCTACTGAAAGCCCATTAGCTCCTTGCAAGTAGAGGCTTGTCTTCTGGTCGTTACAGGGTTCTGCTTTGGGGTCTGTGTGCCTTAGTAGAGCTAGAAGTGTTCATCTGATCACACCAAGGAGTCTATCCTATCTAAGAAAGTAAAATTGAATGGCTATATACAAGGGTCTGTGCTGTATGATTCGAATGGAAAGAAAAGCCAGGAAAAGCCAGCTCCCAGGCAGACTGCTCTTGTCGGCCAGGAACAGGTCAGTTTTATTGGCCGTATGTGAGAACTGCTTTTCCTTACCTGCAGGCTTAATGTCAGATGTGTGATTTGGTCCATTCCCTGTGTGCCCTGAGGGTCTATATTTCAAGTCTTCTTGTTAAAGAAAGAGAGATGAAACAAAGCTATATTTATATTTGTGTGTACACATGTACATACAAATCTGTATATGCATAAACAGCACAGAACTGAAGAACAGAATAAATAGTTAAGCTTTGGTAGCTTTTTTTTTAAGTGTGTGTAGGCATTTTGTTTGCCTATTATCTGTGCCACATGCATGCAGTACCTGTGGGGACCAGAAGAGGGCATCAGATCTCCTGGAACTGCAGTTACAGATGCTTGTGAGCAGTCATGTGGGTGCTGGGAATTGAACCTAGGTCCTCTGCAAGAGCAGTCAGTGCTCTTAACTGCTGAGCCATCTCTCCAGTTCTATTAGATTTCTCTTGAGATAAGGTCTCACTATTTCTGTCAGACTAGCTGTGTTTCACTATAAGTCTCCAGCTGGCCTTCAACTTGAGATCCTTCTACCTCAGCCTCCAGAGCGCTGTGAGTATAAGTGCCTGTCACCACAGGAGACACAGACTTGAAACTTGTCAGATTCTGAAAGCCGAAGACGTCTCTAAGAAGGCTAAAGTGTGATGCATGCACGCGCACATGCACAGTATCCTACCAGCCAGGACATGAGTCTAGCTCTCCCAGGCTAACCATCTGGGATACAGTGTTCTTCCTGGGTATGAACATCTTTCCACAAGGGACATTCCCTCAGCTCCACATGGGAAGAAGACTCCCATGGTGTGAGGTACCCATGCCTAGTTGGTACATATTTCTGTAACTGCTCCATCCTGGATCTGGTGATGACCTGAAGCCACAGTTAGTGAAAATACTGAGAAAAAAAATGAAGTTTAGGTAAAGACCAGGCCTCCCTGTAAAGTGGTTTAAAACTACTGCTTTCAAAATTCACTATATCTTCCATTCATTCATCCATCCATCCATCCATTGAAACTCTTCCACTCATAGATGCACTGTGCAGCAGGAAGTGTGCCAGGAACAACAACTGTAGGTAGCGAGCCATCATACATGATGCCTCGTATTAACCTTGAGCGTTGCTCACATTTAAAGGGACCCGAGGCTTTTCGGCACTGAACTATGACCCAGAGTATTAAGTATTTCTGCTGCTTCTCGTGGGTTTTTTACCTCTGGGAGAGTTATAATGTTAAAGTGATTAATGGCTCACAGCAGACCAATAGTTCTCCGTAGCTTTAATTGGGTTATGAGGCTGCTTCGCAGCAAGTCTTGTGGGCAGATTTCTCCCAGATGTACGATTTGACTGTTTCAGAAGTTATTTCTAGGAATGAATAGGCCGACAAAAATTGTCTTCTGAGAGGAGCATGTCAAATCTGGCATGCTTATTCTTCATTTTCCATTGCGTTCGTTTTGGTTTGAAGAGCTCGGCCTGATGTTTAACGTGGAGGGTGGGGCCGTTTGTCTGAGTTCCGAATAAAGGACACGAAAGCTGCTGGGCTCTGTGCCTTTTGTCAATGAAAGTTTTATTTTCTTTTTCTTTTGTTTTGATTTTAGGATTTTGGATTGCTTTTCTTGTCTTGCTTTATATAAGTATGTATTTGTTTTACATTGAGACATAGAAAGCGAGAGAGGAGAAAGAAAACATGAAGTTGGGTTGGGTGGAAGAGTGAGAGAGGATCTGGAAGGAGGTGAGGGAGGGGAAGAAGTGGGATTCAAATTATGAGAAAACTGTTTCAATAAAAAAATCTAAAAGGAAACAGCAAGGAAGTGCTGAAGACTTTCTTGACCACAAACACCCTTACTGTGAGTAGAGAGGGAAGCCTTCTTGGAGCTCAGTGGTGTACAGATTTGATTGACTGCTATGCCTTGGAGCTGAATAGGGAGGATTCCTGTACATTGGAGGCAGAGGCTAAGCCAGGCACAGGCTAGTCCACTTGTTGCCATGGGAACAATTTCTACACCAGAGATGCAGACACTAGGCCATCACTGCTTATTAAAAGCCACTTTCTCCTTTGTCTTTTGGGGTTCTTCAGGGACTTCAGCAGAGAGAGTCCAGCCTTCTTCCTAATGTGCTTTTGACAGTCAGTGTCTTCCAGCTTGGGCTTTATTTTCTAAAGCGCTCACTTCCCGTGGGCCTCAGATGATCCTCTTGGGAAGGATCTAAAGAGCTCAATGCAGACTCGGACCCATCAAATCACTCATTCACCTCATGTCCCGACCAACAGGCCAACCATGTAGAAACCCATCCACGCCTACCATTCTGTTCATGGAGAAACCCCATCTAGTGCTTTTTGTCTCCCACGAACCCTTATGACGGAGCAGGAGAGCATTGCCTCTGTTTTAGAATGACGGGGTTCCCATCACAGCTGTCTGAGAAACTCTTCCACATAGGGCTGGGTAGTATTCTAGTATGCGTAAGGCTTCATTCCTCACACACCAAACAAAAGGCCATATTAAAAAGGAAAGTCTTTCTTGAAGAATCTGCTCTCTCTAAGGGCTTATGCCTTTGGCAGCCTTGAAGTGGATGATAGGTCCAAACACTGTGTCTTTAGGTACTTTGAAATTTCTGGAAGATGACCCAGCCCAGAGTTCACTTTGGGATCTAGTTTTTACTTCCTTGGGGTCTGGGCGAAACTTGTTTTATGTGTGTGTCTGAGAGTCAGCATACATGTGTAGGTCTCCACTGGGGTCAGAAGAGGGTGCGAGATCCCTTGGAGCTAGACTAACAGGCAGCTGTGAGCCCTTGAAAAATGTGCTGGGGGACTGGAGAGATGGCTCAGTGGTTAAGAGCATTGCCTGCTCTTCCAAAGGTCCTGAGTTCAATTCCCAGCAACCACATGGTGGCTCACAGCCATCTGTAATGAGGTCTGGTGCCCTCTTCTGGCTAACTGTATATATAATAAATAAATAAACATTTAAAAAAATGTGCTGGATACTGAACTCGGGTCCCAAGAACAGCAATGGCTCTGAATCACTGAGCCATCTCTCCACCCCTGAAGCTTTCATTTTGAATCCCTTCATATTTGTGACTGATTCCCTCACCAGCCACATACATAATATTCCAATAAATAATGTCAATTTTCTGACCACTGTGCTGAAGATTCTTTTTTCCCTCCTTTCTCCTTGATTTCTCTCTGGCATGTTCCATTTCTGATGACCTCCCCCCGCCCCCTTGAAATTTCGTTGCCTGGAACTCTGTGGTGTTCTGCAGCCTGATCTTCTGCATTTCTTATTGCTCCTGGGCTCCTTCCAGTTTTGCGTTTTGCCATATATCCTTAGTGGCTGTTCCCTGAGACTCATTCTGCATCCCTTTTTTCTACTTAATTACTCCGCTCCTGGCCAAGTTCATCTACTTTAATGGCTTCAGCAATGATGGTGATGGCCCACAATGATGGTGACAAATGGCAGCCAGATGGTAAGCAATAAGCAGAACCTTTTGAAGTATCTGTAATTTTCCCCATTTTACAATTAAGGAAATTAAGGCTTAGAGATGATAAATAATTTGTCTGAGGCCACACAGCTAGCTAATATAGAAGGCAGAGTTCAAACCCAAGGCTGTCTACATTTGACAATGATTTTTTAACTTCTAAATTCACTGACCGCCTCCCCGTCTACACGTCTACCCTACATCCTTCATATGAGCTACGCAGCCATATAACCAACTATCTGGTTGGACACATCCGTGATTATTCCACAGCCACAGAAACTTCAGCGTGTCCCACACAGAACTCATCCAATGGTGGTCAGCTCGTCAGATTGCATGGCCCTCCTGGTTTCCAGGGTGAGTCCCTGGCCTCTGTACTCCCTGTAACAGAGGCTGGAGCACCAGAAGCCAGGACATGAGTCGTCTATCAGTCCCTCTGAGGCCCACTCTCTAATGCCAAGTCCTTGTCCGGTCAGCAGTGCAAGGGCAGTGTCTCCTGCCTGGGCTGTTGCAAAGGTGCATGAACTTGCTTTCTTAGGTCCAATGATTCCATGACCTTATGACCTTATTTGGACAGACTGACTCTCCTGAGTTTTTGTTTTGTTTTGCTTTGCTTTGTTTAAAGATCACTCCGCACCCAGATTCCTTAGCACGCTAGTGAAGGTGGTCCTACCTTCCCCTACTCAGCCCCAATCAGCTGCTGCCATCACTGTAGAACCTCCTGTTTTCCAGCCCAAGAGATATTTGCTGCTCTCCTCAGTACTGCTTCTCCTCAACATCTCCACCTTAGTCCATACTGTCCCACAAACCTGAGGCCTTTTTCCTCCTTCTCACCCCACCCAAATCCCTCTTGTCCTTTGACAAAAGTCACATGGTTTATAAGGCCTTACCTTGTCTCTTTTGTTTGTCTCAACCCCTGAGTTCTTATTTTCTCAGGTTTTTTTTGTTACATTTTTTTTTATTGTGACATTTTGGTGGTTCTGCCTCACACCACAGGCCTTTCTAAAAACAATGAGCACAGTTTATATTGATCACACTAACGTTTCAGATAACACACTACAGTGTTGTCTTCTCAATCAAATCAGAGAAGTTAAGTAAGGGCCAAAGTCATTATATTTCTGTGTTTCAAATACCTAGCTATTCATAGTTTCCTAAGATCTCTATGTCTCTCTCTCTCTCTCTCTCTCTCTCTCTCTCTCTCTCTCTCTCTGTGTGTGTGTGTGTGTGTGTGTGTGTGTGTGTGTGAGAGAGAGAGAGAGAGAGAGAGAGAGAGAGAGAGAGTTGGCTCAAGTGATAATAGTGGATGATTCAGTCCACGTGTGAACACATTAGAACCTCACAGTTGTGTGAAACCCAGCCCATGGACAGCAGCAGAAGAAAAGGAGATTGTCTGAGCTTGAGAAGGAAGGGCATGTGTGGATGTTCCTCCCAGTTCCTCTTATTTTATTTAGATTCTTGTCAGTTCAGATGATGAGGAAGACGGCTACACTGACTGAGTCGATCTAAGCAAATGGCAGTCTCATCCAGCAACATCTTCACAGACATACCTAGAAATGATGGCTATTCTGGATACTCTGTGAATAGACAGAGGGGAAAAACACATCATCACATAGTCAGTGGCTAACAGAATTGGTAGGAACTGACAGTCATAGTTTACATTTTATTTCACTTAATTATAAGCACCTGCATGTGAGGCAGAAGCATCTTTAATCTCCATATCCCACCTCACCTATAGAGCACCATGAACATAGTAAGGACCCACGATGTGCTATTTAGATTGATGGATACAGATGCTTGCTTATCTTGTCGTCCCTTCAGATGTCTGAGGATTGTAGCCCAACACTTCCACAAAGCTGAGCCTATTTTACTTTTTGAGATTAAGCCCCACTATGCAGATCAAACTCATAGGGATTTACCTGCCTCTGCCTCCAAAGTGCTGGATTAGAGGCATGCACCACCATGCCTGACCCCTGAAACTGGGCAGAGTTCACAGCGCCTTCTCTGATACTCAGAAGGCAGGCCACCACGGGACCCTCAAACACATTTGATACGGGCCCCAAACTCATTCTGAAGCAAAGTAGGACCCATTCAGTTTTCTTTTATCTATAGCCAAATAACTCAGGCTTATGGTTATCTTTGGGGCAGCTGAACTCTCTGGAGCTGTCTGACGTGATCTCTAGCTGGACCCTGCTTTCTTCCTCACAGTTTTGAACTTCCATCCAATGCTTTAACTGTATGCATACCAGGGGCATTTTATCAGTTTTAGTCTTAATTCTGTCCAGCCGAGGTTCTTGGGCATTCAAATTCTGCCTGGGGAAGGAGTGAAAATAAAGATCCGAGTCTCAGGACATTTCATTTCTTTTAGCAATTAAACTGTGTTTCCCGGAGCTTGCCTAGTCAACCACCACTAACGTGGTTGCTCAAAAGCTCCCAGACAGAAACACAAAGACTGAAAGCTGAAGTAACCCTCACAGGTTTCCTTGTGGGCAGCAGTGGCAGGAAGCGTCAGGCCCAGTGAAAAAAGCTTTGTTTGGATCTGCGGTGCCCATGACACACATTTGGCCACAGTGAATTTTTAAGAAATATATTGGGAGCAATCCATGAGTTGGACAGTAGCGAGCCAGATTTGGTGTGGGCTCTGACAGAGGGAAGTGGGGCTGATGGCAGAAGGCAGTCATAAGGCTGTCCTAGAAGCAAGGCAAAGAAACATCTGGCTATGCGGAAGAGCAGCTTTCTTTGGGTCACTCTATTAGAAAGTCCCTTGTTAGAAGGTAGCCAGCTGGGACTAGGCCTGAGTTTTAGGATGCACTGGGTCTCAACTTGCCAGGCAGTTGTCATTTGAATAGAGTGGGGTGTCTCCGTCTTTGCATCATCTCCACCCTCCAACTCCTCTTAGGTCCCCCCAAATGCTTACTCTCAAATTCATGACCCAAACCACGAGAACAGAAAAGAATGAAATGAGACTCATATGTATCACCCTTATAAAAATCATCTATGGTTCACAACTGGAGAGGTCACTCAGAGGTCAAGAGCACTTGATGCTCCTGTAGAGGACTGGGCTTGAGTACCCAGAACCCACATGGTGGTTCACAGCCATCTGAACCTCTAGTTTCAGGAGATCCATTGTCCTCTCCTGGCCTCCACAGGAGAGGCCACATACATACATGCAGCAAACACTCATACATGTAAAATAAAAGTCAATAAATCTTACTTTAAAAGATCAGCTCCAGACACATCAATACCTCTTAGTTTGGAAACTGAACCCGAAGATTCCAAAAGAAAATATGAATCGCTAGTGCCCTACACAGTGTAGACACTGCTGAGTTAGACTTCATTCTCTCAGGAATTAGTCTCAATAACCGAAAAATAGGACCTCATGCAACTGAAAACTTCTGCACCAGGCAAGCGAAGAGGAATCCCACCGAGTTCGGGAGAATGTTTGCTATCTACACATCATATCCAATTGCATCTGATTGTTTTTCAAGTCATATAGATGAAGAAAACAGATCCCTTATCTCTTGACCTGACCTGATACATTCTTGACTGTAGGAGGGGTCTTCGGAGGTATTCTGTATAGCGTGGGTGGAAGGGCACATGCTCTTAGCCTTTGTTTCTCTGAAGGGCCAGTTTGCTCCACCTCACCACGCACGTGGTAGGAGCCTACTATGCAGCAGAGCATTGGGAGACTTGACAAGATTTTTTTGCATTCAATATTTGGCCTTATAGAAAAGTTAGAACCAATGTGGATAGCACTTGATGTGGAAACCATTTTTAAAATTTTCTTTCCAAAGTGGGTGATAATTTGGCCTGAGCGAAGAAGGTACATTTTTAGGTATTTTCATTATTTTAAAGTGTTCTGAATCCCAAAAACATAATAAGCACTGATTTTCTGTGACTATTCACTGCCTCATGCTCAATATTTCTCTCTCAACAATTCTTGGAAGTTAAAAAAATGGATTATCTTTTAGATTAAAAATGTGTGGGTTTCAAGTACATATTTTAGCAGGCAGGGCAGAATAATTGTGAAATTGCAAACCTGTCTTTTCTTAGAGACCTAAAGCGCTAGGAAAAAGAATCTTCTGAACCCACGTAAGTGCGAGCAAAGAATCTGCATGTCGGGGATGAAGAGGAGGCTCAGCTGTTAGGAGCACCGACTGCTCTTGCAGAGAGTCTGGTTCTCAGCAACCACATGGTGGCTCACAACCACCTGTAACTTCCAGGGGACCTGACACCCTATTCTGGGCTCTGTGAGCCTACACTCACATGGGACACATAAACACATGTAGGCACACACGTGCATAATATAAAAATAATCTTAAATAGAATTTACAGGTATTTACACTGAGAATGAAAGGAGTTAAGGCCAAAGGTCATCAGTGGTCAAGGGAGACACTGGCATGGTGTACCCTAAAGACAAATCCATCTCTTTGGTCACTCACATGTTTGAGAACCAGCTGTAACAGTGACCACTTTATGTCCACCTGTGCAGACTGCCATGAAGGAATGGCTAGGAGACCTCACTGATAGCTTCTGAATTGATCTTCTATGAAGAAAACAAACTTCTTTTATGCCAGCTTAGCCAAATTTACATTCTAATACTATCGTTTGTCTAACATTTGACACCCTGACAATAGAATTATTCTGAGAATGCCACAAAATGCAGAAGATTTGTATATTAAGAAGAAAAAATATGAAAAAATGAGGACTTTTACCTTTTTCTCAAGTGAGATATAAAATGTTAACCATGTGCATTAAAGTCCCAAAATATGAAGATAGGGATCATGTATGTCTCTAGACGTATAAATATGCAGCAGTCTGGTTTACACAATGTTAAGTGAATGCCTATAGAACAGCAGGACCATGTCATGGGTACTGGGCATATCATAGTGCCTACAGGAAGAGTCTTACCACAGAGAGCAAACATATTACCAGAGATGCATTCATATGCAAAATCCTAAACAAATTACATGGTGTATCAGAAATCAAGTGTCCCAAAGGAGAAAAAAAAAAAGGACAGAGAAAAGGGGTGTGGGAAGGCTGTGGGGAGAAAGACATTAGATATGGCTGGTGCTTCAGTTGACTTGAGAGGGCAATGGAACTATCTGTGAAGGTCTCTAGAGAAAAATGTTCTGGAGTGAACAGTGGGAATGCCTGACCTGTCCCCATGCAAAACCCCGAGGTGGCAGGCAGGCTTCATTGTGATTCCAAGGCTAAATGCCCAGAGTTCATATAGACTTCACAGGGTTAAGGGCACTAACTTCCAACAAGACTTCTCTCACTATGGTGATCCCCATTTCTGACCCACAGGCTACAAATTCAAGAGTTCCCTACAGAGCCCTTAGAGTTAATAATATGCTACGTATTCACAGAGCTCAGGAATTGCTACCTATACTATGTTTAAAGGCTACAGATAAGAGCTAGTCAACTCCCAAGACACACAGACCAAGACAATTTAAAGTATATGCAAGGGTATTCCATACGCAAGACTTCATGCCTCTTCTTCAAATTAGAATATAACATTCTCCCTGCGTGTTTACTACCCAGGAAGATCAAAAAGCTTTGGAGGTCAAAATTTATATAGGGTTTCATTATGTAGCATAGTTGATTAGCTCAAGACCATGAGGTTGGACACACTTTCTAGCTGGCCTTCCACCCTAGAGATCATCAGACTGATAACCTTGCAGCTCAAAGCATCCAACCTTCCAGTCACGTGACTAATCTCTGAGCAGTCCATCCCAAGTCACTGCATCAGCATCAACACAGGCGTGGTTCAAGGAAAAAGAGATCGTTTCTAGGAAAATCCAAACAGCATGGGAGCATCGTTGAAGTAGCCAAGATTGGTTTTATTTCTTTCATTATATAGCATGGCTCTGTCAAGATCTGAGGGAAATAATCATGCCAATTCTGTCATGGAATGGTGACAGCCACTCACAGGAAGGAAGCTCGATGTGGCAAAAGCAATGGGTGTATTAAAAATGCTGGATCTTGCTGGGTGTGGCAGCAAATACCTCTAATCACAGCACTCAGGAGACAGGTGCAGGCACATTTCTATGCATTTAAGGTCAGCCTGGTCTACTTATTGAGTTCTAGGCCTATCAAGGCTACACAGAAGGACCAGCATCTAAGGCAAGGTGAGATAAATACTCTTCTTTGACATGCTGGTCTCAAAAACTTGATTTCTGCATAAGAGCTTATGCATACAGTTAGTTAATTTTAGCTTCCTGAGCAAATGGAGGGAGTCTTATGTCGAGCCATATGAACATGGGAATAGGGCAGCATCCCTTTGGTTTGCTGTAGACAGCTCTATACTCCAAGCCGTGGACATCCCTGTCCTGGGAGCTGGCTATTCTTGCTCAACAGCATTCCTGATTGTTGGAGAACCTTAAGGCTGATTTAACTTCACATGTGAGGCAGCCAAATTCCAGAAGGGGGTTGATGCCTACCACAGTCAACTAGCGGGTTAGCATTAATGCTGAGGCCTGGGCCTCTGACTTCAGTCCAGGCTTGTTTCCGTCATTCAGCCAGTCCACACATCACATCAGAGGACCCGTGGCCTCAGGAAGGTGCTAAGATGGGCAGAGATACTACCATGGTGTGATGGATGGCCTTTGATAAATCACCCCCTCTGAGCTGATGACCGCTAGTAAAAACCCAGAGCCAACCACAAAGTCTTGTCATGAAGATTCTACCAGCTACGAACAAAATTCACCCTACAAGGCTGCAATGACTGGGCATATGTGAATCTTGATATTATGTCATTTCTTAGAGTTATCTTGCTTACAAACTTTAGGTCCTTATTTGGAGCTATTTAAGGAACATTTATCTGAACAGCTAAGAGAGGGCAACACTGATGTAGGATGAATAATATTTTTACAAACAGCTTCCAGAAAGAGCCCATCCATGTTTGACAGCCCTGTTTAGCAAGCCTAGACTGGAAGCAAGGGAAGTGCTGCATGACAACCCAAAGACAAGGGCCAGAAATTCTAGCTCATGTCACACTGATGAATAGAAAGTGACTCCTGATGACCTCCCAGATATTAAGATTAGGTTTGCAAATACAGCTATCCCACACCATGCCCAACGAACCATGGGGGAAACTGAGTCTCTGATAAACTGAGTCCTTGTCATAGTTTATTAACTAATACTTGATTCCTAGTGACTGTGTTTTTGCTCTGTGTTTTGTGTTATAAGCAATCTGGAGGTGATTTGAAGCATATGAAAGGAGATGTGCATGCTATGCCATTTTTCAGATATATATATATATATATAAAGATATATATATATATATATATATATATATATATATATATATATATATCTTTAGGTGTGCATGGGGATCTTGGTACTAGCACTCCTGGGTCCTGACAGGTGACTGCATTCCCTACCCACCCAAGAGACAGTTATTTACATGCAAATCTTACTCCTAGCTGCAGCAACATAGCTTCCAGTATGAATCGCAGGGCCAGTTGAAGCAGGTGGTTCTTAAGTTTCAAGCAAACAAGCAGGACAGAATACACAGCTTCGATCATATGTGCATACTGAATGCAACCTAATGTCTGCATATTTTCTGCGTAGTGAATAAGGAAGACAGACATGCTACAATCCGTATACATGAACTAATCTTCCAATAAATAGGCATGAGTGATCAAAAAAAAGTAAAGAAAGGTTCTTAATGATGATAAAAGTAACATATGTCAATGAAAACACACTTTGAAAGGGTAGGCAAATGTTATAGTGTGTTAAAATGGAACAAAGACATGTTGGTGACCTAGGTTCTAGTCCAAGGGGGGCAGAAAATATACTGTGCTGGCAAAAAAGTACTTCTATAAAAAGAATAAGGAGAACAAAAACCCAGCCTTCCAGCATTCTGATTGATAGCATTATTTTTAAGTGCCCATGGGGTGTTTCTCTATTTGGACAGACATTGTGGGTTGAGTAGAGAGGACATCACGTGGGGCTGCGGCTTCGCTCTAACATGCTGAGAGCATTAGCACATTTCAAACTGTCTTTTAAGTGCATTGCTGTTAATTATAGCTGCACATATTTGGGTTGGAGCCAGCAGCAACAGAGCATGTTCGAATTATTCAGAGTGATAACAATTCTGTGGCCCAAGTACCTGGCAGTCTGAAAAGAAAGTCTGGCCCAAGGAGTTTCGGTAGAATTCTCACGAGTCCTTATTCCAAAGACAGTAGGATGAGAGTCAAGCTACAACAGGGTATTTGGTCTATGAATTCACCAACTGGAGCAGAAAAAGTGGTATTATAGCATCACTTGGTCACTTTTTGACATCGGCTGAATTATTGGCCAGCAGCTTTTCAGCCCTGATGGATGGTTCTAAAAAGAGCAGCTCAGTTTGAGGCTACCACCACTTTTCTGTAAAGAGCAGGACAGTACTAGGCCTTATGGGCTGTGTGGTCACCATGACTAGTCAGCTATAATGAGTGTGAATCAGCCTTGACAACAGGTAAATCCAGCACCGAGTCATTGTTTGTATTTTAGTCTCTGCAGAATATCCTTCTTCACAAGGGCTTAATAACACACAATCAGCTCCAGAAGGGGGGGAAATAAAAGTACACGCCTACAGACATGTACACACACAGTGTAAAATATCACTGAAGTTCTAAAGGATTATCATGTGTCTATTTACTGTCTGTCTATCTATCTATCTGTCTGTCTGTCTGTCTGTCTGTCTGTCTGTCTGTCTGTCATCTATCTGTCTGTCTGTCTGTCTATCATCTATCTATCTGTCTGTCTGTCTGTCTACTATCTATCCATCATCTATCTACTATCTATCATCCATCCATCAATCCATTCATATCTATCTATCTATCTATCTATCATCTATCTATCTATCTATCTATCTACCTATCTACCTATCTCTGTCTTTCTGTCATGTGTCTATTTACCCTCCCAAACTCAACCATGAAGCCAAATTGTGAACTCTTGATCTTGCAAGGCTGTTAGTTTTTTGGAAGATTTATTTATTGCCATTTTATGTGTATGGGTGTGTAGCCTGCATGTGCGTAAGTGCACCACATGTGCATATGCCTGATATCTGTGGAAGTCAAAAGAGGGAGTCAGATCTATTGGAATTGGAGTCATAGTTTTAAGCTTCCCTGTGGGTGCTAGAAACCAAACCTGAGTCCTTTGCAAGAGCAGTCAGTGCAACAAAAACTGGCTGATATTATTTTTTAATCATTGAGTATGTGTGGATACATGTGCTTGTGTGTATATGTATGTGTGTGCGTACATGTGCAGTGGAGGGCAGAAGTTACCTTAGATCCCCTCTATTATCACCCTGGTTTCTGTCTTAGTTTTGTTTCCTGATGTTGTCATAAAACACTCGAGCAAGCACAGCTAGGGGAGAAGGGTTTGGTCTAGCTCACAGCTCCAGGTTAGAGTCCGTCATAGCAGAACAGTTAAGATACCAAGAATCTGAAGCCGCTAGCCACATTCAGCCAAAAGCAACTTGCTTTCTCTGCTCCTGTCCAATTAAGGGTCCTCTACCTAGACAATGGCACCACCCACAGTGGGCAGGTCTTCCCACTTTAATAAGCATAATCAAAACAATTTCCAATCAGATCCAGATAATTTCCTATTGTGACTCCCTAGATGGTGTTAAGTTGACAGAACAAATCTTCACAGACTGTCCAACTTACCTTTTCATGGAGCATCTCACTGAGCCTAGAACGCAACAATTCAGCTATACTTGTAGGTGCAGGTCCCCAAGGGTTCTCCTGCCTCTGCTTCTCCAGGGTGAGATGCAGACGTAAGGCTTCTACAGATGGTGTTTTTAATATGGGTTCGGGGGGGGGGGTGTGTGAACTTAAGTCCTCAGGCTTATAAAGTTCATCACCAACTGAGACACCCCTCCCTCCTGGCTTCTCCCTCCTCTTATTTTTAGCAAGGCATTTGCAATTTCCTCTTGGGTTCTCTGAGACAATTATTCCAGAAAGAATAAGAAAGGAAGGAAAGAAATGAAGGAATGAGAGAGAAAAGGAAGGAATTAAAGAATAAAAACATTTTCCTGCTACCTAGGTAAGACTCTAGACTTCAAATCTGCAGGTTAGATAGATATATGGGATATGTGGAGGTCTTGAATTAAAGGGGCCACACATATCAAGGGCGCTTAAGAATATATTGAGGACCTGAAGGATACTATTTGGAGGAGAAATAGAGGTCAGAGGAAGTTCAGTTGTGACACGTAAATAAATAGTGGATGCCCCCAGCTGTCATCCTCACCTCCTCAGCCCTGTCTTGTTCCACAGTGCCCTCTCCTTTGCTGAAACAGTCATGTGAGGTCATGTTAGGCCACACACATTTGTTCTACCTTTGTCTCTCGTTGTCTCAGGGGTGTTAGTGTCAAAATGCCATGAATTTTTTGGAATATCCTTGAAGAATCTCTTCTTCCTTCCTGGACATTCTTCCACAGAATTAGTTAAGAGAAAATGAGGCTTATGTTTAACACTTTGACTCCAGCAATTAGAGCAGAGAGAAATAACATAGCATGAATGTTTTGATACTCTTACTGCTGTTGCTATTGTCCTTTATTGAACATTGAATATGGCATGTTGCATGGTAACATGTGTTCCTATGTCTGGGATAGAGGTAGCTTTCTCATGGTGTATCAAAGAGATAATGTGACCTTCCCATACTGTGTGTTTGTACATGGAGAAACCAGAATACAAACTATGATCTGCAAGTCAGGCCCTGCGTTGTCTTTGGCTTGAAGCTATCTCTTACTGGGGCCAATTATAGCTCCTGGAGATTGAAAAATTGGCCAAGATATACATTACAAACTTTTAATTAATATGAAAGTTTGGTCTCTGTGTAATTGTTATTGCTGTTGATTGTTCTTCCTGTTACTGATGGCAGAAGAGAATACAGAGAACGTCTGGAAGTTTACCGCACTGCCCTTTTCGAAAATACAGTCCAAGGCTGTGCATCCTGCTCGCAGACGCTGACTCACGGGTGACTCAGGGGACCAAGGCAGCGTGTGTCCTTTATGTGTGTGCCACCAGCTGTGGCATTTGTTTTGTAGCATCTCTACCCCCAGTGATCTCTCATGAGCATTTCAACACCCACAGGACCCAAAGTCTCCTCCTTCAGACTTCCTCCAGCCTAGGGCAGCCCACCAGGCCCTGGCCTCTTCCCAATGACTCAGACTCTCTTCAGGCAGCTTAGGGAAAGTCACACAATACTGAGGCTGCTTGCGTCTGAGACTCTGTTCCAGGGACCATTGGGAATCTTTTGTTTCTGAACCTGACCAGAGTGTGGCCTCAGCAGGCTGTGTAAGCACTCTAAGGAGTCCTGAGACCTTGAGTCCTATGTCTCTATGCGTTCCTGTAACAGTTGTCTGCTTCACTTAGTACTAAACATCACACATGAACTGCCCCCACTCTTCCTCACCCTTTTACTGGCCAGCAACCCCAAAGAGCCAATGCTCTAATCCCTTGAGATGGAAGCAAAAATGCTGAATCTTTTTCAGAAATGTGGGCAATCGTATGGGCTCTCCTTGCTAGAGTCCAGGTTTTCCGACCCAGGGTTGGTTGATGCATAATTCCCAGGAGGCAGCTGTACCGCGTCTTACTTGCTCAAGTCTAAAACGATTTCCTCTGTTACTCTTACTGCATCTGGTATTGAAGGGATTAATTCAGATTTACCCTTATCGTGGGGTATAGGGAACCACTCATGGGAATCTTGAGCACATCAGGTTCTCTGGGGTATCGTTGCTTATGCTCGCGCTCCGCCAGCGTTATTGATGTCCCGCGGATCACAGAGTCCCATCGTTGGTACCTCAGCTCTTGCTTTTGTTTCAGTAGCTGTCTCCTTGTCTCTTCCACTCTGTAATAATCTTGAGCAAGTTGCTCTAATTTCCTCCATAGCTGCTGGTTCTCTCTGTTGATGGAAGGGTAGATCTTCGACTCACTCTCTTTGGATGACGAGTCCCAAGCCAGGGTCTTCTCCTGAGCTGACTTGGGCTGTATCTCTTCTACCTCTTGTTCACTCGGGCTTTTCTCTGGTGATGCCCTTTGCCTAGTCACTGCCTGCAGTGGCTGCTGGAGGTCAGTCTGGTTCTTCTTATCCTGGGATGGAAGGTCTGTGGTTTGCTTCATGTGTGCCGAGGCCACGCTCTTTCTTTTTTCTATCTCACCATATTCCTGGACACAACCCTTCCTCGGCCTCTCTTGATTCTTCTTATGTTGGCTATAATTTTTGATTAGGCTTTCTAGAAAGGATTTTTCTGCCTTTGACTCCTGAGGCTGCTTGGTGTCCTCCAGCTGTTCCTGCGGTGCCTGAGTTTCCTTCATATTACACAGCTTCCGAGTTGGTCCCACTTCAGCCTTGTGGAACTCCATTACCATCTGTGGCTGGGGATACCTGCCAATGCCAGTTACATACGGGGGCAATGGAAAGAAACTTCTGCGGTTCTCAGCCATCATGCTCCTTGAATATGAGCACTCGCTATGGCCCCTCTGAAGTGGATTGGTGCCTGCTGATAAGGGACCAAAGCTTCGAAACAGAGGGCGTTTGGCCATCTGGTAATAAACGTGAGTTAGGCCAACCCAGCCAGTCTGAGGTTCACTCAGCCCTGCCAAGCTAGCCTGGGATTGACAGTGTACCTTAGTTCTGGCTGGGGCAGCCGGAAGTCTTTTCATTTCCTCCACCGTCAAATAAGCACTAACAGCTGGCTGTACAGCAACTCGGACCCCAGGTCTTTGGGGGTTCATGGTTGGTTTCTGAGTTGTTGAAGCCCTGCCCTTGGGAACACAGCTTTGTCCTTTCCAGCCCCTATCCTACAAAGGTCGGGGCCAGCTCTTTGTCTGTCTACTGTTTCTCTTCTCATGTGTCCAGTACTCCTAACTTCGTAGCTGGCTCGCTTTAGACTGCGGTTTACATCCTCCATCATTGCTGGAGGTTTGGAGCCAAATGAATTCTCTAGCGTCACAATCACACTCTGGAACGTTGGTCAGCCAACAGTCTATTCTCTACTCTCTACCCACGCCATCTCTATGATGCGGTAGACGGGGCCACATGCTGCTGCCATCTTCCACTTCCTGCATAGCGATTTTGGGAATGGTGTCATCTGGGAAATGCACCTTTGCACAGGTAATGTGCGTAGTGGGGTACAGACATTGAGCAGAAAACCAGAGGGAGGGGAGCTGAAGTGCCCAGGAAGTGGCTTTCCAGAGACTTGTGCCCTATACAAAAGCCTGAGGCCCAAGCCTGAGTTTGTTAGATGTGTTTTTTCTGCGCATGCTTAGTGCGCGTTTAGTGTAACTGACCTCATTCTACTGAATTATTTTTCTGATGAAATTGCAAGGTTCCTGATGGCCCGGGTTTTCATCTAGAGCAGTGGTTCTCGACCTTCCTAATGCTGCGACCCTTTAATGTTATGGGGGCCCCAACCATGAAATTATTTTCACTGTTACTTCATAACCATAATTCTACTGTTATGAATCATAGTGCAAATACCTGTGTTTCCAGATGGTTTTAGGCATCCCCCACTCAAAGGATCACGACCTCAAGGTTGAGAACTGCTGATCTGGAGTGTGATACATTGCAAACCAAAAACTTTTCTCTAGAGTTTGCCAGAGACTTGTGCTTTATGCGTGAACCATGTTATAAGCACTGAGGCTACAACAGGAAAAAAAAATAATTGTGACCATCACAGAATTGATTCAGTGAAAGACATAACCCGAGGAAAGAAATGATCGCAGCGGGAAGTGGGGGGCCTGTAACATGAGTCAGTCTATTGGCTTTCTCCTCTGTGACAGACACCTGACATTAATGGCCTCGGGCAGAGGAAGGATTTGTTTGGGGTTCATCCTAGAGGCAATGCAGGAGGCAGGAGCAGACTGGCTTGAGTTCCCGCGGCCAGAAAGCATAAGGAGAATATTGCCCCTGTACAACTCTTTCTCACCCACAGCACCCAGGTTTACATAAGCACCCAACTGACTCAAGGAGCTACAGGGACCAGCGACAGAGCAGACCAAGCTGCTCCACAGTTGACCCTCAGCAGCAGAGTCTGTGTCCTGGGACACAGCTTCCCTCTCTTCCATTTATTTATTTTGTGTTTTTATCCTTTTCGTCTTTATCGGCGTATAATCATGGTACTTAGTGATGGGTTTCACGAAGACATTTTCATTCAAGCATATAATGTACTTCGGCCACATTCACTAGGTTATATCGTCACATTTCTTAGCTCCTCCCCTTTCTCTCTGCCTTCTCCCATATAGTCACACTTGTACTTTCTGTCTCGTGTGTGTGTGTGTGTGTGTGTGTGTGTGTAGAAAACTGCACTTGTCTTTCCAGGTCTAGTCTATTTTAATGTTTCTAGCTCCACCCATTTTCCTGCAAAGTGGCATTAGACATTGTGTCGTTCCTCTTTAGAGTTGAATAAAGCCCCTGTGTGTGTATCACGTTTTTTTTTTATCTCTTCATCTTTTGATAGACACTTAGGCGAATCCCATAACTTGAATATTGTAAATATTGCTGCAATAAACATGGATGTGCCGATGTCTCTGTTGTCTGCTCACTGGAGTGACACAGCTAAATCCCATGGCTGTTCTATGCTTAATTTTTTTGAGGAATCATCGGACTGATTTCAAAAGTGGCTGAACTAATCTACATTCCGTTCTGCACCATAAGGGTTCCTACCTTGCCCCCATCATCTCCAGCATTTGTTATTAGGCTTTTCTTTTAAAATTACTTTTATTAATTCTCTGAGAATTCTATAGATTGTATTTTGATCATATTTACCCCTTCCCCAACTCCTCCAAGATCTGCATCCCTTTTGTACCTACCCAGCTTTGTGTCTTCATTTTTTTTTAACTCATCAAGCCATTTTTTTTCTTGCTGGCTGTTGATGAAATCATGCCCTGAACTTTTTTAGTTGGAGGGAGGTAATCTTCTTTTTTTAATATTTCAATCACATTGCTCTTTTTAAGTATATTTAAATTGTTTGTATTCTTTTGGCTTCATTTTGTAGATAATGTATGTTCAGAAACATCTGTTTTGTAGACAATATATGTCCAGAAACATATCTATTTTATCTAGGGTTTTAACTTTTTCTATATTAATTTTCAAAGTATACCATAATGTCCTGAACCTCATGGCATCTGTTGTGCTGTGTCCTTTTTCCTCTCTAAGGATATTAATTTAGTCTTCCCTCTTTCTTCTACTTGGATAGCTAAGGCTTTGTTGATCTTGTTCATTTTGTCAAAGAACCAAGTGTTTCATTGGCTCTTTGCATTATTCTTTGCTGTTTCTGCAGTGTTGGGATTGAACCGAGGGCCTCTTGCATGCGAGGCGAGTACTGTGCACCGACTTACATCTCTAGCCCTCCTTCACTAAAAAACAAGGACAGTGAAAGCATCCCCAGTGAATTATTGTGAAAGTTGAACTAGCTAGTCCTTTAACTCAGTCCAGCGTCCCAAGCACACAGTGGCATCAACTGGATGTTCAATAGGAACACAGAGTGACAAGTTATTCGCATACTAAAGTAATGAATTGATAAATGTGAAGAATTAGTACAGCAAGTGTCATTTAAGCTGTCACCTTTATCATCTTCCTTGTCTTCATTCCTAATCCCTTACCCTCCCAGTGTTTCCTGTCTTATTCGTTTCTCAGCCTTGCACTCTGGTTTTATTAGATGCATGGCATTTTATAGGACATATTTATCTAAATATCTCTTTCATCAGACTGTATGCTGTGTGTCAGAGCTCATATTTTAGTTATCATGCTTCAAGAACCCAAAGTTGTGCCTAGAAAATTAAGTGATCAACAAATCTTAGTCAAAGGAAAGCAGCAACAAACAGTGGTAACAAAATGAGTTTTGAGGTTCCCTGTGATGGCGATCAGCTTGATGTTTTACTCTAATAGGGTTTGCCTACTTGACATTGTGTGACTTTGTTGAAGTATCTAGTAGTTGCAAGCTCATTTCTTCATTAGTGTTATCATGGGGACTGGAAACACACACACACAGACAGACACACAAGATACACACAAACAGACATACAGTCACACAAACAGACAGATACACACAGAGACATAGACACACAGACACAAAGACACACATATACAGTTACACACAGTCACACAAACACACAGACAGACACACAGAAAGACACACACACATACACACACAAGGCATTTGGCAGAGTCCTCCAATCACGCTGAACAAGTCAGTATCAGCATCCTGACTTCCCTTATTCACATCCACCACTGAAATCCCAGCACATCTGAAGGAAGGGAAGTATGCAGTTGGGTTCTTTATCCTTTGAAAAGTGACTCTTTGTGTGTTGCTTCTGATGGTCCTCATGGCCACCTTGCATATGGATGAAGGTTTTTAGTTTGGTCACACAGCTGAAGAAACAGATTCAAAGCCAAGATCTGGCCCCCAGCTCGTCCATGCTTCTGTATCTTTCCGATGGCCAGTCAGTATTTAGTCGCCTCTAGCTGCATGCTCTGCCCTGAGCTTGGTACTGTGTGGGTGATACAACCCTTTCTTTTTTTTTTTTTTCTCATGGTTTATTTTTTTATATATTTAAAAATTTCCATCTCTTTCCCTCCTCCTCCCCCCTCCCTCCCCTCCTCCTCCCCCTTCCCTCCCCTCCTTCTCCCCCTTCCCTCCCCTCCCCTCCACCCATACCTCCCCTCCCTCCCTCTCAAGGCCAAGGAGCCATCAGGGTTCCCCACTCTATGCTAAGACCAAGGTCCTCCCAACTCCCCCCAGGTCCAGGAAGGTGATCGACCAAGCTGAGAAGGCTCCCACAGAGCCCGTCCATGAAGAACAATCAGAGCCCAGCGCCATTGTCCTTTGCTTCTCAGTCAGCCTCCGCTGTTGGCCACAGTCAGAGAGCCGGGTTTGGTCGCATGATCCATCAGTCCCATTCCAACTGGAGTTGGTGATCTCCCATTAGTTCTGTCCCACCGTTTCCATGAGTGAACGCACCCCTCTCGTTCCTGACTTTCTCCCTCATGTTCTCGCTCCTTCTGCTCCTCATCGGGACCTTGGGAGCTCAGTCCAGTGCTCCAATGTGGGGCTCAGTCACCTTCCCCATCTGTCGCCAGCTGGAGGTTCCCTCACGGTCCTGACTTTCTTTCTCATGTTCTCTCTCCTTCTGCTCCTCATCAGGACCTTGGGAGCTCAGTCCGGTGCTCCAAGGTGGGGCTCTGTCATTTTCTTCGTCTATCGTCAGGTGGAGGTTCTATGGTGATATGCAAGAAATCCATCAGTATGGCTATAGGAACTGGCCTTTTCAGGCTCCCTCTCCTCAGCTGCCCAAGGAACTAACTGGGGGCGTCTCCCTGGAAACCTGGGAACCCCTCTAGGGTCAAGTCTCTTGACAACCCTCAGGTAGCTCCTTAAATTAAGATATATGCTTCCCTGCTCTCATATCCACCCTTCCTATATCCCAAGCACCCCATTCCTCCGAGCTCCCCCCGCTCTCCCCTTCACACTTTTCTCTCCCCATCTTCCCTTGGCCCAGTCTTGCCCAACCCTCAAGTTCCCAATTTTGCCTGGCGATCATGTCTACTTCCAATATCCAGGAGGATTACTATATCTTTTTTTGGGAGTTCACCTTCTTATTATCTTCTCAAGGATCCCAAATTTATAGGCTCGATGTCCTTTAATTATGGCTAGAAACTGAATATGAGTGAGTACATCCCATGTTCATCTTTATGGGTCTGGGTTACCTCACTCAGAATAGTGTTTTCTATTTCCATCCATTTGCCTGCAAAATTCAAGATGTCATTGTTTTTTACCGCTGAGTAGTATTCTAGCATGTATATATTCCACAGTTTCTTCATCCATTCTTCCACTGAAGGGCATCTAGGCTGTCTCCAGGATCTGGCTATTACAAATAATGCTGCTATGAACATAGATGAGCATATGCTTTTGTTGTATGATTGGGCATCTCTTGGGTAGATTCCCAATAGTGGAATTGCTGGGTCCTGGGGTAGGTGATACAACCCTTTCTTAACGGTGTCCATAGGTGGATGGAGGTGACAGGCAGTAGTGACCTGAAACAAGTTGTCATCAGCCTGAGAAATATCCAGCAATGTTAAATCAGCAGAGAAATAGCCACTGTGTCCAAGGCTGCGAAATTACAGTGCCTACTATTTATGTTGTAAGATGTGGTTCATTCTTCCAGGCATTTTTTTCATACTTAAGGGGAAAGTTTTGAAACTAAAATATGATTCAGCACAAGTCATAACTTCAAAAACAAAAACCCCTAGTTCTGTGTGTTTGAAGGGCAGAGCAGGGTTGCTGGCTTTGGTAAACTTTTTTGGTTGTGCAGAAGTCATCTTAATCAAGGGTACAGGGAGCATTCAGGATAGAGGGGATGACTCCTGTATATCTCTATCCATTTTACTTAAAATTTAAAATATGTTTCTAGTGCAGCTATGTGCTGTGTCTTTGATGCCATTTCCTCTCAGATGCTGGGATGGCACAGTCACTCCTGTCCCTTTTCACAGTTATCAGTCCCATGATGCGGTCAAGGTCCTTGCCTGGTGGCCTGTCAGATCTAGTGTGAGATGCAAGCAATGAGTGACAGCAAGGGTCTGTGTCGTGAAAAAGGAAGTACCGGAGGTCAGGAGACCATGCCGTGTGGCTTGAGGGTGTGCATTTAGGAAAGGCTTCTCACAGGCAGCCGACTATAAGCAGAAAACCTCCAAGAACAGGAGGTGTTAACCAGGCCACCGAGGTGGGACAGGATAACTAGGTGGGTGTGTGACGTTGGGCATGGCATGGTGTTAAGACGGATGTGGGATGAGAGAAAGGTGATGTTAGTGAGAATAACACATGTTTGGATACGAGACCGTGAATGAACTGAAAGAAACCCCATGTGGCTAGAATGGAAGGAAGAAGAAAGGCACCAAGAGAAGAGGTTGGGGACCTACTGTGACAAGTCACTGCAAGGACTTGGAGCATCCTGGGGATAAGATCATATGACGTGATCCCATGTGCAGTTTTTGAAAAATCTCTTTGAAGACAGGGCTAAGAGTGGGCTGGAGGCACCCAAGTGGTGGGGAAGGTGGCAGTTGAGATAGTCATAGAGGTGCTGGTAGCATGCCTTGAGTAACAGGCTGCAGGAACAGACAATGGTGAACAGATGTGAAACATTTGCAAGCAGTTAGCTGCCATGGTGACTTACTGAATGTGGCATGTGCCAGTAGCAATGACTGAGGGATGACAGGTAGATGCGCAGTCTCCTTGCTTGGCTCTAATTGGATGGTACTGATGCACTGTGACAGGACCCCATGGGAGGAGGAGCAGGGGAAGGATGAGCAGGTGGGATGAGGAACAAGTGGAAGGAGGAGCAGGGGAGGAAGAGCAGGGGGAAGAGGAACAGGAGGAGGAGCAGTGGGGAGGAGGAGCAGGTGGGATGATGACCAGGTGGGAGGGCAAGCAGGGAAGGAGGATGGGGGAGGAAGAGCAGGGGGAAGAGGAGCAGGAGGAGAAGAAGCAGGGGGAAGAGGAGCAGAGGGAGGAGGAGCAGGGGAAAGAGGAACTGGTAGGAGGAGGAACAGGTGGGAGGAGGAACAAGTGGGAGCAAGATGCAGCCAGCTTTGTGTGGATGTGGGTAATGGGCAGAGAGCCCCCAGAGCAGATGTCCCGATGTCCCTCCTCCTGATTCTCCTGACCCAGTTCTTTCTAAACTGGACTAGAGTGTAGTGAGTTGGTATTTCTCTCACTGAACTCAGTCTTGTCTCTGATGACCCTTTCTGTTATGGCCACAGGTTTCCTCCATGATCTCCATGCAGCATTCTCCTGGATTATAGACCTTTCCCCTCCCACTTCAAGCCTCCTTCTTCAGAAACACCACCAGCCTTTTCTGTTGACCGATATGTTTGTTCTTGCTACTCATGCTGTAGTCATGGCACACACTCCTTAGGGTTGTGGGTATTGTCTCCTGTCGGGCATTTTGCCTGTCATACCTAAAGATTGTCTTAGTTGGGTCTCTGCTGTAGTGATAGAGGGTTTATTTCACATTACAGATTATAGCCCATCCCCGAGGAAAGTCAGAGAAGACATGTGGGGGTAGAAACTGAAGCAGAGACTACGGAGGAATGCTGCTTACTGGCTTGCTCCCCATTCCTTTCCTAGCCTGCTTTCTTATACAAGCCAGGACCAACTGTCTAGCAATGGCACCACGCATAGTTGGTTGGGCCCTCCCACATCTATCATTAATCAAGAAAATAATTCATACTTATGCCTAAAGGGCAATCTGATGGGGGGGGGTTATCTCAATTGAGGTTTCCTCTTCTCAGACAGCTCTAGCTTATTTTGACAAAAATTATACCAACACACATATTCTCGTACCCTCCGTGTAGTTAGTCTTTGTCCCATGCTCTTTACGTAGCTGCTTGATCTAAGCCTAGGCATGTGAGAGCAGGTTGGTGGAATGACAGATGAGGATGTTGGGGCAGTGGAGCTTGATGACATCTGTATCGATGCAATTACAGCTGCAGGCACAGAGAGATGTCCGTCCATACACATACCTGCAGTCATGCCTCCATTTAGGATAAGTGATGTGTCGTTTACATGGAATAAAACAGCAACAAGGCATGTTATAGCTTGTGCTATAACAAAAATGTGGTATAAAGCTTGAAGCAGAGCAAGGATGTGTAATAAAATGATTTCTGAAAGTTGGTATGCCTATCGCACATATGGGTGAATCTGAAGTGGAAAAAATATTGATACTAATTAGTGAGTTAGTTCTGTACCTTCCAGGCTGTATGCTAAGAACTTCCTATGGGTGAAGTTATGAAGTTCCCACAGCACCCAGTGGAATGCTACAGCTATTAGCCCCATTACACAGAACAGGAAAGCAAGGTTTGAAGAAGGAGCTCTAGTGGAATCAAGATGGAAGTCTAGTGTGTGTCACTCAACCGTAGATGTGGAGAGATTTTCAAAATGACTTGGACTTCCCTATGGTTCCAATACAAGCCTCAGAGTCTACGATCAGAAGACCAGCCCTTTCCATCAGAGCAACCAAGAGGCATCTGTCCATGCATTTTGGTTCTGAGTAAGATTTGAAGAAGCAATCACCTACTTAGGAAAGAGTTGAGTTGCTGGATTGAGGGATTTTAATTGCATGGGATGCTGAAGATTCTAGAATCAGTACCATCCCTCCCTCCCTTAAATCCTGTGTGCCTCCAGTAGTCTTTCCAGAACAAAGGAAGGGTATAACTGAGAAGAAATAATGCACTTTTGAAGTATATTTTTTGTTTTTACTATTTTTATGTGTATGCGGGTGTGCTTGAATGAGTTTATGACATGCATGCAGGGTCCCCAGATGCCAGAACAGGACACAAGGTCCCCTGCAACTGTAAGATCCCATGAGGGTGCTGAGGACTGAACCCTGGTTTTCTCTAAGAGCAGTCAGTGCTCTTAACAACTGAATCATCTCTGTAGTCCCCATGAGGCATGTTTCTCTCCTCCTTGATAAGTTAGAAGAATGTGAGACTGTGTGGCAGTTTAGGTTAGCGCCAATTTAGAATGTGGATTTCCTCACAAAGCCTCACAGCTGCCTGTGAGGGGCCTCGTGCTGCTCGTTGTCAATACTGATTTTATAGTTTCAGTCACAGACTCAGAACGGTGGTCTGGCTGGTTTTAGACTACTGTCATGTCTCGTTTGGTGCTCTGTCTTCAGTGTCTAACACATCAAGATTACCAAACAAATGTATGCTCATCAAATTGAAGGCTTAAACTCAGACAGGAAGTCCTAGCATCAAGATATTAGTCCTACAGTACCAGGGATGGAGTTAGAACCCACTCTGGCTTTTCTGTGGCAGAAGAGTGGGGTCTATTGAAAGCCATTACAAGGACATTGGGAAATTGATGGCTTTGTGTTTCCATTTGGAATGCTATCCTCTATTGCATAAACTTGAAAACCCTTACCATATAACTGCTTAGTCCTCCAAATTTTAGGTTTGAGTCTATTCAATATCTTGGATGGAGTGTCTTCCGGCTGTTACCTGTAATACCCACAGATTCCTTTTATTGCAAACCATGATGCTTTTTTTTCCCTTAGCTTTAATGTTTCGATTTCTTGAGATAGTAACTTGTTACAGATTCTTCAGTGGCCACAAATTCTTGATCATCTTGACTCTACCTTGAGAGTGCTGAATTATAAGGTATGATCCACCATATAGGGGCCTTTGATACTATTGATAAATTGTAACTTGGTTCTTTAAGGATAAATAAATAATAATCTTTATTTCAAGATTATTATTTAATGCATTTTCAAAAGAAGAATAAAGACATTGTACATTAGTTAATGTGGAAATATCTGGGATAGGTTAATTATTTTGCCACTTGAAATGGTCTATGTCGTAATAAGCCTTTTATAAACTAAGCACATATTTGATGGTGGTAGAAAAGAGAATATGGCTGGCTGGCAGGGGTTGAATACGGTCTCTGCTTTCTCTCCACATCTGGCTTTAAAGTGTGAGCTTTTTCCTCTCACCATGTCTGCTTCACCCTCTGAAGTCTCCCTGAATTCCGAATCCAATATGGGTGTTGGGCCAACAGCACAACCTCGGGCAGCTGGAGAATGCCTCCAGAGAGGCACTGATCTCTCCTTAACGCCTTCTCAGGATAACTAGTGGTTGAAGAAACACCATGTTACCATGGCACTGCAAGCATATAGGTGGGGGTCAGGCAGCTGGGATGCAAACTGAGTCGATATCCAGCTTACAAGTGGTCGATTTCTTTTTGACAAGAAAAACACTGGGTCTGTCCAAGCCCAGTTGCTTTCTGTTTTGCTTTGTTTCCCCCAAAGCTGTGTCTTCCACCCACCTTGTAAGTCCCTGTCAGGATTGTCGGAAAGCTTCTGGGGAAGGGTGGTATACTGTGGATCTGGGAACAACCTGACCAGTATCCTGACTACCAGAAATATAGGTTCAGGGCCCTAGCAGCAACACCAAAAGATGACCAAACAGTCCCAGCCCAGCCTCCATGCCATGCGGTGGTTTTATTTATGTGCAATTGCACAGGAGAAGAGAAGCTTCCCCCACCACGCTCACTCTACAGAAGAGGCCCCCTATAATAAAAGACAGGCTAAGAAGGAAAACACAAATACATGGCTGTAGTGAGGGGCTGCGGGCAGGGCTGCTTTTCGTCCTGCCCGGCTCGCGCATGGTTAGCTTTACACCCGAAATAACAACACACAAATTGTATTCTTTTAAATACTGCCTGGCCCATTATTTTCAGCCTCTTACTCACTTCTTGATTAACCCATATCTAATAATCTGTGTACCACCACGAAGTGGTGTCTTACCGGGAAGTTTCTAGCTTACGTCCATCTTCGGCTGGAGGTTCATCGCGTCTGTCTCCCTGAGGAGAGGCATGGCGGTCTGCCTCACTTAGGAGAGGCGTGGCAATTGACTGATCCTTCTACCTCACTTCCTCTTCCTGTTCTGTCTACTCCACCCACCTAAGGGGCGGTCTATCAAATGGGCCAGGCAGTTTCTTTATTAGCCAATGAAATCAACTCAAACAGAAGACTCTCCCACATCACATGGCTTCACCTGAGGTCTGGGTTTATTGGGGAGCCTTTAAAATGAATTGAAGATCCAAATAAACAGACCTTCACGCTAGCTAGGTTCTTGACACAAATTGGAGTTATCTGGGAAGAGGAGTTTCAGCGGAAAACATTCCCACTCAGCGGTCCCTAGGCAAGTCAGTAGTGCATTTTCTTGATTAATGATTGATGTGGGAGAAAACACCCATGGCAGGGCGGTGCTGCCATGCTTGGGCAGGTGGTGCTTGGCTGTACACGAAAGCAGACTGGGAAAACCATGGAAGCAGCGTTTCTCCATGACTTCTGCTTCAGTTCCTGCCTCCAGATTTCTGTGCTGAGCTTTGCCCTGACTTCGCTTAGTGATGGAGTGTGAATTGTGAACTCTTAAGACGAAGAAAACCCTTTCCTCCCCAAGCTGCTTTTGGTCACTGTGTTTAACACAGCAACAGAAACCCTAACTAACCTAACCAGTAAAGCCTTATTGTAAATTAATTTGCTTTTTTATTGTTGCTGCTGTTGTTTTGTTTTGGGTTATTTATTTATTTATTTATTGTACTCTATTGATCCTAGGCCCTCATCCAGGCTAAGCAAGGACTCTGTCATTTGACAAAGGGTCTCACTACATTGCTTAGGCTGCCTTGAAACATGAATTCCTCTTGCCGAGGTCTCCCTTGGAGCTGGACTTATGCCTGCACCACCTGACTTGGTTCACCTGTGTGTACTTAAGCCAGGTTTGATGAAGAGCAGACAGTCGCGGAAGAACACAGCAAGGGAATGAGCTGGCTGAGGAAGCTTAGTAATTCTCTTTCTGCATCTTCTTCCCGTCATTCCTTGTTTTCAGAAGTAGGGGCCTTTTCTTCCTTCAGGAATAGGGGCACATTTCTTACATGAGGACTTATAACATGCTTCACAGAAAATTCAGAAATCCTTTCTAGGAGTTGGGGCTCCTGAGGGAAGAAGGGAGGTGTCACACATCACTGCTCACCCCCTTGACTTCTAAGGGGTTGTGATGTTTTGGGACAGCATGTCCTGAACCTGATTATGCTCCCGTGAGCATGTTCTGAGGTAGAGACAGATAGCT
Source organism: Arvicola amphibius (assembly GCF_903992535.2). Lineage (NCBI taxonomy): Eukaryota > Metazoa > Chordata > Mammalia > Rodentia > Cricetidae > Arvicola > Arvicola amphibius. The sequence goes on along the minus strand of NC_052057.2, from coordinate 23,034,899 downwards.
GTTCAGTCATATATGTAATATTTGTATTCATGGAGTCTCATCAACTCATGACGGAATCACATCCAATAAAACTCATACATATTAAAAATGCTATAAGTAGAAAATTTAGTGAATCCCCCAACCTACCAGTCCTCATAGCTCAGCCATGGCTCAGGAACTCACTGGTGCTGTGCTTCTAATGAAAAGCAGAATATTTGCGTGAGTGCACAGCCGCAGTGGTTTAAAGCTGAGAAACTGTGAGTCCAGCTGTGCCTATGGGGACATGTGTGTGTGTGTGTGTGTGTGTATAATTTTTGATTTGGACCTATTAGAAAAGGGATATATTTCAGTTAAGTTCAATATTGCTGTGATGAAGTACTATAACCCAAGGCACCTTAGGGGGAAAGGGTTTATTTGGTTTACATATGCTGAACTGTACTTCACTCGGGGAAGCCAAGGCAGGAACACAGATAGGGCAGGAACCTGGAGGTGGGAGCTCATGATGCAGAGGCCATGGAAGGGTGCTGCTTACTGGCTTGCTCCTCATGGCTTGCTCAACCCAGGACCACCAGCCCAGGGGTGGCTCCACCCACAGTGGGCTGGGCCCTCCCCATGAGTCACTAATTAAGGAGAGATGGACAGAAAGAGAGACTGGGCCTGGCATAGGTCTTTGGAAAGTCACCCCCAGTAACACACTTCCTCCAGCAAGGCCAGACCTCCTAATTCTCTAATGATTCTCAACGAGTTCACCAACTAGGGACCGAGCGTGCAAGTGTATGATCCCGTGAGAGTCGTTCTCCACAAGCCGCATTTCCCAGAAGAAGCCCAGCTTCAAACACACAGGGCAGTTTAAGCAGAGAAGGTTGTGGAGCCAGAGACACCATTACCCTTGGTTACCGTGTTCCACCCCACCATAATTCATAAAGACTGACACACTGGGTAGAGGCAAAAGTCACGTGACCCTTCTGGCATAGCCCATGCCTAGGAGTAGCTCAGACACCAGGGGGAAATCTCACAGATTCCAGCCACCTTCTCTCCAAGGCAGGACAGCTGAGTGTCGCATATGTCCCCCACAGGGCTGGGCTGCCATCCTTAGAGAGGCGGGGCCATTTCAGAGCCTATGCTACCTTCTTCTGGGCACAAGAGTCCATTTCAGAGAAAGGGAATTGGTACGAAGCGGAGCAGTCTCCACAGACCTAGGGTCTGAAGCCTCTGATAATTTTTCAGAGTTTTTTAAAAATTCCATCTATTCTCACATCCTTCTATCAGCCAGTTTTGAATCACATCTTCTCATGTAGGAATGACAAATTGCATGAGGCAGCATTTTTGTGTAGCGTAGACACACCTTTCTTCTATCTCCTTTAGTTCCCACTTCCCATTTACACAGTTTCTGAGCTGTCCCCCATATGCAGGCTGGCTGTCACATTAATGCTTTGTTTCCATTCTGCATCAGTAGAGCCGTGCCGCAGTGGCCCCAGGAGTAGGTACGGTGCTGGTTCCCTCTTAAATCTGAAACAGGCCGGTGGGCTTTGGAAGGGAATTGGCTGCTCAGAAACAAGCCCTGTTTTATGGAACTCTCTGTTTTAAGGGAAGAAAATATGTGATGCCCTTTCCTATTTGCAACGCAGAAGGAAAATAATTTTCTTTCTTTTCTATTAGGCACAATGTTCTCTGACTCAATACAAGAATGAATGTAAGATTCATCCCTGTTTTTATCAAATTCCTTAGTCTTCACTGGTCTTTTATCTTCTTCTACCACGAGTCCAGTCTGAGAATGATTCTTAGGAACGCAGCCATGTCTTCTCTGTCTCTGAGAGCCATGTTCAGTTGTTAGCACATGGCTGCTGGCACCCAAGGCGGATGGATTTCCCGGGAAGTGGGTTATGGAGAAGGGGCTGCAGGGAGCTGTCTCCCCTGTGTGGTTTCCAGGGTTAATGAAGCTCTGTCGGAGGAGCTGAGGGAATGCGTGCTTGGGTTTATAATTCTAGCAGCCTGTGAGAAGCATGAGGTGTAGACATCTGTGCCCTGCAGAGGAAACACAGTTGTGTATGTTGGGGGGCGGGTGCAGGGCAGCAATGAGAGCAGAGGGCGTGGAGCTGTGGTGAAGTAAGGCCAAGCTTGCTTCTTGTGGAAATTGCCAGCTCACACTTGGGAGATTTTGTTTTTTTTTAAGGTATAATAAAACTCTGAGGTGATTTTTCTTTCCTTTTTTTCCCCTTTACTCAGCCTAGTAACGTAAAGAACCCTTTCTGACTCCAGATGCCTACTTGCCCTGTAAATCTGCCTAAGCTTACTTCCTTCCCCACATTTGGCATTTTTAAAACCCTGATGGATAACTCCCTGTGAAGCCATTGGTAAAAATAACTCCCTTTGGCTTGGTAGAAAAAAAATAGAACACGAGCAATGCAGGGCCAGGATTTATCAAGGGCTTGCCACATGCCAGGGTCACCTCATGACATACACACTAGGAAACCCCGTCCAGTACCCTAGCAGTGAGGACCATCCTGCTTCAGAAACACAGAGAGCTGACCGAGGCTGAGTGAACATGTAGCCGGGAGCTGGTATCCCAGAAGGCCTGTTCCAGGACCACACCTTTAAAATGGGGGGGGGGGTTTATGAGAGAACATGTGTGTGTATGTGTGTGTGAGAGAGAGGGGGGGGAGGGACTGGAGGAAGGAGAGAGGAAGTGAGGGAGGGAGAGAGAGAATATGTGTATATTTATTTTGTGTCTCTTTGTGTACCTGGGTCCATGTATTTGAATGGGAGCTTTAATAAATCAGTTTATCTGTCTTTTCCTTCCTTCCTTTATCCTTCCTTTTTCTCTTCCCCCTCCCTCTTTTCTTTTCTTTTTGTAATATCAGGTACCCATAGTCAGTCATGTCTAAAAATATTAAATAAGTAACAAACTCATCATTCCTGTATTTTCTGATGAAATCTTGTGACAGCCTGCATCAGGGGTCAGCTTGGTCATTATTACCACTGAGTAGACAGTGCTGGCCCACTCTGCAGATGGTGCTGGCCCTCTCTGTAGATGGTGCTGGCACACTCTGTAGACGGTGCTGGCCCTCTCTGTAGACGGTGCTGGTCCTCTCTGTAGACGGTGCTGGTCCTCTCTGTAGACAGTGCTGGCCCTCTCTGTAGACGGTGCTGGCCCACTCTGTAGACGGTGCTGGCCCTCTCTGTAGACGGTGCTGGCCCTCTCTGTAGACGGTGCTGGCCCTCTCTGTAGACGGTGCTGGCCCACTCTGTAGACGGTGCTGGCCCACTCTGTCGATGGTGCTGGCCCATTCTGTCGATGGTGCTGGCCCACTCTGTAGACGGTGCTGGCCCTCTCTGTAGACGGTGTTGGCCCTCTCTGTAGACGGTGCTGGCCCACTCTGTAGACGGTGCTGGCCCACTCTGTAGATGGTGCTGGCCCACTCTCTAAACGGTGCTGGCCCACTCTGTAGACGGTGCTGGCCCACTCTGTAGACGGTGCTGGCCCACTCTCTAGATGGTGCTGGCCCTCTCTGTAGACGGTGCTGGCCCACTCTGTAGACGGTGCTGGCCCACTCTGTAGACGGTGCTGGCCCACTCTGTAGACGGTGCTGGCCCTCTCTGTAGCTGCCGTGCTTTCATTCAAGCAGTTGTACCGAGGTGGTGCTGTTCAGATAGGTTTATTTTATGTTAAAGTGACTCCAAAAGCAAAAGCAGTTTTGCTGACAATTTAAGTATGGTGTGTTTTTATGATTATTATATTTTATTATTGGTTATTATTAATCCCCTACGAAATCTAAGTGATAAATTAAACTTCATTGTAGGTAGGTGTGTATAAGAAAAAGAAACCTGGCATGTATACTATATATGGTCTTGGACATCCTCTGCGTTATGGCGTGTATCTACCATAAAGGGGCTCCTGCTATAGTCCTGGAACACAGCCAGGGCCCCTCCTGTGAGGCCAGTCATGAGACACAGGCAACCTTAGTCAGCCTCTGAAAGCTGTCTTCTCGTTGTTCAGCCTTATTTCTTCCTCTGGACCATAAAATAGCTGATACCCACTATATTGGAAGTGTTGGGCCTGATGCAATGTCGGTCTGTTTATCCGATGCTCAGAGCAGCTCACGAGTCCTAGGCTTGCGATAGAGACAGAGAAACTTCTGAGACCATGTTTTCTACTTCCTGATACTTTTTAGAGACATATTGTTGTTGTCAAAAAGGAAAACGAAAGCTTTATGGTTTTTGTTCATGACAGTCTGAACATCTGTATCCTGTCTCATTGGCACCACATTGTAAGAAAATTAGAATACAACAATAGGAGTTGATTACCTAAATCATATCCCTACATACGATGGCGCCATAAGAAAGGGCAGAACACAGAGAGCATCTATTGTCTAAGCTAGTTCAGAATTAGCAAAATCCACATCCTTTGTTCATTGTTCTTAGTCCAACATTTTCTACTACTTGATTTGATGAACAAGATGGTTTGGGATGGAGTAGGGGCTGGAGAGGTGGCTCAGTGGTTAACAACATCTTGCTACTCTTCCAGAGGACCCAGATTTGAATCAATTTTCACAATCACGTGGCATTTCCTAGTTGTCTGTAACTCAGTTCCAGAGAATCCAATGCCCTCTTCTGACCTTCAGAAATATCAGGCACACACTTGGTATACAGACATACATGCAGACCACACACCTATATACATCAGACAAAAATACACACATGCAGACAGCACACCTAGATACATAAGATAAAAATATACACATGCAGACAGCACACCTATGTACATCAGATAAAAATACACACATGCAGACAGCACACCTATGTACATCAGATAAAAATACACACCGTGGAGACAACACACCTATATACATCAGATAAAAATGCCCACATGCAGACAGCACACCTATGTACATCAGATAAAAATACCCACATGCAGACAGCATATTTAGATACATAAGATAAAAATGCATGCATGAAAAAACACTTATATACATAAGATAAAAATATATGCTTGCAGATAACACACCTATATACATAAGATAAAATACATGCATGAAGACAACACACCTATATACATCATATAAAAATAGAAATAAAATGTTTTTCCTGTTTGGATGAGAAAAATTCTCATTTTCTGTTGAGAAATGACAGATAGCATTGACTGAGATTGTTGGCTAATTCCAATGCCTATTCAAATGGTTGAGATTTTTAAATTAATACCTACTAATATTTTTAATTTTCTTCCATAATTCAGCTATTCTTTATTAACCAGCTCTGACTTATTAAAACTCCCCAAGAGAAAGGAGAAATAAAGGTTTCCCAAATCATTACTCCTTCCTGAGTTATATAACAGCATCACGAACCTTTTTTTTTTTTTTTTTTTTTTTTTTTTTTTTTTTTTTTTTTTTTTTTTTTGGTTTTTTGAGACAGGGTTTCTCTGCAGCTTTAGAGCCTGTCCTGGAGCTAGCTCTTGTAGACCAGGCTGGTCTCGAACTCACAGAGATCCGCCTGCCTCTGCCTCCCGAGTGCTGGGCATCATGAACCTTTTAAGATAAACTAGACACATAGTCTAGACCAAAATCTCAGCGCAGCAGTAGAATTTAGAGAAAAAAAAATGTTTATAGAAGTGTTACTTTTAGACATAATGTTAATTTGTAAAATCTTACCAATTATTTGTTCTGATGCCCCCTACTCACATGCAGGTATGCTCTATTCTCTTGTTTTAAGGCTGTTTCATTAATAAAGAAAATGTTTTTCCTTATGGAAACGACATTAAATGTGTTGAGAAGGTTCTGGGCTGGCTCCCAACTGTTCACTGCAAAAGCTAATCAATTCTCAAAAACAAAAATACCAATACAAATTCAAAATTATAAAAAGGAAAAGTAAATCGATTTCAGAAAGCACAGTATAAGGGCAAACCCTCATGATGCTGCAGTTTTGTAGCGGACGTTAGCTGACTTTCTGACTGTTGGAGGTTGTCAGTTCCCAAGAAGAGGTGGCAAGGCTAGTTTGAAACAAGAATGGCGCTAGAGCTCCTAAGTCGTCCTCAGCCTTGGTCAGATAAGCTTCACTTTTGCAGTGGAGAGCTGTCAACAGAAAAGATGCATGGCTGACCAACGTGCTAGATTAAGACTGAGGTCTCAGCACTCAGTAGGACTATATTTAATGCGACTGTATTTAATCTGCAACCCCACACTGCTAAGACTTGGGGCACAACACGGAAAGAAGTAAAAGCTGGAGGGTGGGGAGGGGTGCTGTGAAACACTGTCTTCTGGACATGGCATGTCCATCACCATTGTAACTTCTCAGTAGTGATGCTGTCTAAGACCAAGCCAGCCAGAAGTCAGGCGTAGATGGTGTGGATGACCTCCAGACCCCTCCCGGTACTGAGTTGCTGCTGGTAGCAGGCAGTGGCAAGGGGTAGGGAGAACCATTCTTTCCTGGGGACATCAACACTGGTAGCTTCACCATGCTCCAGTATGGCCTCTCAGCCACACACGTGAGCAGCACTAGCTAGGCTAGCTAGGACATGAAGTTGGGAGCAGGGAGTTACGGGGAAATAAGAGAGGAGACAGAGTGGGAAAATTAGAGTAGCTAATACTGTCTTTCATTGTGTACACGTATGAAATTTTCAGAAAGAACATTTTTTAAAATCACAAGAATGTGTCACCTCAGACCCTTCACCTCAGTGTTCATAGTCTACTTTCCAGAACATACTTCCTGGCTCTTCAAATCTCCATTCTTTGTCTGGCTCTTTGGTTCTAAGAGGACAAGGAACAGACACAGAAGAGCTAAATCCACAAGTCCTCACGCGGTCAGCACTTACCCTTTGCTGCTCCAGTTCCTCTCGCCAGAGTAGCAAAAGCCAGTCATCAACAGAATTCCCCTTTTGGAGGCTTTAGAAGATTTCCCTACTAAAGCCACTACTTGGTGAAGCATTGCCACTGCTAAAAATGTCCTGTGGGATTTTGAGCCACTTGAAATGCTATTTGAAGTATATTTAGTTTTGGGTATCCTTAGCGATGAAATGATTCTTGTCCCCGTTGGCGTTCATGCACGCAGCTTTAAGTTCCTAAGAAACAAATGGAACTCGGAACTTTTATATGGATTTATACCTACCAGGAAGCATGTTACGAAATAGTTTAAGGCCCTGTTTGATGTCTAGACTACTGGAAAGAAACCAGCTACATTAATAATTCCTAAGATCAGAATATTCTTTCATGAATATGATTCACTAATGTTCACAGAAGCGATATTGTGAGCTCTGCCTATGAATTTCTCAATTGTTTTTGGTGTGCTTTGGACAAATAAATCACTAGTGAATTTATATATTTCTGTGCTGTTTAGTTGTAGCCAGATTTTTCTTTGGGCCACTGGCTCACAAATAACAACATGGAGACTTATTGTTAATTATGAAAGCCCCGCCTTAACTTAGGCTTGTTGCGCTAGCTCTTATAACTCAAGTTAACTAACTTAATCTACGTTTTGCCTCATGACTTTTTACCTTTCTTTTATTCTGTGTGTACGACTCCCTTCATGTCTCCTCGGCTTCTCTCTCCAGTGTCTAGAATCATCCTGAGTCCTGCCTTTCTCTCCTCTCCTGCCTAGCTATTGGCTGTTCGGCTTTTTATTACACTAATCACAGTGCACATCTTCACAGTGTACAAATATCCCACATCATTTAGTAGTTTGATACGGAGCACTTTTCATTTCTTCCTTAGGTCTTATACCAAAACTGCTTTGGGAAGAACGGAGTTTCTATTCTAGAACGTGTGTGTGTGTGTCCATACACACACACACACACACACACACACACACACACACATATGTGCACGCGAGCACACACACACAACCTTCAGCATTTTTAGGTTGAAATTAGTCTGATTGCATTCAGTACAATATCCAGTTACTTAGAAAATATTAAAGACTCTTTGGCTGACAATAGCCATATGGCATCAAAATGGCTCTTTATGACTACCTTAGACATTCATGAAATGGATGGATGAAATAGGAGGAAATGAGGTAAAGATTTAAAATAAAAAATGCCAAGATGAATCATATGAAATGCCAAATAGTGGAGCAAGCAACCATTTGGAGGCTAGAACATTCCTGGGCACGTTTCCCGGGCAGGTTCCTGCAGTCGGCGCCCCTGCCTCCCAGGCATGAGTGGCATAGCCGCTGGTGCTCTGTTGAATTTACCACATGTGCCTGGCAGGACGGAGTCAAAGGAAGACCTCAGATGTGGTCAGAGGCCTCGCATTGTTAATCTCACAGCCAAGGCAGCTCAAAACATCTTTTTTCGATTAAACACTAAAGGGTTAATATTTTGGTTTTGAAATTCTATGGAAACTGCTGTGGGTCCCATTGAGGAATCACTGAGTAACACCCCCCGCCCCCCCAAATGAAACCAGGAATGTGGGAACTGTGATTTTCACTATTTGTTCATCATTTTAATTGTAAGATATTTTGTTGTGTTGCAACAAAACGATGCATAGCAGCGCCTACCGAATAGTACCTTTGACTCCTCCCGCTTCATCTCCCCCGCAAACGTGTCTTTTGGACACACACCTCTGCTGCCCATAGCTTCAGTACCTGTCGCAGTACCCCTGTGGGCCCAGCCATCCTTTATGCCCACCCTGCCCTGGCTTCTGCCATACTGCCATGGATGAGAACGGAAGTGGTCCTGCTTTCCTCACTATTGCTTTCTTCTTCCTGCTCCCTGGAGAAGTGGCAGAGGGAAGGTGACTTGCAGTGGCCTCTTGGAGCCTTGTGTTCAGAAGGATTCTAAAGCCACTGCCAGGCTCTTAGTAGGGGCTCACCTAGCAATGTCAGTCAGCTTTCTGTCACTCTAACAAACAGTGACATTCAACTTAGAAAGACAAAAAGATTACTTTGGTCCATGATCTTAAAAGTAATGTTTTAGATTTATAAATTTTATATGTATAGGTGTTTGCCTGCATGTATATGTATGCTCCATACACATGTAGTACCTGTGCAGGCCAAGAGAAGCCAAGGGATCCCCTGATGACCGTGTGTCACCATGTGAGTGCCAGGAACTGAACCCGGATCCTCTGAAAGATCAGCCAGTGCTTTTACCCACTGAGCCATTGCTCCAGTCTATGGCTCAGGGTTTTGGAGCAACAGTTCTTAACCTATGGGTCATGAACCCTTGGGGTCAAATGTCACTTTCACACGGGTTGCATATCAGTTATCCTGCACATCAGATATTGACATTACGATTCATAACAGTAACAAAATTACAATTATGAAGTAGCAATGAAATAATTTATAATTTGGGGTCACCACAACATAAGGAACTGTATTGAAAGGTCTCAGCATTAGCAAGGTTGAGAACCACTGTTTTATAGGCTTCCCTTGAGAGTGGGCTGGCCTCCTTGTTTGGGGTCTGTGGCAGAGCATCTCACCTGGAGTGCATCGCGAGGGGAAACAAGGCTTCTCACAGAGAGTGGAAACTAATGAGAGACGAGCTCTCCCAAGGGTCACTTCATCTCCTAAAGTTAGCTTCTCTCCATCCTCCACTCACCCGGGGGAGGGGTCCCTCGTGGTAAAGCAGACTTCCACCCTGCCTTTACCCTTTTCAGACCCAGCAGGGCAGCCATCTCAGTGAGTGGTCGTTCTGGCCTGTTTCCAGTCTCTATTCCCATCTCCCTAGAGAGAACGGGTGAGCATCTGGCCCGGAGATCAGGATACCAGGGTCTGTGAGCACAAACAGACAGGAGTCTAGGAGTTCCACTTTCCAGTCCCGTCTCAGTCTTCTGGACCGTCTGTCCCCTGCGGCTCCACTCTGCCATCTTGCCTGCTCAGTCTTGTCTCCTCTGTTTGGTCTTTCAGTTTTTAATCTCCCTGTTGCAACCCTAACATGGAACGGAAGTGAACTTTTATAATCAACTCTTTTCGGAATTGTGTCTCCCGTTCTTAATTTCATAAACAATAAAGAACATGCCCTCATTCTTGTTTCTCACTCTTTCAAAAAGAGACCCTTTAAAAAAAGAAAAAGTTCAGTTTTTTATTTTGCTGAATATAATTTTTTTGCGGGGCTTAATAGTTCTTGTCAAAGAACATGTTCCTTGTGTCTAAGATAGTTACTTGGGCTTGAATTCCAATGATGAATACGGTAATGGAATTTTTGTTTCCATGTTCTCTGAAGCAGCTCTTCCCTGCAGGAGAACCTGTGGTTTTGCACCCCCAGGCAACGGTCAAGACAGCTCCGATTGCCACAACTCTGAGGCTGGTAGCACTGACGTCTGGAGGGCAGAGGTTGGGGAAACTGGGAAACATCCTTCAGTGAATACCCCCCAACAATGAAGAATTATCAGCCCCCAGCATCAATAGCGTGAAGCTGAGGAATCTGTTGTGATGTAGGGTAAACCTGCATGTGGCTAATTCACAGAACCTGAGCAATAGTTTCTACATTTATTTCAGTGCAACTCAATTTTACTAAAGCTGCAGGAACTAGCTTTGTCCTCATGTCCCTGAGTCCATCGCTATAGCCCAGATGTTTCTGCTGGATGCAGTCAGTGACCTCTACTTTCTTACACTGTTTTTCTTCATTTTCATTCTGGTGACATGTTTTCCCCAAGGTGTTGCATGGTAATTAATAAAGAAGAAAATCAGAACTGCAGTTGATTCTACTCATTACAGAATAGGTGTGATTTTAGAGAAAGCTGAAGTTGTTTTTTATACCTTATTTGTATTTCCAATCAACACCTACCACAGAGTCTTCAGAAATTTGATTGCACAGTTTTCTAGTGCTTTGTTCCTTGAGGATTTGATTATGAAGTTCATGCATATGTCCACTCCCCCTGAGCTGTCAGTACATCTAAGGGAAAATTAACTTACCAACAGCAAGCATATCTTTTATCAGTAGCCTTCCTCTTGTCTTGTCTCCATTTATATAATCCATCTAAATTTTATTATCCCTTTAAATATTCCTTATATTTCTCCCTTACTTTGTCATTCCATACAAGCTCCACGATTGGAACTGGTCAGTGTGCAGGTGGGGGGAGCAATGTCATGAGCAAGATGCACTTAGGAGGCTGGAGAGAAGGCTCAAAACTTAAATCCACCAGCTGCTTTTCCTGGGAACCTGGGCTCATTTCCTAGCATCCCTGTGTCTCTGTTTCCAGGGGGATCTGATATCCTCTTCTGGCCTCTAGGGGTGCCAAGCATTGGTGAGGTGCACAAACCTATATGTACAGGCAAAAACACCCACACGCGTAAGATAAATTTTTAAAGAACGCTGTGCTCAGGTTAATCTGACACATCCTTAATGATTTGCATATTCATCACCACCCTGCATGCTAAGTAGGCATATGGTAGGCAGGGTCGAGAAACGACTGCAGCTAATGCTCCTTCTGCACAGCCAAGCTCAACAGTCGTCGGCTCCCCCTGCCTGTTCGGGCAGTTTTCCAGCATCTCCCTTGGATCGCACCGTGTACCCTGCTTTGTTCCCTCTCTTTCCCGTATTCCTTATTTCTCATTCACACACACTTTTTTTTAAAAAAAAAATAAAGTTATTTATTTATTTTACATCCTGCCTGCAGTTTTCCATCCTTCCCAGCCCCCAACCCACTCCCTCTCCATTTCTGTTTAGGAAAGGACAGGACTCCCATGAGAACCAATTAAAACATGGCATATCAAGTTGCAGTAAGACTAAGCACCCCCCAATGTATTAAGACTGGGCAAGGTGACCCAGTATGGGGAAAAGGGTCCCAAGAGTCAGTAAAAGAGTCTGCCCCTGTTCCCATTGTTAGGAGTTCCACGAGAGGACCAAGCTGTAAGATATGTGCAGGGGACCTCGGTCAGCCATACTCATACCAAAACACTTACTTGTACTGTTTCACACACACTTATACTAAAACACCCTTCAACTTCATCTCAAAAGATCATAGGGACAATAGGGAAAAAGATCAAGTAACACTAGTACCTTCCATTTTCATCATCATTTTGACAGTTCAGGGCTAACATTCTCACTGTTGTTTTATGAAAAGGAGACTAGAACCCTGGAATCCAGAGATACACCCCCCGGAATCCAGAGATACACCCCTGGAATCCAGAGATGCACCCCCTGGAATCCAGAGATACACCCCTGGAATCCAGAGATGTACCCCTTGGAATCCAGAGATATACCCCCTGTTAGTTTTTGTACATGGGTTTCCCACTCACGTGTAACCAGAGCCTCACTCTTTGTCTTTATTGTAAGGAATTAAAGAACCATGATCTAAGCTTGAGAACAAGAAGTTGGGATGATAATGGCACAATGGGTAGGAGCACTTCTTGAACAAGCCTAAGGACCTGATTTTGAGTCCCTAGCACTCATGTAAAAGCCTGGCATGGGCACATGTGTTTGTGACCCCGGCACTGGGGAACAGAAGCAATAGGATCCCAGAAGTTCCCTGGACAGGGAGCATGGCCAAAACTACCAGCCTCCAGGTTTGATGAAAAACCTGTCTCAAGGGAATGAGGTGCAATGACATTCTCCTCTGGCCTCTGCAAGCTCAAATACATGCGGGCTCTCCCTTTCTGTGTGTGTGTGTGTGTGTGTATCTCTGTCTCTGCCTGTCTGTCTCTCTCTCTCTTACATACACACACACACACACACACACACACACACACACACACACATATATATATTCTTTTGGGATATATATGTATATATATACATATATATATATATATTTATGAGTGCAAAGGGTTAGCTAATCTTTGGTACACAAACAAAACATAACTAACCCGCACTTGTTACGAACTTACACCTTGTGTTGAAAGCATGAGTAGCCGAGACAGGACTCAGAGCTGAGGAGACTACGCTGCTCCTCTAGAGGACTCAGCTCAGTTCCCACCACCCACATCAGGTGATGCACAGCCACCTGTAACTCCACCTTCAGGGCCATCCAGTGCTTCTGGTCTCCATGGACACCAGCACTCGACACACAGAACCAAATGCATACACATAACTAAAAATAACACAAATCTTTAAAAAGGGAAATCCAGGCAACCAAAGCCAAATTTCCTTTAATTTTATTTTTTCTTTTTATTTAGCACAGTGCTCCTCTTCAGTGAGCACGGTATAATAGTTTGTATAGAGTGTCTTTTAATCAAATCAGGGTGATTAGAGTTTCGCTCTCTTGTCTCTGCTTGGTACCTTCAAATCCCTCTCTTCCAGTTCAAGCCTCATTATTTGTGATACGATCTCTGTAGTACGTGGAATGTCTCCTGCTCGTGTTTGCTTTTACTCCAAAGAGCCAGGTTTCCAGATGTTTCTCTATACACCTACCCGAAAGACGTAATTAAATTTCTTCCCAAGGATGTGGAACAATGAAAAACAGACTGCATTTGTCTCCCACTTTGCTGGAAGCCTTGGCTGTGACCACTGTTTAGTGCGCCTTGAAGAGAATTCATACTGCGGCCCAATTTTCCAGAGTAAGAGATTTATAGGTATTTCATACTTCACGGAATTATAGGTAATTCTAGTAACTGTAATCAGGACTAATTTAGGTTTTCACAGACTTTACGTGTTGAGTTCAAAGTAGACCTTTTTGAGCTGTAATGAAGGAAACTCGTGGAAAAAGCTAGAGAAAAGGCTAATCAACCGCACATGTGTGTACTCGGACAGACTCCGCATTCCAGTCTAGGTGCTCATTGCTTTCACACAGACTTGAAGACCTCTTCCATGTTTTCTGTGACTGTCGTGAATGGGCGACCCCTCAATTCTGAGTGAAAGTTTCTTGTTATAAACACAAAAATTAAGATGGGAATGAAAGTATGTAAGAAACGCTGTTCTCATCGAGTAACAACATGGTGGTTATTTTGACTCATCTCTCAGTCCACAGTCACTTGGATTTGTCATTTCTGATTTGTGGTGATGCAGAACATCATTGTGGGCATGTAATAGAGCAAAGTTGCTCATCTCAAAGTGGCCAGAAAAGGAGCGGTGGGGAGGAGAGGAGAGGAGAGGAGAAGAGAGGAGAGGGAGAGGAAAGAGAGAGAGAGAGAGAGAGAGAGAGAGAGAGAGAGAACAGAAAGAGAAAAAACAGAGAGAAGACAGAGAGAGAACAGACACCAAGGAAAATACACGTAAACACACCCTTCAAAGGCTCTTCTCTTTTTTCTTTTATTTGAATATTTCATCATACATTACTTCCCAGCCACAGTTTTCCCTCCCCCCACTCTTCCCAGTCCTAACCCCAACATCCCCCTCCTCCAGATTCACTCCTCCATTTACTTTCAAAACAAAAAACAAAAACAAAAACAAAACAGACCTCCCAGGGATATCAACCAACACTGCATAACAAGATGCAATAACACTAGGCACAAACCCTCATATCAAGGCTGGACAAGGCAACCCATAGGAGGAAAAGGATCCCAAGAGCAGGCAAAAGAGTTGGAGGCATCCCCATTTCCACTGTTAGGAGTCCCACAAGAACACCAAGCTGAACAACTGTAACATCATGCAGAGGACCTAGCTCAGACCCATACAGGGTCTGTAATTGTCACTTCAGTCTCTGTGAACCCCTACGAGCCCTGGTTAGTTGGTTCTGTGGGCTGTGTTCTTGTGGTATCCTTGACCCCTCTACTCCTGCAATCATCCCCCCACACCTCTGCAGGGTTTGCTTGGCTCTGCCTAATGTTTGGCTGTGGGTTTTTGCATCTGCTCCCACCAGTTACTGGATGATGCCTCTCTGATGACAAGTGGGCGGGCACCGATTGTCAGACTAGGCATAGATCTATGAGTATAGCAGAATATCATTAGTACTCATTTCATTGAATTATTTCCCAGCCAGGTTTGGTTCTGTCCTGGGTCTCTGGGCCTCTGGTGCTTGGCCATCCAAGCAGTATCAGGCATGGGCTCCCTCTTCCGGCGTAGACCTCAAGTTTTACCATTCATTCATTGGCCTCAGCGGCCACTCCCACAAGTTCTGCACCACCGTTATCCCAGTACGTTTACAATCTATCTCAGGACAGATTGTAAACTGAAGGTTTTGTGGTTGGGTTGGTGTCCCAGTCTTGCTTCTGGAAGCCTTAAAGGTATATCCCTTAGTAAGTAGCTTCTTTTATGCCCTCCTCAAGTTCCCACTACCTCACAACAAGCCGTCAAAACCTGCATCCATCAGACCTGATCATGATGTCTGTGCCCTCAGTGCGTCTGTCAGTAGCTTAACCTGTTTGTAGCATCAGTATCTCCATTATTGAGTCACTTCCCAGAGGCCCCACTTCTGAATACTTTACTACGGCCTTCACCGTGCAGCTTTTGGGTGACATTTCATATCTACATCTAAACAGTATTTGAGGTTGATCTGTTACCTACTCCATCGGCCTCCCCCGAGTCAGCCATACCCAGATGAGTTAGGTGTCTCTTGCCTCAGCTACCAGAGGGATCTCCGTATACCTCTTGTCTTCTAGACCAGCACACCAACCACAGTGTTGAAACTACCCAAGTATGCATTCTTTCTTCCTTGCACGTCTGAAGGTTTGCCTAAAGTGAGGACCATATTTCTCCACCTTGGTGCTGAGAACATGGAAGATGGAAGAGGGAAATTGTCAAACCTTGGCAGATTTCTTAAGAACATCCATCTCTCTTGTTTGCTTTCAGTGAGAGCTGGTCATCTGCAGTTGACTTTGCTCTATGTACTAATTGTCAAAGCACACTATAAAGGTTTTGCCTGCTCTGTTATGGCTGTGTACAGTCTAGTGGAAGTCTCTGAAATCTGGCTGTTCTGGACACACACATCTTACCCATTTTCTACTTTGTTTTGAAATAAGTATTTTAAACATACTGTCCCTTGGTAAATGGGGATGTGTTTGTGTATTTTGACATTTCGTCTGAAGTCGAGGTTAATCATTCATCTTAAAGTCTTCTAAGAAAGTTTGGGGGAGGCACAGAGAACATTTTGCTGATGGTAATTTTAAGTTCATACATACTAGAAAAAAGCATTCATGTGAACTTTATTGTAGTACTTGCGGACATTTTAAAACTTTGCACTTGTGAGAGCAGACATAATCCTTTTGTGCTTTTCATTAAAATTGATTTATTTTACTTTTTCTTAGTAATGATAATTAGAAAAGTGAGTTTATCATCAAGTTTATTTGCTAGGGGCAATCCCTGGTGGGGTTTTTTGTGGTTTGGAAATTCTGTATATATAATGAATTATAAAGAAAATCACTGGAAAGTTTTCACATAAGTTGATCCTTTGTTCTTGTCTAAAATCTTGAAATAAAATAACTCATGTTTGTCCATAGACCACAAATGAAAGGGGCGTGGCTAATCATCTCATCATAATTAACAAAGACAATTGACTCAGACAGAGAAACTAAAAAAAATTTTGTGCATGTTGCATGGAAAGTTCATTATACTTTGAGGTAGATAAAACTTAGAGCCGGGCGGTGGTGGCGCACGCCTTTAATCCCAGCACTCAGGAGGCAGAGGCAGGCGGATCTCTGTGAGTTCGAGGCCAGCCTGGTCTACAAGAGCTAGTTCCAGGACAGGCTCTAGAAACTACAGGGAAAACCTGTCTCGAAAAACCAAAAAAAAAAAAAAAAAAAAAACTTAGAAAATCTGGTTCCTGGAGCTGGACAGATGACTCAGAGGTTAAAAGCACTGGCTGCTCTTGCAGAGGACCCAGGTTCGATTCCTGGCACCCACATCGTTGCTCATATCCAGCTATAACTCTAGTCCTAAGGGGTCTGACGCCTTCTTTTGACTTCTGTGGGTGTAGACATGCATGTAGGCAAAACCCTCACACACATAAAATAAAATGAAACTTATTTTTTAATAAAGAGGAAAGCAGTTCCTTAAATGGAATTGAGCTAATACTTGGTGTTATCCAGGAGAACACTACAAACACTCCTCACCATGATTGGCCTCTCCTTTTTTGTTTTTATAAATGAGTGGTAAGAATGATTGTGAATGATCAAAACATACTTAAAAATCAATCTGAGGAACTTTCAGCTGAGGTTTTCTTTCTTTCCTGTAAGAAAAATAGGCATTCAAGACCACTTAGACATGATCGCCTGTTCAATTGCGCTCCAGTTTGGAGTCAGTCTCCCAATCTTCACTCCACCCAAGTGGGTAAAAATGAAGATCATTGTCTGTGAGTGTTTGGAGACAAATCTTAGTGAAATCTGAGCCCCTGCTCATCTTCTTGGCCCTGTCTCCTCTTGGAGTTCACACAGCCATGGCAGGCCAGGAAGGGAGAGAAAGAGGGAGGGAGGAAGAAGGAAGGAAAGAATTGGGATGTGTATGCACAGTGGCTCAGGGCTTTGCATGGCCTTCCTTCTGACTGACACCTCCCCCCCTCCGCCCTCCGGAACACTCTGGGTACTTTTCTGTCCATGTGCCTTTCCTGCTTATAAATCCCTCCTAGATGGAAATCAATGGGGGAATGTTTCATAATATCAGATGCTTGGAGCATTCCAGTGTTTCTCCCATACCCAGGCTAGAGCAACTCCCTCATTTCTACTGCTAACGCCCCTTCCCAGGGCAGGGTGCCAGTTCCAATCTGGAGCTCTGGCGGGAGACTATAATAAGTCCTAGTCTATCTCAGGCTCTACGAGGCTCAGCTGTCCTGGGTCAGTAATCGCTTTCAGTTCCTTGTCTTTAAAACAGAGTCGCAATAGGTCTACTCGTGAAATAAAGTTCTGCATGTAAAAGAATTGGCATAGGGCCCGACACATAGGCGTGTTCTAGGAATGGTAGATATTGGTGATTGTGCTGGAATTGCTGTGTGTCTGATGTTCTTTTTTAATGTTAGAGATAAAGTTTTGTTCTGTTTTATAAGTATATGGTGTCCGGAGAATAGGAGCTACTCAGGAGATGTTTGCCAAATGGATGGAATAGGATTGGAGGGGAGTTTGTGAGCAAACCACAGGGAAATGCCAGGTCATTCTGGGAGGTTTGTGTGCACCCCTGACTTCTCCTTTTCCTTCACCTGTGGAGCCCCATGCCTCCTTTGTAGTCCAGAAGCTACTGCCTTGCACTAGATGTCTTTATTTTTTGTCTCATTTCTTCGTTAACACTCACGGAGCAAACAGTCCCGGGCTCCTCCTTCTATATCCAGGCATTGGTTCCTGTGTGAGGGGTGTGTCTGCCATTACACTGCTGGAAACGGACTCTGGGTGTCTGCATGTCACCACACAGGGAGATCTGGTTTTATCCATGTATTAGCACATTTTATCCGCCTCTTCCTTTCCTGGGAAACTCCAGACCTTGTCATCCTTCTTTCCAGCCCAGAAAATGTCCTTGAGTTATCCAAGGCTGTTTATCTTAGCTGGAGGCTTGGACGGCGCGGGGTTGCTGGCATTAGGTACCTACTGACCATGGAGAAGGCACAAGTGGATGGAAATCTTGTGACTGTGCAAGTTGATCCTGGATCCTTTGTGGGGTCCTGAAGAATACTCTAGAACATTTGTTTAATCGTGTGATCACTGCGTATTAAATTTGAACTACTGACTCACATTGCCCAAAGTCTAAATCACAGAAACAACTCAGAACATGAGAGTTAAATGGGTCGAAAAACTTAACAGTGTTTCCCCCATTGTGCATATGAAGGTCGGTTTCGCTAAATTAAATTAATTGAAAAGACTTTTGTTCAGCAGTGACTCAGATCAGATCTGCAGCGAGAAAATGGTGGTTTACCTTGACTGTGACTCATCCTCTGGGGACTGGGACACAGTGGCTCATGTTAATGGCTCTCACAGCTTTTAGAACCAATGCAGTCATGCTCATAGCTTGTCTTGCTATAATGGAAAATCTCAAAGAATAAAAAAAAAAAGAAAGAAAGAAAACCCTACCAGTGACTAGTTGGTTAGGAGAGAAGAGAAGCTGTTCTTGGAAACAGTAGTGACATAATATGGATTGTCACATAGTCTTTGGGAGTGTGAGGGCAGACGGAGCAGAAGACATGAGTCTCTCATCATGACACACAGCTAATGACAGCCACCATAAATGCCTGGACTTCTTCAAGGCTTTGTGTTGAACCCCACACTGTAGCTGGTGCAGAGCATAGAGTAAAATTGCAGAATTCCAAGGACTGGAGACCAGCAAACATGTAAAAGGGAAATTGAGAACCAGCCCTCCATCAGTTTTGCCTTTTCCCAGCCAAGAGAGGGAAAGAATTTTAAAAGGGGAGGGTCAGCAGAGAACCGACAAGGTGGGGATTGTCTCCGGGATGAGTCCTCAGCACACCTCTTTCCCAGGAGAGTCCTTTCCTGCCTGAAACAGAAGATGCTGGGGGCGGCCCAGACACAGAGCAGCAGGAAGCAGAAACTTTTGTTCAGGCAGCACAGCGTAGTTTTTGGTGACTTTCCTGAGACAGGGCTCGTGCTCTACACACTTCACTCAAAGTGATGAACTTGGGGGTGGTTAGCACAGAGGGTCAGTTCACTGCAGTCAGTTTTCAGCCTCTTCCTCACCCCAGAAATAAACCCCATACTCACTGGTAGAGGATTCAACCAAAAAAAAAAAAAAAAAAAAAAAAAAAAAAAAAAAAAAAAAAAAAAAGAAGAAAAAGAAAGCAAAAGAAAGAAATCTTATATTTGAAAGCGCAAATTTATATTAGTCATTTTTAATAAAAATGTTATGGTTAGAGATATTTTTTTAAAAAAAAAAAAACTCTGACTTAGAGATAACTCGAAAAATTAAAAGTCTTCACTAAAGTAGATAATCCAGCCTGTCTCTGTGTTCACATCTGTGTTCTTTCTTTAAACTTTGTGAAGGTGAGAGTCTGTGTTGCTTCCTTACGGCAACTCTGCTGCAGAAACCGCTGAAGGAATGCCCATTCCTGCCCATTTCTAAAACCATTTGTAATGTCACTCCCGTTCTGAGCACATGCCTTGGAAATACTTCGTGACCTTTGTTCAAATCCCCTGCTGGATGACCACCTCAGTGATTAGTTCCCAGAACCTACAGAAGGAAAGACTAGCCCCCCAAATTAAGTCTGTATAGGAAAACACTACAGAAAGCTAAACTTGAAAGACAAGAAACAAGTGTAAGAAACATGTCCTATAAAAGGCTGGATTTTTTGACATATGAACATTAGCTACTGGGAAAAGGAAAGGACAGATGATCGAAAGTGGATGTGGGATATTAGCAGACAGTTTGCAGGGAAGGAAGCACAGGTGGCTTGGGAAAGACATGGGGCCAAGTTTTAAATTCAAATTTAGGAAATAAACGGTAGCTAACACAGCAGCGGAGCCCCATTTCTCCCCAAAAGACAAAAGAAAGTGTTTGAAATAACAGTGACCGCCATCTTCATGCAAAGCTGAGCTTAGCAGTACCCCACCCATCAATCCACAAACACGGAAGACACACGTCTCCCTCATCGTCTACTCAGCAATCCTGTCTGCAGAAATTGTCTGCACAACTGTACTGAAGTATGCTGTGGAGTTTACTGTTTTCTTTATAATAAAAATAAATCTGGAGAAAACAATTGAAAACCACTCACTGAAGTTTGGCTAAACAGATTATGAAATAAATAGTTAAGAAAACACTTTGTGACTAATAAGCATTCGGTCAATTTAAATGAACTAATATGGTAGGTGGCCCAACTTGTATTGTTGAGTGGGGGAAATGAACATTTTGCACGCTGCCGTCCATGACAAGCTACCTAAGAGCTGCCGTCATCGTTTACCTGTGCTTGCCGAGCTAAGAGCTGGAGGAGGTGAGGAGGAGGCAGACTTCACTTTTCTCTTCTAAGGTATTTTAGTTGAGACGTTAAAAACCATTCATTTTAAAAAATTACAACTAGTTTCACATTTTTAAAAAAAGCAACCATTGCATATTATAGAGTATTGGAAATGAATGAAATCTAAACGAATAGTCAAATTCCTCCATGAAGTAGGAATGAATAGAGCCTGTTCATGGTGTCCTTTGGCTGTGCTGCAGGATGGGCACCCTATCTGCTCTGTTTTATAACTTCCATTTGTCATTAGCAAATACGGCATGGCACTAAGCATCACTTGGCAATGCGTTTATGATGAACATGCTGCTATAATGGTGCAGTTGCTCCAGTCTGCTGGCTCCTTTTCATTTTATCCCCACCGTGACATGAAAGAAAGTTTGGGAAAGAGCAAACATCAAAGTATTAAGAGAGGCTGATAAAACGTTATTAAGACGCTACAGCTAAAAGTTGGACCCAAGGAAAGACGTGCGGCATCTTAGAGGACACAGCACAGCTGGACTCCGAATCTTTGTCTTGGTTATTGATAGCTTTATGGCCTTAACTTTTTGCATATCTGAATTCCTTTAACAGCATGGATCATCTTTACAAAGGTAACAGACTCACTGGGGAATTGTTTCCCCAGTTCCTCTCCCCAAAAGTGGGAGATCCCCCTAACATGTCTTTATTCCCTGCCTGTGAACCTAAGGCGAGTCCTGTAGAGCCTGGTATCCTGCTGTGGCTAAGGTCTCACCAATATCCCACATCTCTCTTGGCCTAAACCATGTTTCAGGGGTCTTCCCTTTTCATCAGGTACATGATGTGCCAGGGATGAAACAAGCCAAGGTTTCTTATTTCTTAATAAGAGCAAAACAATAATATTTCAATATACATCAGCTACCATTTCCACAGAAAGCTATGAACACGGCTTGACACTCTGTTTTGGAAACGAAAGACCAAATCTGCTTATAAGGATCACAGACTGACCTTGTGATTTGCATACAATTGTAATTAACCCAGTAAATATTTGAAGATGTTCAGTCTGTTCCCAAAACAAGCTATCCACCGAAGTCATTTTGTGAATCATTTTGCCAGAGACAACTGCCTTGCAGATTGCAGTAATGACTCATTTATTTGGTGGCTGAAGGCCAAATGTAAATTGAATATCATTTGATTTCAAGCAGTCTGGCCACAAGTCAACTCTAATGTCTCCTTTTAACCAGACTCTTTCATTGAAAGACCACAATCCTCCCAAATCCTATGTACAGCCATTTAGATGGCTGCCATCACAGGGTTACAGTATTTATTAGCCTTGAAAAGCTATAACTTAGGACCTGCCTAAGTACTGCACAGGGAATTCATTTCAAGCCACTTTTGACCCTTGTTGTAAAGGTGATCTCCAAGTGGATTTAAAGGAGATAAATCACGTTTTCAACCTAAAGCCTGCTTTCTCCTAATTAAAAAAAAAAAAAAAAAAAAAAAAAAAAAAAAGAGGCTTTAGATGTTCCTAACCTTTTCTTCTTTTCTTCACTTCTGGATTGAAGATTAATCACATGTACCCAGAGATGTAATTTCATGTCTGCCATTTGGAATAAGAGGGGAAAGAGATCAATGGCTTATGAAAAGGCTTCTTTAAAATTAAACTGTGCCATCAACCACCGTTTTAGGCAGCTGATGATGGAGGATAGGCCTCCTTAGGTGGAAAGTTAAGTCGTGAGGGCCAAACATGAGGAAAAGAACGCACAGCACACAGTGGGCAACACGAGTACAGGAAAATATTTAGTGTCCTGAGTAAAACACACAGAACTGTTCCCAGGAATGAGCCGGCTCCGTCCCCCTTTCATATACAAGTGTTTCCTTTCACTTCCGAACTCTGCCATGTATGCATTTAAATTCCACAAATATGCCGACATAGTTTCTTCTACACGTCTGTGTTTTCATAGGCATAGCTTTGAACTTTCAAAAATAGCCTGGTGATGGGAGACTGGGAAATCTGAGGCAGCCTAGGCTTGAGAGTGAGATCCTTATTCAAAAAAAAAATCAAACAAACAAGAAACAAAACATGTCCCAGTCCCCACAACGTAAATGAGACCTTAGGTCTTGCTCTGTGGTCATTTTCACAAAACGAAAAACTAACAATTATGATATTTAAAACATTCTTTTTACATTTATTCCTCTCTCTTTCTCTCTCTCTCTCTCTCTCTCTCTCTCTCTCTCTCTCTCTCTCTCTCTCTCTCTCTCTCTCTCTCTCTCTCTCCCCCCCCAAGCCATGCATATGGAGGTCAGATAAAAACTTGTGGTAACTGGTTCTCTCCTTTCACTACATAGGTCTCTGGGATCAAAATGAGGTCATCAGGCCTAGTGGAAACACCTTTACCTATTGAACCATCTGCTAGCCCAGAAGCTGCCCTTAAAGTGGTACAGTGAGCCTCTCTCTCCTCTGACAGATTTCTGTATTCCTCTTTTCTTAGCGCCCCCCTTCCTACAGTCAGTGCCACCCCCCCACAAAAGGGACTTAGGCTCAAGGGCAGGGATGAGTGGCATTTCCATCGGCCGTTGGGGTTTGTGGCCCACCAGAACATCCGCCGGAAATCCAACAAACCAGACGGTTGGGTGTCAAAGATGAGGCAGACATGTTGCCTGACCGCAAACTGGTTTACAGGGTTGACTGAGTACTCCGGGTCCCCTCTGAGGGGCTTCAATGACCAAGTCCAGCGACACTCACTACAAATACCTTTCTACTTGTTTCAGCCATTTTCAGCAACTTGCTTAACCCAGCCACCCCCCCAACAGATTTCCTGTGTGGCCCTTGAACCCCTGAAACACCCCCATGAGGACCCCTAGTCAGTATGTCGCTCTAGTGACTGCTAACTGTGGATAATCTCTCCATGTCTGTCTGTCTGTCTGCCTGTCTCTCTCCCGTGTGTGTGCGTGTGGTGTGTGTGTGTGTGCGTGTGTGGCACACACACACACACCACACGCACACACACACACACACACACATCTATATGCTGCCTCTCCATATGCCTATTTCTGTTTTAAAGTTGATGGGTTTGGGGTTTTTTTGTTCAATTTACTGTGTAGGTGAGCTAACTCAGCTCGCCACTCCCTCTGGGACAGAAGCGTCTGCATAGCTATCTACAGACACTACAAATGCTGCCCTGCCGTGTGGGCGCTGTCTGCTTCCTGTACTGAGTGGCAGAAAAAAGGAAGAATCCTGTTTCATCCCTGCTCCCTGACTTCTTCCATGCTGCTTTCTTTAGAGATTAGCCAAGCTGCTCACAGAACACTGATTTATGTGCATCCCTGATTTCTGTGGTGGATCTCCCTGGACCTACTCTCAGAACGCTTTCAGAAATGAGGCTTTGTTTGTGCGTTAGTAGTGAGGTTCTTTACTAATAATCTTTGCTGGGTTTTGGGGGTGTGGGGGAGTATGCATTTCTTCAGTTCTCCAAGAGGTTATTAATTTTACACCTTGTCCCTGCTGAGAACAATACCTAAATCATTTCAGGACCTTAGTTCAGTTCCCAGCATCCACACTGGTTGGCTTACAACTTGTAAGTCCAGTACTTGGAGGCTCTCAGACCCTCTTCTGGCTTCCACAAGCACCTACACACAAGGAATACATTCACACAGACACATATACATAAATAAAAGTACTAAAACATAACTCTTTAAAAATAAATAAGGTTTTAAGTAGGCTATGCCCAATTTGTTCTTTTTTGCATTTTATTTTTTGTTTCTGCCAAGCATATGAGCTTGCATTGCTTGTTTCCTTCCAGAAACATGCGGTTATGTAGGTTAACTGGCCTGTTAGTTAAATGAGGTTTTGCTAAGAAGTGGGTTTGCATCAATTTTCCTATCGCACGATCTGTTTTAATCTATGTAAAGCCTCGTCCTCTCTTGCCACGAGCTGATGCTCTCTTCTTCACAGTAATCCGAATGGTTATTCCTGGCTTTGTAGTTAGGGTTTTGATCTTGGCTTTTCCATTGAAATTGTGATACCACTGTAGGCTCAACGATGATTTTAGCTGAGGGATTTTCTTCCATGGCCTTGCTTTTACCTTGAAGCATGAAAGCGATGACCACAAAATTCCATGTTCCCCGCTGGACATCCTTTCTCAGAGGAAGGTCAGACTGACTTCTCTTCAAATACAGAATCCTTCATGGTGGACATCTTCACTCCTAATCTTGAGTGTGGTGTCCACTTTCCAGGACATTTAGATTAGGGTAAATGTCTTTCTAGAAGCTTCCTTTAGATACAAACTTCTCCTAGCATCAAGAACCTGATCCTCTGTTTGCTTACACTGACTTGTAAAACCTGAACAAGATCTTGCATGACACCCTACCTGACTCACCTGTGAAATTGTCCTTAAATGTGAACCTCTTAAAAAAAAAAAAGAAGCTTTTCCCTCAAATCTCCATGATTATCTGAACTTCCCATAGAATTACATAAAAAATAAATTTACAGACCCACAATTTCAGAACAATGCCTGGGGAAGGGATTTGGAAAGTTTACCATTCAATGACTGAAAATGATGTTGTGAAATATTTTTAAATCAGACATTCGGCTCTGCTTGTCATGTGGTCTTTTCTAGAACTGTGGGTTTTTCCTTATTGCCATCAATGGCCCAGCTTCTCAAATGATTCCTAGAGTACCAGACTCATGCTCAATTTGGTTAACATCTGGGAGCTGGCTCATGAGAGTGGAGTCTCTGGGCAGACACTCGAGAATCCTGGTTTGTGACAAGCGCCCTCAAAGTACTCTCACTGATACTTGTGGTCCAGCATTCTAAGATCCTCTCTCCATAGGGATAGACCATTTCTTTCCAAGCTTTAATGTGGATGTGGAGGGCCAGGAATGGTGAGTTTTTCAAAACATATTCTGACTGTCTGGGATAGGACCTAAGACACATCAAGATCCCGGGAAGATTCTGGAGCTGTGAGCCCATGGACCCCAGCAGCAGCAGGGAGTCAGCGAGCTTCCCAGCCCCAAATGCCCTGAGCTCCAGTGAACAGCAAGGGAATAGGATGCAAATGGAAGAATAGACCCTACCATTACCCACACTATGACACATCATAAGCACGTTGAGGGAACATAGGATGATTCCGCAGTAGTACCTACCCTTTGGAAATGCACTCTATTTGAAGTTTATATGTATACTGTGTGTGGCATGAAAGTCCAATTACATCTCTGTGCTTCCCGGGGAGCTCTTCCAGACCTCCTGACCTCTGACCCACTTGAGTCTGTGTTGGTGGCCACTATACACAAAATGTATCTTTCGTCTGCCGGAGTAGGGGCAAAGCAAGCTCTAAGAGGGCTTCGCTTAAGGAGAGAGCTGTCAAATTTTCTTTCAATTCACTCTTTTTCGTGGGTTTTTGTTGGTGGTGTTGATGTTGATAATTTCCTTTGCTTCCTTTTCTCAAGGGGTAATTCTTCATTTCCTAGCTCTCAGCTCTTAAGTAATATATCTCTATCCTTCTTGGCATGTCTTTCAGATCCTTGCCGTCTTGGAGCTAGTGAGAGCAAGGTGGACATGTGTTGCCAATAAGTAGGGCAGGTTGTTATTTAGGAGTCTACACTCAAGTCAGGTCTCAGGAGGAGATACTGATGGGTTTTTTTGCCAGTTAATATTTTTTATTGAGTTCTACATTTTTCTCTGCTCCTCTCCCTGCTTCTCCCCTCCCCTTCAACCCTCTCCCAAGGTCCCCATGTTCCCAATTTACTCAGGAGATCTTGTCTTTTTCTATTTCCCATGAAGATTAGACCCATGTATGTCTCTTTTAGGGTCCTCATTGTTGTCTAGGTTCTCTGGGATTGTGATTTGTAGGCTGTTTTTTTGCTTTATGTTTAAAAACCACTTATGAGTGAGTACATATGATAATTGTCTTTCTGTGTCTCACTCAAAATGATGTTTTCTAGCTCCATCCATTTGCCTGCAAATTTCAAGATGTTATTTTTTTCTGCTGTGTAGTACTCCATTGTGTAAATATACCACATTTTCCTTATCCATTCTTCGGTCACAGTGCATTTAGGTTGTTTCCAGGTTCTGGCTATGACAAACAAAGCTGCTATGAACATAGTTGAGCGCATGTCCTTGTGGCACGATTGAACATCCTTTGGATATATACCCCAAAAGTGGTATTACTGGGTCTTGAGGAAGGTTGTTTCCTAATTTTCTGAGAAATCGCCACACTGACATCCAAAGTGATTGTACCAGGTTGCACTCCCACCAGCAATGCAGAAGTGTTCCCTTTACCCCACATTCTCTCCAGAATAAGTTGTCATCAGTGTTTTTGATCTTGGCCATTCTGACAGGTGTAAGATGGAATCTCAGAGTTGTTTTGATTTGCATTTCTCTGATGACTAAGGATGTTAAGCACTTTCTTAAGTGTCTTTCAGCCATTTTAGATTCCTCCCTCTGTTGAGAGTTCTCTGTTTAGGTCTGTACTCCACTTTTTTTTTTTATTGGATTAAGAGACTGATATTTCTACATGCATGCATTGGGACAGGATCTGAAGTAGGACAGATGTTAGTTTTTTTAGGACTGAGTTGTTACTTTATTTCGTCTTTACTTTGATTCTTTTGCCTAAAAGCTGTATTGCGTAACTGTGTCTCATACTGAGCCTTGGAGTTTTCCTTCCCTTCCCCTTGTACTAGAGAAAAATAAGCCTTCATGTTCCATGGCTTCACAACATTGGGACCATTTGTGGTTTTAACTGTGCTATTTTGACCCTCACCTCCAGTGATTCCAAGAACGAGATTCAGAGAGAGGCAAGACTGCATATTTTAAAGGATTAAATTCTGCTTTATCTCCTGCCAAGAGGGCTACGGAAGGAGATAGGTGCTTAGTCCTTCTTGCATGTGGGCACAGAAGGTCACTGTGCTACCTACGCCCTTCATCAGCACATGCCGTCCCAGTGAGAGTAAGCATGCAAGCTAAGGTTGTTATGTCCCAGCATGCCGCTGTCTCCTCACAGCCCGTCCTCGCCTCGCGTGGAATCCACCCTCTTCATCACATCCCATGTCTGTCTTTCACATTTATCCATTGCTTCCACCACAGCCTGGACTCCATCTTTCCTACTCAGATGCACAACTTGGAGTCTCACAACACCCAGAATGTCCCTTTAGAGTGTGGAGTAGATCCTATTCCTGCCTGTATTTAAGCCTCTTTCTGTGACTTTGCCTTCTGCTTAGATGAAAATGGCCCCCGACTTGACCTTCCCAGTCATGGCTTCACTGGCTCCCACCTTCTTCCCTCCCCTCCCATCCACTCATGGCTGGCTTCTTTCTGCATCCTAAGGTTCAATGCCCTCTCTACCCCAACACTTTTTCTGACCACCAGTGGAGAAGACTACTGCTTACTATCCTTTCAATTCTCATCCAAGCCCCTAAAAATCAACATGTTTTGTTCCCTCTGTCCTTTTCAGCCCATTTTTGCTACTTAATTCCAAGCAAACATCTTGCTGACTAATCAGAAATCACATACCAACACTTAAAATAGCAGAAAATATTTGTAGAATAAATTTAAGTTTAGCAGGGGTTAGGAAGGGGTGGCTCACAGTGGAGCGGGACTGTTCTTGGCATGGACACCTAGAGACAGGAGGATTCTTTGCATGCTTCAGAAACTAAAATTACACATCCAAAGTAAAGGGGGGGGGGCTGGGAGCTGAGGTGGACAGGTCCCCTGGAGGTTATTTGAAAGTCATTCCACAAGAGAAAGAGGTGCCATCGAAGGCTCTAAGCCTCAGAGCATCAAAATTTTCCTGTCAAAAAGCTTTTAAAGTGACTGTCACCAAAGTGGCTTCATGCGTATCATGGTAGATAAAATAATAACCACTGAAAGATATCAACTTGTAAATGTGACCTTATTTGGAAAAGGGTTCATTGCACCTGAAAGTGAATTAAAGAGCCTGAGAGGGAGAGGATGGTATGCACAGCTGCACGTGGAACGTACGCATGGCCACAAAGGTCTCTGAGCGTCAGATCCCCCAGGCACAGGTACCCAGCGCTCTAGTCACAGTTGAGGGACATCCATGTGTGTGGTAGTAATAGGAGAGGACTGAGCAAGTGAGAAAGGGGAGAGCTCTTTGTCCTGAGCTCACTATAGCAGAGAGTGAACCTCCGCCATCTGCTTTACGGCAGAAACTCGGAGGCAGGCGGAGGCGCAGGAAGCTGTGTAGGAGGAAGGAAAGGCTCAGGTATGCCCTGATGGAGGGTGTCTGTGCGGGGAAGCGGCAGGTAGGCTGCCTAGAAGAGGGGTGTCCTCTGGGTGTGACTAGGGGTCGCATTTGATGAGTCCCAAGTTGGAGATGCTAACAATTAGGAAAGCTGTCAGTTACTATGCAAACCCTGGCCACTGAAGTCTGGTTGATTTGGGAGCGGTTGTTTGGCTCCCTGACCTGTGATTAGAGACAGTTGTCTGACTTTTTATCATTCTGACTTCAAGTGTGCTGCCTTTCTGGCTGGTTAGCATGGGAAGCGATGGATTCCTGGGCAGGTAGCTGCAAGGTTTCAGATGATCCAGCTATTGCCTCTGTGGTCAGGCTTCTGGAAATACTGAGAAGGCCTTACAGTTGGACCAAATGATGTGGAACCCATGCCGCTTTGGGAGGAGAGGCATCTGTGGGTTTTTTAGACCTCTCACTGAAGATTCTCAGGATGTTTTATAAAAGTAAACTCACAGTCATCCAACGGGGGCTTGTCAACTTTAGTCACTGCAACTGTGGTGCCTCTGAAAGGTGACAACAGCTGACTGCAGTGCCAGCAGTCACTGAAGTGATGGTGGATGCTTTTTTTTTTTCCATTTTGCCTTTTTCATGAGAAGAGTTAACTGCATAGCCCTGGCTATCCTAGAACTCACTCTGTGAACAGGCTGGCCTCGAAATCAGAGATCCGCCTGCCTCTGCCTCCCAAATCCTGGGATTAAAAGTGTGCGCCACCACCACCTAGCAAGGTGGCAGATTCTTTGTGAATAGCAGAGGACAATCTCAGATTTTTTTTTTAAAGTTTTCTTTTGGGATTTGTTTCACTATTGGCGGATAATGGGTTGCCATGATGAACGCAGTGTTAGCAGGCGCATGACCACTGCACAGTCAGAAAGATGAGATCCTGGCTTTATTGCAGCCAACAGGTGCTCTATATTGTCAGGTTTAATGACTGAACTAACAAACTCCCACATCCCTGTGGTAGGGAGGAAATTCTCCTGCATGGAATCAACTCAGGTTTTCTGCATGGGGCTCCTTCCTAAAAGGATGGTTGCAGATAACTCGTGTAGTCCAGTAGGAAGATGTCTTGCTTCGAGTCTGGTTGATCTTGGAATGTGCTCTGACCCCTTCTGCAAACCTGAGGTTTGCCTCTGCATGGCAGAAGTTGAGTTTCTCTCCCGTGTCTCTGTGACCTCCCTCACCTCCAAATTCCCAGTGAGAAACCACCAGAGCAACCGCGCCTGTCCAGTAGTACCAGGGCACTGCAAGAATTTGCCTTAGAGCCAATTCATGCTACTAAGGCTGCAGAAAGAAAAAAAAAACATGCATTGTTGGGGGATCCGGGCAGGTAATGGGTAATGATTTCATTATTGCCCTCAAGGAAGAACTAACTTAGGGCTGCCCCAGGGAAACTACCTCATGGAGACAGATGGTAATGGTTCCCAACCAGAGGGAACAGGCCCCATCCCAGGCTGTTGGGCAGGGTGTGGAGGTAATTATTGTCATTACAACTAGGAAGAGGGTATCCAGTGGGTAGATGCCATGGGTGGAGCTATCAGCTGGCAGCTCCCCACTGAAATTGCCATGTGGAGGAAGAAAGGACAACCTATGTTTCAGATGATGAAGTTCTGGCAGGAGGAGGCTCAGCTTTGCCTGAGGACTTGTGGCCTTCCTCCTTCCTCTCTTTTGCCCTAAGGCTAACATTGAGACACTGGGAGAACTCTTGAAGAGATAGAGATAAGGGTGGGAACCCGAGGCCAGCTCTGGACTGTTCGACAAGAACATTTATCTTCTGTCAGTTGACTGGGAGAGAATCAGAGAAGTATTTGGAAAAGAGATTCACTGTTGCTACCGAAACAGAAGATCTGAGGAGTGAGTCTCCACATTGATACAGAAAATGCCGGCCAGGGAGCTTCTCCTGGATGTTATGTAATTTGTCAGCTCTCACCAGGGCCCCTGGAGTCACGAGGTGTGCCAGCACGTGGGCCCCGACTGGAGCGCTTAGCTGGTGTTCTGAAAACCTCAGCGGCATCAGAGGTGCTTCTTCAGCCAACCACACGTGTCTGTATTTTTAGAAAACGCTTTTAAGATCTCAGTTGCTGGATCTTTTTTACTCTCCTGCGAAACCACCAAATTCATACCTTTGCCTCCAATTCAGTTCGCTCCTGACATATTTTTTTAAATGTTTAGTGTTAGGATGTCTCAGTCTTGGTGCATTTGCCTTAGACAAGTGGCTTACGGAGCTCAGGGCAGCAGCATTTGCTCAGATCCACAGGCAGTGGAGACAGAGTCTCCCCGTGGTGTCAGTGTGGATTCAGAAGTGGGGTGGGGCAGAAACACAGGCAGGGGCCTCACCCTGGAGCGTTTGGCTGGAAAGATGCACAGAGCCCCTGCCTGCAAGGAGCATTCCTTTGCCTTCAAAGCTGCTGTGGAGTGTGGGAATCATTTTATTACCATAAGGAGTAAGTTCTAGTCACAATTGTTCCCAGCCATGCTCTGTTTGGCTCACCCACATAGGCAAGCTGAAGATTAATTGAGGGTGGCCAGGTTTCAAAATCCGTCAGGCAGAATTTGGCGAAACCTTTAGGCCTCGGAAGAGTTTGGAGGAGCTGGACAGTCATCTCCAGCTGTCTGCGAAGAGAATGTTCCTGAAACCAAGGGTCAACTAAGTAACCACTGATTACCTTGGCATTCATAGAGGCTTCCTCCAGCTCAGAGAACACCAACATCTCAGGGCAATTTATTAGAGAGGTAGAAGCGCTCTCTCTCTCTCTCTCTCTCTCTCTCTGTGTGTGTGTGTGTGAAGAGTTATGCCATTTTTGAAACAAAAACTGCTAGAACCAAATGTACTTCCTGATTCTTTTGCATATATAGCAACAGGGACAAATATTATTCCAGTTGGAGCCTCTGTTCCTTTGCCAGATTAAGAGGGAGCTTGCTTTTGTCGTCAGGGTAGGGCACACAACAGCCACTGCTTGTAATGGGTTCTGTGAAATCGAATCATCTCCACAGCTCAGAGAGACTAAATGTAGAGGAGATGGATGGAGAGGCCTCTGCCCAGGAATGCTTTTATTCCGGCTGGTGTTAAAAAGAGACGAGGGTAATAAACTCTTTCTATATTTAAAGAGTGTTCGCTAGCCAGCGTGCAGCCTCCCACCAGGGTTGTCTAGACAACCAGGGGTGTTCCCCTGTGCTTTGGTCAAGATTCTGCAGCAGGTTCATGCAATCTCCTGCACTGATGCTCTGTTCTCTCAGGTGAGCTGTTGGCAGCATGGGGCAATTTTGGAACCATTTCTGTCCCCCAGCCTCTTCGGTGGCACTTCCGCCTACCTACCAACTGTTCCCGAGTGCAGGGAGGATCTGCCTAGGTGGAGATTCTCGTGCCATCAGAAACAGTGCCAGAGACTATGTTCCACCCCTCCCCGTTCCTCACCGTCTGTGCTGTCTCTCTCTGTCTGCCCAGTTCTCGAGTGGCCTGACTGCAATGAGAGACCCTTGAACTACCATCTACTCAAATCCTCAGAACAGCTGCAAAGCAAGTGTCTGTGCAGAGCTTAAGACACCATGGAGGATGGTGAATTCCACCCCTAAAGAGTTAGGGAGAAACATTTCCAAAGCAGGGGCGTCCTCATGCCCCACCTATGGATGTAGCCACCACATTCCACGCAGTCAGTGTGTTTTCTGTATACATTAGTCAACTGTTTGTTTCTGTAAATTCTGAGACAATAGCTTAGAAAATGTTGTTTGGCCTTACAGCTCTGGGGGTCTCAAGGGAAACCTGGGCAAGGCCCTTGCTCTGGGCTCCTGAAAAGAGTGGCATAGGAGGATGTGGCCAAACAAATTTCTTAAGTCTCAAGCCAGCAAGCAGAGGGAGGACAGAAGTATTGTCCCACAATATCCTTTAACGTTATGTCCCCAGTGACTTAAATCCCCTCTCCAGCCCTACCTCCCGATGGTGCCACCATCTCCCAGTAACATCACACTGGGAACCTAGCCTTCTGCACAACAGGTTTTGGGAGCACCGTTCATAACTGTACAATCGGCCTTCCACATTTGTGGGCTCCCCCAAGAAAACCATGGGTAGACAATTCCCTTAAAGTTTCATCTGTGACGGGGTGGAAATAAAGGCAGAACCCTTGCCCGGCATGCTTGCAGCCCTTGGTTTAATTTCCAGTAGCAGAGAATAAAAACTCGTCTGTACCACATTAGTCTGCCATCCCCAGGATGAACGCTTCAGAGGAACCATTGAAAAGAGTAATAATTCATTTTGCCTCATTGGCGTCAGTCATTGATTACTTGACATCATCTCTCTGAGGCCTGAGGTGAAGCAGAGCCCCCTCTCCCCCCACGAGACAAAGATGAGGCAGAAGAAAACTGACAGTTCATTTCATGGCATCCAGGAAGGAAAGTGAGCGAAGAATCCAAAAAACAAGATCTGCCCAGCAAAGCCATTTCCAGAGAGGCATCATTCTTCTGCAGAACCCGTCTCCTGATCCATCCAGTACGAGCTCATGAACGGCTGAACTCACTGATGAAGTGACTGCCCTCACAGTCCACGCCGATAGGAGACAAACATTCGGGATATGAGCCATTGGAAACACTGTGACTCCAAGCTGTAACATGGGCTATATTAGTTACTGTCTCTGCGGCTGTGATAAATCATGGCCAAGGCAACTTACACAAGAAAGAGCTTTTGAGGCTTATGACTCCACAGGGAAAAAGAGTTCATCGTGGCAGGGAGGAATGGTAGCAAGCAGCAGGCAAAGAGGAAGGAGTGGGAGGCTGAGAGCTCACATCTCCAAGTGCTAGCAGGAAGCAGAGAGAGCAGAGTGGCAGTAAGGCAAGGTTATACTCGCTCAAAGCCCGCCCCCAGTATTGTGCTTCCTCTAGAAAGGCCACACCTCCTAAACCTCAAATGGCACCACCAACTGAGAACCAAGTCTTCAAACATCTGGGCCTGTGGGGCATTGCCATTCCAATGTCCACATGGACAGGCCTGTTTCTCCATCCTTGTTTATATAATGCCATATAACCACAGTTTGCATTGCCGCTGTAGTTTTTTAACCTAGAGCTGATCTAAACTGTACACAGAAGGCTATGTGTAGGTTATGTTAAATATGACACCATTTCATACAGCAGACCAGTATCCATGGACTTTGAAACAAACCCCACATATACAAAGGACAAGTGCTCACTTGGTAGGCTGTGATCTTTCTTTTATTTGTTTATTTATTTATTTATTTATTTATTTTTGGTTTTTCGAGACAGGGTTTCCCTGTAGTTTCTAGAGCCTGTCCTGGAGCTAGCTCTTGTAGACCAGGCTGGCCTCGAACTCAGAGATCCGCCTGCCTCTGCCTCCTGAGTGCTGGGATTAGGGGCTGGAGAGATGGCTCAGAGGTTAAGAGCATTGCCTGCTCTTCCAAAGGTCCTGAGTTCAATTCCCAGCAACCACATGGGGGCTGTGATCTTTGATAGCAAACAAGTCTGGCTATTTCTTATGTGGTTTGCAATCATCTTTCCATGTGTTTGAAGAATATCTGAATTGTCCAGCATCTCCACAAAGGACATGCAGCCTCTTACAGACCTGCTCAGGAAAGTCCAAGCATGTAATCCAATCGTAATAAAAGATGTGGTTGCTGAAGAGTAGATGACCCTGTATTTGCGGTACCAATTTCTTCCTAGCTGGAGACAGTGACAGTGTCCTTTATGTGAACAAAAAGGCATTGTCTTTTCTGACTGCTTAGGTCAGTTTGTTCCTCGTGTTTAAAATGGTGGTTTTAAACTGACAAGGACTCTGACATTCTCTCTGAGGGCATTTATCATTTGTTTTCCCTTATGACATTTCTTACCATTATAAAATGTAATCCCAGTGGAAAAAATAGCTGAAAACTTAAACTTTTAGCTGAAGAGCTGCTGGAGGACTCTCTCTGTCACCCCTATCCCCCCACATCTTAACCCCACAGCATTTTTAAACTGAGTTTATTCTGGCCTTGGAGAGAAAGCAGCAACAACCGAAAGCTGCTCAAGTAATTTGTTCCTTTTCTCTTTCTGTTATCCACCCCAAGCCTTCAGAATTAGAGTAATCCCCAACAGGACTCAGGGAGCCTCAGTCCTACCCTGGGGGCAAGGGGCATGAGATTTGAGATTTTCAGACTCCTTGGTCCTCACCTTAATACTTCCATATAGTTGTATGTCTCAAAGTCAATTCGTTATTTCTTTTTTATGATGCAATGGACAGTTTGGTAGAAAGTTGGATTTAGTATCTTGTGGTTGTTTTTGTGTTTTGTTTCTGAGACAGGGTTTCTCTGTAGCTTGGGAGCCTGTCCTGGAACTAGCTCTTGTAGACCAGGCTGGCCTCGATCTCACAGAGATCCACCTGCCTTTGCCTCCCGAGTGCTGGGATTAGAGGCGTGCACCACTACCGCCCAGCCTCATCTTGAGTTTCTAACGAGTCTCTTGCCCCCCTTCCCATGAACCATACTCATTCACTCACTCATCTTCTCCTGGCCTTGGTCACTGATACAGATTTTGTCACAAATGGAGAAGCAGATTAAGTCCCAATGTCAATCACATGGAAATGGAGATAATAAAGCAACCGACCTAGAGGCTTGTTCTCTGATGTGCGTCCCTTAGCTCTCAGAGAGTTGGCTTTTCTCATTTGTAAAGTGTGTGCAGGGGTTTAGATGACTATGGGAGTTCACACAATTTCTCACAGGACAAATACCCACCAGGTCTTATTTGCTGAGCAGTTATTCTGTGTTCTCTCCCAATCCACATGCTAGTTAGCACTCAACAGATAAGGGAGCAAAGCAGAGTAATACATGAATGTTTCTCATCGATTAACACTATGGCATGGACTATTTAAAACATACTGAAATTCCTCTATTTGCTCTGATCAGACCGAGCTGCCTAGGTCAACAATCTGATGTATTGCTGGTACCTGGAAGAATCTCATCTTAGTGTGACAGGGTCAGTTCTGTTGTGCTGGGGGCTGGAGTTACAGCCAACAGCTCTGGCCCCTGTGGCAAACATGAGGGCTGATCCTAGAACCAACATTTGAATTCATAGCTATAGCTCAAAGGCGGCTAGTATTAACAGTCCACGCCATCTGGTAACTCCGTGGTCTGCCTGCTCACTCCTGCTAACTAACTGAGCTTTCCAAATAATTATTTTAAATTTATGTGACCTCCAGACACCCATGACCTTAAACAAAAAGCCCCAGTCATTCTGCCCTCATTACAGCCGTGGCGCTGATTTAAAATCAGAAGGAGCCACAGTTATTTAACAGCAATTTGTTGGAATAACTAAGAGTTTTCAAACGCTGTGGCTTATGAAACAAAATTAGCAAAAATAAAACAACAAAAAAAGCATCACTACCATTTGGAGCCAAAAGCTCCAATTTCGTGTTGTTCAGCACCCTGCCTGCAGCCTCAGTGCCTGGCACATAGTGGGCACTTGATAAAAATGTACCTGGAGGCATGCCCGTAGACCAGCCACACTGTGCTGATTCAGTTCAGTTGTTAACGTGCTGCCAGAAGACGGGGCAGATGCCCAAAATCTAGGACGAACTCCAGAATATATTGTCAGTGGTAAGGACAGAGTCCTCAGCTAATCTGAGGTTTTCTTCTCTGGCTCCAAAGCAGAGCTTTGTGAATTAAAGCCTCCTAGGACACACACTAAGCCATTGCAGTCCCACATCGTGTGAATGAGCCCACTGTTTCTGGTTATGTCTTCAGCGGTGCACTTATTTCTTGGTCGTTCCTTTGAATTTGTGTTGCTAGGCCTATAGGAGAAGTTTGTTTTGTTTTGAATCTTCTTTCAGGAAACAATTCCTACTGTGAGCTGAGGCTCCCTGGGCGGGCCAGAGCAGTGCCCACAAAGTAACCACTGGAAGATATTGGACTGACCCTGAGTAGGTCATAACTTTGATTCCTTTCTCTGTCCTTTTTTACTATGAAGAAAATTCAGAAGAGACCACACAGACTCTTACCTCAAGGCAGGATTCTTCCTTCTTCTCCTCTTCTTCCTTGCTTCTTCCTCCTCTTTTCCCTTCTCTTCTTCCTCCTTCCCTTCCACTAAATCTTTCCTCTTCTCTTTGTCTCCGTTCAGTGTATGAGGCTCTTCTCTGTATCCTAGCCATTGTTTTTAGTCTCATGGCACTGATGTTTCTTATGCACACTGTTTCTCCTTTACTAGGCAATGGCAACCACCTTGCTCAAAGTAGATAAGGTAAAGAAACGCATTTTGAACTTACAAAATGATGAATTTCATGCCGGGCAACATGAAGCCAGGCATCAGTGGTTGTGAATCCAGACCACAATTCCAGTAACCTGGAATTGTGAATTCTTAACTTAAAAAGGTATAATGAAAATGAACAGGTTAGAGATGTGTATATGTATGTGTGGGTAGACATGTGTCCCTAAAGATTAAACCCAGGATCTTGAGAATACTAGGCATCCCCCCAGACCCATTCTTCAATTTTTAACTACTACTCTTGAAAACATTTGAAAGGTTAGTATATTTCAACAGCTGCCAGCAAAGAGAAACGTTAATAACATCATTTTATTCATAATAGGCTAAAGAATAAATTTTTGATGTAGAACATGTGTTCTTGCAAGCTAAAAAGAGAGTCTCTCAATCTCAGGAAAGCGGAGGCCACCGATAAGTCATTGCAAAAGAAGAAGCACAAATGATGGGTATATCTGCAAAACAAAACCTGCAGCATCACCGGCAATAAAACCACTTCAGGTTTTCAGGAGTGATAGCTCAACTTCGTTCAGAAATTTTCCAAAAGGGGATTGTAAGGCGATGCACAACCACACAAAGAGGTCAGGAAAGTGACCATGGGCTAATAAAAGCATGATTTGTATGAGACAGTTGAGGGCCAGAACTTCTAAGAACTTATGGGAACTGGGGCGATGGCTCAGCAGTTCTGAGTCGAGTTCCCAGCACCCACATGACAGATCACAACCACTGGTAACTCCAGATCCAAGAGATCCAGTTACCTCTTCTGGCCTCCACGGGTACTGCAGGCCTGTGGTGCACATACCGGCAAGCAGGTACACAGACACAAACACATAAAAGCAATCTTTTAAGAAGACATTTAAGAGAAGTTACTTATCTTCCAATCCATCAAATTCACTCACTCAGCAAATATTTTTGAGCCTTTCCAATGTGTTCTTCTAGTTACTAAAAAGTTGAATTTCAAGACTAAATATTTATGAAGTAAATGATTGGCTAACTAAATGCTCATTTACTAGGGTGCTACTAAGTTATTATAGTAACAAAATGCTAAAAAGCAGTTTAATTTAAAGTTTAAAGTGAACTAGATTTTCATGTAATAAGATACTTGACAGCTACCAAATGCCAAGCTCAAAATGCCCACGAATTAGCTTGCTTTCTATAACTGTGATAAAGGCCATGACCAAATGCAACTTGAAGAAGAAAAGGTTTATTCAGCGCATTCATCCCTCCTAGCATCCATCTTTGAGGGAGGCCAAGGCAGGAGCTCAAGGAGGCCAGGAACCTGGAGGTAGGAACTGAAGCTGAGACCATAGAGGAGTGCTGTTTACTGGTTTGCTCCTGGTGGCTTGTCTAGCTTGCTTTTTTAATACCACTTAAGACCAGAGGTGGCGCTGCCCACAGTGGGTTACACCTTCCCACATCAAATCATCCATCAAGAAGATGTGCCATAGACTTGCCTTCAGGACAATCGGCAGAGGCGTTTTCTGAAGTTTGCTCTTCCCAGATGATTCTAGCTTGTGTCAAGTTGACAAAAAATTAACCAGCACCTCCAAGAATTATTGAAGTGAGAAAAGGGCTGGCTACAGGCCAATATGTAGATTAACTCCATTGCTAATTAAAAAATATAAATGAGTAGAAAATTATTCTAGCACTTTCAAAACTAAGGCATCATTTGATCACGAGTTATCAGGTATTCTTAATATACTTTATATTTTTCAATCTAATTGATTATCATTCCAAAAACACAGGTTTTAATTATCAAGGGTGCATTCTTTAGAGCAAGATATTGCATATTTGCATGTCATAATTAACCCAGACAGTTCACTGAGAGAAAAATAGGAAATTCTTCATTATTTACAATATGTAGCACTGAATTTAATGAGCATGAAAACTGAAAACTTAAAAATAGAAGAGATTGTTTTTTATCCCCACGGTAGGACAAACTATAGACACAAAGCAAGCTCTGCAGCAGGTTCCCTCGGTGATGTGCTGAAGGTCATCGTTTCCTTGTAAGCAGGATAATGACACCCGGTTTCCAGGGTTACCCACATGGAGTTCTCACACATCCTAGATGCATAATTACCCCAGTAAGGACCCCAGGACCAACACTGGGCCTGGCAAGTGGGTGGAATCTTCTATCACACTTCTTGCTTTGTAAAAGTGACCCTTCCTTTCTAATGTTTCTCTTGGAAGAAAGAACTCATGGTAAATTTACAAAACCACCGATAACTGAAAAGGTCCATGGAGAGGACCCCCCCAATAAAAGCACCCCTTTATCAGACTATTCAAAGATATTCATAGTACTATTGTAAGTTAGGTAAGTTTGGAGGCTTGGAATTTGGAGGCTTGGAGTGTCCTCAACGTGGCTGTTTCCCAAACCTCACGTGTCTTCTCATTCTTTCCCCCAGAATGTCGCGTGGTGAAATCCACTTCTTACACCAAAATAGCATCATCGTCCCGCAGAGGCACAACCAAGAGCCCAGGACCTTCCAGGCGAAGCAAGTCCCCGGCCTCCACCAGCTCAGGTAAAGGCACTGCGAGCCTCCCAAGCCGCCGCTGGGCCTCTGACGCAGCTGGGGGGATGTGCAGCGAGAGTGTAAGGTTCTCAAGCAGGCGTCAATTCTGCTTTATAATTTTAGAACATCTTCGAGCGGATGAACAGATTTGCCCAAGTCTAGCATGTTGGCTGTAAGAAAAAAAAACCTCAAACTTAGAAAAACACAGTTATAGAGGCTCAGGAGATACAAATTTGCTCTAAATAGAAGCAGTTCACCAGCTGCTACAGATTCTACCTGGCTCCTCTCTCAGGGTTTAGAAATTTCCACTGGGGCATTGGTTCTACTTGGAGCTGGCTTATGGAGGGTTTCCAGTTTGTCTTTGCTGAACCTAGTTCTCGTGCTTCTGACATTGGCCTGGGTTTCCTTCTACGGCTCTGGGGCTCAAAGCAATGAGATTGGGACTGGGGAAGGCCTGGCACTGCAGTGACCCTGGCTGGGTCAGTCTCAGAATGGGCTCGATGTGGATGTTGGAAGTGGCTGTGTGCTGGGATAAGGAACATCTCAGCTCCATCGTCATCTCCTTTGATCGCTTTAATTAATTAGCGTGCATGCATTTAGGTTGGTTTATATATGCTCTTTACCATTATAACTGCTTATTATTGTTTATAGTTTTATACACATATATGAACTTCACTCATTTTTACTTCCCACTTCCTCTGGTCTCAAGATAGACGCCAGTCAGTTAGAGGGTGTTGACTTTTGGTCTCAAGTATAAAGTCTGTTTCGTTGTGACTGAAGGGATATAAGCTGTGAGACAGAAGTTATCAGTGGAGTTCAACAACATGGCTGTCACCTGCTTCCATGACAGAGCTCTTCAAAATAGCTCACAAGACCTTTGCACCTATGGGAGGCCTTTTCTGGCTTCAGGTTGGTCCAAAGAGAGCTTGGTGCAAAAAAGACCAGACTTGGCTGCCTAAAAGGTGATGTTAATGGGTTGATTCTCTGAGGCTTGCAGTCCTGTAAGACTCTTTGCACTCCTGCTGTGGCCTTCAGCATAACCAGTCAGGACTAGGGACTGGCGAGAACATGACTGGCCCTTGTGACAAGCTCTCAGTTTATTCTTGCTGAGTGTAGGCCTAGGCAGAGAGCTCCTTGCTCGCCCATAGTTCACGTAGGTAGGATAGACCCTAAAATAAGACTTTTGTGAAGCACAAGAGTCATGAGCGTTGCTTGAGAAGAGGTAAAGTTTGGCAGGATGATTTCTATTCCCTCGGGCGCTAGGGATATGAACCTGTGCTTTAGAAGTCTTTCGGGGAGTTTCAATCAAAGAGTCCATGGTCACAAGTCAACAGTAGAGGCTGTGGTTCTCGGACTCATTACCACCACTGAGAATATGTCCGCCATATAGAGCCTCGAGCATCATTTCAGACCCACTTGCTCGGAAGCTCTGGAATGGGGCCAAGTAACTGGAGTTTCCAGAACCCTCCAGATTATTCTGATGTCTACATAAGTTTACCCCTGGATCCTGGTGCGCGAAAGGAATTAAACAGAGAACTCATTCGACTCTAGGTAACTGAGGAGGAAAGGCACGGCTTGCTGATCTTTCTCTCTGGACATCACAGGGATGGATTCCTGTCTTCATCATTCTTGTTGACAAGCTGCCATTACCGTTCTTAGTCCTTACCACCATAGCAGACCTCCGGATGACTCCAAGTGTGCACAGCCTTTTTGCCGTTGGATAGCCTAGTTAGACATGGAAATGACAGCGTGATTCCACATCTGCGCATTTCAATCTCCCCGGGCAACGTTTAGCTTATCCACTCTCTGGCGCCAAACCTAAGGGCCTAACCTCAAATCCCTATGACCCACATAAAAAAATCCAGGCATGCCCACATATGTCTGTGACCCCAGCACTGGGGGACAAATATGAGCAAATCCCCAAAGCCAGGTGACCAGCCAGCCTTATTGAAACAACCTAGCTCCAGATTCAGTGAGAGGAAGGTACCTAACATCCTTCTGGCCTCAGCATGTAGGCATGCATACCGGCACATGTATGTGCTCAAACACGTGTGCGTCTCATACACACACACAAAGAAAGACTATAATATGAACTTATTTGATTTAAATAA
Organism: Arvicola amphibius; assembly: GCF_903992535.2. Lineage (NCBI taxonomy): Eukaryota > Metazoa > Chordata > Mammalia > Rodentia > Cricetidae > Arvicola > Arvicola amphibius. The sequence continues at coordinate 22,993,187 of NC_052057.2, read as the reverse complement.
GGATCAATAGGGTTGAGTTTGCCTTCCACATTTCATAATGTGGAAGTTATGAGAAAAGCAGAGTTATCTAACTCGAAACTGCACTGTGATGTAGACCTCACTTTGGATCTTTTCCAAGAACATTGGTGTTGGAGTAGGGAATTTGTTTTTGAGCTTTTATTCCATGGAAGAAACATAGACAACTTCTTTTTGTCTGGCTACACATTCTACTTTGAATCTCTGTCTTCATAGATTACCATGGCAAACATAATTGAGGGTGTCTTACAACCCTCAGGTCAAGCATGAGTGAATGTAGCACCTCCACTTCAGAAGCATGCAGTCTAAAGGAGAGCTGCTGCCTATGTCTGCAGATTTGCCATTGTTCCGTTCAACCAACCATGGGTCAAAAATACCCAGGAAAGAAATTGTTTCTGTACAGAATAGGCAGCTTATTTGGGGGTCGTTATTACCTAAGTAATATGATATAACCACTGTTTATATCCTGCTTATGCCTCGTTGGGTATTGTAAGTAATGTAAAGATGATCTACATGCATAGCTCATATGCAGATACCATGCCAGTGTATATGAGACTTGAGTACCTATAGATTTGGGTATTCATAGGTAGTACCAACCAAGCCTCCCCAAGAATCCTGAGGGACAACTGACTTGCCTCTGTTGTATAGAAACACTCCTGGCAACAAGTGTTCAGTAATGAGCAGACACTTTCTGAAGGTCAGTCTGTGTGCTAGAGAGGGAGGGAGTGCAGTCGAAAGGAAAAAGCCTTCGCCATGAATGTCTCCTGTGACTGAAGCCCCCATTCCGTATGCTCCAGGCATAAAACTTACTTATAAGTGACTCCAGAAATCCTGGTCTTTTTATTTATGCTATTTAAATTTTACATGTTTTATGGATATATAAGATATTTTATGCAACATATGCAGAGAAGACCAGATTCAAAGCTGGAGAAGTGTTGAGAATTTTAATCAGCTCACTAGACTAATTTGGCAAGTTCTTTTGATTTCTATCAGATGCCTTCAAAGGCAAACCGCTAGCTATTAATCTTAGCTTTCAGTGCGGAGACTCAGCTGTCTGCATTGTATGAAGGAGCACTTCTGCTTTGAAGCTCCAACAGAATTATTGGGGATAAAATTCACCAAGAACCGACTGGTTCATCCCTTGTATTTCCAAGTTTTCATGTATTTAAAGTCTGTTCCCATACTACTCTCTTCTCACCCATTCAGCATTCACCCCCAGTGCGGTCCCTAAAGATATTCTTCATAGCTCTGAACCACTACCATGACTTAATGTTTACTTGGGGATAGCATACCAATTGCCTTGTATAGTCCCTCACTGTTAATGCCAGGTTAATTAGACACTTCCTGAGTGTCTGCCACGTTCCAGCATGCCTTAGGCCCCAAGGAGACAACAACAATTAAATTACAGTTCTTGTTGAAAAACTCATTTGTATTCTAGTGTTGGGGAAGAGGCTTAGTGTTATAGTATACTAAGTGTCATGTAGTGATGGCCCAGAGGATAGAGAGGGTAAGCATCGTTAACTCAGTCGAGTACCAGGAGTCTAGGATTTATAAATTGGCACTGGAAGAATCTTGCTAGGATCCGAAGGGCCAGGAGGAGATTTTCTCCAGATTAAATGATGGCACAAAGCCACGAAAGTCTAAGGAACAGTTGTCAGCCCAATAAGGAGCTGAGCAAAGTAGCATATGTCTGATATCCCAGCCCTCAAGAGGCTGGAAGAGTATGAGTTTGTAGCTATCCTGGTCTACCCCATGAGACTCTCTGGAAAACTAACCCACCCAATGGAATTCTGGGAAGGTCTGCATAACATGGCATCGCTGAGTTGAATGTCAGACTGCACAGGGCCATGGACGTGTTGCCTGTTGTAGGTCTTAAGAGATGAAAGAGGACTTTAGAAGGGCTGTCAAAGACCACAGCTGAGTTCAACAACAAAACACCATCTTTGGACAGCTCTGTGCAAGGGTAGGAAGGCTCTGGAAGCTTCTGTGGCCACCCTGGGAAGAAATTAGAAGAGACCTGAAACTTTGTTAGAAATGGAAGAAAACTTCAAAGGGGCTGTGAACCAGTGGATTTATCCAGATGTGAGGGTGAGAGCAACTCAGATTCCATTTGTCCAGGAGTCAGGGGTAGAGTTCTGCTTTAGACAGGAGAACGGGTGATACCCTGGAGATGTCAGGAAGCAAGAGTGACGGTTTGAGTAAGGAGATTTGAGCTGACAGTGTAGCAATTATTTAAGCAATAGAAATGTAAGAGTCTTCTGCCCGGGCCATCCAGAGATTTGCAAAGATGAAAATGGAACCCTGGGGAACATCTGCCATTCTGAAGGTAGATCAGAGGAATCTAGAAATCTGTGAGAGGGAAGTAATAGCCCAAAGTGCAGGGAGCTGGAGGTGGAGGGGAACACAGAGGTGACCCATTCTGGAAGCCACATAGCAATGAGTTCATAGGGACTCCACAGCGATGCAGCTGGTCAAGCAGGCAAGAGCACACGGCCTTGCGAGCTTGCCTGGGAATGTTCTTCATGATTTCATGATTAGCTTTCCTCAGTCTGGCTCCCAGCCTGAGGTAGAAGGATATGCTACCTCAGTTGGTGGACGGAGGCTCAAAAGGGCTTCTGGCCCTCAGCCATGCTGACACCTGATGCTTGTGGTACCTAAGCCGCTCTCTAAACCCACAGTCTTGGATCAACTGTTAGAAACTCAAAACTTGCATCTTCTAACATATTGGGTCTGTGGTACCTTCTGGTGAATGCTGGCTGCATGAATGAACTGAGAAACACTGGGAGCTGTGGGTGTATCCTGGTGCAGTCGCTTAAATGTGTGCTTTAGAATGAACCGGCAAGCTTTGTGTCTTTTTCTTTCACCGTTGGCTACTCCTGGTGATTCCACCTTCCCAAGAGATGGTCTCTCTGCAGTCCACAAACCTCTGTCTCACCTATGAAGTTAGAACTGGGAAATTCTAATTCTTGGTCTAACCTAAATTCTAATTCCAATTCTAAATTCCAATTTCAGCCTAAATCCTAATTCTAACCTAAATTCTAATTCTAATTCTAAGTTCCAATTCCAACCTAAATTCTAATTCTAAACCTATTGCAGCGCCATCTTTGCTTTTCCTGAGCCTATCTGCTTTCTCGTTCTTCTTCCCTACTTCACCCTGATGGTGTGGCAAGCCATGGATGCAGGGCTCAGAAAGAGGCTCTGGGCAGTTATTGGCTCCTTTGTGCCATGAAGTCAGGGGAAGCCTAAGGCAGCTAGAGCCTCATCTGGACAGGCACCCTGGGGACCTCCAGATAGACATCTATTTGCCTCCACTTCCTTCATTGATGCTGGCCTTTTCCGTTCCAGAGCTAAGGGATTTTCAGTTTGGAAGACGACAGGGAAATGGCAAGTGGATTTCATTCCACTTGTGTCCGTGTAGCGATTAAAACATAAAGAGCAGGAAAGGACAAACCAGAACTTTTTGTCATAGTGAGCAGCTTGAAATGTATATATGCAGTCTGAAGGGAAAACGGAACAATAACTGTTGAAGCTATCACTTGGACATTTTTTTTTTACTTAGAAAAATTCTATTATAAAACTGCATGATAGCTCATGCTATAATCTTAGCCCTCAACAGGCTGAAAACATGAAGATCACATTCCAGTCCAGCCTGAGCTACTTAGCAAGGCCCTGCTAAAATAACAGTAACAATTTAACTTTTCCCATTGTAAATTATGAAATTGTAAGTAATATATTCTCATTACTAAACATTTTTCTAGTTTTTTTATAATATATATATATATATATATATATATATATATATATATATATATATATTTGTACTCTGGTAAGATGCTGATAAAAGTTTCTAATTGACTTCTTGTTTAAAGGTAAGACAAAATTATAAATACAAATACTTCATTAAACAACGGGTTTTTTTTTTTTTTTAGAAAAGTCCTGCAGGTTAAATGGAGCTATAGGCACTTTGCCTTTCACACCATAAATGTCTTCAAATGTGCACACAGCCGTAAGAGACCATGAAAGCTTAGTTATTCTAGTCAACAAGGGTGGAGGATTCCAGCTGAGGCGGTAGTAAGTATGGGGAGGGTGTGATGTGCAATTTCTTTGAACGTCTCTTACACTGTAGAGCACTCACAGTGGTTTATATATTCTCCGTCTCTCCTCCCTCTCTTTCCGCCTTTTATAGCAGCATTGAGGTCTGTGTTTCCAGAAAAGGAAAGACAGATCAAAGGTTGTGTGCACTCCGATTCTGGTGCAGAGACCTGACTGGGGCAGAATGGGAGGCATCTAACCACTGATGCTACTTGACAAGACCTTTGTGTTTTAGAGTTGCACAAGTCTATTCAGCCGTCTGTGTCCTGCTGCTCCTGGAGACACACAAACAGCCTTAGTTGTCTCCTGGATGTGCTTCTCAGCCATTCTCATCACTTAGAAGAGTCCCTGTCTCTGTAGAAGTGCTGGGTTTTCTCCTCCCCAATCCTCATTTAAATTCCTGGTGGTGTGCAAGCTCCAGTGTGTGGTGCTTCTAGTTGAACACCCTCGTGCCCTGCTGCCTCTGCTGGGTCTTTTTATACACCTAGGGTTCCCTTGATTTTACTGTGTATCCCAGGCTGATTCAAATACTATCCTCCAGCATCTGTTTCATGACAGCTTAAGTGTGTAGGCTTCTACCATCACACCTGACTTTCCAAAATTTTTATTTGCTGGCTTATTTTACTCTTTGCCAGTTTTATATGTGTATATGATGAACGTTAGTCATTGTCACGCCATTGCTCTCTGTCATCTCCCTCTCTGCTAAAACCCTTCTTCCCAGCCAATCCCCATCTTGCTTCCATATCTTTCTATGTATGTGTGGCCCATCATGTTAATTAGTGCTGCTCGCAGGCGTGGGAGTGGGAGTCTGTTTATTGGAGCATGGAAAACTTATCCATGTGACTGAAGAAAGTGACACTCCTCCCCTCGTAACCAGTAGTCTCTCAGTGTTGTAAGGAGAGCCGCTTGTTTGTTCCCGACTGCTCAGCCCCAAAATAATCACACAGAAACTATATTATTTAAAACACTGCTTGGCCAATGACTCTAGTGTATTTCTGGGTCTCTCATATCCTATACTAACCTATCTCCATTAATCTGTGCATTGCCACATGGCTGTGGCCTACTGGGTAAAGTTCCATCCAGCGTCTGTCTCCGGCAGGGGCTACATGGCTTCTCTAAACTCTGTCTTCTTTCTTCCAGCATTCAGTTTAGTTTTCCTCACCTAGCTCTGTTCTACCCTATCAGGCCAAGCGAGTTTCTTTATTAACCAATGGTATTCACAGCATACAGAGAGGAATCCTACATCACCTCAGGAGGGCTGGGACCTCACAAGACCTTCCATCTCCCATGATGAAATGGTGATGGGCATAATCTTGTGTCAATAACAGCAGCTACAATGAGTTCACGAGTACCACATCCATGTCATGTCCAAAAGGGGTCCTTTTTGCACTCCTCCCTGTCCTCCATCTCTTCCATTCTTTCTGTCTCCTTCTCCAGGATGTTCCTGAGGCTTGGTATTTTAACCATTTATAAGTCTCTGCATTAACTGTTACCAGCCATAATAAGAAGTTTCTCTTAGGAAGGTTGAAAGCATTGCCAATCTATGAATATAAATATGACTACTTAGGATACAGTTCAATCATATGTCTGTTTAGCAAAATGATAGATAGTATTGGGTTCCCTTGATGGCATACAGTTTCCCTGGCCAACAGCCCTTCACCAGGTACATGGTACCAGGCAAGAGTTCCTTCCTGTGGTACAGCCTCTAATCCCATTAACAAGTAGTTGGTTGTCTACCGTAATATCCATGCCACTATTACACACCTTGCCAGGCCTGATCTTACTGTAGCTCCAAGGAGTCAAAGCTGAGTGATGACTTTTATCCCCAGCAGCCTGCAGAACACCTTCCGGCACCATGAAAGGCTGTGTCCTAGTTACTTTTCTATTGCTGTGATGAGACTCTATGGCCTGAGTAACTTATAGAAGACAGCATTTAATCGGGGGCTTGCTTACCATTTCAGAGGGGTAATACATGATCATTCTGACAGAAAGCATGGTGGCAAGCATGGCATTGGAGCAGGGGTTGAAAGCAAATGTATTACTAGCAAGATAGAGGCAGAGGAGGAGAGATTGGACCTGGTGTAGTCTTCTGAAACCTCAAAGAGTGCCCCCAGTGACACACCTCCTCCACCAAAGCCACACCTCTTAATCCGGCCTTAATAGTTTACCAATTGAGAACCAAAGGTTAAATACAAGAGCCTGGAAGCCATTCACATTCAAACCATTACAGTCTGCTACCAGTAAGGAAGCTTCCAGGCCAGATCCAGATCCAGGAAACCCAGTACCTACATTCAGCATTCACAGTATGAGGTTTCTGCAACAGGGCTTTACCATGAAGTTCTCGTGGGCAGCAAGGTCAATGGCAGTAGGCTGGTTTGTTTTGACCACCAGTAGCACTTCTTTAACCAACAGCTCCTGGGGAAGACCCCGGATCAGCCCTAGAAATTTTCTTTAATAACCTATAGCTTCTGGAAGGAGCATTATCCCCTGCCATGCCTTTTTTCGTTTCAACTTTTTAAGACTGTATTTAATTAGCGTATAAAAATAGGTTCCCGTGTGACTTTCCACACTTCCTTAATGCTGCACATCCCTCCTGGCAGATTCTTCCAATCCTTCCTCACTTAAACCTTTCTCCCTCTAGGATCCTCTTTCCACTTTCTTAACGTGTCCTACCCCCTCCTTCCTTCCTTTAAACATGGTATCTGGTCATGCCAAGAACATAGCAAAACGTTTACTCAGTGAAATGGAGGAGCCATTTACCTCCCAATTAGTCTTGCTTTGAGATTTGTCTAATGTCATTACCAACTTCACAGGTGAAAATATTCGCATGGGAGCTGGTGCCTGAAACCCTAGGCATCCAGCTGAAAAGAGAAAAATTCCTTTAAGCCTGTTTTTAAAAAGTCTCTTCATTAGTGCAAATAGAATCAAAGGCCATTTAGAAGAAGTCATGAGTTTCCAAACCTAGAATGTTTGGGGAACTTTGATATTCAGTAATAAGCTGCCTACAGGAAAGGATTTTCTAGTGTCTACTGCATATGCTGATTGGTTGGAATGAGACCCTGAATTTGTGGTTCCAATTATTAAGAAAATGTAGTACCTTTTGTCTGAAATATTGAAGGAAAAGGTGGATTGAATTCAGGTCCGCAGACTTGGTGGCAAAAGCCTTTACCTGCTGAGCCATCTTGCTGACCCCGCTTTGTCATTCTTGTAAGGGATAGATAGCCTCATGTCCAGCATTGTCCACTCTTATCAATTCTTGACAGAGTAGGAGCTCTTGAGAGTGTTCATAGAATGCACTTTGGACCCTTGGTTCCCTGTAAAATCATTCAAGAGCTTCTCACTGTCCTTTGAGTATAAGCCAAACTCCTTACCATGAATCTCGTACCCTGTGTGAGTCTGGTGCTCTGAGGGAAGTGAGAACAGCAGTGCCTGTAGGTTGTGGACTGCTCAGTTTAGATCTCAGCCTTTAGTTTTCAAATTGCTCATTGTCTATGACTCAGTTCCCTCATCTGTAAAATGGGGGGGTGGGGTGGGAATAATACTGCTTATGTCATAAAATCATCCCGAGTTCAATGAGATGATATATCTCAAAGGTTCATGCGCATTGACTGGAGTATAGACCATAAGGCTACGATAAGCTACAGCATCCACACTTGCTGAGCAGAAGTTTCTTGTGTGGGTTTGCTCAGAGAGTACCTGCTGGTATGTGTGCCCCCCTCCAAGCTCCATCTCTGGCACCCAAAACACCAATAACAAACCAGAGTCCCTAATATAAAAAGACTCATTTTTGTGTTTGCTTCCTTTGGTGGTCCCCATCCCTCCCCCTCCTCTTCCCCTCCCCCATCAGTCTGTGTAGCCTTTAAGATGACTTAGTTATAAAGCACAGTCAAAGTGGACAATTTGAAAGTTAATTTAATAAAAGATGCCCTCCAGCCAACCACCAGGGGCAGCATCTCTTCCCTGGGTGGGTGGGGATTCTGCATCTACTACATCTCTGAAATCTTGGTCTGTTTCCTAGCCCTTCTCATAGAGACCACTGTCTGGAGTCTAGTCCCGAAAACCATAACGGTGGAACTCATTGAATAAAGACAGCCCAGTGGCATACAAGCAAATTAAAAGTCACAGTTTGCTGTTGTGCTATGCAAAAACAACATCAACAAACAACCCCCCTCCCCTTTAAAAAAGGCTCTTAAGAGCAGTCATCAATACATTTCTAAAGAAAAACTACCAATTGGTATTCTATGTGGCATTTTAAAGATCTTTGGAACAGAAGACAAAAGGAACCAAGGAGTTTTCCCCTCCCCTAGCCCCTTAAGGTTTTATGAGAACTCAGTGTGTGGGAAAGAAAAGAAAAGAAAAAAAAGTCACAAACACACAGACTTTTGTATTTCCTTATCACCTGGAACTTGCCGGGCTTTGGACGAATTACTGTCATTTTGATTCTTGTATGAGTCACTGAGTTGCCTGCCCCCAGAGGCGCTTCCTCATGATTCAGTGCAAAGGACTGAGCCGGCTGGTGCTTCCGGAGTGAGGAGTGAGTGTGTGTCTGGTGGGGGTTGCGGTGGCAACGCGTTGGCATGAGGCTTAATTGACACCTTTGATGTAGCCTAAGAGAGAACCCGCACCTCCCACTGCCGCGGGGAAGACGTCAGCCTTACGCAGGAAAAGGCATCTGCTGATGAATCCTGCATCTCATTCAGCCTGCTCCCGAGCAGCCTTAGCTGTCCCTAGCTAGTTCAACTGCTTCCCTCGTCTGCGGGTGCCGGGTGCGGGGCTTGGTCTGAGAGGAGGCTTGGGCTCGCTCGGGCTGTTGTCAGGACAAACACTAAGACTGTGTCCATGTTAGAACTCATAGAAGGTAAGTGGCATGTACCGCCGGCTCTCCCCCAGGGCACCCTCCAGGACGGATGTTTCTCCTGCCTGAGTCTTCTTGTCTCCCTATCTGCAGGGTTGCCAAACCAAGAGTGGCAGCCTCTGATGTCTTTATAAAATCATGTCTTGGGTGGGGGGAGGGAGGGGAGGTATGCGTTCTCAGAGGTGGTATTAGAAAAAAAGATTTGCCTGCTTCTGAAGCTTCATCTAGGTTTACTGACAGTGTTTTCTACGACTTAAGTGTTGAGTAAAATTCCCAAGTTTGGGACCTGTTGGCAGCTTTTTATCAATTCAGTAGCAACAAAGACAAACTGTATGGGGTTTCTGTGCATCTGTGGGCAATTATTTTGTCCAGTTTGGGGAAGACCCATCAGAATCTGGCTGGGCTAGGGGGATAGACAGGACATAAATGAGTGTAGGAATGTGTAAAAGTCTCTGGGAATCCCACCTGTGAGTTGTTTCAATATTTTCTCCCACTGGGCAACTAAACTAAAGACACACACCAAAAGATGTCTCAAAGCCTTGAACACATTCATGAATGTGTTCAAGTCTTGGTTCAAATAAAGCCATCTCTGGAAAATTATGCAAAGTACATCTTTTTAAATTATGTAACCTGCTACTGTGTTAAACCCAAGATTAGCAGAACAGTGAATGTCTGAGGATGGGTATTCCCAAGGCTTTGCTTCAAGAGTCTCATGATGGGTCTAATTTTTAGCCAATGTCCCTTCTCTGTTTATTTTCTGATGAATTGTCGTGAAAAGTTCTTTAATGTGCTCTTTTCCTCTGTGTGTGATTCCTTCTATTTCCAGTCAATGGAACCCCTGGTAGTCAGCTCTCCACTCCACGTTCGGGCAAGTCACCAAGTCCGTCACCCACCAGCCCAGGAAGCCTGCGGAAGCAGAGGGTAAGGGCACAAGCAAGCCACCTATTTAAGAGCTGTCTTGGTTTCTGTGCGGAGTGGCGTGGGTGCCAGCAGAAAGTGCTGCTTCTCTGGAGGGAATGACCAAGCCAGGGCAAGGGGTAACCTGTGTGCCAATCGCCATTGCTATGATTCAGGGAGAACCCAGGTCTCTCAATTTCCACAAATTTGCCCACTTTTAATTCTGAGTAACATGGACCCTTGCTGTTTCCGTTTTAAATGCCCTCTTGTTTGTTCATAATGCATGTACCTTATTATGTATGCCAGTGTCCTTAGTTGTAATTAATGTCATTAGATACTGCCATTAATCACCAGCCCCTTGAAGGAAAGGCACAGCCAAAGGAGGCAGCATCCTAGTGGGAAATTGCGCAGAGGCAAGCAGGGTGGTCCAGAGCAGGTGGAGAAGCCATGAAGCAGGCCATAGGAACGTAGGATGCCAGTTTTGTGAATGGACCCACACCGAGCACATCTTGTGTTTATTTTTAGCCTCTCGTGTAATAGCAGAGAAATCAACTGAGCTCAGAGACAAGCATGTAAAAGTTACTGGATAGGGTGTTAGCTTCTCCAGGTTAAGCAAGGGGGTGACCATTAGTTCTCCATCTGGAATGAAAAGACTCAAATCCTCTTTACTCCCTATGCTGCTCATCCATTCCAGTCATATTAAGGCCAGAAGATAAGAACTGGGGAAGGGAAAAGGGCAAGGGCGTGCTGGGAAAAGTAGATGGACCCCTCAGGGTGCTGCTTTCAGGAAAGAGGTAGGGGGTATGATCCTTAGGTAGCTTATATGATGGCACCCACTGAACCGGCTTAACAAACAGAAATCTCAAAAACCATTAAACACCAGACTTTTAAAATTTAATTTCTCTTATTATGCATTTAAATGAAACTTCTAAATTTGATAAATTTAAGCTCATCAAATATGGAAGTCCCTCTCTTTCAAGTTTTCTACACAAGTTGGATCTTTAGGCTGCCAAAACCCATTAGCCATTTTTAAGTGGGGGGCCAAAAAAGAAATCAGCTAGTCTGTAGTCATTTGAACCTCTTGTCCCAAATATCTTTCTCTGCTGGTTCTCCTGGTGTCAAGTCAAGCCTGTACAGTCTGTGAAAGCCTGTGGTTTATAGCTGCTTCTCTATTCAATGGTGGGATCATTAGAGAAATCCGTCTTCCATCCTGAGTGATTTCAGGAACCACTGATGAGCTACTCAGTGCAGAATTGGCTACATTCATTCCCTGTCGTAAGAGATTGTCCTTAGGTGAGGAAAGAGCCAGTGTGTACAGTGGCCATTCTGTACTCACAAATGCTAGCTAGCAAGGTTTCACCCTGTAGACACAGCCAGAGATCTAGCATAGAGAATGTCTCAGGAGCGTCCTCTGTCTCCAAGTGAATGTGTGCTTCAGAGAACACACCTAGCAGAGAAACCAAAATAGCTTTTGATCCATTGAACTCAGTCTCAGACTTTACTGATCTATCTCAGGTTTAGTTGTTGAGACTAAATTCATTGTTTCTAGTTTCTAGTGGGGACCCCTCCATCTTGGGAGTTAAAAGTTCACTCAGCTGTCCTTTACTAAGAAAATGAGGTCAGAATTTGCATCTTTTTCTTCTTGGCTTCAGTGGGATTTTTTTCCCATTCAACTGAGGCAGAAAAAATGCATCCAGCTTTGTAGGCATTGACTTACATAATTAACACTTTGTTGTAGCGCTTCAGAAATAATGAACAGGTGTGGCTCTCTGACAGATTTTTTTCGTCTTGCCATCTAAACCACCGGGTTGGCGCTATCACTGAGGAAGCCAAGAGTCTCTCGTTTACTTTTAGGAGGACAGAGAGCTTATCACCATCTGAAAACATTTATTAAACACATGTTGTAAGCAGGATACCAAACGCATTCAAAGATGGTTTAGTTTCTAGGCTTTTGAGTTTAGCTACATGTATTCCAAGACAGCTCTGTTTCCAAGCCTTTGAATTTATGGACACCCTCCATCTCTGTACCATGCAGACATTTCCAGCTGCTTTGGTGAGAGGCACTTTCATCTTTTTGTGTTGACAACTGCATCAAATAACCCCCTCCCTGTCAAAATGGGACCAGAATATCCCTTAAAACTGTTCCTGTTTCAAATTTGGTTATTATTCTTTTCGAATGGTTGGCTCTTCTTCTGCGCAGGAAATGCTGAAATAAGTGGAAGATGGCCCGAGCTAAAGGAAGACACTGCAGAGAATCAATTAATTCCTTTTATTGAAAATTAGAAAACAGTAGCCACTTCTAGTTTTGCTTTCTGTGTTGCCTAGTAACATACCCAAAAAATAAGTTGCCAAAGCCATCCAGACCCCCCGCCACACACACGCACACATACACACACACTTACACACATATACACACATACACACACATACACATACCTTAAATACAGCAGAAGCTAATTTTTAAAAAGAATATATTTTTTTACAAGTAAAAAAATCTGTATTTTTGCTTGCATTAACTATGATTTAGGCTGTTTTCCTTCCCTTAAAATCATGCTGCTAAATGACTTCTTTTTGACATTTTAGAATAGTCATAGGAGAGACACGTCAGCATGTCACAGCTCTTTCTTCGTGAACACCCTGGAGACAGTAGACCCAGCGTCCTTCCTATATACAAAAAGCACAATTAGTTAAGTGACCACCTAGAAGTGTCTGCCTGGCCTCAGAAGTCAACTTTTGAGGCTCTCTTCCCATCCATGAATGTTTTTTGGACCCTTTACTTAAGACATCAAGGAAAAAATGTGTTATGTTGTGTAGGTTGAATGAAGCTCCCCATTACACTCCCACATCGCTGACTCTTGTAGATTAACTGATCCAGCAGAGGATGTAGGAGTGGGAGGCCCCAAACTGAAAAAAAGCCAACTGTAGACGCTCTTGGTAGAACTAAGCTGGTTGCTTGGCTACTAACACTGAGATATAGTAGCAGACAGAGGCAAGAAGAAGATGGGAAGAGATGGAGAAGGGATTGGGACCTAGAAGAGTAGTTGGGATGGGATGGGGATGGGGATAATGGAGATTTCTTCCAGTCACCCAAACATAAAACTGTGAAGGACAAAGTGTGTTGGGTTTACACTGTGTATGTGCAGCCACACACTGGAGTTACATCCCAGAATATCCTGAGTGCCAGCTGCTGCATCTCATAAGTTATTTGGTGAGGTAAACACATTCTCCAACCCAGAATGGGAAGAAAAAGTCCATAGAAGAATTACCTAGGCACAGAATAGCACAGTTGATCTTGGCTGGCAGCAAGGGCCATATAACTCCACCTGGACATGATGGAAGGCAGGAAGGAGCCCCTGGTAGCACAGGAAGCATTTGTCGTGCCAATGAAATGAAGTCATCACTCTGCCTGTGTTATCCTCTCTCTTATCCAAAGCTGATGAGTTGAGTAGTTCTAATGATGTTAGAAGCCAAGGACCCATCCCTTTCCAAGTTGCTCCTCGGGGAGCGACAGCGAACCCGAGAAAGATGAGTAAACAAATCTGTCCTGCCCTTCATCTTACAGGACCTGTACCGCCCCCTCTCATCGGATGATTTGGACTCAGTAGGAGACTCAGTGTAAAAGACACAATGGAGCGATATGTATGGTTTGTGATGGGATCAAGATTTCCCATTTTCTAAGCAAGCATCTAACAGCAAAATACACAAAAGAGTTTTGCATAAATAAGATATACAGAAACAAGCATGCAGACATTTTCTACCCATGGTCTTCTTATTTGGAAGAATTTTTTAAAAGTATCTCCTCCATTTGATGTAACCGAGGAGAGTTTGAATACAATATTTGCTCCATCACTTTTTATGAGTAAGGTCTGGTTCCAGGCAAATTTCATATATGAATCTAATGTTGAGTACAAGAACCGCCCTAACAGTCCAACATTACAGAGCCCCCGTTTCTATAAATGAGCTTTCTTTTTAATCATCGTAGACATATAGATACAATTTTTCTGCACTTAATATAAAACAAATTTAAGTAACAGTAGCAGGCATGGTTTTTCTAAAAGGTACACCCTTTTTAAAAAATATCGTATGGTTGTTTAGTTATTTTATTGTAAAATACTGCAAAACCTCTTCCTGATTTTTCTGAATGAATGTGTCTGAGGAGGAGTAGGAGCTCCTGCAGGAGGCATCTGCAGCTGACGTTAGGCAGAAAGAATCTTTTCTGCTTTTCCTGTCACGTGGATTTTATTTTCCAACATTATCTTTTATAAAAAAAATAGTTTCAGCTACATGGAAAAATGAAGAACTTGGCATTATTAATTATACAATGCTTCCCTACAACACCGGCAGTAAATTTATATTTTTTTTCAGCTATGTAAAGTTTTTGACCTAAAAACAAAAATTGACTTGCTCTCTTTTTTTTTCAAAAAAAAAAAAAAAAAAAAGTTTGAGAATTGAAATTCTTCTAAATGGGACTTATGTACATTGGGCCCGCAGAGATCCAAAACTCCATTCTGATCGTTCCTGGATCTTGTTTGGGAAATCTTTATATGCAAAACTCCTTTTGTGTCAACCAAGTGCGTCTATGATTATAACCCACTGTTAAATGTTAACCTACTAATTCCTCTCCTCTAGCTCTCTAGTTCCAAAAGTGAAAGTCAGCTTTGCTTCCACGTAAAGCAATTATTTTTAAATCTGGATGTTAGAAATCAGTGCGTATGGTGTATTGTATTTAGACCATACCCTGTGACCATTTCTTTTTACTAGCTCAAACACTAACAATTTAAGACTTAACGAAGCATGGATTTTATATTTTCCAGGCTTGGCATATCTCAGTAGGGTGACAGATTTAAAATGTATGGTGCCACTTGGAGCCTTTTACTTGAAATTTCTTTCAAATTTTTTCTTGAAAACAATTTGAAAATGCCTGATTCAAGATGGAGAGGAATTCCCTTGCCATACAGTTTCAAATGTTATTGATTTATTTCCCTCAGTAGACTGTTCAACTAGCAAATTTCCCCATCTGGTTTATAGTTACCTCTGTTACCATCTCACTTGACAAGTGAATAAAATATTCCGACTGGAGAAGAAAACTAAAGTGTCCAGGCAACCTACCAGCATTTGAAAATTTAGCCGAGTCATAATTAGTGTCTCATTATCCTGTCTGTTAGAGGAGAGCACTTCTCGGGCGCGCTATTTGAGAACTGCAGACTGATCCCTCCATCTTGAAAGGACAGAAAACAATCATACCTGCTCCAGACTTCAGATTTTAAAACTGTTTCCAATAGACATGAACAGAGACTCTTGCTGAGATCAAAGGGCTGCCTTGTCTTAGCTGAGACACTAAACATCTGTGAGGATGCCCGCGCTGTCTGCTACAGTGTTATGTCTTTGTAAAATGCATTGCTTAATAGAGTTGAACCCGTAAAAGATTAGTATGTATTTGACTAGCCTGTCAAAAATGCAAAGAAAGCAGTGGGTCAGATGGTCCAGAACAAAACTACAAAGTCTCGTAATTTCAGCTCCCCTGAGCTGCCAGGCTTAGAGACAACTACCGCTTAGAGAGGCCCAATACATGCTTTGTTCTGGGTAAGTAGGAAGGATTGCCAATCGCTGTAAAGCCCATGGCTTGGTTTAGACACAGCATAAAGAGAGTGGACCTGGACTAATTGCCAGGAGGTATTATGGCCAACTTTCCGTTCAGGCAGTTCCAGAGAGATGCTATTCCGCAGCGCTTCATCTTCGAACATATGACTTTTATTAACGGATTGTTCAAGGGCCATATATCTCATTTACTTTTTGAAACTAAAGTCCCTCCGAGATTGAGATAGCATACTCTGAGATCTTTTTTTCTGCAGGAGATAATTCTAGTCTACTAAAGAAGAATTTTTTAAATAGCCAAGCAGCAAACCAGTTCCTTGGTGGAACCCAATGGGTAATTTACAGTCACTTAAGATGTGGCTATTTTTTTAAAAATTCTTTTTACATCATTAGTCGCTGACTTTAAGAATGCCCCTCTGAGCAGGGGAAGGCACCATCCAACAAAAGACACACAGCTTTCTCCTGCTGATGAACCTCTAAATGCAGACTATGCTGTGTTGACCTTTCTGGGCTTTTGCATTTGTGTTTACAGTTTTTTTTTTTTTAGACAAAGCTAGAGAGAAAGATGTTGCAAAGAGTTCCCTGCTTTCAGCATTTTAGAAGCTAAAAACCTAGTGGCACGCAGAGCGTGGTGTTCAGCGTGAACTTGAAAGCCATGTGGAATAGTCGTTGTCTGAGTCATCACTCTGGCAGCAGGTCTGTACTGTCACAGGTTTCTAAACTGGGCATTTGAGGCCCACCCATCTGTACACACGCCTGCATGCGCACAGGAGGTCACCTTAACATTTCAGAACCCGATTCCATGTTCTGCAGACATCTGAGTAGCTCTGGCCGGCACCCTGCCTGGGAGCCGTGTGCTAAACAGCCAGGGGGCTTTGCTCTCATGTGCTTTGCTTTTGTTTCCATTTAAAAACGCTGAAGTCTAAAAGCCTCATTTAAAAAAAAAATGTGAATGGAAATATATAAAAGTAATCCTAGAAGATAAGCCCATATATTTTAACTGTTGAGCTCTGCTGAGCTGTTTCTATGGTGGCCATATATCTATACAGGTGTGTAGGTGTTTGTGTGCATTTGCAGGACTAGGTGTATATGTGGGTGTGCCTACGTAAACATCTGTGTATGTATATAGAACGTGAAGAATAAAGGTGATATCTGTGGTGTGGCCTTATAAGTTACTGGCTCTTGTAGACTGTATGTAAAGCTTTATGTCGTGTAAATTTGGGGACAGGCATATTAGTTGGCACATATTTAAGTGCAAAATCAGTTTGTTAAATTAGCATGATGAAACAGCTCCGGACATTCACTTGTACTGATTTATCCCAGATTAATTGAAATCCAGACAAACAAAAAATTGAAAATCCAAGCAAATCCAATCTTACATTGATTGTTAAATGTGCACGCTCACTGGTTAAATGCAAATTCTCGGTGTCCAGTGAGTAAATTGATTGACTGCAATGATATTTTCCTGCTGTGTGTATATTGCTGGCAACAGTGACTATCAATCCGTGCTCACTAAACAAAATGATTTCTAGACGTGTGGGTAGTTGAAATAAAAATAGGAAAACGTCAAAGTAGATTTGACCGTTAGTTACAAAGCCAGATAACATGTAAGGCCATCCCGTGTGTTCTTTCCATGCTTATAAACTGTTAAACTATTTGGCAGATACTTGCCGTGTGTGTATGTGTGTCTACATGAGTGTACACACACTAGAAGATGCTTATTGACTGGCGCTTGCTGTCTGTGTACATTTATTTGCTCATCCGTGCCCATTTGCATCAGCCTTGCCAGCGCCTCTAATTGTGCATGTTAGTGTCAGCCGTGTTGGGTTGAGCAAACCCACAGAGGAATACTATGGAAATCAGAAATACGTTCCATTCATTATAAGAATTGCCTGATGCAGCATATTAGCTGTCAGCTGAAAAATACTTGTAATGTTGTACCTGTAACGCATGTAGGGAAAACTGGAAAATCTGAGGCCCTCACTATAATGTTAAGGGCGCATGACATATGGTGTCTTTAAAATGTATTTTATTGTAATAAAAGGTGATGGATAAATTCTGACGTAGTGTAAGTGAAGCATGAGACACTAGGTGTTTGTATTATATATGGCCACACAATGGTTTTGAAGCCAGGGTAGTAGATATTCGAAGGTTATTAGGAAGAGAATATGGAAGTTCATTTTACTGTGATGTGTGTTTGAGGCATTTTTGCTCATTGCCAGGCAAGGAACTTAGTTCCCATTTTATTTCTGAGGACTCTTGGAAACACTATGAATGTTATAAAGTTGGATTTTTTTTATAAAGGTTGCATACCATCGCAGTTGGGGTTGCTTGGATGTATAATCTCTTTAGAAAGCATTTGGTATTAAAATGTCTTAAGAGCGGGATATTGGAAAGCACACCACTCCAGGCAACCTGCAGAGCTTGTGGAGATGGGAACTAACGGAAAGCTCCAGCGGACTGCCCAGTCTGGAACGTTCCCGGGCCCTCGTAAAATGCTGTACCTTGTGTTTCTCAATGCAACCGTGTTACCCTTTTCTGAACTTAACTCTGTGACATTTAGCGGCTTAGCTAAACCATGTAATAAACAGGAAAAACTGCTGATGTTGTTCAGTGAGTTTGTTTTTTTTTTGTTTTGTTTTTGTTTTTGTTTTTTTTGGTTAGATGGCTAGAACTGAAATAACTGTGTAGGGCAAGGGTTGCCTTCGTCGCCCTAGACACAGGCTCCTTGTACTGAGTAATAACAGCAGGTGATGCTGGACAGGCTACAGAATAGCACACATGAAGTATAAAATCCTGTCAGGCAAACAAAGTAAGATTGTCTGACAGGAAATGCTCTTTCCATGGGCTGCCTTGCAATTAGCAATGTACATTCCTCTCAGGATTGCTTTCAAGGTGAATTTATCAGACAAAATGGCAACTGGCTTGCAGGGGAAATGAAAAATTCATATTAGCTTTCTCCTGGGATTAATGACCTTTTCCCTAAGGTCATAGAATTTTCAGTGGGAAGATGTATATGAGTATGTTTTTATACAGGCTACTTGTTTTTTTTTTAAATGTTGGATAAATATATTTAATAAATTACAATTAAATAGTGATTTCAAAAGCATTTGATACCTCAACTTTATGTTAGGAAAAATAATGTATTTAATTCATAGTACAGTATAAAGAATAGAAAATTGTACTCATCAAGTTAGGAGAAATATTTTTCATTAAAATTAGAAAAGATCAGGACTGAAGAGGATGGCTTAGTGGTTAAGAACATTAGCTGCTCTTCCAGAGGTCCTGAGTTCAATTCCCAGCAACAGAATAATGGCTCACAGCCATCTACTAGTGGGATCTGATGCCCTCTTCTGGCATAAAGTCAACAGAGCACTCATATACATAAAATAAATATGTAAATCTTTTAAAACTTATAAAAGATAATCACTACAGTTTTAAATCTAACATTTTTACGAGATTTCTGTTGGGCTTAATATTAATTGGCTGTAATTTTTTTCTTTCTTGTTTCCATGATAAATTTATTCAGTATCTATAGCTACAATGGTTCAGCTAGAGGAAAATCTCCAAATTTATTATAATTCCAAAATGCATTCATACTTCATGTAACAGATTAAATTTAAATGAAGTAGGTGCCTAAGATAGTTGTGAGCTCTCCTCGTTAAAGACTGAAAACTTAAGGAGAAAATTCCTAAGGGAATGACTCTCATCCATGGGGTACAGAAGCTGACATCATTAACCCCTTCCAAGCTGTGGGTTTCTGAAAAGTGAAACGGAGGGATTACGCTGTGCAGTGTAATGGGCTCTGGACAAACGGCTTACATGGCAGGTGTGAAGATCTTTGCCTGAGTGTTCCGGTTCTGAAGCAGAGGCAAAGGAGACCGACTCCCTGATGCATCGGGGATGGTACTGTAAACGAATCCTCTCACTTTTCAAGTCTTACCTCCCATGGTCTCTCTAGCAAAGATAGAGTCCAAGATCACCATTCCCACATGTTCCTCCTGTCAACAACCCAGTTTCCTGAGTGATAATTTTCTGGTCTTGTAAACAATTTGACTGAAACTTTCTGAGTGTTTAAATATTCACATATTTATTCTTGGTTATTCATTTGACCGTGTATTTCTTAGAGTTTACTTAGGATGAACCCACCATTAATAATGTAGACCGAGCCTGCCTTATTTCAAAGAGTGGGTTTCTGTTTGTGGCTGCAGGTACCATGAGCTTTCTGTTATCCAAGCCCTAGGAGAGTAAATAAATGCATGGTTTTCCTATGGCACGCAAACTCTTTACCAGCCTTCAGTGCCCCACACAAACATTATTTTTTCACATTGCTATATTGGGTTGTCTTCAAACTCTCTGTAGACCTAACGTCAAGATTTCTCAGACAGTGGTTAGTCTGTGAAACATTTGTTTCTTAGGTCTCCTCTATGAAGCTAATTCAGAACTCAAACAAGGGTGAGCATTTGGTGTTGTGGTTCTTCTTAGCCCCTTTCCACATCAACAAAACAGAACTACATGCCAAGGTAGAATCTGGAGAAAGTGACTATCATCCATTCAAAGCTGGGCTCTATGATAGATTTGTCTACACCGCTTGTTTCAACTGTATCCACTGGATATTTTCCAACTCTTGATGCAGGGTGGACCCTGGCTGAGTGACAACATTCATACAGACGGCATAAGTAACTCATAACATTTAAAAATGAACTGTTTCTTTGACGGCATCGTCGTCAGATCCATCCTGGTAAAATGTGGTTAGAGCTGCTAGCTCAGCTTTCTCACTTACTTCAAAAGGTATGCAGGGTCCCTCCCCATCTGTTATGTGATTCCAGGCTAAATCACTGTGCTCGAGGTGTGTTCTTACTTTGCAAGGGAGCGCTTTTATGGAGGTGTTCTGTAAAAGCCTCCAGGTGTCAGCAACCTGCCCAAATGGTTCTCATTAACTCCGCTGGGAGGCGATGACATCTCAAATGTCACGGCACCTCTCGGAGCGGCTAATTGTGTTCAATTCTAAAATAGCCACATGTTTCGTACTATAGGCCCAGATGCCTCTGAATTAGCAAACTAACCGAAATCAACATAAAAATCTCACCAGCGCGGACCTTCTACAGTGATTTGTCCACTTCCCGTCAAAGTAGCAACTTTATTTAGAAGCAGCCGGTCCCTTCGGTGTCTGTCGGTCAGTATGAAGGACTGGCTGATTTCATTAGGTCACTTCTAAAGAGCTCGTTATATGTGCTTGTGACTGCTTCCAAGCCAGACATGCAAATGAAATCATAATGTTCCAGGAGAGACGAAGTGTCTTAGTATACCCAGGCAGGTTCATAACAGCTCCCACAGAGAGGCTTGCTGATTACAGGAGTGGGGGAAGGGAGAGGAAAAGAGAGGGTAGTGGGTGGAATGGCAAAACCAGTATCCAGAAATTAACAGTCTAGGAGAAAATATAAAAATAATTGAATATCATTAAGGATGGCATTTAACATACATAAAGTCTCAGCGCTTAGTCATAAGCCAACCTCTCAAGTAGTGAAGCGGGTTCACCTGTGAGGTTGGTAAAACGCTCAAATGTGGCTCTGAGGAGAAGTCAGGATGATCTTGAAGTGCCATCTATGCACGAGGAAGAAGGTTCAGTATTGGTGAGAACACATTTAGACAGTTGCTTTCAGTGTTGAGTCCCAGGGGTTCAAAGAGGATTGACAGCGCTGTGGGCCTCCAGGAGCGGGGGTTGGGGGAGGGAGTCCCAGATCCTTATCACGTGATGAACAGGAAAATACGGGCATGTGCAAATGGAGACCCAGAGGGAGTCCTGTTTGTTTCCCAAAGCCTGAAGTTCTGTCTTGTGGAATGGATTCCACTCATACTGGTTAACCCTAGAAACGGGCAATAAGAATGATGGATAGAAAATGTCTAGAGTGCTGGCTGCACCCATCTATAGTGGGGGACTTGATCTCTGGGTGGAAATATGGCGGGGAAGGTTGCATTCAAGGTCCGGTTCGGTTCCTGAAGTTCTTTGAGTCCGTGAAGGCTCGTCGCCTTTGAAGAGTGTGTACTATCCAGCTTCTTGCTTTTTTGGAGACAGAAGAGATAATACCCTTAGGAGGGCAACAGATTTACTGTACTTGAGTGTAATAAAGAAAACCAGAACTTTCCATTACCAGGGTACCCTCTTTATACCTAATTAAGGTTTTATCTTAAAATGACTAGTCATCTACTGGTCTCAACCAGCAGGGAATTTGAAATGACATGGGGTTACATTTTCAAAACACAAATTTAGAGTTGAAAAAGCCAAAACAATTGTAGATATCAGCATACTTTCATTGACCCTACTCTTAAAAAATGCAAAATAAGCTGAGCTCAGAAAGCTTGGGGGACTTTGGTTCGTACGATAGAACAAACACAGCTGACACTGTGCAGGTGTTCATGGAAGCAGGCCCTTGCTACTCTGCTGAAAATGCAGTTTATCTGTCAGTAAGACGGTTTGCTGAATAATATGCAGCAAGTTTATCGATGGGTATATCGAAGAGATGTCACCATGGTGATGGGTCAGAGATCTATACAGAGCACCTGATGGCCTCGTTAACAGAGGCAGCTTTTTAAACTGAGTATATAAACTGTGACGTCTTTGCAAGCAAACAAGCTATTGTCTATTAACTTGGGTTCTTAATGAAAAAGTGTCATCGGGCTGTAAAGTACGGAATACAACATGACAAGGTGTCATCCGCCACCTCAAACCATGACATACCTACATTATGAAACGTCATTTGTGTCGCTGAGAGAAGACGACCAAGGGTTAGAAGGCCCAGAAGAGATGTTCTCCAGCCTATCCGTTTTATTTCAAGCGTCTCTGCCCGGATCATCACTGCGTTTGGAATGATGCAGGAGACCGTCTTGCTGTTCTGGAGCGCGCTCAGCTTCCCCTCCCGTGTGGTCCTGTTCATGTTTATTTTCTCTAGTCAGCAGCATGATGAATCTGCCTTGTCTCCACCTCCCATGCAGCTATTATAAGTGTAAAGTTTTCCCAAACAGGCGTTCTTGAGAGGCAGTAGAGTATGACGTCGAAGCTGACACGTTTTCTGTGCCTTCAACATGGTGGGTTGTGATTCTGTACTGTCATACTTAAAAAAAAAACAAGCAAAAATTCTATTTCAAAATCAGGATCTTTGAACCTATGATATTCCTAGTCAAAAGGAGGCTAGCTGAGAGAAGATGGCAAAACAGCTCGAGCTGGCTACCAAGCTTAATGGGGGAAGATTTTTGTGATACGGGGAAGCACAGGGTGCATTATTCATGCATATGACATTTGGGGGCATACAACAGTAATATCAAAACTTCCAAAATGCCCTCAAGGAAACAGAAGTATCATTATTAGTATAATTCTCATTCTAATCTTGTCAATTGTCAACATCAATGACCTCACCAATGGGCTATATCCATCTTTGTCCCTTTGTCACTCAGGAATGTCCTATGGTGCTTGCCTCAGATGGCCCTGGAGTGGTTAGGTGTTATATCCCCAACCACATAGGTCTGTTTTATGAAGAAGCAGATATCTGGGATTTCTGTGCAGGAGGCGATTGGGTATGAACCATAAACAACTCCTCCGCCCTCTTTGTGCTCAGCTGTAGCTGGAGGGACCGGGGTGGAGGTTGAATGGGAGATGGGTGAGCAGAGGAAATCTAGGTCAAGTTTGCTTCTCATCACCACTTCGTGATCAATGCAACTACAGCCGCTCTCCCTTCTCTCTGCTCCACAGACAGCCAGCACCATGAGCCAATGCCGCCCCCTCACCGCCTCCTGCTCCCATCAGGCCAACCAAGTGGATAAACCCAGGGGAACAGAAGGAAGATCTTTTAGGACGAGCTGTGTTCACTATTTAGAAATAGCATAACTGTGTGCAGACTGTTTTCTCGAGAAGCAGGGGGCTGAGACGGAAGTGTCCCTTCTCAGATACTCTTCCCAGCCAGTCGTAATATTGATGGTTTCCCCTCTAATGGAGTCAGTACCCTGTTTGCTCTCATGGGTCTTCAGTCAGAATCCATCTAAGCTACAGGAGACTCTCCTGCCTAGGCTTTCATCCTTGCCTTTCTCCCAGACATACGTAGCATATGCCAAGCTGGCCTCCTATTTACTGCATCTTTTATCTCAAAGGGAGAGTCACAAACCTACTCTTCTACTTCCCTCTAAAGTTTTGCTAAAGCTAAGTCATTTCTTTTTTTTCTCAAATAGTCCATTACTAACTTATGAGACGTTTTGTTATTGTAAAATAGAAATAAGGCCAGAATGGCACCACATTTGAGCCGCTCAGCATAGACTAGAAGACGGAAGTAAGATGCCTGAAATCTGGCAAACTGGAGCTCTGGGATGCTAATTTTGAGAAAAGAAGTCCTGGGCATCCAGGTTTCCCATGATTCCCAGTCAACACAAACACTGGCTAATAGGGAAGGCAGGATTCATGGCCCTCGTTGACTGTTCTTAAGACCTCCTTTTCCAAGTTTGAAGACCAGTTCCTCCCTGGGAGGGGCAACACTAGCTCCTGAGATCCCGGGCTGGGTGTGGTGTCTGGAGGCTCCATCGCTCTGATCCAGGTTTTTTTTATTCTGTTTCTGCTCCCTTACAGATCTCTCAGCATGGCGGCTCCTCTACTTCACTTTCGTCCACAAAAGTTTGCAGCTCCATGGATGAGAATGACGGCCCTGGGGAAGGTGATGCGCTCGAGAGAAAGCACAGCTTGCAGGGGGGATGGAGGAAGGGTTAGCTAAATTTACTCTGAAAACTATAATGTCTAGAACACAATGAGTAGCCAAACTCCAGAAGCTTGTGGGGGGGAGAGGTGACCTCATGTGTGTTGTGTATGTGTGTGTCTGTGTGTGTCTCTCTGTATGTGTCTGTGTGTGTGTGTGTGTGTGTGTGTGTTGGGGGTGTCATTGGGGACAGGAGTGGGTGACTCCTACAGTTATGAGCACCCACTGTCTGAGGATGGGAAGGAGGAGTTGGCCTGAATCCTTGCACATCCTCTGTGTGTGTGTGCACACGATGCCTAGGAAGATCAGCTCCTGCCTGCCTTTGTGCTCCGAGCTCTACTCCCTTTTTGTAAATGCGAAGACAACTGTGTCTTGTGTGTGAGCACCCCTAGGTGGTCTCCAACTTAAGAGAGTTCAATCCATCAAACCAGGACTTTATAGGAAGAAGCCATTGCTGGTGACCACTGCTTGTCACTTAAGCTAATTCTCATTAGAATTTGCCTGTAATGTAAGAAAATGACCTGCATTGCAGAGTTGACTTTTTTTCTAACTGGCTGGATGGTGTGGAACAAGCCTCTTCAGCTTCTTACAGATTTTTAAATGTCGCCATTTCCACCCTCCTGGGGTTGTAATGTGGGAAAATAATCTGGAAAAGTGAGAGTGTCAGATGAAGACACTACTGCCACTCTTCTGCTTCACATGATGCGACTTGCTGTTTTCCCAAATGTGCACCCTTTGAGGGACTCTGGGACATTAAGCAAGACGCATGACTCTCGTGGGAATCGTTTGTTTCTTACCATGGTTAGAGCAGGCATTTTTGCATTATTGAAACTATAGTTCTGCCATCTAGAAGTCTCCTTCATTCCATTGTGCTGTATTCACCCAATGGAATGATCCTTTACTAAGCCTAGGCTGAGTCTAGAGGGACCGGAACCTTTATCAATAGTTAGTAGAAAAATCCCAAACGTTGTATCTTGGATGGGTGTCCCAATGAGTGTTTCCACTGGAAAACAGGGACAGGTGACCCCATCTGTAGGATCACAATTATCCCGAAGTCCACAGACAATACTGTATTACCCAGGTACAAAGAGTCTAAGATCCTATCATCTACCAGAAGGTTTTTAAATTCAGCTGGCCCACAGCCATTTCCTCCCCTCCTCAAGGAGAAGATGAAAATCCCCAGGGTGGGTCTTTCAGATACAGGCAAAATCCTGACTCTTTCCTGGATGGGGCAAGGGAGGAGGCATTGACTGGCTGCAGTCCTCACTTTATCCTGGGCACTGCCAAGGTAGCTTCCAGTGACCCAGGAGGGAAGTGCCATCCACAGTGCGGAGACTGTGAAGATGCACAGGGGCATAGTAGAGGTAGCTGCCCTGCATTTTGACTTTTCTGTCTAGAAAAGCCACCCCAGGTGTGCAGACTGGACCCTGTGAGGCCAGCACAAAGGACCTCAATGAATTTCCATCCATTCTTCCCCAGTCCCATACATGAAATGTGAGCTACAAAACTTGCTGGGCACCCACATTTATTTTGAAGGGGGAGACTCAGTGTATGAGGACAAGCCAGGAGAAATGAGGAAGCTCGCTAGGCTCCTATGCCATTTTGCACGCGGGTTGCCTGGGAGAAATCTGGGATTTATAACTTGAAGGCATGTACATTTTACAGCCCAGATTTAAAAGGCTTTTTATACCCTCGACATGTTAAAAGTGATGCATCATATTTATGTGACCCAAGCATGGCTTATTTAATTTTACAGCCATGGATATCTAAAGCTTTATTAGGCATTTGTAAAATGTTTCAAAATACATTTTCAGAGGGAGACTATGTTGTGTTATTACAAAAACTGTTCTGCCCGCAGACATAATCGATATCAGGGTTTAAACTTGACATCTGCCATGCAGGTTGCTTGGTGAGAACATTTGTCAAAAATCTGCTCATTGATACTTAGTGCACGAGGAATTTTGCAGAGATATCCATTTCAGGATGGAGTCAAGCTCGGTGTCCAAACAGCAGGACCTTCTCATGCTTGTACCATGTCAAACTGCTCAGCGTTCCTCCAGAAATGCCTTTTCCTCTGCCCTGTACATAAAATGTCATTTCCCTGCACACAATGGGTATTCAGTGAAGGTCGTTGATGAAATGAGCATGAAGTTTGAAATGCGGGATTTCCTCCTCTGAATCCCCACTGCAGCAGAAAACATAAGCTGCAGTGATATCGCTCCAGGTGGGCCCGATAGGCTTTCTTTAATTTATCGTTTGCCTTGGTGAAGACCATTGAGTCTGTATGAGCCTGTAAAGGAGGGGGCCTGCCCACAATTACTTCTGAATTGGTTCCAGCCCGTGAGATGATGCTTAGGAGTGTATCTTTCATACAACATCTGTGGCCCCTTCCCAATCAATAAAAACACACCACTAATTCTTTCAGAAGAGTCGGAGGAAGGCTTCCAGATTCCTGCCACAATAACAGAGCGATACAAAGTTGGGAGAACAATAGGAGATGGAAATTTCGCTGTTGTCAAGGAATGTGTAGAGAGGTAAGCAGGGGGCTGCTTGTGTGGGACCTTAAATGAACCGCTTGGATTTCATGGTTTCCATGGTCCAGTCTCTATTTTCAAACAGAGACACATATGGATTAAGTTAAGGTCTCAACCCCAGAGACAAAAAGGAATTTAAAAAATAATAATAGACAAAAAGCCATCTAAAAACAGACTTTAAAAAATGCAAGAATTCCTGGGATGCTCTCTCAGATATAAAGACTTCGATTTTTACCTAGTGTATGTTGAAAAGCTTTCCAGTTCTGTCAGGTGGTGTTTTTATATTATTTTCTTGAGAAGTTGTTTTGAAGATTTCCTTGTGTACATCTTCTCAAGAATGCTTTTTTCTAGAGTTTGACCTCTGATATGTACCATCGTGAAATTACACACGACAATGGCCTCGAACGTTTTCAAAACGCCTGTGTGCTGAGTCCACAAACGTGGTACTTGATCTGCGAAAGTGTCTTTGGATGCATTAACTGTACACCCTTTGGGTTTGGAGCCAAGGTCTTTGCAAGCCATCCTCAAAGTCACCATCCTCCTGCCTCTACCTTCTGACTGTTAGGATCGCAGGCATGTTCCCATGTCTGCTGTATGCCCAGGCTCTTGATGACTGTTCAGGGATGCAGCTGGTGGATACCAGGCAGAGAAATGACAGTGTGGGCCCGCACAGAGTGACTTCTAAAACCTCAGCTCAGCATCAGATTCCGAGTTCCGTTCTGTGACTTTGGACAACTGGCATCTTCCCAGAGCTGTGCTGAGGGCATTTAGCTCATCCCTTGAGGGACCCTTCTGGTTCTTTATGTTCCCCTGCTCTCCTTCGTTACTCCCGGGGAGCTGGACATTCCTTGAGTTTCTGGAGCCTGTAGAAGTATCTCTGCCCTGTGTCTTATTACTGCTTAGAGAGGACTCCTCAAGCCAGGAGACAGATGAGGAAGCTGTAGCACAGAAGAGCCTGGGTCTGAGCCACTTAGAACTGGAGGCCTGCCTACACATCACCAGGATTTAGCTGAATCAGCAACCCCCTAGATGCTGTACCCTGGCATGCCTTTCATTCAAGACAGCAAAGCTCCCACTAAGCAGCCCTCAACAGTAGCTCTCAGATTTCACTCCCCTCAGTAATCCAGCTGGGCTGGGATGTTCACAGCCTAGCAGCCTGCTGCGGCACTTATTCTGCATGAGGTAGAGTCAAGAGCAACGGGTGGCCTGGAAATGTCCCCTGCTGATGCCATCAGTTCACCTTTCTCCTCTCCCTTAGTCCCTGGTCCCCACTGATGGAACATGACCTTCAATTGCCTGCCTGCCAGATACAGAAAACATTCTAGTACCACCTTGGCCACCCTTCTTAAAACCAGACCAACCACTATTTACCGAACATCTATCTATTCATGGCCCTTACGTTATAGTATCTCGTTGAATTGTAATGATCCAATCAGGTCAGTATTGCTGTTCCCACATTATAAAAAAGATAGATGGAAGACATTAAATATCCAAGGTCAGTCATCTTCTAAACACGTAGATCACAGTTTTGCTCCCAAACACACACTTAAGTCTGTCTACCACACTGCTTCTAATAAAGAATTCCAAAAAAGAAAAATGAAAAGAAAGAAAAAGAAAAGAATTCCCCACAAGAGTCCAGTGAGGAACTTACCTATACCAAAATCACTTTTCCAATGCACAACAAGGCAGAACTTAGATAGCGAAAGGTCTTCTAAGCAGGAAGTCTCTTTTTCTGGCAGATTGTCGTGGCCTTTCTTGTGGGCTTTCTAAATCATTTATCAGCACTCAGTAGCAGGTTACTGGTTGTTCTAGCTGGTCCTGGACCAGGATGGTATCTCAGTCCTAGGATCCCAGCCTTCTGATACTAGACAGTTTCCACTTCTCCATATAGAATTTCCTTCCTTCTTTCCTTCCTTCCTTCCTTCCTTCCTTCCTTCCTCCTTCCTTCCTTCTTCCTTCTTTCCTTCCTTCTTTCTTTCCTTCCTTCCTTCCTTCCTTCCTTTTTCCTTCCTTCCTTTTTCCCTCCCTCCCTCCCTCCCTCCCTCCTTCCCTCCCTCCCTCCCTCCCTCTCTCACTTGGCTTGTGTTCATTTTGTACAAGTTCACATCTTGGGCTCACTGCATGGAACTTCAGAGTCTAAACACCAGATTGCTCCTCAAGTATCAGCCTCCAGCTCCTGCTGAGCAAGGACATATGGCTGATGCCCTCTCTCTCCAGAGATATTACGAAACATTCTTTTAATATTTTACAGAGATCCAAGAAAATAAACACAAGCTAAGAATGTTGTAGATGGCACATACTGCTTGTGGGTGCATTCTGCTGTGTTTTGGGGGATGGATGTGTATCAACATGGGTAAAGATGTTCCTCCTCTGTCATAACATGCCACCACAGGCAATTTTTCTACAGTGGGTACAATAACAGGGTGACATGGGTCCTCTTTTCTGTGGGCCTTCTAGCATATTCCTTTGCTAGCACACTGCTGTTTCAATGAAGGGCTTTTTTATTATTTTTATAAACTCTTTGAGAATTTCATACTTTGTATTTTGATCATCTGTTTCCCCGTCTCCTCCCAGATCCATCCCCCATTCCACACCTATCCAATGCAATGTCCTCATTTTGTTTTTAAATCCTTTGAGTCTCATTAATGTCATCTAAAACATTGGGCATTCACTGGACCATGTTAGAGCTACCAGGAGCCATGCCCTGAAAGAAATTTAACCCTCCTCCTTCCCGCAGCTATCAGTTACCAACAACTCCTCAGCTGGGGGTAGGACTTCCTGCGCTCTCCCCACACTATGCTTGGATTTTGTCTGGTGTGAGCTCATGCAGGTCTTGTGAGCACTGTCTCAGTAGTGCGCATTCATGTTTCCTTGTAGACATTCACCACCCCTGGCTCTTACAGCCTTTCCTCCACCTCTTCCACAATGACCCCTGACCTTTGGGAGAACGGTATGATATGATACACTAAGTCTGAGCATCTGAAGTCACTCTCAGTATCTTGACCAGTTGTGGGTCTCGGTGCCAACCCCCTGAGGCAATAAGGGGCTTCTCAGATGAGGGTTCAGGTAGGTGCTAATCTACGGGTATGACGAGAAGCCATTAGAGTCAATATGATACTATGTCTCATTGGCAGAATTTACTATGTCTCATTAGCAGGTTTTTCTGTAGCTACTGTTCAGTCACATGTCCTTGTGGATAAATGTCAGGTATGGGTTCTATCTTGTGGAGCAGTCTTTAGTCCAAGGAGAAAGTACCTACTCCATTAAATCAGAATTTCTCTTCTTGTTAAACTTGTTCTTGGGCTCCAGCCTTAGGCCGTATTAGTGGGAAGGTGACCTTACCAACTGATTGCCCCAGACAAGGAGAAGGACAGAATTCTCTGGTGCTGCTGCTCTTGTGCAGCCCAGGAGAGCCCGTGAAAGAACAGGAATGCAATGGCAGGAACAGACAAGTGAATGGCCCGCGCTGTTATCAGCAAGCCTTAAAGCAAGTTCATTATTTTGGCTAAACTGTGCCTTAGTATTGCTACTTATGCTTTACATTTTGCATGGATACCAGCTTGGGGCTCATTTTAAAGACTGGCCGCTCCTGTGAACACATGCTTGTAGTAATTAAGGGTTGTTATGACTTGACTGCAGAAGAAGTCAAGAAAGAATCGTTGCAGCATTAAACTTAGTGGTCCTCTGTGTGGTGTGTGGTCTGATGTAGGAGTGCATTTGGTAGGATGTATGTTATGAAATTTCTAGCTAGAGCGGTGTCATCTAGTTCTTTATAAGCCCCGAGGCCATCCAACTCATACTTGCTTCCCTCCTTCCCCAGTGGTAGGCTTAGGACAGAAGGTAAGATCCTGGCCTTCTGGGAGCTCAGGGATGTCTGCCTGCACATAAAGAAAAACTCCACCTTCCCAGATTCCACAGCAGCCATGGTTATGAAAGACTTGTAGTAGAGTTAAGGGGGCTTCCAAGTCATTACCTTCTGCCTTTATGCACAGAACAACACACATTTAATCACAACAATGTAATGTTTATTGAGTGCTTTCTGAGCTGGGGGCTGATAGTACAGTAACAAAAGAAATAATACATGTAACTAGTCTCTAAAATGAAACAGATATTTTAATACTTGGCCTTTGGCTTGTCTATAGAAAGGTCGTGTCTTTGCCCTAAGCACGTAAGTGGGAATCCCATTAAATTCCATACTGGAGAATTTGAAATTCCCTTTTCCAAACTGCTCCTTTATCAGCCTCATTTCAACCACACCCGTTTGGATCCTGACAGGTGGCTTCTATCTGTAAGGAAAAGGCTGGGCTCTGCCAGCCTGTACCAGGGAAGAAGGCTTGTTGTCTCGGAAGTTGTAGCTTACTGGAATTTCCTGTGTGCTGTGTTCTCTAACAATAGCCATGCCCCTGGGTTTGGTGCCAGAAGATCTTAGAAATACTTAGAAATCTTAGCACTGTTGGAAGGTGACAATATGGCTGATCCCTCTGTCCCACCCATCAGGGATGAGGCTGGGCTATAGGGAAAGCTCGGGTCAGAGAAGCGTGATTTTATCCATGCCACGTGGCCATGGGTGAATTGATTTTAACCATCCTTTCCGTTTTGCCTGGAGAATGACCACCAGGAAGGCCAGTGGGTGCCAGAAAAGCACTAGAAGTGTTTCCTCCTCCTCTGTCCTCTCTGAGCCTCATCTCGGCTTCTCCAGCAGTTTGTTGTCAGGCTCTGACACTGACTGGACATCTAGAGGGTGTTCTGCTTCTCGGGCCTGTTCAGGGTGACCTTGAGAGCTGTTCAGGCGACTGTCATAGTCATTCTTGTGGATCTAAACCCCCAAGAAAGACTGACTGGGCACAATGGATCATACTTAGACTCCCAGCACTCCAGTAACTGATGCAGGAGGATCATCGCTTTGAGGCTAGGCATTTAGGGAGACCCTGTATGTGGCATGGGTGGAGGTTAATTAAAGGAGTGGCAAAAGGTCAATTACAGACGGGGGCTTTGCAGCCTTGCTGGTGACTTCCAGGAGAAGGGACAGCAACTTAGCAGCCCTGAAACAGCCACAGTGGCATGTTTCCTGAGTAAACGTGGCTGCATTACTCCAGATCTGTCTGTGCAAACAGATTCATTGTCCTTAGTTGGGGTAAACCCACAAACATCTGCAGCCTGCTTTGTACAGAAAGAACAGAGCCCTTTCAGAAATAGAAACACTGAGACCTACAAGCAAGAAATTAACTCCTAACGAAAGGACTCAATTGATCCCAAATTAAGTTCTACTTAAAAACTTCTCTCTTTGCAGGTCAACTGCTCGGGAGTATGCCCTGAAAATCATCAAGAAAAGCAAATGTCGAGGCAAAGTACGTACCAGGTTTCCTCTTGTGAAGTTTGCATTCAAGGGTAGAAATATCAACTGACTTCTTAACCCAGTGCAGCTCAAGAGATGCCTTCTGGTGGAACAGAATGTCACAAACTTAGGGGGACGTTCAGTCATATACATATTTCTGAAATAAAAGTAGTTAGGAAGATTTGATTTCATTTTCCCCCTCTGCTCGCTTTATTGCCTTCCCTTACTTTTGTTGTCT
Organism: Arvicola amphibius; assembly: GCF_903992535.2. NCBI lineage: Eukaryota > Metazoa > Chordata > Mammalia > Rodentia > Cricetidae > Arvicola > Arvicola amphibius. Next base: position 22,960,891 of record NC_052057.2, on the reverse strand, counting down.
AAGATTCATCCTGTCATTTTCTAGAAAATTATAGTTGTCATGATGTGTCTTGAGTTGAATTATTTTAGGGTCTTCAGAATGCTGTTACGTTTCCCCAGAATGCAGCTCCCTTACCTTCAGGTGGTCGTCCTGTTTTGAGCTGGTTCCTCATACATTTTGAGTGTATTAAAATGGCTTCTCCCTTGCACAGGAGCACATGATCCAGAACGAGGTGTCTATCTTGAGGAGGGTGAAGCACCCCAACATTGTCCTCTTGATCGAAGAGATGGATGTGCCCACTGAGCTGTACCTCGTTATGGAATTAGTGAAGGTGCGTCTTCTTCCGTTGTCCTGTTTGAGGCTGGTGGTGACCAGAACATGCCAACATTGTGGTAAACATGTTACACTGCCATTTTACCAAAGAGAGGTCCTTTTATGTGTTGCAATTTTTATGGACACATTTTATTATCACATCACTACTTTACTCCCCTTGTAAATTATATTGTCTCCAACTCGCAGAATAGAATTTCACCATAGCACGGCTCTTTAAACCAGCAGCTTCAGCTCATTCCTGTTGCCCTGCTGTGCACTATTAAAAATATGATGAATTGCCGTAGTTTTATTGGTCAGCTCCCTGTGGGTGGATTATTAAGGAGAAGGTGAGACCAAGTGAAATTTGGGGATGAGAAATAGAGGAGTTTGATGATGCATCTGGGGACAGATCTCAGTCTGATGGCCAACTGTAAGCCAGCCCGATGAGTACAGCAAAGCCCTTCCCTGCACTGCACAGCCTTTGTGAATTCTATCTGCAAAAGTAAGATGTCTCAACTAGGGGGAAAGCGTCCTGTCTGGGCCAGAAAGAACTGCCTGAGGCCTGGAGCCTCGGGCACCAGGACAGCACCTGATTCTTTGCAGGCTCTCACATACAACCACATGTATCCTGCTGTCTAAGGGTAAGGGGTTCAGCTAGACCACAGAGAACATCCCACCTCCACCAGTGGCTCAGAAACAAACTTCATACCTGTGTGACAGCCCGGTCTTGGAGAGAAACAGGAAGCAGAGAGAGAAAACATTTGTTTAGGTTTGTTTGTGGAAGAACCATTGCTTGGCCAACAGGGAGAGAGAATTCCAGGGTGGAAGTTGCACATGGGACAGAGATGCCAGCACAGTTTGTGAAGCCTGAAAACTGACAGCCTACAGGGCTATGTCTCGGTTTATTTCTTACTGTGTTTAAAGGGGAAATTAAGTTGCTCGCTATGGAGTTACAGACATCTGAATGTGTTTGGGCTCTGGGGTCAGCTGTTTTGTAGTCAATTTTCTATAATGGTGTAAATGCTTTTAGTAAAGCACACCCCAAGTCTCTGAAAGGACTTCAAATAAGTGCAGCTTAATATCAGGCCGAAATCATTGGTTGACTGAGTGCTGATAAGGTATAAAGGACCACGGGAAGCAAAGACGCAGAAGAATAGAACCAGGAAACTGTCTTTGGTGTTCCCATCTTGCCCTCCCTCTCTCCCTGTCTTTCTTGTCTTCAGAACAGGCTGTGGGTCCCACTTTCCATTCCTTACAGAGAAACACATTATTGAAAAAGAAAGCTCACCGCCCACTCCAAGAGAACTAAATTTAGCAAGTCAAAGAGAGCGAGAGAGAGAAAGAGAGTGTGTGTTTCGCACGTGTCTTAATAATTTCAAAGGCAGAAGAACATTCTGTTAAGGACAGAGCTTGCAGAATTACCTGTCTTTCTGGGGGAGTTTTAGGACTCTGAATTTGGACTTCAGCTGGCAGTTGGTGTGTGGCAGGTAGCACATGTCACCAGAATCCCCCAACATGAGGCTTCTCAGAGGAAACCCAACTCCACCTCCTCTTCCCTGGTGAGGGGCTGTGGAGGCAGCCACGTGTCTGCTGTCAGTCTCACCACAGCTTTTCCTTCAGCTTAGGGTAAGATGTCACTATCTCCCATACTGGGGAGAGAAGTCACCAGAGAGTCTTTCGCAAAGCAGAAGCAGAGAAAGCCCTTAGGAACCCCCACATTCTAGTTGGTTCTTCATCTCCTTTCTGGTTTGTCAGTCCCCTCCACGGGCAGCCTATTGGTCCATCTGTCAGTATCCGGCTCAGCCAGCTGCTCTCTTCCAGGGCGGAGACCTTTTTGATGCCATCACTTCCACTAGCAAATACACAGAGCGAGATGCCAGTGGGATGCTGTACAACCTGGCCAGTGCCATCAAATACCTGCACAGCCTGAACATCGTCCACCGTGACATCAAGCCGGAGAACCTGCTGGTAAGAGGAAAGCTGTCCTCTGGCAGCTTGGCTTCCAAGGCCTCCCTAATGAATGGACACCCCCCCCACACACACACACACCTTTTTTTTTTTTTTTAACTGTTTGCCTCCTAGGCTCGTTTCCACTGTACTCAGTGTCTCTTTAAGGTAATTTATAAGAGCTCTTATACTTTCAAGAATACTGATTTCTTAAGAACGGGAACAACATTCTGAGAAACAATCAAAGGATGACTGGTAGTTAACATCGTGGGCTCAGACCAAATAGTGAATAGGAGCATTTCCACGGCTGAACTTGTACTCTTCTAACTTAAGAGAAAGGAAACTCTCGTGTATGGAGGGGAGGGAGGGAACGTGTGGATCCACATGTGTGCACAGAAGTGGGTTTGGTCGGGTGATGACCTGAGGTCCGTTTGTGTGTGTGTGTGTGTGTGTGTGTGTGTGTGTGTGTGTCCAGTATCCTCCTTTCCAGCCTCCACCTTATATTTCATCACAGAGTTGCTCACTGAAGCCAGAGCCCACCCTTACCCATTCAACACGTTCGGCCAGCAGCAAACCTGTGTCCTCCTGTCTTCACCTCCCCGGTTCTGGGACTACAGGCATGTGCCATCAGGCCTGGCTAGTCTGTAGGTGCAAGGATCCAGACTCACTTTGCTGACCACCAGGACTTCTTTTCCTATCCTAGCTTTGCCTCTTATGATATAGTCCAAAACCAAAGAGAAATGAACCATAAGAAGTAGATGTTATCACTTCAGCGCAAAAAAAAAAAAATTATCCACAGGAAAAGATATTTTTGAAAATGGGTTGTGTGGGGATGTGTGGCTCAGTTGGTAAACTGTTTGTCTAGCCTTCATGAATCCTTGAGTTCTGATCCCCAGAACAGCATAAAACTGGCTATGGTGGTACAAGCCAGTAACACCAGCACTTGGTAGGTAGGAAAATGGCATGGTCAGAAGTTGAAAGCCATCCTTGGCTACATGGGAAGTTCAAGACCAGCCTGGGATACATTGTGACCTTTATCTAAAACAAAGTAAAGGAGACAACAGCCCAAAGCCCTGATGTCTTTCTTTCCTTTCTGTTTGCTTTGCTGTTTATAATTTTCCTGAGTTCTTCATGCCATCAAATGAGGTTCCTTCTTGTGCCCACAGTCCAGGTGGTCCAGATGGAAGCAGAAACGAGGTGGGTGGAGCTACTGGGAAACAGGGAGTAGCGCAGCTTCTGCTGATTCTTTGGGCTAGAAACTGAAAGTGGTTGTTCTCCCATCCACCCAAAGATGGCCATTTTTTTCTCTTTTGTTTTCTACTTCTGCAAATATTTAAAATGCAGATTAGTGTATTAAGAGCCTTAATATAGCTCTGCTAAATCAGAAATTGATGTCTGGTGACCCTGCAGCCAGCTGCGTGAGGTCATCAGAATGATCGTGCCAGGTGTGGTAGCACACACTTTTAATGTCAGCACTGGGGAGGTGAAGGCAGGCAGATCTCTGGGAGTTAGAGGCCAGCCTGGTCTAGATTGTGAGTTCCGGGACGGTCAAAGATACGTAGTGAGACCCTGTCTCAAAAAATTAAAATAAATCCACAAGTGTATCTTAACTCCCACCTCACAAATCAAAGCTGATGAGGCTTGCTACTGTAGAATCACTTACGTGTTCAGCTTCATGCCAGGGGCTTTTAAAATACTTAGTATCTTGTTTGAACTCCACAGCCACCATGTGGAGTAAATTCCTTAACTCCCCCAATTCACAAGGAAAGACAATGGGTGACTAGAATTTAAATGACTTGCCCAAAGTGATAATATAATATAATATGCAAGTAGAAAACTCAAGATCTCAACTGAGTTCTGACCCACAAAGTCCCTAGAGGGCAGCAAGCTCTGAGTCAGGAGGAGACTAAGCAAATGCCACTGTGGGCTAGGTCCCATGCCAGGGAACTAGACTCATTCCTTCATGGAGTTGACATTCAGGCATAAAAGGCAGGCATTCAAGGAATAAATATGCACACAATTAGCTCTTTGCAATTATGTCAGTAATCTTGTAGTAATCTTGTAGCGGCTGGCTCATGCGAGCTGCCGAGGTCAAATGGCAGAGGTCTGACTTAATTGCACCTCAAATTCCAAACCCCTGCAGCAGCCTAAACATTCTCCCTGCTTAGCTGCCTCCATGAACTGCGGCAATTTTCTGTCATCCACAGTCATTACCCCTGTACCCCGACTCATGTGGCATCGCCTCATGGGAACAGACTCACAAGCGGGGCTTTGTTGAGTAACTTCTTTAGGCCCCAAGCCTCCGTGATTAGAGAGTAAAGGCTTTATTTCCCTCCATGGTACAGGTTTGGGGCACCCATTGTTTATTTGTTTCTCAGCAAACCATTGTCTATTTCCATAAATGCCGTCTATGATTGCATAGCAGAGTGCTTTTTTTTAATTGTAGTTTGCAGGATATTTTTAAATTCTGTGATCATTGGAACATACTTTAATGTAAATGAACCAGAAAGAATATATATATATATATATACTCTTCTCTTTTTCGTCCCCTCTTCTGCTTTGATTTGAAATATACAAAGAAACTATTGCAGCTATTCATAATTTTGAAAATATCCACATGGAAGATGAATAGATTTGCTTCCCCACTGTAGTGGTTTCCTACTGTGAGGAGACAGGATTGGTGCGTTTTCTTGGGGATAAATCTATTGCAGAATAAATGGAAAAGCAGAGCACATTTAGCAGAATGAAGATGACGTTTCTAATTACGCATGAGATCGCTCTTGGTTCCAAATGCTGTTGAGGTCTCCCCGGGAATGGGAGCTAACCATTGTGGGGGCCACACCTTCACATCCTCAGACTTTACAAAAGCCACAGCTCCGGTGCTGTCATGTTTTGTGACCTTGAACAAGCTCCTTAATCCCCCCCAAGCCTCCTTCATGGGGGCTTTATGTCAGGCCCCTTCCTTTTTATCTCTCTTTTACTTGTAGCAAAAAATTCAAACCACCTCACAGTAACATTGTACACAGGAAGATGCCACCTCTCGTCTTCTATTGTCATTGCTTTTAAATTTTTACTATTTACCTATAAATAATTTTTCCTTTGTTGTGGGAAAACATAGATCTATAGATTACCTTAGAAAGTTGTTGCAATAAACTTAGTATAAAATTTGAATGTGTTTACTGTCTACAGAAAATTTAGCAGATACAGACCAATCCCTCCATTCCACCTTCAGCTCTGCTCTTTCATTAAGAGACCCCAACATCCTTCTGAATTGTTCCATTGTTAACAAGTCCTCTGCTAGTTAAAGGTTTGATGGAGAGATTTGTAGCTAGCACAGTGACTTTTATAAGTGTCAAATACAGATTTCATTTTACATAGTATAACTGGGTATACAGAATTCTGGGCATGTTTTACTGTTAACTCTACAAGCGCAAATACTAAAATGTAGCATAGCTTTAAAGATCTGTACTGATGGTGTAAATGATTGATCTGTGTTTGATAAGGTCAAAGGATTTTGATGAGAAAACTTGGCCTCCTCTGTCGTAGTGTGTTCTGCTACACTCTAGGGAAGAACTGACAACTGAGCCAGTGAAAACAGAATTTAGAAATTGATTTTCGCACCAACCTTAACACTTTTCCTCCATGTCATCCGTGTGCTTATTTGCTTTGCATGTTATCAAGCCTGGCATATCATAATCAAATGGCTGGGTGTCAAATGGGTGAGCGAATGGATGGGCCAGGCATGGGAGTGAGTGGGGCTTCATTAAAGAATAGAGGACAGAGGGTCGCAGACCACTTCTCAACTCAGTTACCCAAGAGTCACCTTCGCTCCCCTATAGACCTCTCGGAGGGCAGGGATGGCACAATAATCCCCCAGCCTCACTCCTGCATGGGAGTAGTGCATGTACCAAACAAGACAGATGATGACTAAGTGTATTTGTTGGGCACAACAGGGCCATTGCACACATGAACACACAGTGGCTGGGACTACATATGTCCTGCCCCTGACCATGCCGGCCAAAAATCCCAGCATGCATATATGGGGAGGGGCTCATGAAATCTCGCCCTTACCTGAGGAGCTTTTGGCATTGAACGGCTGCTGGGGCAAGGAAAGTAAGTTTTATCTAAATGATGCCAGCCCTGAGAAGCTCAATGCTGCAGCAGACTCTCCTGCACCCATGCACATGTGGGCATCACAAAGTGAACCCAGTGGGTTTTCAGAAAAGAACACATGAAGTTGGCAGGGGGAAGTGGTGCTGAGTAGGGGAAGAACTTGAAGGAGAGAAAATGGGAGGCAGGTTTGATCAAAATATATTATATATACATGTATGAAATTTTCAAACAATAAAAACATTTTTAGAAAAAGGTAAAGAACCTAACCTTTAACTCAAGAAGGTTTTTGGGGTAACCAACAGAGGTAAAATCCCCTGGCAACAAAACTCATCCATCACTCATCAGTTTAGAGAATTGATGGATCTTAAAAAACGACATAACCTCACAGAATTTAGTTTTTACTTGCAAAAATATAAGTAAATCAATCTTTTCATTATAATATAAAAGGAAACAGATTGTCTTCATTTTTTAAAAAGAGTATATGCATAGAACCATCTTTCTAATTCTATAGGGAGATATAGATGATAGAGCTATATACAGATATTGGTATTTCAATATACAGATATAGATCTGCAGATAAAGGTAGTTTCTCTGAGAATCTGCTTCTCCTAATAAGGAACTCTCTCAGAACCCCCTGCCCAATGCTTTGCAATTCTACAATGCCCATGGAGTGGCACTGTGCCCCGGCCCTGGCTCACCCAAGCCCTTCTCACTGTACTCAGTGGATGGCTCACCCAAGCTCAGGGTCCATTTGCATTCCGTGACTGCTTAGTCTCCACTCAAGACAACACTAGACTAAAGAGGTAAGGAACGCCCTTCTGTCTCAAACCCAAGACTCTCGATCCCCAGATAAATCCATTTAGATGTGGGATTATTAGCATTGTTAGTGACAGTGGGCACAGTTAGTACCAGTCTACAAGCCACGGACAGAATGTCACCAGGTGGATTTGTACTCAGTCCTCAGACACTGCATACGAGAAAGTTCTGGAAGTCACACCTATGGTGTGAAGACTCTAGCTGGGTTCTGTTTCTTTTCATTCATAGTGATCTAGCTTTCCTACTATATTTTTCTACAATGATATATGGGATATTAATCGTGTGACTAAAATCTAATAATTTTTTAAAAAATTGCTATGGTATTAAGTTTCCTTGGTTTGGACAGAAGTCCTCGGATCCTGTTCCTGACAGGATCTGGAATGTGCCCCTGCAGCTGCATCGCCCCTATGTTAGACGACTCCGTGATGATTTCGGAATTGGGAGTGAAAATTGGGTTTCCTGAGGTTTCCGTTCACGTCTTTCTCTTTTAGGATATCTCCAGTGTGGTGCGCAAACAAGAGATTTTATTTCTCTTAATATTGAAACCTCACCCATTGCATATTCCTTCCTGGCCTGTATCAAGTTCTTATCAACCTCATTATTTCATTTAACTCTTGGTTTCTGAAATATTTGACATGGGGGAATGAAATGGGTTTTTTATATTTTTTTTTAGCCTCAATGTTTTTTTTTTCCAAGAAGTCTAACTTAAGACGCTACAGTCACAAAGTACATTTTGCAAAATAATTCCCCACTTAAGTGTGACTCTCCTTTGCTTCTTGAGGATTAAAGACTTAGATTCAAACCATTTCTTAAAGAGCATTGTGAGGGCCATATGCCATGGCTTCAGGAAAATCAGTCTCTTAAGGGACTCCATATATAATAAAAGGGAAACTGAGCCCTTCTCACGGCTTTGCCCATTTCACGCCACTTTGTCAAGTCTATTTGGTGAAGTCACTGTTAGTTCCCCCTCAGCCGCTCTGTGAAGCTATTTCCACCGTTACTAGCGAGTCGCCGGCCATTGCTGCAGCAGGACTAGCCTTGAATTTGTAGCAACTCTGGGAGCCGTGCGGCTCTAACACATCTGTTTTATCATTCAGCTTCTCCTCCCCCATAAGACAAATCTCAGAAACCACTTGACCAGGCTCAGGTTATCTGTGAGTTTTCATATTTTATGGTCACTGCTGAAGTTTTATGAAGATACATTAATTTTTTTTTTGCAAAAAATACTTTCCAAATGGTCTCAGCTTTCCATCTGAGAGAAGTCAGCAGATGCCCAAATACCTACTGTTCAACAAGTTTCAGCCGACCCAAAACTCCAGATAACCCCCAACGACCCCAAAATAAAACCACCTTTAAAAATAAAGGCCAGCATCTCCCAAATGCTAAATTTTCCGTATATTGATCCCCTGTAGGGCGTGCCCTCCGCTTCTAATTGAAACCTTTTTCATAATTGTTGTCATTTGACACATTTAGCCTGTCAAACCATGAGATGTCTTTATGGCCATACAATAAACCCAAGAGAACTACTTCCCTGACTGTAGCCATCTGCAACGATCACAAGGGTAGCTTACACAACCCTGACAGTCTTTACCGTAATAGGATGCATATGGCAGCCCACAATTACGCGTAGCTGCATTCAATTAGTGTTGTACAATTACACAGTTTTATTGCTTAGTTAAAACAGTGCGAGCAGTACATGCTGGGTAATTTGCACTAATCCCCGTCTTTTTAATAGCCCCTCAGTGTTTAAAATGTGGGGGAACAGCCATAGTATTTAAGGGGCCTGAGCTGAACATTAAATTATACCTCATGTTGTGAACTCCTTGACTGACAATTAATGTGCTCCCTCTCAACGTGGGGGTCATGTTTTATAGAGGCTTTAACATACAGTCGTGGCAAAATGGTCCCCCTGTACCAGAGCCCAACTCAGGGGGTTAGGCTGTCAGGCCTGTACTTGGAGTCTGGTAGCACCCTTCCTGAGGATTGGTCACATGGTCATAGTGTGGAGAGCTGCCCCAGCAGAACCTCAGAATTCATTCTGAGACTTGCCTTTTTGTGTGTGTGTGTGAAGCTTGACAGCAACTTTAAAATTTTGTTTTTGAGTATGTGTGTTCACATGAGCACAGTGCCCATGGGGACCAGAAGAGGGTGTCAGATGCCCTGGAGCTAGAGCTACAGGCAATTGTGAACCACAAGATATGGGTGCTAGGTACCAAACTTGGGTCCTCTGGGAAAACAGAAAGTGCTTTGAATGACTGAGTCATTTCTTCCACCCTGAGGCTTTAGCATCTTAAATGGGAATTTGTGAGCAGCCCTAATGTTTTTTGAACTCTTAAAGCTTTGGCTCCATATGAATTCAGGGTCACCATGGAAATACCGTGGTACAGGTAGCTTTGGGAGTGCATACACCACAAACAAATGAATTGAGAAAGTTGTGATTTTTTTAAAATACAGTTTTAGTTACATCTACAAGTGGCCTCACTGGTCACAGGTCTGATGCATCTCATTGGTGCATCCCTGTAAATCCCCTTACTAAGGAGGCAGTGGCAGGCAGATAGATCTCTGTGAGTTCAAGGCCAGCCTGGTCTACAGAGTTAGTTCCAGGACAGTCAGGCCTCTACAAAGAAACTGTGTCTCAAAAAAAAAAAAATCAAAACAAAGCAACCAAAATAGAATTAATGCCCTCCGGTTGCAGCCAGCACGCGTTATGGGCCCCATTTGTGAGAGCTCAGTGTGCCCTGTCAGAAAGGGACATTCCCATTGGGCGAGAACAAACGCTGAGCCCACTCCTCTCCATCCTTTTCCCCTAGTGTTGACAGAGGAGAAACCCCAAAGTGACCTTGCTTCCTGCCCTGCCTGACAACAAGTTAAACGGAATTCCCAACTAGAGGCCTGGGCAGATATTCATCCACCTGCGAAAGCGTTTTTGTGGAAGTTTTCGTTAGAGGCCTCGAATGTCTTGAAATGCTCTCAGTCACACGGAGTCCGCCTTTGTCTCTGAGTTCTTTGTCTGTCCTGCCAGGCGACAACCTGAGTCTCTTTACACTCGTGAAAACTGCGCAGTTTTCAAATATTAAAAAAGCAGGGGGTAATTGCACGTGCATGTGATTAAAGGAATAAAAAAGGAATACAGAAGTATAGCTTCGATATATGTAAATGTTTTGCCGTGTGTGGGCGCGCTAATATTTTAAAGGATGCCTCCGTTGTTTTACGCAGCATGTTTGTCTTTTCCTTTTGCTGGTTGGGGTTTTGGGGTTTTTTTGTTTGTTTGTTTGTCTTTTGCAGTGCTGGAGGGTGAACCCCAGTCCTTAACGTTTTTCTTCATTTCAACTACATTGTTCATCTGTATTAAATATAATTTGTATGCACTTAGACAGAATTATTACTAAAATGGCAATCATTAGTAGCCCTCCTGTGCGGAAATTACAGTCATATCCAGAACCACAACAAGCCTCTGGTGACTGCGTCCTCCAACATCTGGTTTTGCCAAACTTGAGACTGAAGCTCGGTGATATAGATACTGTGTTTAGGGGTGGGAAACTTCCTGTACAAATGGGGTTGAATATATCATAATCTGCTCAGCTTGGCAAAGCACACATCGTGAGTGCTCAGACCCCACACAACATCAAAGCAAGAGGGCATTCTGCAATTTAGAAAAGTTATTGATACCAAAATGGAATTCAGGAGGTAAACAGCTCTGGTCTATACGGGAAATGAACTAGACAGCCAATCTCAATGGTCCCATCTCAGGTTTCCTTTCATGGAAAACATTTGCTTATTGTTTGGATGACCAGAGCAGCCAGCACGATAACATTTAGGCTGCAGAAACTATAGTGTTTCATAGATCTGGTGCCTGCAAGTGCTAACTTAAACCCACGCAGCTGCTTCATTAAATAGAGAAGATAGCAGCCACCCGGAAGACAACTGGACGCGTGTCTGTCTATTCCCAAGCAGCCAAACTGCAGGTGATTGCGTAAGTCTTTGGATGCCTAGCCAAGGGCAGACCAAACTTGATCAGGATCCAGAACCCCAGAGACAAAGAGTCCCCATTGTGAGTGTGGATGAGATGTTAGATGAATCATTTCTATACAGAAAAGACAGTTGCCCCTGAGAAGTAGCTAGCCTCAACGGAACAGTCAGCTCCAATGGGTCATGGCTGACCCTGCAGCTGAGCTGGCCAAACATCTGCCCCAGTGCCTCGGTGGCATGCCAAGGCAGACGGAGGTAGCCTGTAGTAGTGCTCCTGACATGTGGAGATATGCCTTGTTGTGCAAGAGGCCCACTTGGCTTCAGCAAGTGACCGCTTTGGCAAGAAATAACAGGGATGAGTGAGCCTCAACTTGCTGGGTAAATCATCTTGGTAAATGTCAAAAGCTTGGCTATTCCTTTGGAGGATCTCTTGAAGATTGCTCTTGAGATCTGGAAACAGGATTGACCCGTGGCTTTCTCCATCCTATTGCTCCCAGGAGAGGGCACCGAGTGAGAATTCTGTGTGCCCTTTTACCCTTTTTGTAATCAATGAAGTTGTTTGGGCTGCTTTTTTAAAAATATATCCTTTTGGTGGAGTTTACATATTTGCCTAAGAGGCACGAGCCTGCTTGTTTTGATTTGTTCAGAGGAAGACTGCAGACTTACTGCCCTAATAAGGAAAGTGAGGCTGAGTGCTGACTCTACACCAAATAAATCTTTCCAGACTGCTACAGGTGAAATGAAATGTTAACATGCTCTTCAATTATTAATAAAAATTAGAAATAGATCTTGCTGGAAATGTGGGGGACTGAAAAGAAAGTATTTTAATATCTGTGTGGATGTTTTGTTCCATTACTGAAGGGTGGTATGTGGAAAGGAAGTGACTGCTTTCATGAATGGTGTATTCAGAGTGAGAGACTTTCGGTATTCCTTTTGTGGAAAACATCAAATGCAGACAGGCAAAGAGAGAAATCTTCGCAATTGCTTCCCAGAGTAGGAATGCCAGTTCCTACTGTTATTTCAGATTTTGGTCTCATGTGTTTTTAAAGGACATATACAAAACAACCTGAAGATCCTATCCTCACGTCCCAAGTATAATTCATTTCAGTAAATATGACCCTATATTACCCTTTAATTTGTTTTTACTTTTATTTATTATTTCCTGTGTGTATTGTGTAAGTGTCTGTGTGTCTGTGTGTGTGAGAGAGTGTGTGTATGTATTGTGAGTATGTGTTTGCATATGTATGAATGTATATGTTTGTGTGCATCTATTATTTGAGTGTGTATGTGTGTGTGTGAGAGTGGATGTATGCATGAGAGAATTGTGTGTGAGATGGTGTGTGTTTGTGTATATGCATAAATGTGTGTGTGTGTGTGTGTGTGTGTGTGTGTGTGTGTGTCCATCCTGGGTCCTGGGATGAACGTGTATCATCAGGCTTGGTGGCAGCTCCTTTGCCCACTGAGCCATTTCCCCAGCTCCCATTTCCATGAGCACCTCCATCTTGTTGTATAAATGCCCCCATTATTTGCTAAACAAATCTCCATTTGCCATTCCTTCCTTGCCTCTAATGTTGCATTGAAATCAAGAAAGATGCTCCGGGATGGCTATCTGTGCATGATTGCCTGGGCCTTTGTTGTTTGTTTCATTTGCATTAAACTTAAAGCTCAGTGCTCTTGGCTTTAAGACACTTAATGCTTTTTACCTTTATTTTAGGTATATGAGCACCAGGATGGCAGTAAGTCGCTCAAGTTGGGTGACTTTGGTCTGGCCACCATTGTTGATGGCCCTCTGTACACAGTCTGTGGCACCCCAACATATGTGGCTCCCGAAATCATTGCAGAGACTGGGTGAGTGCCCCCCTTGGCTTTAGAACTTGCGAAGGAGTAAGAATCATGAAAGAGCTGTGGGCGTGGGCAGAATTAGCCATCCACTCTCTCTCCCCTCCCCTTTCTATTCCCTCCCCCACCTGTTCAGCAAGCCATTTTTCTTTGTCTTCCCAAGCAAGTTGCCAGTGACTGTCATCCTGTTTAAAGATTGCATTTGGTCTCTGCTAAAGGTAAAGCAACTATTAATCATAAAAAATTTAATAAATGTCCAGATAAGTGGAGAGACGCATATCAATAGTAATTAAATCACTTTTAAATATAAAAGAATGAGATACTGTTATAAATTCCCCTCTGGTCACTTTTCTCACCTAGCTTTATACCTTGGCCCCATTTTGGTCATCTTAGCTATTGCTTCTCTAAGGAAAACAAATGTCTTGGACCCCCGAAGGCCATGGGCTATTTGCTGGTGTGTGTGCAGAATGAAATGAATGTCCGTCTCCGCCCTAGATTGAGAGGGGAGCAACCCATTCCTAAAGGGCCTACTTTGTGCCAAGTCTTAAACTCTACTCAATTCTCACTTTGATGGTGCACGATGCTCCTGCCATTTCCCAGGTGAATATGTGAAGATTTTTCATCCAACAGGCTAAGCGGCCTGTAGTCACATGACTCCCTAGTGGCTGGATTGGGATTTGAACTCAGGGTGACTTAAAACAGAGGCTTTATCAGCTTTTTGTTTTGTTTTGTTTTGCTTTTAATTCTGTTACCAAGAGCTACAGCCAGAGATCTGAAATGCTACCCTTCAACTAAAGGACTGAAAAGGATGGTGTGTGAGAAGCAGACCGCAGCCCCATTTTTCTTGCTTTTTTTCTTTGTTTGTTTGTTTGTGTTCTGCTGCAAAGGATTGAACCCAGGGTGGTCAGCACCCTGTAGAAGCGGTCTGCCTCTGAGATACCTCCCAGCCCCAAGTGTTCTCATCGCTCATGACATAAACTTATACCCAGGTAGAGAATGAATTTCACCCAAAAGACGAAAAGACAGAACACACAAGCAAGTAAGCCTCCTGGGGGGATCCTTAGGACTCCTTGTTCTTTTATCTATTTACATGTATGTGGAGGTCAGAAGACAACTCTCTCTTTCGACCACACGAGTCAAGAAATTCAAACTCATCAGGCTAGATAGAAAGCTATTTTACCCACCGAGCCGTCTCCTCAGCCCTGGGGACTATATGGTTAGCCAAATTTGAGTGATTTGGAAACTCACACAAGTACCTTGGCTGCCAACCCTTGGTAATACTGCCTCTACCTGCCAACTTTCTGGCTAGGACATATCTCAATGCATACTGTGTGCGTTGAGTAGAAAGAGGATGTGGTTGGGCGCTTAGCTGGAGCCTGGCTCTGCTGCTGAGACACAGTGTGATCTTGAGCAAAATTACTCACCCACTGAAGCCCTTCTATCTTCTATAAAATATGTGATATTTATTTTGTCCAGTCTACAGTGTCTGAGGGGAAATAAATAAGATGATGTATATCATACTTTATAAACTAAAAAATAATCTTTAATTGCTGTTTCTAAATCAAGGATATTTGGACCCAGCCCCATCTAAAAATTAAAATATCCACAGCAAACGGATCAGCCCAGGCTTGTAGTATTTAATGTGTGTGTGTGTGTGTGTGTGTGTGTGTGTGTTCACAAGCCTCAGTCTTTTCCAATTTATCTTTTTTTTAAAAAAAGGTTTATTTTTATTTTATGTTTATGAATGTTTTGCCAGCTTGTATGTCTTTCCACCACATGCATGAAGTGCCTATGGAGGTCAGAAGAGGGCATTGGATCCCCTGGAATTAGAGTTGCATATGCAAGCTGCCATGTGGGTGCTGGGAACAGAACTTGGGTCTTCTGCAAAGCAATCGCTGTTCTAAACTGCTGAGCCATCTCTGCAGTACTGTTTTGTTTATTTTTACTTTTTTTTGAGACAGGGTTTCTCAGTAGCTTTTGGAGCCTGTCCTGGAACTAGTTCTTGTAGACCAGGCTGGCCTTGAGCTCACAGAGATCCGCCTGCCTCTGCCTCCCGAGTGCTGGGATTAAAGACGCATGACACCACGGCCCGGCAACTTTTTGCTTTTTTGCAGATATACTTTTTATGTGATGCAATTTTTTATTTAACTTTTTAAAGTCAAAATATAATTATATCATGTTCCCCTTCCCTTTCTTCCCCCCAGACCTTCTGTTATTCATGGGGTTTTTTGTTATTATTCAGTATACATGTTCTTTAATGTGTAAGTATGACCCCTGAAGGGTCAGTTTATTGTTCCTTATATGTGTATGATTTCAGGGATGACCACTTGGCATTGAATAACCAACTACGATGTTCATCCCTGGGGAAGACAATTCTCATCTCTCAGATGTCAGCATTCCTTGGTTGCTTATAGCTCTTTGTCTAGGGTTAGAGTCCCAGAAGATTTGCCTCCTCCCCATTAGCATGTCCACCAGTGCTGTTCTTAGGCAGATCTTGTTTAGGCAGCTGTATTGTTGAAGTATCATGAGTATCCCAATCAAACTGGAAACACAATTGCACATCAGATTTCTTGGACCTCCTGCTCTTGCAGTCTTCCTGCCCCTTCTTCCACGATGTTCTCTGAACCCTGAGTTCATGATTTGTGTAAGCATCCACTAGGTCTGGTCACCCCACAACCAGTTGCCCTGTTCATTTTGACTGGGTGTGGCTTCCACAATGGACTCTTTGTTGCAAGGAGATGCTTTTTTGAGGAGAGTAGGATATAAGGTTAAATTATAGAAACACAGTTAGGAACTGTACTGCTTTGGTACGGTGGAAGAAAGCTGTTCTCATCAAGCAGTGGTGACTCATGCCTTTAATCCCAGCATTTGAGGCAGAGGCCAACCTGGTCTACAAGAGCTAGTTCCAGGATAGGCTCCAAAACTACAGAAAAACCTTTTCTCTAGAAAGAAAAGAAAAAAAAAAGAAAAGGAAAGGAAAGAAAGAGAAGAAAAGAAAAGAAAAGAAAAGAAAAGCCTTCTCCTTCAGGATCAGTGGCCTCACTAGCCCTGGATAGCTGGCATGGTTTGTGCCTGTTGACCAGGTCTTCAGTCTAATTAAACAGCTGTTGGTTACCTCTAGGACAGCAATGCCACCATTGCACCTTTAGGGCTCTCTTGGCAAGTCAGGCCTTGCTGTGGTTCACAGGCACCACAGCCAGGTAGGACTGCTGGCGGCTTCCCTCCCGTGGCAGCTTGCACAGCGCCTGCCCGGACTGCGAAAGAACTTTCTTCTGGGGTTTGTGTTCAGTTGGCAGATTTTTTAAAATTTTGCTTGGTCTCCTTGGGTTGGCAGTGGAAGAGTCATGATTTGGGGCTGTGTAATTTGTCCTGGCTGACTTTGCTAACTCCAGCATCATTCCTTTTGTCAGATATGGCCTCAAGGTGGACATCTGGGCAGCCGGTGTGATCACTTACATCCTGCTGTGTGGTTTCCCTCCGTTCCGTGGGTATGGGCAGCAATCCTTTATTCAGCTCTAACAAGTCATTTCTCTGCTCTCTGAATGATCCATTTGCCCTTCTCGCACAAAGGAGCCTCTAGCAGCGGGGAGCATAATAAGAATCCCACTTGCGATTCTCATTCTTTTTTCCATGTTGCATGCTAATTTACATGCATACCATAAATCTTCCTCATGCCGTCTTTAACCTCATTCTTTGTTAATTTACCAAAACAATTGCATACCGACATTTTCAGTGGCTTAGACAAAAAGCATACTTTGCACATTGAAGGGGTATGTGATGAGCTGACACCCAGCTCTGCTTTCTCTTGTTGTCCACACAGGAGTGGTGATGACCAAGAGGTGCTTTTTGATCAGATTTTGATGGGCCAAGTGGACTTCCCACCTCCGTACTGGGACAATGTGTCAGATTCTGCTAAGGTAGGGGGATCATCGCTGCCCTGTTCCCTGGAGCCTGGTGCCTTAGTGGAAGCATTGATTCCAATTAAACGAGCGTGTGCTAACAGACCAGTGATAAAATGTGACTCCAGGACATACTTTAGATAGAAGACCTGGGTTTTCCAAGCTTTCACAGACATCAGGGCCACCATCTTGCTGTCATTCCAGTCTCATTTCGGCACAGGATTGTTGTTTTCCCTGCATGGTTCCTCTCAGGGAAGCCACCTCTGGCCACTGGTGCCAGTTGTAGCTCTTAACTTTTCTTGGCTCACCTTGTCCTCCTCGCCTTGTCCTCCTTCTCTATTGTTTTATGCACAACATGTGTTCTTAGTCTCAAAAATAGAACGCCCATCCTCTCTGTCATATAATTGTCCATCTATAGCCACCTACTTAAACATATATAACCTGCATAAACATATGTTGGTAGGAGATCAAATCCTACTTAGGCAATTGATTTCCAGACTCTCCCACTAGAATGCAAATTCTGTGAAGGCTAGGATTTTTGTCCACTTATGAAAATGTTTTGTATGCATTTGTGTCTTTGCCTGGGACTAGAGTAGCAGGGGTTTCTAACCACCTGATATGAGTGCTGGGACCCCAACCCAGGTCCTCTGCAAGAGCAGCAAATGCGCTTGAGCGCTGAGCTATCCCTCCAGCCCCTGATTTTTGCCCATTTAGTTCGCTGCCGTATCAGCAATTCTGACATCACAACCAGAATACAACCAGTGGACCAGTGGTTCTGTGTAGTCAATAAACCAGAGAGGTTTATAAATAAGTGAATCAAGCGACTGATTAATCAGAGGGAAGAGAGCCCAGCCTCGGCCTCTGTTTGAAATGACCAAAAAGGATGTCATAGAGATGTCATTATTCAAGTCCAACCTCATAGGGTACCTGGGGTTCAGAGGCAGGAGCGACGGAACTCGTGCTTCTTCACCCTGCCAACCCAAGATCAGCTCCTCTCTGATGAAAGTACGAAAATGATATCAAACTGGATGTGAAAGTGAGCAGAGTTGGCAAATCATCCTTCATTCATTTTCTATAGCCTTAAACATGCTGCCTGGAAATCAGGATAAGGACCCATTTCTTTGTCTGTCAAAACAGAAACTTCAAGTATTTTTTTTTTTTTTTTGGTTTTTCGAGACAGGGTTTCTCTGTGGCTTTGGAGCCTGTCCTGGAACTAGCTCTTGTAGACCAGGCTGGTCTTGAACTCACAGAGATCCGCCTGCCTCTGCCTCCCGAGTGCTGGGATTAAAGGCGTGCGCCACCACCGCCCAGCTTTCAAGTATTTTTTAAAAGATTTTATTTATTTTTATTTCATGCATATGTGTCTCATGAGGACAGCGCCTGTAGAGCCCAGAAGAGGGTGTCACATCCCCTGGAACTGGAGTTACAGGTTGTGAGCCACCATGTGGATGCTGGGAATTGAACCCAGGTCCTCTGGAAGAGTAATCAGTGCTCTTAGCCCCTGAGCCATTTTCTAGCCCCAAAGTTGTTCTTTATTTTTTATGTGGCATCTATACAACTATGAAATCTGACTTAAAAGTATTACATCCTAGTAAAAAGTTATTGTCTAACATGAGTAATTTCTTTGCTTCTAAGGCTATTTTATTTTTATAGGATTTACATAAATATTGATTTCATTTTGTTTTTCTATCAACTAAGCTGTATAAAAGTTCACAGTCTCTTTAATGTTTGAAGGTGTGATCCAGCTAGCCATGGGTAAGTGGGGTGACATGATTTAGATTGTGAGCTTTTCCAAACTGAGATTGCAATCCTGAATTTGCAAACCCCCAGATTTTCCCTCCAGGGTTGGATAAATGGAGTCTAATATTCCCCTTCACAGGAACTCATCAACATGATGCTGCTGGTTAACGTGGACCAGAGATTCTCAGCCTTGCAGGTCCTTGAGCATCCCTGGGTTAATGTAAGTGACCTTCTTTCTCTGTAGCCACTGCCACCGGCACCCCTTTTAAAACTGCATCTGCAGATTTCCTAGTGGCACTGCCTCTTCCTTGAAGTGCATTTGGCTTGGTTCCCCACCCTGAGGTCACCCAAGTATTCCATGGAGGCCTCTGATGTGTCCGTCTTACTGGCTTTCTGAAGAACTGCCTTCCAGCAGGGAGGTTGATGTGGGTGTGGTCCTGACCCTCCTGTCTCTCAGCAGCTCTCTGTGGTAAGATCCAGGCTGGATAACAGCCACTAAGATGGTGCAGATGCTCTCAGTCAGTTTCCATGTCTGAGTACAAGGAGCCAAGGTTTTCTGCTTGCGCCTGAGAGCTCAGCTCAGCACCACTCAAGCCTGAGTGTGTCCACAGCACCTGGTAGCCTCCTCAAAATGAGCTTCTAAGGTGACAGCTTAGAGGCTGTGTTCCCAAGCTTTTGAATGATGGCCTGTCACAGCCCTTTGAGGACTACTGGTTGTTTTTCAGCAATAAAACCGTCCTCTAGAAAAGTCACTATTTTCTCACACTCTATCTCTCTACAAATTATTAGTGAAACAATTCTGATAGGTAATGATGCTTAATATTCATAAAGGGCATAAGTTCCAGAGTCTGTGGCACTGTTTTAAGCACTCCATGCATATTAATTGATCACGTCTGTCCGCACCACTTGGTAACTTTCTAACCCAGTCACCATGCAGTCCCCGCTGGCAGATGGGGAAGCTCCATGATTTGGTTGAATGATTCTTGGTGCCAGCGTAGAAGACAGATACAGGTATGTGTGTAGAAACAGACACGACACTCCCAGAACCATTAGTTTCCTGACAGACTCTGCCAGCCTCCCCACTACACCGATAGATGTAGCTCTAGGTTGAAGACCAAAAAAAACATTCCTGTTCCCCTTCTCCGAAGAGTGACTTTGGCGAATGGTCACGTGGCTCCTTTCTAAAATCACTATGGAGAACAAGGTGTGAATGGGAAGTACTCTCAACTGGTGAGGTGGTGTGCAGGGTGGCACATGCTCGGGACCTTACTGATGCTATAGAGAATGATCATGGGCCAGCAGGCTAGTACTTCCCATGTTTGCACACCATGGTGAAAGTTATCTTTATATACCAGGAGAATATTCACGAATGTGAGCATGTAAGGGTGTAAGCCAAGGTTTCTTTCTGGCCTTTTCCCCCAGCAGAGGCTCTCAAATGTGCATGTATGTGAGAGTACTCCCCTCCTCATCCCTGGGGCAGTGAGGCAAGGCAACTCCCACTCATGCAACCTCATGCTGAGCTCCACATCAGGATGCTAAGTCAAAATTCTCTTTTACTATCAAGTAGGAAGGTTTTGACAGTGTCCTGTTTGAGCCTGGTAACAAGCCTTTAGGATAGGCAGTGTAATAGTCAGTTATTGTACCCATTTCACAGACAAGAAGACTGAAACCATATGATTTTTCCTCCAAGTAGCCACACCTGGAATTGAGACAGATTTTATAGTCAGGCATCTCACACTACAAGATCAAAGTCTGGAGATTCCAGTGTACCACACTCTATCTCTGCCCTTGTTTTAAGTGGAAACCCTGGAAATCCAGAAGAACGTCATATGGACACTGACCTCATGATAATGTTACCTCAATTCAGTGCCCTTTCAGACTAGCTGTTCTAACTCAGGGGTCACGTCTTCTCTGCGGTGTGTGAGAGAGATCTATAAGCCAGCCGTAGGCAGTAATTGATCTAGAATGATCTTTGTGGGTTCATTTAACATCTATGACCCACAACTTATCGAATTGTAAAAACTGAGACAGGTGACCACACAGACTTAAAGGTAAAATTTGAAGCATCACCCCCTAAAGGAAAGCGCTTTATAGATGACAAGAGCCATCTTAGATACCTCAATGTGTTCCTCTTAGATCCTTAGACTCGCCCTCCAGGAGCTCTGTGAAACTCAACCAACAGCCACAGGCAGTGAGCAGGGCTGGACCAGAAGCTTCTATAGAGAATGCTGTAGAGGGCTTGATGGGGTGACTTCGAGAGCTCGGCCCTTAGGGGTCTTGGAAGGATAGTCCAGAGGTCAGCTCCAGAAGGCCATGGGTGTGTACCACAAGATACCCTTATGAATGGGTCTGTATCTATCTATGAGGGGTTCCAGACACAGCTGGAACCCTACTAAAATATCCCCAACCCAACAGGGTAGAAACACAAATAAGGATACCTTCTGGTATCATCCTCTGGAGGGGGCAGCCCGCACACCTCAACACAAGCGTCTGCCCCCTCAGCTGCCTTACACACAGCTTCTCCCACAAGCCCTGTGTCCGACCACTCCATTCCGCAGTTCTGAACCTCTGGACAGTTGAATTCCTGCTTCATTTCAATTTTTCTCTGATTCTTAAAAAGCAACAACAACAACAACAATAAACAAACTTTTTAAAAAGCAAATATAGCATCTAGGTGTAAAATAAGACAAAGTAAACGGGGCATTCTGACGGGGGAAAAACATGATTTTAGAGAAACCTTTTTAAAATCTGGTGTGGAAAGTGCTGGCTTCACACTGATACTATCTTTACATGGCAGCTAAGTCAGAAACCGCTTGTTTTCTTTGCCTCCAAATAACAAATTTGCCCAGTAAGCTTTGGCCACCAGTGCTTAGCCTAGTAAAGGTCAGCACACAAAAGACCAAGCCATCAAAATAAATGAATTAGGGGCTTAAAGGGATATAAATTTAACAAGACATTTTGCATTTGGCAATCAGATTATAGCTGGCCACCACGGAAAGCCTCTCCCTAAGGGGACTAAAAGTAATGATAGTCGCGTAAGCCCCTTGGGTGTCTGCGCAAGCCATTTCTTGCGCTCTCATTTGTTCTGGTTTTCTGTATTGCTTATATGACGACCTTCTACGTGGTCCACCTGGAATTGAAAAGGTGATTTCTTATGAAACGAAAAGTAGAGCAGAAAGGCAGTAGAAAAAAAATGGAGTCAGCAAAAGTCACTTATTTTAACCTTCATCCCGGAGCATCCTTTAAGCAAGTCCAAGTTTCTTTTTAATAGGCTCTGGGTACCAACTCTACCTTGTTCCTCATTTTCTTTGACCTGGAAAGTGTCATGGGTGATGGATGGCTTATCAGGTGGGTCCAGTGAGCCACATGAAAAAAAGGTATTCTTGTGAGAGCGGAATGGAAACCCATCCGCCTAGGTAACTTCAGGCAAGTTTGTTTCTCTCCCAAGCCTCTTTCCTGCCAGAGGAAGTAGGTCAGGAGGAAATAAAATCCATTTGTCTACCTCTTGGGATGCTTAAAGGTGAAAACCTGGCTAGCTGAAGCTCCAACTCTTGGATACTTAGTAAATGTTTGTTGAATTTGGTACAGGTAAAGCCAGTGACTGTGTCATCTGTTGTCACACAATGACACAATGAAAATCGTATTGTGTGTTAGTATGTGGATAGCTGAATTAAGGAAGAAAATTCATCAACCAACAGATGATTCTGTTTGGAAGCCACAAATTCCTCCCCAATGAGGTGCACAGCAGCCCTATCAATACTGGCTTTAATACAGTTGCAAAGTGCCACCAGGAACTGTCATAGCCAGGTTCATTCACCGCACATCCCTCTTTTGTAGAGTCACGGGACCTAGGCAGGCATGCCGTGCACCTAACAGGAACAGGAGATAGCGTATCTTGTTCATCCTAGAAATAAGGGGCTGACATGAGACACTTGCCCTGAAATGAAGCTTTTTTGGAAAGTAGTACATCTTGGGGGAAAGTTCAGGCAACCAGACACTTCCAAAACCAATCCTCTTTTTTGTGATTAGGATCTAATGAGCATTATGTTTAATTTTATGTACCACCTTGTTTATGTTGTTGTTGTTGCTGTTGTTGTTGTTATTGTTAGCCTGTGTTGTTTTCCAAACACTCTCCTGTAGCACAATTAATAAAAACCCAGAGACAGAAACTGGAGCACAACCTGAAAGTCAGGAAAGCAAAACAGGCGGCCACTGGCTCTTACCTCTCCCTCTGTCTGTAATGGTGATCCTGCCTCCAGGAATCTAAGAAAGAGACTGTGTCTGAGAGCTGTCTCCTCCGACCTTATATTCTTCTCTAGGGCTGAGATTAAAGGCATGCATCACTACTACCGGGTTTCTATGGCCAGCTAGTGTGGCTACTGGGATTAAAGGTGTGTGTCACCACTGCCTGGTCTGTAAGGCTGACCAGTGGGGCTGTTTTTCTCTCAGATCTTTAGGCAAGCTTTATTTATTAAAATACAAATGAAATATCACTACACTCTCCGATACTGTGATTTTATTAATTTACATTTTTCTTCATTATTTTACTGAGTTCAGTGGTGAATAAGGCACAAAGACACTGAAGCACGAAGCTCTGCGGAGTCTCATGCAGGTCTGAAGCCGGGCTCTGCCCTTCCAGGTTCTGCTTTCGTCGCTCTGTCACTGTGTCGGAGCACGGAGGCTTCTCAGGACTCCCACGTGATTGTGGCACCAGGGCAGCTTTCAGACTCTGTTCTAATGGAAAGACGGGTCTAAATAAGTCAAGCTAGGTCTAGAGCCAAGCTGAGACTTCTTGTTTCTTTCTAGCCTTTAAATTTAATCTTGCCTATCTTACCTAATTATTCCTTTGGAAAGATAGTGCTGAGCCATGACACTCAAAAGAAAGAGAGAGGGGGGAGAAAAAAGAGAAAGAAAGAAAGAAAGAAAGAAAGAAAGAAAGAAAGAGAGAGAGAGAGAGAGAAAGAAAGAAAGAAAGAAAAAAAGAAAGAAAGAAAGAAAGAAAGAAAGAAAGAAAGAAGAAAGAAAAAGAAAGAGAAAGAAAGAAAGAGATCAAGGAGAGAAGAAGCCTAGATGGTATCGTAAGCGAGCCCACACACCCATGCTGACTGATGGAATCCAACCACAGGCACACAAGAGCACAGATACATGCCCCTTATTGTGCTGGTGGGGCGGGTGATAAAGTTAATGAACTCCAGTGACATTGTAATTAAATGTAAAACTACTTATCTATATCCATAAATTACAAATGATGACATGAAAAGTCGCTTCCATTTGGGCATTTTCTTTCCTCACACAAAGCACAGTGCGAATCACAGACTCAAGGAAAGCCGGAGGCTGGAAGTACCTGGTAGGGGCAGTGTGAGGCTGGGGATGTTAAGGAGGATAGTGGGGGCAGCGCCCTGGGAGGTAGAGTGCAGGCACTGTAGAACATGCTAATGAGCTGGGCATTATTTTAAGCTAAATTGGAATATCCTTATAGTAAACTATTCAAGGCTTCCCTGCTTCTCATAAATCTACAGGTATTTTTAATAATAGAGTCTGGCAATAAATGGACTGGAAACCAGATCCCTGAATCAAACCCAAAAAGCCATGTGGGAAGGCAGCTTTTCTAATGCGTGACCCCAGTGTGCCTCCCCAGGAAAGCAGAATTCACCCTACCCAGTGACTTCACATCCGAGCCCCCCCACCTCCCCTCACCACAGCTCTTCCCAAGCAGTCCTGAGAGAATGCAGACTAGGAGGTTAGCTCTCCATCAGACAGCTGGGAGAGTTCATTTTCCATTTTGCAAACTAATTTTGTTCTTGTCAGTTGCGATGTCCTGCCAAGTGGTGGATGGGAGTTTCTAAATCAAAAACCGCTAGCCTTAAACCACAGCCAGCCTGAGTCCAACTTCAGCGACGGCTCCCAAACCAGAGCGTATGGTAATAATACTATAGCTATTTGTAAAATACTGCCAGGTTTGTCACATCTAGAAAATTCATAGCACATTTTTGGCACATAATCTATTCTAAGTAATAGTGATAAAGATGTATATATAAAAATACATGTTTTTAAGTGAGTCCTATTTAGTGCATTGATGCAAGGCAGAAAGTTAGCTAACTCCCACCATCAATCTGTACGGCTGGAGTATACATCAGAGCCCTGAAAATCCAATTGTTTATGTCTTTTAATTCTGTTATGCTCAAAGCCTTCAAAATTTATCAAGAAATGCTACAGTCTATTGTTTGCAGTGTATGTGTGTATATGAGCTTGTGGGTGAGCATGTGTGTGTGTGAACTTGTGTGTTTGTGTGAAAGCTTGTGTTTTAATGTGTGAGTGTATTGTGAGTGGTGTGTGCATGTGTGTGTGTGTGTCTGTGTGTGTGCTTGTGACCTCCTATAGTTGAGTCACCTTATTTAATTGCAGAAATGTTCTAAAATTTATTAAATCTAAGATATCACTGGTGAACCGTGAGAGTCATCTGGTCCATCCCCCTGCCTCCATGTCAACCTTCACTGAAATTTAAGGCTGTGAGCTTGAATTTCCAGGTCTCAGAAACTCAGAAGAGTCACTGAAAGATCTGACAGGAGACTCAGGCCAGAGTCAGGGTAGAAAATGAGGAGGAAGTCAAAGGCAGGATGGTGGAAGCAAAGCCTTTCCTCAAGAACCTGCTTGGGAGAGGCTGGTGAGGGGAAATGGGCAAAGGTGCCGGCCCAGGGGTGGGATGGGTCTGTCTAGAGAGTGAGTGATGGCTGGATCTCTTTTTGTCTTTCTCGTTTGCACTGAAGCTATTAAACACAAACCGCGCCAGTAAGGTCCACACTGTCAGCAGTGCACCTCTTCCCTTTCATGCAAGGTCAGCCAGGCCCTTCTGGTACTGCCCAGTCTGTCCTACAACCCCAGAGCCCTGGCCCTATTAGATGAGTTTTCCATGTCACAGATGAAAGGATGCCTCGTCCTCATTTAACGGAGAAGTTTCTAACAATGCCCTGGAGGAACATTCTCCTGCCGTGCTCACCACTACTCCCACTGGCCTCTAAATTCCCCTCAGGCTCCACTTAAGCCTAAGTATCTCTGGTTCCTTCTGCCCTGACCAAACTCACTGCTGACCTCACGGCTACTTGCTGAATATTTGCACTTAGCTAACTTGGAGTCTAGGTACACAGGACTCCGTGAGAGTGGATATCCTCTTGATGTAGTACGCTTTGGTAGAAAGAACGGTTCAGACATGGTTCACTTTTGACTTAACCTTGAGCAAATTACCTCTATGAGCCTCAGTTTGTTCATCTTCAAATGGGACTGATAATGATTATTGTGGGTGCTTGTCGGTGCTAGTCTGAGGATAAAGGGAATTAGGTATGTGTTGTTAGCGTAGGGCCACCAATAATTAGCTCTTCCTTTCCCTTCCTCTGCCTGCCTTTTCCTGGTAGCGTACCTCCCCTCCACTTAAACACAGACCTTGTCTGTTCTGTGCTAGTCTCACCTTAGCTGGGAGAAAGGCATGGTCCTTCTTGCCAAGTTTCTTTTGCTTCTGCCTTCCACACTTGTTCCTCCTTCCTGCTCGCTCTCAGCTCTCTTCTCTCCTCTAACTTATCCTAAGACTACAATCAGACTCAAATTTTTTGACCTACACTTGTTTCCCCAGGATAATGTCCCATCCTATTTCATAGTCAAAAGGTCAATATCAGTCTCTCCCTGAGTGTCCTGGAACTACAGGTAGTAGTAAGACATGGGTAGCATCTATCTGCAACACTGGCAGTGAAGTGCAACGGGACCCACTATGCATCTCGGTATGAGAGGGGTCCCTTTAATTCAAGAAGAACCCCCAACTGGGCCAGAGGCATAATGCTAACGTTGGTAAGACTTTCCATTTCATCCCAGACCTTGTGAAATATGTAAATAATCTCTCAAAAAAATTAACTTAGATTCCAAGGGTGGTTGACTGTCTTAAATGCCAGGTACCATTTTCATAATACAACATCAGGGGTGACATTTATATACACCCCTGAATTTGCCCAGCATTTAAAAGTCTGGGCCACATATTTGTTGTCACCATCCGGCTGTATGGAGAATCACAAACTAGATAGTGGACTACCTAGAGGTCTGAGCAGGAGGCTACTCATCGCCCACATGTCTTACATTACATCAGTTTTTTGAAAAAGCACTGCTGGGGGCTGGAGAGATGGCTCAGTGGTTAAGAGTACTTTCTGCTCCTGCAGAGGACCTGGGTTCAGTTTGCAGCATCCACTTGGCGGCTAACAGCCATTTGTTGTTCCATTTCCAGTTCCTAGAAAATCTGATGCCTTCTTCTGGCCTCCATAGGCACTGCACACATGTGGTGTACATAAATACACACATAAAAATACATAAGATCAAAATAAATCTTTAACAAAACAGAAACATAGCTTTTGTCCATTTTTAACAGGGATATATATAAATTATATATATATAATTGATTTTTATTAAGCTCTACATTTTTTCTCTGCTCCCCTCCCTGCCTTTCTCCTCCCCTTCAACCCTCTTCCAAGGTCCCCATGCTTCCAATTTACTCAGGAGATCTTGTCTTTTTCTACTTCCCATGTAGATTAGATCCATGTATGTCTCTCTTAGAGTCCTCATTGTTGTCTAGGTTCTCTGGGATTGTGATTTGTAAGCTGGTTTTCTTTGATTTATGTTTAAAAACCACTTATGAGTGAGTATATATGATAATTGTCTTGCTGGGTCTGGGTTACCTCACTCTATTTGCCTGCAAATTTCAAGCTGTCATTATTTTCTTCTACTGTGTAGTACTCCATTGTGTAACTGTACCACATTTTTCTTATCCGTTCTTCGGTCAAGGGGTATTTAGGTTGCTTCCAGGTTCTGGCTATGACAAACAAAGCTGCTATGAACATAGTTGAGCTCACGTCCTTGTGGCACAGTTGAGCATCCTTTAGATATATACCCAAAAGTGGTATTGCTGGGTCTTGAGGAAAGTTGTTTCCTAATTTTCTGAGAAATCGCCGTACTGACATCCAAAGGGGCTGTACCAGCTTGCACTCCCACCAGCAATGCAGAAGTGTTCCCTTTACCCCACATCCTCTCCAGTATAAGTTGTCATCAGTGTTTTTGATCTTGGCCATTCTTACAGGTGTAAGATGGAATCTCAGAGTTGTTTTGATTTGCATTTCTCTGATGACTAAGGATGTTGAACATTTCCTTAAGTGTCTTTCAGGAATTTTAGATTCCTCTATTGAGAGTTCTTTGTTTAGGTCTGTACTCCATTTTCTTTTATTGGATTATGTGTTCTTTTGATGACAAATTTCTTGAGTTCTTTGTATATTTTGGAGATCACACCTCTGTCTGATGTGGGGTTGGTAAAAATCTTTTCCCATTCTGTAGGCTGTCATTTTGTCTTGTTGACCATGTCCTTTGCTTTACAGAAGCTTTTCAGTTTCAGGAGGTCCCATTGCTTTTGTTCATTTTTAAAATATAATTCTACTGGTTTTGGACAGTCTTCTCCTGTTCTCTCTGCTTCATTTGCCATTATTCTTCCAAATAAATTCTTACCTTAAGATATGATTGAGTTCAATTCCCAGCAACCACAGGGTGGCTCACAACCATCTATAATGGGGTCTGGTGCCCTCTTCTGGCCTGCAAGCATACACATAGGCAGAATGTTGTATACATAATAAATAAATAAATAAATATTTTTTTTAAAAAGATATCATGATTGGTAGGCAATAGCTTAACCACTTTGACACACTGTGCATCAAAGAACCATACCACTTTCTCTCCTTCCTGACTGTCAGCGTTATTGCCACCGTTAAGAACAGGGTCAAATCCATCCCCCAAGAACAGTTTTGTAAGCCTACTCACAGTGGGGAACTATGTTCTCATTCCCCTCACCAGCATTGGGTTTTCCCACCAAGCTTTGGAACTAGCTGCCCCATAACCACTTTTCCTTAACTTGTTGGTTTCTTTCATAATTCGGTGTAGCATGTGCCTGTTCTCTCCCCATTAGCATGCAGGCATCCAGGGGGTAGAGGTCATTCCTTTCTCCCACAGCCTGGCATCCCTAATCTAACCCTCAGCATAGTAGGTGTTTCACCCATCCTTGTTTCTGTAAGCTCCAAAGTGTCGTCCCACCTCAGCATTTATTTCTGGCTTGTTCCGTAAAATGGGAACATCCTTCCCTCTGCACTGTTGGAAGCGCTTCTTCCAGAATGTGTCCCCAAAAAACCCAGACATATTAGTTAATTCCTTCTTCTGATCATTAATCCATGTGTTTGTTAGAGCATGAAAACCTACTGTGCACAGTTTGGAGAACCAAGGGCTTGCATTAGTGATTGCAGAAAACTTGGAATAGGTGGTACAACATGGTAATAATGGACAGGTGGGTGCATAGATAATAGTAGGTCATGGACAGATATAATACGGTAGACTAATAAGATAGCTTGATACCAGAAAATACAAGCATATGAGCATACTGACAAAATAAAAGGCACTGGAGACTTAACAAAAGCCATTGGAATGGACTGTGTTTAAATGAGGAAAATGTCTTAGAACAGGTTATGAACTTACGTCTTCAAGAAAAGGAGAGACCGGATTCGCAAAGAACAGGATCCATTCATATTATCTCTTACGATCATTTCCTACACCATCTAGTGAAATCTTGGTTCCAGTCTAGACGTGTAGCTAATATCCTCTGGATAGATGAATGACCAGCGCTGAGAGGAGGAGCAGAGCCTGTGTGCAGAGAGCAGTTCGTTCGTCAAGGATGCGTGTGGTGCTTGAGGAACAGCAGATTAGAAATGATGTGTAAAGTGGAGAAGGGGGGAGGAAAAAACTAGGGACTGGAAATGAACATCTCTCCCAGGGTTGGGTTTTACCAGACAGTGATACACACCCATTGCCCCTTCATCCATCTATTCCATAATTATTTATTAAATGTGCGACATATGCCCAGGCACTGTGCTCAGACCTGGGGATCCAACCACGAGCAAAACACAGTCCCACCATTCAAGGATCATGCGGCCTTTTCGTCGTGAGCCAGTAAGTGACGCACACTGACAGCCCTGGTCACTGTTGGCCCGGGAGAGTAGTGTATTCAGCGGAGAGAAGAAGCCTTAGCTGATAGGAGCGTTAGCAGGGGCTGCACCCTTGTGAGGACAGAGTCGTAATAGCAGATGACATGAAGGTAGTCGGGAGGATTTAAAACTTAGGGAAGAACTGTCTGCCTAGAGGGCTGTCTGGGATTTTAAGATAACTAATTGATATCTATGGGGGAGAAATAAGTTTATTTATGGCCACACATGCGACCAGGTCTGCTTGTCTCCTTAGCTTCAGATCTGAATCCTGGGCTATGAGGAAGAGGAGGATGTGCTGAGTCTGGTAGTTTTGAGGTAGCCATATTAACTTTTCCTTGAACATACGTCCATGGGGCGAAGGTTGAAAATAGATTTTATTAGAAACCCAAGTCAGAATATGTTGGTTTTGGATACAAACCTCCAAGGGTCTGATGGTGTAGGGCCAGCAATTAAAACACAGACAGAAAGGAAGACAGTGGCGGGGGCCTTTAACGCCAGCCTCAAGAGAAAGCCTTGGCTGGCTGGTCTCTGACCTCTTCCAGTTCTGAGATCCTGACTCAGATTTCAACTTCACTTCCATGTATCTCATTTTTTCTTTTATGTTTTTTCTTTGTTTCTCGCTCTTTTTATCCTCCAGGATGACGGTCTCCCAGAAAATGAGCATCAGCTGTCAGTAGCTGGCAAGATCAAGAAGCATTTCAACACGGGCCCCAAGCCGAACAGCACGGCAGCCGGAGTTTCCGTTGTAGCAGTAAGCATCTGAAATACCTAACCACCCCTGCCTTTTCAAAGCAGCCCACCCGAGAGACAGGCATTCCTTGCGAGATTCCTCCCGGAGACAGCATAGTGGGTCACTTCTTCAGACAGCAGGGGAGGTGGTGTGTGTGTGTGGAGTGTCTCCCTGAGTGCCTCATTATCCCACACCTCCAGGGGATCTGGCAGCATATATTAATTTCATGATGTATTTTTTTAAGGAAAAAAAAAAAACCCTCTCCCCAAACTGGACTCTGTGCCAGTGTAAACTTCTTGGCTCTCAGGTAAAGCCGTCAGTGTCCTTTAGCTAGGAACTAACTGCAAGGGAAGGAGAGCTGGGAGGGAGACAACGGAGCAGAGTCCTGAGCAGTGTAGATGTTTGTACTAAATCTAGGGGAAAGGCAAAGCAGCGGAAAGCAAACACAGTGATTCTCAGGGAGACTAAATTGCTGGCAACACCCAGTGACGTCACAAGGTCTTGCTCCTTAAGAATTTGCTAAGTTGACATCTTTTATCATGTGCCAATTTATCTGATGAGTTTGCACTAGATTTTTTTCCTGTTCTATACATGCAGGCATACACTATATGTAATCTGATAGCCTATCTAACAAAGATTAAATTGGTCCAAGAAATACTAAAACCTCAGACTTCCCGGTGTCAAATTCTGGAGTGCATATATCTACATCTCAGTTCACTTGAGTTTGTCAGTTTCCTCTCTAGCCAGACTACGTCCATTTTAGCGGCACACTCCCCATGAGAGTCACTCAGCCTGTGCCCCTTTTCTCCACCAAGAACTTAGGGTGATAGCGAGTCTTGGGAGAGTATTCATGCTGTGGACAGCCCGACTGCTCAGCTCATGAGCAGGGTTCCTGGTTAGTCCTCTCTGTGGGGGTTGCAGCGTTCTGCTTTTCTTTTCCGTGTTGAACTTGCTAGAGTGCCAAAGCTAAGACTCGGGTAGGGACCGCTCTGAGAGTTACCTGTCTGGAGGGACTTCCTGACTCTGCAGATGGCACAAAGACAAGCTTGCTCTTCTTGTTCCCATCTCACAGTCTTCCAGGGACAGCATGGGTGACGACAGATGGCTGTCCGTGGAACATAAACTCTGCTGGATGTTCCTCGGCAACACCGAGGTTTTACACACTCAAGCTGCTCTTTTTGCCTCTCTTTATCTCTTTCCAAAAAAAAAAAAAAAAAAAAAAAAAAAAAAAAAAAAAACTCAGCGGAAAAAAAAATCAGCTGTCCTCTGTAATTTTCCAGTGTTTGTCGCCAGCTAACGTCCACTAGGAATTTTTGCAAGCTACTATCTCTTGGGGTTGCACAGTGAGACCAAAACTCTGTTTTCGTGGGTCTGGCTATTCTGAAAGATTTGGCTCCAGTGGGCCACCATTTTGGACTGGATGGCCAGCACCCTGTCCACAAGAAGGATTGTTTCTCTGCTCCTGCTCAGGGCTCCTTGCTGTTAAAGAGACATCTTTCCCACCTGGGTCATTTGTTTCTGTTTTTGGTTATTTCTCCATAATTTCATTTTAATCAGTCTTTGGTTAAGTTTACTTTAGCTCTTTAGTAATGGGTTGTTTAAAATATTCTGCGAGTCCTGTAATGACTGTGGGCAGAAAAGTCTGTGCGATTTTCCAGTTCGCAAACACTATCTACATCTTTGAGGGCCAGTTCTATTTTCATCAGACACTGATAAACTCTGAAACCAAATGTTTACGAACTTATTAAATTATGAATTTGCTAAAACATCATCAAAATATCTCCACAGAGTACCAGTTGTCACTGGTATTTTTTTTTTCTAAGTATCACGACGGCACCATTTTGAATGCAATTGTTCCCTTTAGCTTTGTCTTGTTATTGCCATTTGGGTTTTGTTGTGGCTGCTGTAGGTTTGTTTCACCTTTCTTTGTGAGACAAGGTCTCACCTGTCCACCATGCTGACCTAAATCTCATTATGTAGCCCAGGTTGGCTTCAACCAAACTTGAAGCAGCCCTTGTATCTCAGCCGGCAGTGGAGTGAGGCTCTGTCCCCAGCATGAATGCTACTGTGACAGGAGAGGTCTCAGTTTATCACTCACGTATTTGCCGTGGCAACCAAGCCGCAATATAAATCTGCGTTACAGCGTACTAACTGGGAGTGACACGTGAATTGGACGCACGCTGAAGACGCTTTAGCCATTGTACCACACTCAGGAATATTTTGCGTGTCAACCACTGTCATTCAAATTTCAAGCATCAAAAGATATCAATGCCAGTGTCAAAAGAAACTCACATGCCTTCTCCAGGATGCTTTTCCCACATCAGCATCTCTGCCTTCTGCAGAGACTCCTGGGAAGTTGCAAGGCTTGCATGGGGCAGAGCTGGAAATTAGAAGATGGCCCCTGGGCCTGCCTTGCTTCTAGCTTTCAGAATAGCACTGACAAATTCCGTACACTTGTTTCTCAAAGACTAAGTATTTGTAGCAGTTCAATCACGAGATTAAATAATATTAGTATTAAATAATATGCCCTTCCAAACTCTGTGTATAACCACAAAGCAATAGTCCTTGGTGAGCAGGACTTCAGTGGGAGGTGAACTAAATATCTTTTGTGAATGGTATAGTCTATGAAGATCACTTGACAAATTCATAATTCTGGTTTTAACCCCCTGTGATGAGAACTTCTCCAGTGATGATTTTTGTTTGATAAATTAACTGAAAAATCAGTTTCCTTGGAGCAAAATTTTCCCCTGAGCATATATGTGCTCCCAGGAGGCTACGAAACACATGCATTTTACTTTAAATTGTCTTTGTCTTGCATAGTCCTCTTCTTTTTAAATTATATGCACTCCTGGAATTTTTTTTTAATTAGATTGGAGTGTCAGTTTGCGGACTTTTTTTCTTTCTTTGCTCTTTCTGGAAACAGCCAGTCATGCCATTGGTCTTTATATAGGACTTGCCTGGCACTGAGCAACACTGACTATACAGGAGTTTATGACATGCTTCCTTTCTTGGGTGACAAAAGAGACACAGAGTGTCACCAAGCCCCGGTCACAGGTGCCATCTTTGACATGAGTCTAGCTTAGCACGCATGCACGGTCTGAGCCACTCTGGCTTGTCCGCGTTGCCGCTTTTTCTGCCCTGTTTCTCATTCCATGCATTACTGAGAACAAGGGAAGGGCCAAATGATGACTTCATGTGAAGGCTGCACAAGGAACCCCAATCGGCTAGGAATGTAATTACCAACTGGAGATCTTAGAGGTTATGGGGCCCTTCTGAAAGAATGGAAAATGACCTAATGTTGTTGAAGCAGGCAGTGTGGTCAGGGGGAGGATCCACGCTGTCCATAAACCGAGGCATTCTGCCCCTGAGAAGGGTTCCATTGTCCTGCCATCTTTCATATGAGTCGGACGAGTTTAAAAAAAATAGGGAAACAAAAGGTTATTAAAATGCAATTTATAGACATGAAATGGAATTAGAGATGACATTTTAACGGTGGACTCCCTGAGAGCTGAGAGGGGGAGGGAAGCATGATTAGATTTGCCCGGCTTGATGAAGAACCCAACTAAGATGACACTTCCAATTTTCCCCCATTTGTTGCTGTTTATTGTTTTAGTTGATAATTTTCCTAATGCTTTAACATTGTCCTTTTGAATTTTGTTCATGCAAATAGAGCGTTTCAGTCTAATTGAACAAATCCATACTAATCAGCTAATATGAGATGCTGGGAAGCTTGGCTCAGTAGCCCTGGTGCCCTGCTCTATGACACTCTGCCTGTAGATGGCAGTAGAGAACTAGTTCCTTGCCACCCTCTTTGTGGCCTAAAATAGAGACCACACAACCAGCTCCCAGAGAGCAAGTGTGCTACATTTTTTTTCTAAAAAAAAAAAAATAAGATGAAATAATAATTTTTGAAGATTAACATCTCACATTGCTTTCTCTGAACACTCGTACAGCCTAGTTTCCAATCAGAACACCCAATCTTCAAGAGTAGTTTTTAGGTTAAATGCCCGGTACCCTGGCACATTGTAATGCCTTTTGTGAATTACAAGTAGAAGCTGTCAGGAGCATTGAATCAGTGAGCTATTTGAAAGGACTCCAGAGTCTCTGTTTCCAAAGCAAGGTGCATCTTGAGTGGGCAGGACAGGGGCACAGGCAAGCAGCAGGACTATTTATTGTTCTCCAGATTTGGGCCCTGAGGATTTTATTCCCAGGTGCCACACGCTGACATATTATTCCGTGGTATTGGGAACTTACCTGGTATTGTACTTACTTTGCCTTTTGTTAATGCTAAGCACTTAATGTTCAGAGAAAGCTATTTTTTCATTTGATTTAATTTTCCCAGAGAAAATGTACTATCGCATCACTTTAGTGCAGGAATATAATTAAGAATAGCTATATTTTTGAAGATCAACTCTCTTAACTCTAAATGTCTGTGATGTGTCCACTTTTCAACCCTCATCTTTTCCTCTTTTCCTTCCTAGTTATAACGCTGGGAGTTCAAGCCTACTGGGTGTCGTGGGGGGTGGGGGGGTCCCATCTGCGCGCTCACAGCGACTAATGCTGGTTTCAGTTTAACTGTCAAGCATTTTCTATTGTCCAAACAGAAGAAGTGTTCATAGCTTTCCAAAGTGAGGACATTGTTTAATGGATGTTCAGAAACTTGTCTGACAGACTAGCTCCATCCTAACCAACTGACATCCGAGATACTTGTAAGGGATTTGTGTTCTGTTTTGTTTTTATTTTCAATGTGCAGATTGCACGGTTAGCTAGCTGCTCTGCAGGGGAGGCCTCATCTGTGTGTGCGCACGTATGTAGTTGGCGGAGAGCTTGGACTGGAGTCTTTTAACTCTTGAGCACAATGTCGATCCACTGAGTTGCCCCATTTCTCTCTGCTCAGCTGGACCACGGGTTTACCATCAAGAGATCAGGGTCTTTGGACTACTACCAGCAACCAGGAATGTATTGGATAAGGTATGAGATGGTGCAGCTCAACAGTCAGTGTTTCCATGGCAACGTGCTGGCAGTCTCCATTTACCAGTTCCTCCAGTGGATAAACATGTTTTTGATTTGTTACCCAGTCCATATGCTGCTTTATTGGTTTCATTTTAATCTTGATTGAGATGCCACACCCCCTCATTCCTTTTTTTCACCCATTATTCACACTGACATTTGCCAGCTTTCTTTCCATCGCACATGCTCAGTATCGATCCCCCCCCCCCCCCCCCCCCCCGTACGGTTAAAAGGACAGTATATTCCATGCTGACGCCAGAGCATTTGCCTGATGTTGCTGATTGCAGCAGTGATGTTTCCAGAGCTCCTCTGTCCTGTGATAAATGGAACAACAGAAGCACCTCGGTGTGCGCTCTATAATAAGCATATACTGTCATTTTAAAGTCATCCAGCCCAACCTTAACCTTAGAGGACGGGACAATGCATTTACACCTTAGCAGTAGAAATGCCTCCAAGTCCAGCGGGCTACAGAATGCATTGTGTGTGTTGGTAAGCTTGTGTTTTCAAATTCTCCACCTTTCCGTTTTGTTTTCGTTTTACCGTTTTCTTCCTCCCTCTCTCCCTGAAGCCCCCTCTATGTACTAGCTACTGCATGAATTGACTTCTGATATTTCGTGATTGTCAGATTCTTTAGTTGGCTTATCTGCTTGAGCAAGGGGGTCTATGGGAAGTATTGACTTGTTTAACCAGCTTATGAATTCTATCCCATCGTTCCCCATTCCAGCCAATGGCCCTGGCATCTCCTGCAAGGGGCATTGTGTGTGTATCTCTCTAGAGTTATCCACAAGCAAGATGACTTTTGATGGTTTGAGAAATGAACTCTGAGAAGTTCTAGGGAACTTCTCTTCACCTTAATGTCTCCAAAATGATTTCCAGGTAAAAGCTCCATGGTGTAGCACTTGCCAAGAAAAGCCCCCAGCTTTGGCATTTATTTTCCTCAAATAATGGAGCCTGTTGGCAGCAGCAGCGTCTGCCTGACATTGTCTCTTGGATCAGACTGCCAAGTTTTACCAAAATAAGTTTATACTCATCTGTGGATAGATACATATATACTTTATAGATAATATGTATAAATTTGCCCTATGATTATTGCTCCTAATTATTTTTTTATAATTAGGGTCGCAGAACAAAGGGCTTAGAAAACCAGAATAGGGCACACTCTGACATATAATCAAAAATGTAGTAAGTAAGGTCATGCTCACTTCTAGATCTGCTTACCATAGGAAAACCCCAGCCACAGAAAGACTTCTACGTGATTTTTCCAAAGAAGGCTCTTTGTGCCTTCAGGACTGGCCTAAGGGAAGGGTCCCAGAGTCAGTGCTAAATTTACCTAAGTAAATTAGCTTTGGGGGAGGGGAGTTCATTATGATTTGCCTGCACACAGACCCAGCTTTTGACTTTTTAACACTGAAAATAATATAGGAGGGTACACTGTTTCACAAAAGCTAGTCTTACCAGTATGTTCTACACACGCACAGGCTCCTGAAACAACTTCTGTATTAGACACAGAACATCCCCAGCACCCTTCCCAGTCCTTCCCAGAGGACGCCTTTGTCCCAGGGGTAAAGACTAACTGAAAAGTCTACCTGTGGTAATTAGTCTTGCCCCTTTCATAGTCTATGTAAATTGAATCGTACCATGCTGTGGCCTTTCTTATCCTATGTCTCCTATCCTGGGGCTTATCAGCCAGACATAGAATTGATAGACAATGAAAAACAGGCATTGAGTGTGTCTAATTACATCTATACTTATTTGTGCTAAAAAAGAAAAAGAAAAACTGGCATCCTTAAATCCACCTAATTTCAGAAAAAGAAGGAGAAATCTTGAGGAATTACAAAACTCCCGCAGAATTAAGGGTAGGTAGGCGCAGTGTGTCAAGTAAACATAATAATTAATACATGTGACCCAGTATTAAAAAGACTAACTACAAGCTAGCGACAGCTCCCATCGGCAGACAAAATGACACATCCCTGAATAATGGGCAGGAGCAGATGGGAGATAATCTCTTTTTTCTTCCGCACATAAACTGCTCTGTTTTCCAGCTGGGGGCAGTAACAGCAATGTTTATAGTTAACTGCGGCACTAAACAGCGCGCACAGTATGTAAAGCTAAACTGGAGACGTGACACTAAAGTCTCATTGCCATCTATGCTTAATTAGGAAGTTTTATAACGCCATTTAGACCCAGAATGAACGTGCTCCCCTTGCTGATCGCAAATGCTTCCATTTTATCTCGGTGGAAGTGGGAGCATTCATCTACCCAGGGTGGCGGGCCAACTTTTCAACATAAACAATCATTGCCGGCAAACGACCGGGCTCCCGGTTTTTGTGTTTATAAGCGCTGGTGGCTGTTGACACCGCTCAGAGCAAAGCACTCCGGAGTCCCGCTTGGATTTACAAAGTAGCTCACGCGAGAGTGTCAGCTGGTAAAACCATCTCCATGAGGTGCCCCAGATCGGTGGGATCCTTTTAATTGACATCTTAGTGATGTGGAGACATGATAGAGGTCCATTTTCCTTCTCTCTCATGCCCTGACTCTCGGCAACTCCGTTCTCTACCTACAGCCAGGGAACTCTGACTGCCTGGCCCATTTACCTAGGAGGCCTTACCTCCCAAAGCCCAAGCTCACTAGGCTAGTCCACGCTCCGGAATTCCACTTCCGGTGAGCCCCGGAAGCATTGCTTCTCCTTGCTGCAAGTCACAGGAAAACGGACAAACTGCCTTACCCCTTTCCCCTCCCATAAGGGACCTAGTCACTCTGTTTCTGCCTTTGCCAAGTACAGATGCCCCTGTGGCTGGTGCCATGGCCAAGATCACACAGAACATGTGCAGACCATGGCCGTGGCCAAAATGGAGTAACTGAGTTAAATAAAACAAACCTCCAAAGAGGACGCCAGTGCTGAAATAGCTGGAATGGGGAGGTGAGCTAGGACAAAGGGCTGATTGAGTTTCCAGGCATGACGTGACTGAAATGTGCATATTGGTATCAACCCCACTCCTGCAGCATTGACAATGAGGCGTTGCCACTGCCGGGCTCCAGCTTTGGGAGGCTGTCCAACCCTGTCCCGCTCAGCTGTGAAAAGGGATGGGCCTCTGTTAAATGAGTCTTGCTGGGTGCAGGTTTAAAAGAGGTGCCCCTAGTGAGGCCAGATAGGATTCTCAACATACTAAGAGCCCAGCAGACAGAGCTCTGCCTGCCATAGCCAAGGAGGCCTGCTTGGGGGCACGTCGCCTTGACCTTGCAGTGCTGAGTTCCAGAGCCTGGCGGGGGACAGCAGATGCCCCTGTAACAACCGCCCCC
Source organism: Arvicola amphibius (assembly GCF_903992535.2). Lineage (NCBI taxonomy): Eukaryota > Metazoa > Chordata > Mammalia > Rodentia > Cricetidae > Arvicola > Arvicola amphibius. The sequence continues at coordinate 22,922,189 of NC_052057.2, read as the reverse complement.
CCTTCTTCCGTATCAGAGGGGTGAGGTTAAAGCAACCAACGAGTCACAGACAAACTTCAAAGTCAGTCACGCTTTGGTAACAGAGAAGCTTCCAGAAAACAGTGAGCAATGGGCCCTGCAATTGTTCCTTGGTAACCCCTGAGGTCTCAGGCCAGATTCGAACCAAGTGAGAGCACTCTGTATCTATTGCCGCTACAAGAAGGACAGGAATAGCTAGACATGGTGTTACACGCCTTTGATCCCACACTTGGGAGGCGGAGGCAAGTAAATCCCTTTGCATTTAGAGCCAGCCTGGCCTATGTAGCAAACTCTAGACCAGGCAGCAGCCAGTACTACACAGGAAGCTTTGTCTCTAAGTGAGTAAAAAAAAAAAAAAAAAAAAAAAAAATCCAGCACTAGTGAGCCACCTGGGTCACGCCTCACCAAGCCAAACAGATGGCTGTTTTGATTTTGTTCATTTGATTTGTTTTCAGAGGTCTCTTCTGAGAGCATTTCAACAACATATAAATCTTTCTGTAAATTCGACTTGTTACTAGGAAGGAGAGGAAAAATGTGGCACACCTAAGTCCTCCTCAGTGGGTGTGAATTGAAGGGGGTCTCTTCCTCTCCCTGGGGTCCTGGATAATTTTGTATTTACTACATACTGCTCACTATTTTTACATCACTTTTTGACTTACAAGTAAGCATCCACAGTCTTTTCTGCATACACATTTTGGCTACATTTTGCAAGTGGGCCTTAGTCACACTCCCTGAAGAGGCTCAGGCAGCATCAGGCATGCATAAGAAGGCAGGGGAACCTCTCTCCCAGGAAGCAGCACACAGCCTATCCAAAAAAAAAAAAAAAAAAAAAAAAAAAAAAGCACACGTGTTTACAAGCCGGAGTCAAAGGATTCTCAAATACATGAGAATCACACACCAAGTTAAAGACCAAGATTACTTGGACTTTGGTTAAAACCTGGCAGCCGTTGAGAGGAGGGAGCTTTGGCAGCAGAAAGCCTAGGGTTTGGAACTAGTCTTTCTTGCACCCTCACCTGTCCTAGCCCCCCTAAAAAAATCAGGAAGGCTTGCCTTGCTTTTCTCTCACTTCTGAGAGAAAGCCACTGCCTAGCAGAGGCGGTCTCCTGTGAAAACTGATGTTTGTTGAAGTGGAATCCTAAATTTTTCCAACACTTTCCTCCGGTAAGCACCTGAGTTTTAACAGGTGTTTGCAGCAGCCGTCTTGACTCAGGTGTGCAGAGTTGAGTTACCGTAAAACGTGAGTTTAAAAGGCCGTCCTCCGAGACAGGGTTCGCATGCTACAGCAAATGTAGAATCTAGCCTTCTTTCTGTTTGATTTTCTTTTTTTAAAAAAAGGTTCTATTAGAATACAGCTACATCCATTCATTGACATGTCTGTGGCTGCTTGTGCCTGCTGTGACAGATTCAGAAAGTTCTATCTGAGACCCAAAGGACCTGAAACCTGAAACTCTTACCTATCTGACCCATTGCAAAAAGTCTTCTCACCCTGTATTTAAGGGTGAAGGGTCATTTTAGATCAAAAGTGCCATCTATTAAAAGATGAAAATTTCATGAGACTAGGGCTGGGACCTATTTAAAATGGTATCTTTGCTAAATTAATGAATGAATAGTTGAACTCCAAAGAAGAAATTTTTGGGTTGGATGAGTTTTTGAAAAGGTAGAGTTGAGGTAACCAGACCACATCGAAGATACTCTAGCGATATTTTCATTTTTAACAATGCAGGAGTATGTGCAAACCTTTTGGCTAAGCTAGAAATGTATCTACAATAAAATCAGCTAGCCCCGATATACCTGTGAGACTTAGCTTGGTTTTAAATTTTACAGATTTGCTTAGGACAAACCCCGTCTGTGGTAGCTCCTTAGCTTGCTAGCGTGATGAGAAGCAGACACATGGAAGCTCAGTTTCTCTTCTATAAGGGAGCCAGAGGCTGCAGAGCAGATGAAGAAAGTAAATTCAAGCCTCTGGAAACCCATGCTCAATGCCCTGCAAAGGTGGCCATTGTAACCCTTGGATGAGAGGCTGTGAAGACGGGAGGATCAGGCTAGTTGAGATTCTTTTAAACACCTAGTCTCAAAGTCCTGTGTCCGATCAAGTTAGCAGACACAGAAACCAGCCGTCCTTCCCAGGAAAATGGGAAATAATGCTTCAGAGAGTCACCTTGAAGAAGCCACACAGAAGGTTGTTTGGTTTATAAGCCTCCTTTGGCCATTTTAATGGTGACTTTTACTCTAGGAAAGATCTATGCCATTGTCTCCAGGTACTTAGCAGTTCCTGGCAAGGCCCTCCAAAGATACACCAGCCAAACAAAACAGAACAGTAATAACCATGACAATAAACACAATAAAACGAGGAGGGATACCCGGATCGATTTGTTAGTTTAATTTTAATGGCCAGCAAATTATAACTTAGTCCCTACAGAGTGAGGGTTAGCAAGAAGCGGTTTCCTGAGATTAATGCCCCAGCCTCCTAGGTAGTATGAATAATGGATGGGCTAAAAGGCAAAATGCACAATAATGTTCTTTTATTAATGAAATGAAGACTCGTTGTGATGGCTGGCAATAAATTAGGAAAAAGCCAAAGAGGGAAAGTCGTCAACACTGGCGCCTTTGAAAAATGTAGTTTCTTAAATCCAATAATTACTGCCATGACAGAAAACATCGCCACACCACAGAAATGAAGTACATCCCTTGCGAATCCTGCCTGTATTGCACAGGAGAAATATTTTTGATCCATAGACTGTGAGGTCTATTATTTGCTAAGAGAAAACACAGCCCATTACAGTAGATTGATGGTGATATTAAGCATTCTGGTGGAATTTCATAGGTGAACGTTTTCCTGAGGATCAGGCATTGGAAGACACCCTTCCCCCCACCCCCACACCTTCACTGCAGGCACTGGAACCTAGAAGACAGTCTAGGAAGGAGGCATGTCCAAGGTCACATCATTAGCTAAGCTAAGACAAAAGGTAATTCTCCCAACTTACTGCTTCCAAGAGGATTAAGCTAAAGTTGCTAGGCAAGAGAGACATTTACAGAGATGTGGGATGCCTCCTAGCAGCAAAGACAATGCTGATACTACAGTTCTTACTCCTGAGTTCTGCCCAACCTCCCCTACTATTGCAGTATCTCCCCCTCTAACACTGCACAGGGACCAACCAGATAGATAAAGTTCAGGTTCGCTTGCGCACATTTTCAAATTTAATGTCAGAAACCGAATTTAAAATACCTGAGTAGAATGAGGAACACATGCTTACTCATGATCAGTGGAAGGATTCACTGGCCAAATCATTCTCCTCTTTAGACCAGAGGTACCCTTTGTTTCAGTGAGCTTGGTGTTGCGGTAGGCCCAGGAACAGGATAGATATTAGTTCCTTTTAGATTTCCAACTATGCTGTGTGCAGTTACCCAAGTTGCTGTGGTAACTGGCGTATTGCAGCCATCCATCACCCGCTACAGTGGCAGCCAGGGCCTTTGTCAGAGTCAAAAGCCACCACTTCTAGGTGGGTCTTTGTGGTGTTTCCTCTATGTAGGATGGGCCTTTTTCAGTTTGTTTCTCTATATCATTTCATTTCCCGATGATAGGTTCTTTCAACCAAGCTCCCCAGGACACAGTGTGGGCACGAGGGCCCCCACGTGTGTTTAAAGTAACTCCTATTTAGTTATGATGATCCATACTGGAGTCCTAAGAGTCCTTGCCTACCTTTAGCCTGTGGTCATTAACACCAAAATGTGATACTCCAATCTTGAGATGCTCTGAGGGGCTCTTAATGAAATGGAGGTTCCCTGAGGAGACTCGTGGGATTTCGATAGCAAGTCTATTTGTGCTGGTTCCAACAAAACCACAAACCCTGAGCAGAATAAATCTGTCAGGAAGTCGTATATGTTAATGGGACATCCGGCCTGTTCCTTATGACCACACTCACTTTGCAAAGATAGGCAGCCAGGAAGAGACACAGAGACTCTTGCATGATTGATAAAAAATATAAGATAAATAAACAAATAAGTTACGCTGCCTCTCAGCCATGCAGAAATGGCCTGGCATCTACACGTGCAACACAGCACTTCAGAGGACAAATCACGCTTCAAATGCTTCTGGGAGGGTTTCCAGTTTGTTACATGTGCATGACAATCTCTCTTGAGAATACATCACTACAAGTAGTTTTGTTTTCTTGCTGAATTTGTCAGTTCTGAAATGCAAAAGGGAGCTACAGAATCCAGTTGTAAAGAGTAAACTGGGCATGTTTGAGAGCTGTGCTAATTTCAAAGGCATTAATTAAAATTCTAAAGAAATCACGAATGGCACAGCCCTAACTGTGAGTAGAAACTACAAGGGGCCAATGCATGAAAAACAGGGAAAAAATGGTTTTCTATGATATAGGAAGAATTTTGCTGATGTTTGAAACTTTAGATTTTGATTTAGATATTTTGAAGTATTGACTTAGTTTCTTGCTTTATAATTTCATAGAGCTGCTAGGGGGTTCTACTTTATAATATTTTTCAGAAAGTGCATAATCACCTAAGATAATTCTGGATTACATAAGAAATGTGTGATACATGCCCAGTCAGTGTGCCACAATCAGATCAGTATTGCGGAAGTTTCTGGTTGTAGCGTAGAGGAATTTACATGAAATTTGAGAAATCTACCCTGAAATGGCAGTAAGAAGTCTGTGTGCAGTTAAAGGCAAAGGGATTGGTCAAGAAGGTTCTTGCCAGGGGAGTTCAGGCAGTGATACACTGCAGTTGGTGGCTTGTGATTGGATGCTGGAGAATACACGCATTGGACTGGCAGAGGAGATGAAGTCATGTCAGGTGAGATGCAGCTTGAGCCAGGATGCAGAGCTGAGACCGTTTGCCAGTGGACTTTTTATGTGGTATTCCAGGAAGAAAGCCCAGACCAGACTGGTTGGCACCCAAACAGCACTTACTATTGTATATAACCAGATAGGTCTGTGGGTGGGCTCTGTCCTGGGTGGTAGGTAGATCAAGCACTCATTCAAAGCCAGTTCCCTCCTGTCCTTCACACTCGTCTCGCTGAGTTGTCTCTGACTCCAATATCATGTGACATTATTTGAGAAGCTGTCATCTGGAAAACTGCTACTCATCGTGAAGGTAGATTTCCAGAGAGAGTTTCAGTGTGTCCTGTTGACTGGGTAGGTGTCTATCCTGAACCTGTTAGCTTAGGCTTGTTTCTAGTGGCAAGCCTACTGCTTCCCCTCTCATAGCTATGGTAGGATCACCTTCACTGAAGTCAGTATGGCGTGGAAAGGTGCCCAAAAAGAAACTAAGGCAGGATTGGCTAAGGCAAGCAGAGCAAAGGGACAATGTTCTAGAAGAGCCACTGTCTGCCAAAGGAACAAAGGTCTACTGATGCCACGAATCACTTCTGAGTGACTAATAGGCATATTTTACTGTCAGTGCATTGGCAAGGCTGGGACAAGGATTTAGACTTTATGAGGAATTGTAAGTAGACTGGACCTTGGGGAAATTGACCTGTCAGCTACTTGCAGGATGTACTGGAGATTGGGTACCCCAGAAGGAAGTAGGTGACCTCTGTTGGAACTTCTCATAATTCAATGGCCACAAAGTTCATAATTTATCTGTTGTGTGCTGTGAACTGAGGAGAATTCAGAGAAGGCATCTAAGATTTGATCATGGCCCTTTATAGCACCTCTACGACGGGTAAGAAAACAGTCATGATCTATGCAGGACACAGAGTACACGCACTACATACCACATCGGTGTGGGAATGGGGATGGACAAACCTCCAAAAATGAACCACAGTCCCCAGAGCTAGAAACAGAATTACTGGGGCTCAGGGCACAGAGGCTTATGGAAAGAAACATCTCTATGTAGCCTTTGTTTGCAGCCATTGATAAATATTACAGTGACCCAGATGGTCAGGAACCCCTCATTTCTGTGGTGAGCACTAGGCCTAGGAAGTCACAGTCCTCCAGATTCAGAGTGGGTTGGACTGGGTAGATCCAATTAATGTTCCCCAAGATTTTTTCTGACCATTAGCATGGGGGTACCTTCAGCATCTGTTCTTGGATACTATCTGCGGCTAGGGTCTTCCCCTGCTACTTGGGATGCGAACAGAGCTGGAGTGAGCGGTGCACACATGGAAACTCTGTCTTAGCCTGTTACAATAGATTACAGAGTAAATGCTTGCTTGGGCCTTGGGCAAGAGGCAAGAGTTATATTCTTAATGTAGTCCATGGGCTAATCCTTCCACATATTGAGCCTCAGCCTCAGTCTTATAAAGACAGAGCACTGGGCAGACTCGCTCTGGACAGTCTCTTTCACTTTGAAGCCTCTAGAAATCCAGTAGAAACTTCCATCTGACCTTCCCTCCAGAGCATATGATCATCAATCACCTTTCTAGGAAGTGCTGTGAAATTTGGGAGCTTGTAAGCAAACAGGTTTATGTAGGAAGGTGATCATCTAGAAGGCTACTAATTAAGGAGACAGGCAGGACGTGTGGCATTGAGTACTTAGGCAGATGAACAAGGAAGGAAGACGATGTGACCATCCCAAGAGAGTCTGGAGCAAGGAAGGTTAAAGTGAGGGACCCTCTGAGTACAGGCTCGGCACCAACTTCTGTACCAACTGCATTCTGTGTTTCGGGAGCAACGACCCATTTCAGGGGCGCATGACTTAGAGCAGCTGAACATACAGCTAATCATAGATGTCTAAGGGACATCAAGACCTAAATGTTTGAAGGCCCCTGAGAAGTCAACAGGGAGAATCACAGTTCAAGTCCATCTCAGTTCAGTGTGCTACTGGACTGCTGAGCAAGGAGAGGTGCTACCTAGGCAAGCACACTGAGTGGGGGGAGGGGAAGTCCTCTGAGTCAACATGTGGTAGGGGCATGCTTTTGCCTCCCTGGCTTCATTTTAAAGCCTTACCTTGCATCAAGTTACAAAGGCAAAAAGAAGGTGCCTCACACCTCTGCAGACCTTGGCGGCTTCAAAGTTGTCTGCAGTGATTCTGTACCTGTGAGAAGAGGCCATGTCTGCTCCTTGCAGTGAATAATGACTGAGCAGAATGAATGGGCCACACAGGGCAAGGCACATTCCCAGTGTGTCCCTCCCTGTCTGACCGCCCCATGTTCCCCATCAGCATGCTGTCCAGGGCCAGCGAGTTCCTCATCCGCAGAAAGGTAGAAACACAACTATATCTTTTATGACCAGGAGACGAGTTTATATTACCCTTGGATTAACTACAGAATGCTTTTTGTGTCAGACAGACTAAATAGACATCTGTTTTCTACACACACCCAACTCCACACAAACAGAGCATTCTCCGTTTGCTTTGAAAAGCAAAATACCATGTGTTGTGACTTTACAGTGTTTTAAATAAAGTTAGGAATTTAGGTTGGTGAGGCTGAAGTTTTCATGAAGTCCGTGGGTATGAGACCCAAAACTACACATACGAGGTCCTTTAAAATTCAGCGAGGGGCAGAATCAAGGCAGACATTTCGACAGCGGCCATTGGGTCGTGTTTTAACTGTTCTGTGAAGCGAGAAGTGAATTATTAAACTTTATCACCCTCGTTGGCTCCTAATGCTGTTTCTCGGCATGTGGATGGTTTTTCAAGTGGGAACGGCCAGCCTAAGTGAGCCATTTACTGCCCCGGTTCTACACGCTGTCTCTATTTCGCTCTTTATTACTTCATTTTGGAACTTTGATTGCTTTCTTTTAGAGCTAAGATTGTTCTAATGCTGTTCTGCAATCGTATGAAGGGGCTTATTTTCACTTTGTTCTCAGAACCAGGCTGGCTATAAATTTATCTCAGTTCTTTGAAGAAACCAACAGTAAAATTTCCAGGGGAGGGGGGGGAACATGGCGGCAGATATCCTCGCAGAGGGAAAGTGACCTCACAAACAGAGCCGCCTCCAGGCTACAGCCCTGTAAAGAGGGACTTTGAGACAAGGCGCCTTCGCCTTTCACTGTGACCCATGTTAAGTATTTTTCTTCCGGCTTTGGGCCTGCTCTTCTGCTTTCTCTTAAGGTTTTGCTATCATGGGCCAGTCCGTCCCCACACCCAATAAATATGAGATGAAGTCACACTGTGTCCCCATCCTAACGCTGTAGTAACTTCTGGGGTCACAGCCAGGTAGCACAGCCCAGAGGTCATCTGAGGTTTCTTTGGTAAAATCAGGCATAGAGACAAGAGGTTGGAATACTCAAAGAAGACAAAACAAAACAAAACAAAAAAACCTTCACTTTTATGAAAATGGACTTTGTTAAGTGAAATCCATAGGGTGCAGTCATGGGGTTTAATTTCATTCCAAGCCTTGCTCCCTTTGAGGCATTGGCTTCCTTAAAATTCACTCTGCCCCTCCCAAGGTTTAGCCACATCCCCTCATCAAGAGACAATAAGATTGTTTAGAGTGAAAATCGCTAACACAGCAGGGAGGCTGTTTCCACCTCTGAGGACTTCAGCTCCCTTTAGCCTTATTATTCCTGTGCCCCAAGTTGCCTGTTGGCCAGTGTGACCCAAGAGGCTTCCTTACCTGTCATACACAAGGGACTGAAGCCCCTGTTTAATGTGGGGATGATTCTAGAAGCCACTGGGTGATGGATAAGAAGCTGGTAGCGCTGGATGAGTTGTGACCTTCATGACCAGGTCCCTTAACCAGCTCTCCAAGAATGGTGTTGACATATGTGAGCCATGATGGGCAGGTTGGCTTGGCCAAGCATACTTTCCAACTGCAAAATATGTAGAGTCTCTCCTGCCATGTCCCCTGGCCTAATTGTCCTCTTTCTCATTTTATGCCCCTGCTAGACCACCGCTCTTGATAAGGAGAGGCAGGTTTTCCGACGAAGACGCAACCAGGATGTGAGGAGCCGATACAAGGCACAGCCAGCTCCACCAGAACTCAACTCGGAATCAGAAGACTACTCTCCCAGCTCCTCTGAGACTGTTCGCTCCCCTAATTCACCCTTTTAATAAGACCCTTTTACTCCAAGCCCTAGCTTAACCCTTTTAAGACTCTGAGATTTCCCCCTCCCCCAAACTTCTGTAAAACAGGTTCATCTGATCTATCTAGCACTCAATGCGTGAACGGCAGAACAGAAAGTATGTTTTGGGTACCTTTGTAGCAAGCTCCCTTTACTGAATGAGAAGGCATGTGGTGTTTGTGACGATGGTAATTTGCTGCTAATAGGGGTCCTTCAAGGGTTAAGGCTAATTTGCAATTTTTTTTAAATATAGAAGCAATGAATATTTTCATCAGTCGAGCTAGGATCTGCAATAGGTAACAGCACCTGTCAGCCCTCTGAGTGCACAGAATTTTCTTTAGAATCCTTGCTGGGTAATTTTCCAGAACCTTGGGTATATTCACACACATTTCTGGACTTTGCTGCAGACCAAAGGGCGTCGTTAGAACCCTAAAATGTCCACACACAAGAAGAGCAGAGAGGATGATCCTTCGTGGATCCTTCTCTGTGGATTTAGAGCACGACAGGTTTTATAACGTGCGTAGATGTATCCCTCATTCCTAACCATTTTACGAAGAAGGGACTCCCTTTGCTAAGTAGTAAGCTGGTTAGCTGCAGTGAGTTCTCTGCTTTGATCGGAGGGAATCAGGTTTGTGGCCGCCTCACCCAAGTGATGAACGGTGTCTCTCCCTGTCTCCATACAAAGATGTGCTGATGACGCCCCTGAAATGCTGCTTCCCCATTAGCTGCTGCTAGTGCCAGGCAGACCCTCGGGGAACCACCTAGCCTTGGCTTGAGCTTGGTGAGTTGGGGTCTGTCTGCTCAGAATCAGGAAAGATCTAGAATTACTGGTGAAAAGAGCAATAAATTACCAGGTGCTCTACAGGGCTGGCGTTCCAACCAGCGAGAGAAAGCAAGGTCCCGTGTTTCCTTCTTCTCAGCTGCTTTTACACGGGACTATAGCCACCAGTGTGAAACCAACACAGAATTAGAAAGATCTGGGGCGAGAGAGAGCAAGAGGCAGTGCTTTGCAAAGTGGCAGATGAGAAAGTACAGTGGGAGCACAATCCAAAAGGGTCTAAGGATGGGTTTCAGAGAAATAAGCCCATTCCATGAGTACCTCTAGGCACCGGCAAGTCTCCCAGAAGACACCGGAGGCTAAAACTGCTACTCCCACTCATGATTTTCTTTACTGTAGCTTGGTCTCCAAAAGGATTCAGGGGTACCTGGGAGGCCAGATCCAACGCAAATGTTGCTCTAATGTTTTCTCAGCTTTGACCCAGGAAAGAATAGTGATAGGACTCCAATGGGTCCAAGTGGTCTCTACTTTCTCATTCTTATTTTGAATGTGTTTTAATGTCTTGAAAGTTACAAACAACCTTTTCATTGTCAGGGTCTTTGTTTTCAAACTCCACGCTGATCTTCAACTACTGCATTCATACACTGTCCTTATGTTCTATGCATGAGTGGACTTTTACATGACAGAATCCCACATTTGCTGGTCTTTCACATTTAAATCAACATCTACTTAGGTTTTTTTTTCCTTTTGAGAGCCCAGAAATGATAGCATGTAAAAGTACAAAATCGTATAAATCAGCATATTATGTAAATTGCATGTTGGGAGTAGACGGAGCACAGACCACCAGGAAGGGTGCTGGTTTGTAGACAGAGTTCATATTGGTGAAGGACCTAGAACTGATCAGAAATCACTACTTTCTCTGGAACAGAAAGACAAAGCACTTTTATTCTAAGATTAACAAGCAATGGCATAGCTGAGCCTCAACTCCATGTATGAAACTGTAAGACACCGTATGGGCAATATCAGATTGCCACCTTCTCTGAATCCCTGCTTTCCCCCTGGTCATTACCATACGGCCATAGCGTCCAGTGCTACAGGTCCATAGTGAGGGCTCTGGCTTTTGTCTATTGTGTAACTCAAGAGGCTTCTTCATCATGTTGCAGGAGGATAGCTCAGAAGACTTCTGAGCCCATTCGGAAGGAAGATGGCAGCACACCCCTATAGAATTTCAGTTATCTACACTGAGTAAACAGTGGGATCTGACCTGTCAAGTAGAAAGACTGAGCAGGCGGATGGACTGCAGTAATTCAGTCATCTTTCCAGCATTCAGCTATCACGATCTTAGACAGCAGAGTGTAGCTCAGAGGGCGAACAGACAGACATGCGTGAATGAATCTGTGCTCCCAGACTGCTTTGGCTTTAGCCAACACTAAATTCTCACCCCTCAACATTCTTGGAATAGTTCCAGTTTGAAATAATTAGGTGGTGGTGTTCTTTGAATTTCTATAACCAAATCAACCCAGTTTTCATTTTGTGTATCATAGAACAACTATGGCCCATGATGCCTGTGTATCTCTGTAATTATCCACTTAACCATCATGAGTGTTTCCATATTTTTGAGTATTGAATATAACTCTTATGGTGGTGAGCTGGTGATGGGAATTGCCCTTCCTTTACTAACTGGACCAGCCTTGTGGTATTTAAAGGAAACTTTCCATTTGAGAGTAGAGTAGTTGAACAACCCTTCTCTCCTTGCTTCCTGTAAGTCAATTCTGTGGATGAGACCCTCTCATATTAATGAATACATTTACCCCTCCGCATTGTAGCAGAAGCCGCTTTCTTGGTCATGATCAATAAACATGTGATTTGTTCTGAACCATTCATTAGAAGGAAAAGTTAAGACCCACAGTCCCTGGAAATGTTCCAGCCATGCCCTCATCTGACACACACGTGGTGTGTACGTATTAACACAAGCGGAGGAGGGAGTGGGGGAACAACAGAACACACTTGATGTCTTGCGTTCACTGAGATTTTCTACAACCTGCTTAGCTCTCTTATGAGTGGCGGTTAACAGGTCTGTCAGATACTGTTGAAAGAGCACAGTAGATCGGTGAATGAAGGGCTAAAATTGCAATCCTTTACCCTTTGAGGCATATTTCAGTTGGAAAAAAACAAAGAAAGAAAAATTGGCTCAGAGGGTCACAGGGCTCCGGAATTACCAGGACGCGAGTGTGTTAAATCACGGTTGTTTGCTGGCCAAAGGCATCCATTAGACAACTCTATCCCCTGTGCCGAAGTGCAGTTGTGCTGAGGGAGAGCTTTCTTCACATTATTGTGTTGCCGCTGGCCCTTCTCTGGGTAAAGCCCTGTCAGCATTTCCAAGATAAACTCCTATTCTGCAAGGTTTTTAATTTGACCATAAAAATGTGCCTCAGGCTCAAGTCTGCTATTCAGGGCCTGTCCTAAAGAGTGGGGGCACATCTCAGGCCTCTCAACTTCTACCCAACTCTGGAGGAAAACTCAACATCTGGTACGTTGCCCTCATTGTGATTCCAGAGTTTTGAGGCGCCCCAAGACCCAAGATGGTAGTTGTAACATAATTATTTATTTGGACATGCTTTTTAAAAAACGAATCACCTAGCATATATTATAAGATATTTTCTATTATTTGTAAGTCTTTTAAAATTACTGCTTGATTTTTTAAAGTCTTTCCTTCCATTTTTTTCTTTCTTTTTTTTTTTGTCAAAGATTTTTTTTTTTTAATAACTTGAAGTTGATCAGCTCGAAGGTCCACTTTTTTCATGAGCTGCCTGCCACTTCCATTGGTAATTTGTAAAAACAAAAACAAGACAACAACAACAAAAAAAAAAATACCTCTCTGACCTAACAGAGCCTTGGTTTGAATGCTCCATGGAGGGTTAGACACATGCTTCTTTGGAAATCTGGATTTCCGAATTTAGTCATCAGATTTCACGAAGACCCTTGTCTGTGGGGAGAGTCGCAGCTAAAAGTAAAAGTGCCCCCACAATTAACACTTTTGTCAATTCAGATTTGAAGCCAGCATAAAATACCACTTCCTACTCTCATGTTTAAGGGCAAATAAATCAGGGAAACTTGAGGACATATGAAACATTTGGTGGCTGCAGAAGTACTTCCCAAGTGGGCTCTACGGTGCTTACACATGGAACAGTTAAGAACTGGGACCCCGGGATGTCAGAGGGAAGCTTTGGTTTGTGTGTAATTACATACAGGCGGGGGGAGGGGGGAGAGGTGCTCTGGGCTCTCTCTTCTCTTTTAATCATCTCAAATATGCAGCCCGCCAGCCAGTAGCATTAAGGGTCATAAACCAGTGGGAAACAGGAAATCTAAGGTAGAGGTTTAGCATGCCTCTGCTGAGGCCTTTTGGTTTGTTTGCTATTGTTGCTGGCTCCAACAGGAGGCCTCTGTGGTCATTTTTCGGGAAATGAGCATCTAACTGGCAGGTGTTGTGGTCATGTGGTTTGCCCATAGAGACAAATGAGGGATCCGGATTCCCAGATTCCCGTCAAGAAAAGGCGATCTCTCTCAACTGTACCTGGAAATTTCCTCAACGGTTTTTTATTTTGTCAATTAAACTGAGACCCTTAATGTTACTTCAGTGTAAAGTTGTATATTTTTGACTGTGACATACTTTATTAATTTAAAGTAATTAGTGCTTAAGCCTTCAGAACTGTTGGTATTAAGAGTAGGATTTTAAGTGGTGTTAAACATCCTAACAAGTTCGTTCCAAGTCAATCAGCTGTAGTCAGGAAGAGACCTTGACTGGTTTTCGGGGGCAACTTCTCACTTGCCCTAGACACTAAATCCTTGGTGTGTTCGAAGAATAAATAAAAAGAGATTGAAACTGGTCCAAGGTTAGAGTCACATCCTTGACAACTTTAAAAAAAAAAAAGTATTAGGAAATTAATATTAGCCTTTTTCATTCTGACTGAAAGAAAATTATTAAAGGATTAGTTGTGCGTGAAATTAAATAGTCTTTTGCTTCTGCATACTGAAGAAGTGGGCTGGGGACTTGGCACATTTAACAAGTTCCCTGAAAGGTTTCGATTTGGAGAAAAAGAATTCAGCATTTCCTTTGCGATTCTGATTTCGTCACTTGCTGCATGGATCCGATGGCGTAGGTTAGTGTCTGGTTGGGGAATCCCAATGAAATAACTTTCAAACGATTTGTACCCATGGTTAAAGGTGGAATGAGACCCAATTTCCCCCAATCCTTCAGTTTAAGCTCATAAATTGTAGGTGAATGTGGAATGAAATCATCTGTGATATATTATGTTCATTTACCAAATGAGCTCTTTTGATGTTGCCTGTTTTTATGTAAAACACGTTCTTAAACTAATAAAGTAATATCTCTTGGTGTACACAATGCCCTTTGCTGCTGGGCCAGCTCTCCGGTTTATGTTGCCATCATGGAGTAAAATTTCATTTCAGTTCAATTCAGAATTGACACATCCAGTCCAGGGAGGAATAACCCAGCTGTGTTCAGGGTTGGGGGGCAGGGTATTCTCTGTACAAGGCTTTAAAAATTAGTCATGCGGTCAGAATGTAGCTTTCCCACATGTCCTCCGCAGCACGGTATGTATTTCATGAGCATAATTCAAAAACAACTATTCCAAAAATGTCTCTCTTTCATATATTACCTTCCGGGCTGGGCCAAGGACCTGGACAAACATAGAGAAAGCAAATACTGTCCAGCCTCCCTTTCTCCTTCAATCTCTATGTGCGAGCTCACCAGAGGAGACTGGTATTTTAATAGCTAAGCAGGAATTAGCTGCCATTTTGTTGCCCCTTCCCGTTAAGTAGTCCGTGTGCAACCTGGGCCTTAGAAAACATGACAGAGCTGGATAATGGAAGAAAGTTCTTTCCTATTGTGGTTTCAGGGCCAGATTGAAAAGTCAGCCAGCAAGAGTGATTCCAGGTCCCCTGGTATGACTTTTATAAATGTATTTTTTATGAAAATCACTTTTCTGATATTTTATGAATATCTCCAAGCTCTTATAAAATTAGCAGTCACCTTCCCTGCCATCATGGGCTGTTGAAGCACCTGTCTTCCCCTTGGCTCTCAGTAGAGAAGTCATTAGGCTCTTTTTTTTTTTTTTTTTTTTTTTTTCACTCCTCTGGCTTCCTAAGGACAATTATCTGGTTTAAGGAGACTGGTGGCCTGGCCAAAAATCTGTCATTTGAAGTCATTTGAAACATAGGAGGAAAGTCTTGGTTACAACTCTGGTGTTGAAGATGCTAGAGCTGCCACCCACGGGTAACTGGGAAGGAATAACCTTCCCTGACTACGGGCCACATGGACTGGGGGTCTGGAAAGGAGGAACGTGTTCCCTACAGAGCAAGCAGTTATGGAAGCAGCGGGAAGTGGGCGACGAGAAACAGGTATAGCAGCAGTTTGGAATTTCCACAGGCTTCCCTCTGTCTGAAGAGGTAAGCCTGAGCCTGGTCCAGTCTCCTGGAAGAGGGGACTCAGACAAGACGCGGGGCCACACCCAGCCAGCTGGGGCAGCCAGATTCGTGCTGGCCATCGGCACTGTGACAGATGTCCAAGTCAGCTTGCCTGCATTTGAGATCGTTCATTCAAGGGCTCTTGAGTGAGTGCCAGAACGATGGGTGACACTTCGTTTAGGCTTAGGGAAAGGAAAGAAAAAAAAGAACAAAAGCAAAAGCATGACCTGCTTTACTTTTTGCTTTGGGTCAGAAGATTTGGAAAACAAGAAAACACACTTGACACTAAGATACCATTTCTTGGGATGCTTGGTTCAGCATTCAGATGACATGTCTACACCTAGCTTGTATGTTTACAGCAACTTTGATTCTTGAAAAGGTGTCTCTGCCATCTGCCCTTGTAATGGTACACATACCCCATGGTGCTCTTGGCTCGGCTCCTGGGCTCTGAGGTAAAAGGCATCCCAGAGTTCTCTCTGCCATCTGCAATTAGCATAAGATTTCAGCTTCTTGTCCTACATTAATACTGTAATATGCCCATTGATGCAATAAACTTAATCAAGACCTACTATCAATGATATAGTTTAGACTGAAAGAAACTCCATTGCTCCTCCTCCTAAGACCTTCATTCTAGCAAGAAATCGTCTACTCTTTGGTCATGGGGAGCTACTGATTTATCACTCACAGATGGCCAAATACCAACCTGTCAGGGGCACAGCATCCCTACCAACTTGTCACTGGCTCCCAGCATGTGTAGACGGTGTAGGCTGCCGGCAATCCAGCCATCAGGCCCATGTAACTAGATCTGCGGTCCACACACTCTGGTGTATACTCTTAGAAGCAGAAAAAGAAGGGAGATGGGGAAGGAAGCTAAAGCTGATGACACTAACTCCGAAAGAGATCCAAGTTGCCAATGTCTTATCTTCGGGTGTGTCACATGGGTAGTTGAAAGGAAGTATTCTCAATGTACCTCTCAAAACCAGTTCCAAGGGATGCTCTGAGTGGGTGTGTGGATTTAAAGTTCTCGGTCCCATCCACATTCTTCATTTAAGAGTATTGTGCGCAGTAATACTTTGACAAGTAAACAGTAATAAGATGCCAGAAATGGCTCTAATTGGTGCACCCCCATCGTAAGCCACATTTCTTCGTCCATTCTTCCTGACTTCCCAGAACCCCTCAAAGGACCCATTTCCAGCAAACACCTAGCAGAGGTTCGGCCTGGGACCCCGCATTCCCATCCAGTGTGAGTCATATACTCTTGCAGTTAAGTCCCTATCACGTGGTCATCCCTGGGGCAACTAAATGTGCCAACCACTGCCACCTTTCCAGGTTCATAGAAAGCAGCCGTCCGGAGCGATCCCAGGTGTTATAGCAAAAGCACAAACGGGGCACTGGGGAATTCCTTTCCAAGACCAATTTAATTGTTGTGAGGTAATCACAGACGCTTCAGGGAAGGGATCTTGCTGTTGGTCTGTTTCTGGTCACCGGATATCAGTGTCTGAGTTATAAAGAAAGGAAGATGATTTTGATTGACAGCTCTGGAGGAACAACGGCAAGGAGCCACATCTAGTGATAACTCTCTCATGAATACGGCTCATAGGTGACGTGAAGGGAGGGGCAACGGGGTCAGAACCTGGAAGAGCGTGTGCGCATGCTCTCTGGACGCTCGGCTTATAAAGCACCTGGATTCTATCATGAAGGTTTTACTCTAATGACTGTATGCAATTTGAATTACCTTTAAAAGACCCCACCTCCTTCGACTCCCACAAGGCCTCTAATAAGGGTTAGAGCCCACACAGTGAAACTTGGAGTCTGTCCTCAAGCCCCAATAGAGCCCGGAACCAGAGTCTGAAGACTGGAAGTGGGAAGAAGGCATTCATAGCCGTGAAAAGTGTGCACCAAGGGTCAGAAAGCATGAATGACCCCGGCATGGAGATGGAGGCTCAGCTTACCCCAGGGAGGCAGCGGACAGCCCCGGAGCTGGGCCTCGCCAACCTACCACTATGGTTTTAGGAAAGGACAGGACCAGCCTAACTCACAGCTGCAAGACTTGCCAAGGAGGAGATAGAACAAGAAAGCTCTTAAGGAAGCCAGCCTGGCTGTCTGGCATATGGGCTATACCTGAAATATAGGCAAACATGCCTGTATCTTCCCACTACATCAGAATGCATTGCATAACAATAAATTCATAAGGTTTATATGTTTAATGGCAGCAGTCTGCGGTAAAATCCCAACTGACTAGGCAGCCAGATCAAGGTAAATATGGGCTCTTTTAGTCCCATCTTAATTGCTAATATTAACTAACATTCATAACACACACACACACACACACACAGAGTTATGTGTGTATTATATGAATACAAGTTAAAGCAGTTGAGGAAAGATCTGCATAGATGCTAATGAAGCAGACCCATTGGTGGAAGCTGCTTGTACCAGGTTCAGAGGAGATGCTGGAGAATGCAGAAAAGGCTGGCCTGAGTCTGGAGCAGGTACTGGGGCAGGAGCAGGAAACGGGTCATGTCTAGGCACAAACAGGTGCATGGACAGGCACCATAGGCTGCTCTGACCTATACGGGGATGGGATGGGGATGGAGGGTTAATTAATCCAGTGGGTAAGTCTTTAAGGCACACACAGGTTTTGGATGACAGGTTGGTACGCAACTGTGCCGTCACAGTGTTTGGTGTTCGTCTCTTTATGGAATCCGGGTGGGAGAGGTGCACCCTCTCCTCAATCTGGTATGTCAGTTAAGTTTGGGGCTTGCTTTCCCTAGATAATCTTAATGCACCTCTGTGCTTCTATAATCTCAGTTCTCTCCCAGTAAATTTACAGGGCAGCTCCCTTTCCAGTCCCACCAATGAGTCACGTATTGGTGTGTGTGCTGGCTGGATGGTGCTGGCAGATGGTACAGTCTCCAGGTCCACCCAGAGGCTCCAGTCAGTCTCTGCCTTCAGAATGTGTGTGTGTGTGTGGGGGGGGGGGGGGGGCTTGTAAAATGTAGTTTCCCAAGGCAAAGCACAGCCTGAAAAAAAAAAAAAACATGGTTTTATACAACACAGAGTAACTTAGAGCCTGACACAGCCTGGTCTCAACACCAGTCTTGAGCTGAAATACAAATTGCTCTCTCAGCGATTAGCAGAGGCAGCTTCCCGGGCAAACAAAAGAACCCATGTAATCCCAGCGCAACCAGGAATGTCCTGCTTGCACAGCCCATGGCTCTCTTCCTGTGGGGAAAATATCCTTTCCTAGGTTGTTTCTCTTTGCTCTGGATTAAAAAAAAAGGGAGAAGGAAGAGAAGGGAGAGAAGTGGAGGAAGAGAAAAGAAAGGAGGGAGAGGAAGGGAAAAATGGAGGGAGGGAGGCGAGGAGGAGATTCGCTGACCCTGAAAACCACTCTTTCCTACCTTCTTCCTAGATGTCCCCACACTGTCACCTTTCCTTGATAGCAGGGTGATAATTAATGTTCCACCCAAGAGAGGTTTCGTTTTTCCACCAGAATTACCTATTAATTTGCTAGATTCTTCAGATTAAGCAGTGCGCCTGTCAGCGTGGGCTCATCATTCCGCACACCCTTTCATTTTCAACAACTAAATCAAGGCCCCACCGAACCCAGACATTTTCAATTTCCTCCCTCGCCATGTGGATGCTCCCGTGTCTTTTAATAACGTCCACGAGTCAGCTTCTGTCTCCCTGAGCAAGCTGATTCTGCTTCATAAAAGCTGCTATTGTTTCCACCTATTCACTTTATAGAGGAAGGCAGCCGTTCGCATCCGTGCCTGGAAATGGAAACCTGAAGATTCCCTGCTTGAGAAGAAGGCCTCATGGTAATACATGGATATACCTGCCTGTTCAAAGGCCTTCTTTCGCCAGGGATTTTCGGGGGTGCTCCTGGAATGCCCACACCGTGGTGTGTGTTTTTGCTCACAGATGTCGCTAGCATGTAGATGTAGCTTAAGCATGCTGTCACACAGAGCCATCTGATGATAGAGCCTTCCCTTCTCAATGGATTTGCACAGAAACCATCTGATAAATATGACCGAGGATGGGGAAGTAGCTATTGCTTGTGTTCCCAGTTTCCTGAATGCGGAGAAATGCATCCGGGTGAGCAGGGAAGAGCCAAACCTCTAAGCCTCACCAAGCAAGTACCAGGACTGTATGACAGGTTTAGAAACTTCGTTGTCAGCTACCTATAGCTTTTTTTTTGCCCCCCGCCCCGAACTAGAATCCAGTAGGCAGTGGGTGCCCTGGAGCTCAAGTGATGACTCCTGACTTTGTCCTCAATCTGTCAGCAGGACTTTCTGTGCAGGATAGAATTTGCCAGGTGAGACAGGGCACAGAGTATCATGGAATCAAGTCTGGATATCTACTGCCAGCTTGTACCCCCTCCCTGCATCCACTTCCTCTCATCTGGGTTTCCCCTGCACTGCCCCAAAGGTGCATCGACTGCCTAAAAATCACTTAACTTGTAGATATCTGTGTAGATTGCATAGCTGTGTGGGCATATGCACATGTGCACATGTGTGTTGCAGGCTGTGATGTTCAACTGCCTGGCCCAGCATCCCACAGTGTTGACATCCTGCTGCTGTTAGGGCCGCATCACTATGGACGTTACTGTTCTAGCCTGCTGTGCCCTCCGAGCGGACTGCGGTGTCCTGGGATGGACTCCCAGCCAGAGCTAGCCCCCAGTGCTCTAGTTACCCCTTCCATCACCCACACCAGTGCAGAGGCAGCTGCAGTAACTTTAGATTTGAACACTCAGTCTCACAAAGTCCTGCTGTAAATCAGGAGGGCAGGGGCTGGCCTTGGGAAGGAAAACTGGGCTCCTTTCTTTTTGTTTCTTCTGAAGAAGCTGGTGGGGGAGTTCCTGGGGGGGGAACTCCCTGTCTCCCAGCCTTCTTCCATATGCCCATGCTCTTCACAGATATCTGATGTGAAGGGCTGCCTGCTGGCTATTGGCATCTTAAAAATGTTTACATGTGGGATCCCCAGACCATTATCTCCCTTGCACGTGAGGCCCACTTTAGCAGTCAGCCAGTTGCCCTGGTATTGACTTTCTTTCTTCCTGTTGATTCTGCTGACAGAAGAATCTCTGCTGGGAAGTGCACCCCTCCCCCATCTCTAGAGAGCTGGGGGCCTTGCCTTGCCACGTCCTGGATCTGTGAGGCAGAGAACATCCGGGGGGGCCCAGGAAGGAGAAGACCATATGTGGAGTATGAGCAGGGACTTATTTTGTGCAACAGATACACACTCATGGCAAGCTTTTGAAATTCCTCTTCTCCGGGGCAGGCGTGCACTTTCTTCCAGTCTTTTGCAAGTCGCAGGTATAAACAAAGGCTTTCAACATGCTTCTTGGGTCCAAAAATCACGATGAATTTGGTCCAACACGGTCTTCCTGCTGGCTAAACACCTGAGCAGAGATCTCTGCATAGACATCAGACTGTGGCCTGTGAACACAATCTAAGGACTCCAAGCTGAGATCACAGGTGGCTAACAAGGATTACAAGAGAGAAGATGTATCGTCAGGGCTCAGACAGAACCTGAAGGCACGTGCAGAATTTCACACTCTCACAACAGTCTATGTGAAGAGCATCAAGTCCAAAGTGTGCTGTGGTAGGGATACTGATTGTGAGACTATCATAGGGACCCTGATTATCATAGTTAATAGCGAAGAGGCGTCAAAAGTTCAAAGGCAGGAGGTGTTTGTAAAGATCCCTCAGCTGATAGAGTGAAAAGATAGTTTCAGAAGGGGCAAGCATGACTAGCAGAAAACTAGGTAGGGACCTTGTGATACTTTAGAGACAGTGAGGTTGGGATAGTTACTGCTTTGGAGCTTTGAAGGAGAAATGTCCCCCAAAGATTCACAGACATGAATACTTGGTCCCTCCTTGGCATCGCTGTTCAGGGAGGTTACGGAACCTTTAGGAGGTATATGCCTGCTGGAGGAAGTGCATCACGAGGGGCAGTGATGGTTTATGGCCTCACTCCACTCCTCTGCTCATGTTTGTAGTTAAAAATATGGCCTCTCCCATCCTGCTCTGGTCACTGGCTGCCATGTTCATCCACCACTGTAGGACTCTCACCCAGAAACACACTTTTGCCTCCCTGAGTCACTTCCAAACACGGCGTTTTATCGCAGCATCAAAAGGTAGCTCACACATCTTCATGTGGCTCTTACAAAAATATCTGACCAAAAAAAAAAAAAATCCAAGGGAGGCAAGGAGGTTTATTTGGGTTCATGATTCTAGAAGGATTCAGTTCCTCTTGATGAGGAAGGAAGGAAGGCGTGGCAAAGTTTATGAGAGCGGAAGCTTATGGTGGAGGCGTCTCACATCACTGAGGACCAGAAAATGGAGAGATGCTGGAACTGGGGGCAGGCACAACCTTCAAAGGCCCAGCCCTAAAGGCCTCCTTCTAGCAGCTGGATCCCACCTCCTTCAGGTTTTCACAGGCTCCCAAACGATGCCACCAGATGGGGACCAGATGTCTAAACTATGAGTTAATGGGGGACAAGTCAGCTCCAGACTCTAACAGAGGTCCTCAAAGAAGCAGCAGTGATAAGGGCAGAGGGGAGGGAAGGGAAGCCTTCAGGAACTACAAAGGAGGCTAAAGTGATCCCCAGCAGTCAGTGATATTAGCTGGGTAGCTTGGCAACTATGCTATATCTGACTAAAAGGAAGTGTGTGTGTGTGTGTGTGTGTGTGTGTGTGTGTGTGTGTGTATGTACATCTGTGCACATCTGTGGGGTTCAGGGGTGTCATAGTTTGCTTTCTGTTGCTGAGATACACATCATGACCTAATGAAACCAGAGGGAGGAAAGAACTAGACTAAAGACCATGGAGGAAAGCTGCTTATCGACTCACTCCCAGGCTCATGTTCAGCTACCTTTTCTTATATAGTCTGGACCCATCTGCCTTTGAATGGTATGTAGCCTGAAGCTTTTCTGTGTCCTGCCTAGTCCTGCAGTTGCTAATAAAATAATCACTCAGAGGCTTAATATTAATTAAAATTGTTTGTCTAATGGCTCAGGCTTATTACTGGATAGCTCTTACGTCTAAATTAACCCATTTCTAATACTCTGAGTATCCCCATGTGGCTTCATGGAGTTACCTTTTCTCTATTACATCTTGCTGTTCCAGGGGGCTCACTGACATCTCTTCGACTCTGCCCTTCTTTACCTGTATCTCTGCTTGGATTTCCCACCTAACTATATTCTTCCATGCCATAGGTCAATAAAAGCACACATATTTAAAGCATACAGAAGCACATCTCACATCACTTCCCCTTTTCTATCTAATTAAAAAGGAATGTTTTAACTTTAACATTTGTAAAATTACATATAACGAAACAGGTATCAAGCAAGAATTACAGTTAAAATATTTAGTCTTTTCATTTGGCAAAATTAAAGAAAATACTATGTTATCTATTCTTTGTGAATCTAAAGTTTCATGTCTTTTTATCTTTTATTATAACTAAGGAAAACTATAATTATAACTATCTAGTCTTCAAATCCATCAAAGACCCCAGAAGTATATAATATTACCTAAGTAACTGGGAAGTGCATTGTAAGCAACTTCCAAAACTCTAGAAATGACAGAGATATCTGGCTGCCTGGACAGTCACCCAAAGTTCTTCTGTAGAATTGAAGCATCCATCTTCAGCCTACTGCCTAAAATATCTGACAGATTTCTCAGTGAAGCAGGAAATTTGGAGGACTGTCCCACCTATTTTGGCAAAATTCATCAGTCGCTTTCTTGTATGTCCTGCAGAATGTCTGGAACTTTCTTTCATGGAGCAGGAACCCCAAAGAATGGTCTCACCTTATTTTGGCAAACTCAGTACTCATTTTCCTGTGGATCCTGTATATTCAGTTCATATAGTACATTATTAAGCAGTCCAGACAAGAGTAGTTTCTTACCCAAATGGCTAGCCTTGTCATATTGAAAGCAAATTTCAAAAGGAGTTTCTTCAATACCCATCATCCTCTTGAAGTAATTGGTTGTTGTCAGAGCAGACACAATTCATTTTGAGAGAAGTCTAAGTTCTTAAAACATTTTAAATGCCATATTCTGTAGGTCTTTGAATTGTTTGACGATTACTTGTCCATTTGAAATATATTTCTGCATATCTAGAAAATCTTACTAACATGATTATGTTTGACTATTATAGATGACTATTAATTTGTATTTTTAACATACATTACTTTTTTAAAAGAGCTGCATAAACACAATACCTTAAACAAGAGTAGAAATATACATGTAGTACAGCAAAATTGACCTCAAATTTGTGCCAACAAACCAAAACCCATACCAATGTAAAGTATTTTGAGGTTAACAGTTGTTTTTTGGATTAAAGTAGATTCAGTAATGTACCCCCTTTTTATTATCATAATAATCTATCCTCTCCTCATCATTTCCATATCATATCATCCCCTTTTTAAAAAATAGATTGACTTGTCAATTAACCATTTATAACCAACCCCTTTTAAAGAAAACAAACATTCATAAACAATATTTTGGAAATTTGGGCGCTGTACCTATCTGAACAGCAGCGACGGACGTGATGCGGTTGCTTTTCAAGCTATGCCCTTCAAAGGAGTTTAAAAGGCTAAACAAAAATGTGTTGGTATGCTTACTTCTATCTAAGAAGCTTCCTTTGTGGGTGGGAGTATAAGGTGGCTTATGAAATGAACTATATAGGTTTACTGGCTGGGAAGATTTTTTTTTAAAAGCTAAACAAAGCAGGTCCAAGGAATTCTTGCTATACCAGGTCACAGGTGTGTGTTTTTACTGTAAAAAGCCTTTGACAAAATACAACACCCCTTCATGATAAAGGTCTTGGAGAGAGCAGGGATACAAGGAACATACCTAAACATAATAAAGGCAATATACAGTAAGCCAACAACCAACATCAAACTAAATAGAGAAACTCAAAGTGATCCCCCTGAAATCAGGAACAATACAAGGTTATACACTCTCCATAACTGTTCAATATAAAATTCTTGAGGTTCTAGCTAGAACAATAAGACAACAAAAGGAGATCAAGGGCATACAAAACAGAAAATAAGAAGTCAAACTTTTACTATTTGCTCATGATATGATAGTTTATACAAATGACCCCAAAAATTCTATCAAGGAATTTCTATAACTCATAAACACCTTCAGTAATTTAGGAAATATGATTAACTAAAAGAAAAATCAATAATCCTCCTTTACACAGATGATAAATGGGCTGAGTAAGAAATCAACCTTTAACAACAGCCACAAATAGCATAAAATATCTGGGAATAACTCTTACTAAACAAGTGGAAGATCTATATGACAGGAACTTTTAGGCTCTGAAGAAGGAAATTGAAGAAGACACCAGAAAATGGAAAGATCTCCCATGCTCTAGGATAGACAGAATTAACATAGTAAAAATGGCATTCTTACCAAAAGCAATCTACAGATTCAATACAATGCCCATCAAAATCCCAGCAAAATTCTTCACAGACCTCAAAAGAATAATACTCAACTTCATATGAAAAAGCAAAAAACCCAGTATAGCCCAAACAATCCTGTACTTATTGTAAAGGAACTTCTGGAGGCATCACAATTCCTGACTTCAAACTTCTACTACAGAGCAACGTTACTGAAAACAGCATGGACTGGCATAAAAACAATCAGTATGAACAATGGAGCCGAATCAAAGACCCAGATATCAATCCACACACTTAAGAACACCTGATTTTTGATAAAGAAGCAAAAAATATAAAATGGGAAAAAAAGCATATTTAACAAATGGTTCTGGTTATAACTGGATATCAACATGAAGAAGAATGAAAATAGATCCATATCTATCACCACGCACAAAACTCAAGTCCAAATGGATCAAAGACTTCAACATAAAGCCAGCCACACTGAACCTCATAGAAGAGAAAGTGAGAAGTACACTTGAACACACTGGCACAGGAGACCACCTCCTAAATATAACCCCAGTAGCACAATGAGAGAAACAATTAATAAATGGGGCCTCCTGAAACTGAAAAGCTTCTGTAAAGCAAAGGACACGGTCAACAAGACAAAACGACAGCCTACAGAATGGGAAAAGATCTTCACCAACCCCACATCAGACAGAGGTCTGATCTCCAAAACATACAAAGAACTCAAGAAACTGGTCATCAAAAGAACACATAATCCAATAAAAAAAATTGAGTACACACCTAAACAAGGGAACTCTCAACAGAAAATCTAAAATGGCTGAAAGACATTTATGGAAATGTTTAACATCCTTAGTCATCAGAGAAATGAAAATCAAAACAACTCTGAGGTTCCATCTTACAACTGTCAGAATGGCCAAGATCAAAAACACTGATGATGACTTATGCTGGAGAGGATGTGGAATAAAGGGAACACTTCTGCATTGCTGGTGGGAGGGCAAACTACCTCAGATACTTTAAAAATCAGTATGGCAATTTCTCAGAAAACTAGGAAACAAGCTACCTCAAGATTCAGCAATACCACTTTTGGGTATATACCCAAAGGATGCTCAATCGTAGCATAAGGACATGTGCTCAACAATGTTCATAGCAGCATTATTTGTCATAACCAGAACCTGGAAACAACCTAAATTGCCCCTCAACTGAAGAATGGATAAAGAAGATGTGGTATATTTACACAATGGAGTACTAGACAGAGAGAAAAACAATGACATCTTGAAATTTGCAGGCAAATGGATGGATCTAGAAAACATCATATTGAGTGAGGTGACCCAGGAAGACAAATATAAAATGTACTTACTCATAAGTGGCTTTTAGATACAAAGCAAAGAAAAACAAGCCTACAATTCACAATCCCAGAGAACCTAGGCAAAGAGGACCCAAAGAAAGATATACATGAATCTAATCTACTTGGAAAGTAGAAAAAGACAAGATCTCCTGAGTATAATTGGGACCATGGGGATCATGGGAGAAGGCAGGAAGGGAGGGAAGCAGAGAAAAATATGTAGCTCAATAAAAACCATAGAAAAAATAAAAAAGAAAAGAAAAGGTTATTGTAGAAAATTGGCTGCCAGCCTTAATAGGAGGGGAAGTGCCTAGTCTCACTACAGACTGATATGCCATGGTCGGTTGATGTCCCTGGGAGGCCTGTCCTTTCTGAAGAGAAATAGAGGAGGAATGGCGAATAAAGAAGGGAGGAGAAACTGTGGTCTGGACATGAGAGCAGAAAGAAAGAAAGAAAGAAAGAAAGAAAGAAAGAAAGAAAGAAAGAAAGAAAGAAAGAAAGAAAGAAAGAAAGAAAGAAAGAAGGAAGGAAGGAGGAGGGGAGGAGAGCAGAGGAGAGGAGAGGGAAAGGAAGGAAGGAAGAGTGGAGGTATGTGGAGAACAAAAGGAAGGCATGAGTAACTGTAATTCTCCTAATAAGAGTACAAAATTACCAGCAAAATTCACTACACTAAAAATGACAGAAAAGGTGAAATCCTCTCCCTCCTGGGGTTTATAAGTTATGTTAGGGCTCAGGACATGATATCCCAAAATACGGAAGCTTGACATGCTAAATATTTTAAGCTTAAGGAAATGGAGGAAGTCACAGAAGCCAGAAGTTCACTCTCTGATCTGCCTTTCTCCCCTGAAGCAGTTCATAAAACAAGTCATAAGATCACAGAGAGGAAGCCACTCCTTCGGCTTAGAAAGCAGAGAGAATCGAAACGAACAGGCCTTCGTCGGCATCATTATATCAAACCCTCTCGCCTTCCAGTCACATCCCTGCACAACACTCTGTGAAAATCATTCTCCCCAGATCTTTGGGTCTTCATTTCTGAAATCTTCTATGCAACATACAAGTTTTATTCAATACATATTTACAACTTTCTTTAGTTGATCTGCCTTTTGCTATAGGGATATCAGCCATAGATGGGTGAAGACGTAGAATATATACCATAAACAAAGCAATAATTATCCATTGTTTTCACTGCATTTGAGATACCATCTAGTTGTTATGTGTTATATTTTGATAAATATAAATAATCATTATTATTATTTAGGTCCCTATTCCATGGGCCGACTGTCTTTTAGGGTTCATATGGGGCATGTGGCCATCCGCCTGTCAGAGAGGCAGCTGGACTCCTTACGATGGAGGTAGCAGGGCTATTTGTCCCTCATCATCCACCAGGCTACCCAGGGTTTCTCCCATGGCAGAGTTCCAAGGCGGGGAAAGGAAATGCTCCAGTCTCTTGAGGTCCCGGCTCCGAACCCGATCGTCATTCCTGCCATCATCGATTGATCAAAGCAAGCTGTAATGCCAGGCGAGATTTAAGGGGCAGAGAAACAGAAGACCTCCAGAACTACATTGAAAACAGATGTGGCTACAAGGAAGAGAATAATTGCCAACAATCTACCACGTCATCAGTTTAAAGACATGCCATTGTTATATGATCTGTCATTCTAAGATGACTGTAAAAAGGGGGTAAAGCCGTCTGTGGACAAGAGACACCAGTGATTGTCAGATACATTCCAATACTAGAGATATTTAATGTCGAAAACATATACATCATAAATCAGTGAAATACACTAGTTAGAAAGTCATAACTTCTGTAATGTATATAATAACTGCTTGCGTATAACGTACATAAATATATATAACCGGGCAAGGTGAGCAGAAGTGCTGAGAATGGGAACACAAAGGCCGGCACAGCGCCCAGGGCAGGCTTCACTGCAAAGGGTAAAGCCAAGGCTATGAACATTTGATGGAGTTTAGCAGAGAGCTTGGAATAGCCAATAGTGAAATTCATAAGCAAGAATAAGGCATGGCGGTGGCACTGGCCTTTAATCCCAGCACTCAGGAGGCAGAGACAGGAGGTTCTCTGAGTTCAAGGCTAGCCTGGTCTATAAAGCGAGTTCTAGGACAGCCAGGGCTACACGGAGAATCCCTGTTTCAAAATACAAAACAGTAACAAAAAAAAAAAAAAAAAAAAAAAAAAAAAAAAAAAAAAAAAAAAAAAAAAAACCAGAATCTGCCTGTCTGCTTACAAAATGGAAAGAGTGATGAGGGAGGAGGGAGCGGTAAGAGATTATACCCAACTTGCCCATCAGATAAAACCCAGAGCCAACTGTAAAAGTCCGAAGTACTTTATTGAAGGTCTCAGAAATAGCAGTTCTGGAGACCTGGCTTCAAAGAGCTTTGGTTCAATGTTCCCAAGGCTGCAGAGAAAGCAGGGTCTGAAAGAAGAAATCAAGAAAAAGGAAACTGGTTGCAAAAGAGGATGAGTAGGCCCTGTGTGTCAGGAGCTCTGTGACCAAGAGAAGAGAAAAGAAAGAATATCTAGACTCAGTAAATATATCCATTAGTCAAGACACCAGTAACTCTATGGTATCTTCTTTGTGTCTTTGGGCATCATGGAATGATCCCTTCAAGCTGCCCACAGTCCTTTGGTAGCTGCTGTAGTGGTCTTGGTGTGGAAGTCCCTTGCCTTTACTGGCTTCCAGATGCCATTGGGAATGGCTTACAGTGTTGTTTTAAAAGTGCTTTCCATTCTTACAGAGATGATGGGGAGGAAGATCGCGAAGACGTCAATGAAACGGAAAGTGTGAGCAGAAGTAACTCCTCGTGGATTCAGTGCTGTGGTGGGATCACTCTGCTGCTGGGAAAACAGGGGGAGACCCTTGCAGTGGTCCATAGACATGATGGTAGTTTACTTGGGGCAGCGGTCAGAGTGAGCTTGTGGTTATAAGTGTGCTTGGGAGATAGGGGTCAGGAGCTCTCTGTGAGCAGGATTACTTCCAAGAAGTCAAGTCCTGGGGTAATGGACTTAAGAATGGAGGGCATTCACTGAGTGACCAAAGGCAGAGGGCATGAGATCAAGACTTAAATTTTCTAAACAGATAGTTTTTGTCTATTAAATACTTAAATATGCTTTTTAGCGCTCTTTCCTCAGGGAGCATTCACCCACAGATTAGTGTTGCTCTTGCCTGTTTCAAAGAAACTTCTTTTTACCCCAGATGGAGGTTCCCCCAGAGAACCACAGCTGGTCAATGTGCAGAGAGTAAGGGATGGCCTTCTCCACACAGGAGCTGTATAGCACAATCCCCACCCCCAAGGTTAAGAAGATTTTGCAGAAGGTGAAGGGGGCAGAAAGTCTGTAAGAGCCACTGTGCAAGAAGAGAGATAGAAACAGTGTCTTCTGGTTGGGACAGGCCTGTTACACGCATGGACTCTCAGCGATATGGCTGCTTGCACAGGATCACACCAGCCAATGTCTAGGATGGAAATGGAGAGGAGTCAAAAGCCCCACCCTTAAGTGAGGAGCTTCAAGTGGTTGCTGTTGCTGAGGGAAGGAGGGTTATGTTTTCTCCAGGAGACAGCCTAATGCAGGTTGTCCACGCCCCCGGGGTCAGCACTACACCTGTGTGCAAACAGGTAACACCAACTGCACTCAGAAGGTTGTAGAGAAATAGCAACAATAATACCAGGAGGAGAACATGGATTTGAGAAGGAGTTTCAGGGACACTGGAGAAGTTGAGGGAGGGGTGGATAGTATCAAATGCATTTTACTCAA
Organism: Arvicola amphibius; assembly: GCF_903992535.2. NCBI lineage: Eukaryota > Metazoa > Chordata > Mammalia > Rodentia > Cricetidae > Arvicola > Arvicola amphibius. The sequence goes on along the minus strand of NC_052057.2, from coordinate 22,892,417 downwards.
GTAAAAAATTTTCAAAAAATTTAAATGAAAAATAAAGCCTTTAATAAAAATAACTATGATCTATCTTTTTAATGGATCTACCTTGGTCTTTTTAGTGATCCCATATTGGCAAATATTTCCTTTGTTTCTAATGTTGTATGACTCTCAATGGGGTCAGTGAAGAGTCTCTGTAACATTTTTGGCTTCTTCCATTTCTGCCCATGTTTCAGTGCCAAGACGACTCTTGGTGAACTCCCAGAGAGGCACAAATCAGAACCAATGGCTTCAGGTGGCTCTCAGGTTGGCAAACACATGAGTAGTTACTGTTCTCATCTCTGTACCAAAATGCTTGAATCTAGAAACAAGGTGGTGGTGGGGGTGTGTTTTGGCTCACAGTTTCAGAGCCTTCCCCACACAGTGAGGACGTCACGGACAGGACTGTGGCAGCAGAACTCTGTGAGGGGTCTGGTAGCGCGAACTCTAATTGGTCTTAATAAAAAGCCAGAGTCAGATGTTAGGGAGTGAAAACCTCCTTAGGACTGGGATTAAGGGTGTGAGCCAGCACCACTCAGCTGTTTCTCCTTTAGACTAATTCAGTCTCCTGCAGCCCATGGTGATTTTTGAACTACCAGAGAGCCATCTGCCTCCGCCTCCAGAGTACTGGGATGAAAGGTGTGCGCCACCACTGCCTGGCCTCTGTGGCTAACACGAGTGGCTAGCTCCACACTCTGATCTTCAGGCAAACTTCATTTGTTAAAGTACAAACCAAATATCACCACAGAGGTCCCCAACACTTCAGTGGATCCACAAGCAAAGAGTCCAGGGCAGAACAAACGACAAGCTTCCAGTGACCTCTTTCTGGTGAGGTTCCATGTCCCAAAGCTTCTACAACCTTCTGAAACAGTACCACTGTGTAGAAAGTGTTCACACACATAAGCTTGGGGCAGGGGCATTTTCACACCCAAATCATAACAACGTCCATGCTCTTAGAAGCCCGCACCCCCCAAGTTTACAGGGATGGAAAGCTCTGTTGAGACCTCACCTGAACATCTCTTCATCGGTGTCCTTTCTAATACCCTGTACAATCAATGGTCAAATCTAAGTAACTTGTTCTCTGGATGCTGTGAGCCATCCTAGCAAATAGCTGAACCCGAGGAGAGGATCATGGGAACTTTGTTTTGTAGCTGACCTGAAGCACACGTCACTGCCTGAACTTGTGATGTGTATCCCAAGTGGCGGGGGCAGTCCTACCAGACTGGGCCCCTACGGTGCGGGATCGAATGCTGTCTGCAGGTAGAATGTGTCAGAATTCAGTTGAATTTGGGGTACCAACATATGTTTCCTAGAAAGTTACTTGAGCTCTCCTCACTTGGCTTATGTTCTGGCGGCGACACCGCTAAACGCACCAAGAAGGTCGGGATCGTCGGGGAAATATGGGACCCTCTATGCTGCCTCCCTCCGGAAAATGGTGAAGAAAATGGAAATCAGCCGGCACGCCAAGTACACGTGCTCCTTCTGTGTCAAGACCAAGATGAAGAGATAAGCTGTCGGCATCCGGCACTGTGGTTCCTGCATGAACACAGTGGCTGGCGGGGCCTGGACCTACAACACTACTCTGCCTTCACAGTGAAGTCTGCCATCAGAAGACCGAAGGAACTGAAAGACCAGCAGAAGGGCTACCGCTTGCGACCCAAGCCTACTCAATAATGTACAGCCAACTAAATAAATGGGCTAATTTACGTAAAAATAAATAAATAATAAAAGAGAATTACTTGATAGGACAGGGAGGGGGATCCATACACAATACGGTCCCAGAAGCACCCTGTGCTATGTGTTTTGTTACTTTCTAGTCACAGGGAGCCCTTGTTTTCCCTTTATGTTTTCACAGCGAAGTCTTCCTGCGCACCAACTCTTTCCTTTGTATAAATGGCTGGATCAAAACTTTAGGACAGTTCATATGTGCGTGTGTGTTTGTGTGTGTACCTGTACACACACATGTATGTGCACACGTGGAGATCAGAGGTCAACCTCGTGCTGTTTCTCGTGATAGCCATTGTGGTGGTTGGAAAGCAGATGGTCCCCAAGGAGAGTGGGCCTTGTTGTAGTAGGTGTGGTCTTGTTGGAGGAAGTGTGTCACTGAGGAGGTGGGTTTTGGAGTCTCATATATGCTCAAGTCACAACCAGTGAGACAGTTCACTTTCTGTTGCCTTTGAATCAAGATGTAGGTTTCTCCAGCACCATGTCTGACTGCACACTGCCAGATTCCCAACCTCCATGCTCCCCGGTATGGTGATAATGGACTAAACCTCTGAAACTGGAAGCCACCACCTTAATTAAATGTTTCCTTTTATGAGAGTTGCCATGGTCATGGTGTCTCTTCACAGCAATAGAAATGCTAAGACAGTCATCTATCTTGATTTTTAAGAATGGACCAATTCCCGGGTGGTAGTGGCACAAGCCTTTAATCTCAGCGCTGGGAGACAGAGGCAAGTGGATCTCTGTGAGTTTAAAGCCAGCCTGGTCTACAAAGCTTGTTCCAGGACAGAACAGAGAAACCCTATCTCAAAAAATCAACCTGGGGCTTATTCATTAGGTTGGGCAGACTGGCCAGAGGACCTCAGGGAACTTCCTGTCTCCTCACCAAACACTGGGATTAAATGTGTGCTCCACTGTAACCTGGGTTTTTACATGGGTTCTGGAGGCTGAACTGGGGTCCTCAGGCTTATGGGCAGATTGAGCTGTGCCCGCCCCAGTGCATCCTGTATATTTTTGATATGATTGATACATGTGGCAAACTTGCTGTTCAGAAAGCATACTTCTGAACATCTATTTTCCTGCATCCTTGGCTGAGGTCATGCTCAGTCAGAGACTGAGATTAGGGCAAAGATTTCATGGGCTGAAAATAATTTTACTGGTGAAGCAGCAAAAAAAAAAAAAAATGGAAGGAACAGCTTCTATTCTGTTCTACTGTTATAATCTGTGCCCTGTTAAATCCTCAAAATTATGCCAAACAGTTGCTAAGAAATAAACCCAGAATCAAAAGGCTAGTCTAGTGTCAACATCAGGATATAGACTGGGATCCAGCAGTTTGGATACCAAGGACGGAAACACATCTAAATACATTCAAATCCACTGAAAGTCACAGAGCATCCTTTGGGTCAGAGGTGAGAAAGAACAAAGATTTAAAACAAACCAAACCAAAATACCAAGCAAATAAAACCAATCTCACAAAATTCTAACTACAGCCCCATGGGGGGCAAGGGAGGAACAAGAGCCTTGACACATCCAAGGCCGAATAACACAGGAGAGGATGGGCAGCAACAAGCGCTCACTTCAGGAGCCACTCCAAGGGGTTCCTTTCAACCAGAAAGAAGAAAGCTTGAAGAGGAAACTCCAAGAGCTTAAAAGTATGCTGGCTTTATTGTCTTCCTCAACTGTACAGAGGGAAGACGTGAAATTGTGAGCTCGCAGAAGGGAAGAAATCATGAGGTGGCCACAGCGGTGGAAGCCAGGCCGCTGACAACTGGGAGTGTTTGCTGGGCTTCATCCCCAAGCTGGGAGGACTGGAAGGAGACCCTGTGTGCAGAAGCCAGTACACTTCAAAACAAAGGCTTTCCCAGGGGCTTTCCAAGGGCAAATGGTAAGAGCAACCGTGAGAACAATACTGAATTGCCTGTTGGCAGGCATTTGGAGCCCAGTAAACGCTGGACAACAGGCGAGAGCTGCAGCTTGGTCAGTGCGGTAGTCCACTGCAAAGGTTAAATAATGGGAAATCCTGTGCTCATTTCCCATTACTGTACCAAAATGCCTGAAGTCACCATTGGAAAAGAAGGATTTATGTTACTCATTTACAGTTTCGTGGGTTCTTTTCTTTTGTTTTGCTTTAGATTTTATTTTTTTATTGATTTTGTTATTTGACACTTTCATGGATGTGTATAATGTACTTTGATTACTCTTCCATAACTCCTTCTTATCTCTCCCACCCCCCTATCCTTATCCTCCCACATCCTTACTAGACCCTTCTCCAAGGGGTTCACGACTTTTGGGTTGATTTTGAGACTCAAGGCCATCTATGCGACGGTTGAATTGGGACTTCTTATTGCAGCCTGAGGGCAATAACTTCCCCTCTCGCTGAATCTGTCAGCAGCAAATAGTTCAGCAATGAAGGGCAGGACATCCCAAGCCCCTGCTCCAGCATGACTGTTAGTGGACCCGTCTTTGCACAGACCCGGTAAAGGCATGGCCTCTGCAGCTTCTGTGATCTCCCGGTTGTGACAGCTGCATCATGCCCAGAAGATGATGTCTCGAAGCCCTTCTTCCTACCAATCGGCTCTTATATTCTTTCCACCTCCTCTTCCTGCCGGCCCCTGAGCCTTGGATGGTCTGAATGCCTCTTAGGGCCGAGCATTCCTCCGCCACTCACTCCCAGCGTCTTGTGCAGACACAATTCCCAGTATTTACCATGGTTCACTAAAGAGAGGTTTCTCGGATTAAGGGTGAAAGTACCATTTGTGTATGAACAACATAAATATTTAGAAGGTAGTCTGATGCTATGTTAACTTAACCGAACAATAGTATTCAGTGTTCCCCAGGGCCATGATCTCCCAGGGCTGTGATTCCTCCTCGCCATGGATTGCACAGAGCATGAGCCAGGTTCTTCACTGGACACCGGGAAAACACGCTGGCTGTATTTGTTTCTATCATTTCTCAAGTATTAAACACTACAGAGGGGGTGAGGGGGGAGGGAAACGGGAGGAGGTGGAAATTTTTAATAAAAAGAAAAAAAAACACTACAGACAAACTCTGTAAGGCACAGGAAAGGCTGAAAAACAAACAACTTGTGCATATCACCTTTTAAAAGTTCACTACAAGGGTGACGGGAGAGGTGACTCAACAGTTAAGCGTTTGTTTTGAAAGCACAAGTACATGAGTTCAATTCCCAGAACCCACACCCAAAAAACAGTTGCAATGATGCACACGTGTGATCTTGGCACTAAGCGGGAGTGGGAGGATTTCTAAGACTTGTTGGCCGGCCTTTCCTACCTGCTGAGTAAGCAAAAAGGAAGCCCCCCCCCCCCCCATCTCAAAGCAAAAGTGGATGCTGTTCAAGGAATAACACCTGAGGTTTCTTCTGGTTTCTACACACACCACACACACACACACACACACACACACCAATGCATGCATGTATGCACACACATTCATCCTTAAGGCAACAGTCATTTTGCCTTAGAGTCTCATAGCTTTTCTCAGTTCTTGTGCTCTGGGATGGGGATGGGGAAGCTGATCCTCTCTGATCAGGCCTCCTCTTTCCGTACTCACTTAAAGGTAAGTCTGTTTGCCTCCCTAGAGGCCCATCTTCACGCACAGCCAATCCAAGAGCCACGGCTTCACTATGAACGTGTAGAGCAGAATGTGGTGAAACACACCTGTAATCCATGCCCTGGAGACGCTGAGGCAGGAGGATCACACATTCCAGGGCAACCTCGCCTGTATATATTGAGACTCTGTCTCAAGGAAACCTGGAAACCAAACACAAAACCACCAAAAAAAAAAAAAAAAAAAAAAAAAAAAAAAAAAAAAAAAAAAAAAAAAACTAAACCAAACAACGACAAAGACCCACAAACTTGCAGATGAACGTGACTACAACCCTTCAGTTCATGCAGCTACCATGCTGAGTCCATAGTGTGCACAGAGGTGCTTGTCAAAAACAAACAGGAACCCACAGTTTACACCACAAAAAAAAATTTTTCTTAGTACAAACTGTCCTGTGGGGTCAGTTTACACAGACAGAATCTGACCGGCTGCACTCGGTTTAGCTTTGGGTTTCAGTGTCTGCCTTTGCAAGTCAGTATATGTGTGCTAGGTGGACCCACAATGCTTGGTCCTGATGTGGCTGCAGAGTCGATGAGAATCCATGTCTCGACAAGGCCTCCTCCCGCTGCTCAGCCTAAACGTGAAGGTCGCAGCATGACAGGTCTTTGTATGTCAAAAGCTGCTATCGGTTTTAGTAAGGAGATGTCTGCACAGGTGAGACCCGTGCCTTCAAGTCAGTGGAGCATAGTCCCCCCCCCCCCAGCTCAGCACCAAGAAGGCCAGAAGCAATGGGCAAGCCGTCCTCACACAAAACAATTTGGCAGAAGGTCAGTGACAGGAGTACAGGTTGTCGAGTGACAGTCCTGAGCTGGCCCGGGACTGCTGTCTCTCCTTATCACAGTGGTGGGGACGCTGCACTCCTGTGAGCATCTTGGGTTGTTGTCACCATGCTCCAGTTAAAACCTAGTAAGAGATGGCAAAACGTAACAAGGGCTTCATTCCCTTTGCCTTCATGTGTTGGGACTAATGAGTCCTGGTCTTCAGCTGCTCTTCCCTGCTAGAACCTTCTAATTGAAGTTACTAGAAGCTGTGCCTAGCTTAGGGGATCAGAGGATGGGGTTTTCACCTGCTGGCTATTGACTGCAGTGCATTTAAGCCTCCATGGTGCTATTAAAGAGGGGCTTTTAGTATCAGTGTTGGAAGGTCTGTGTGTCGGTCTGTCTCTGCGTGTGTATTCTCAACCTCCAGCCCCTTGCCTGAAGCTCATGAACTGGGGTCTAGCACATAGAGCACAGACCGGGGCCGTGGCGCGCGGCATTCACGCAAAGAAGGAAACACGAGTCCTGCTTCCAAGCCCAGTACCCCATAAGCACAGCTGTCCAGAATCCCCATTCAAGTTGCCGTATTAATTTCTGTCCTTTAAATCTCAAAATACACTCTTTGGCAGGAAGGGCTGCTCCTTTATATCAACAAATGTTTCTCCCCATAGAATGATAATCCTGGCTCCTTCCTCAGAATACTGAGTTGACTAAATAACATTGTTTGCAAAACCCTGAATTCCACAGAAACATCTCTCCTGGAACCACAGCCTGGGTTTTGCTCCCAGGTCTGATGTTTGTTCTGAAAGAGTGTTCCGGATGGTGGTGACACACTCCTTTAATCCCAGCGCTCAGGAGGCAGACACAGGTGGATCTCTGTGAGTTTGAGGCCAGGCTGGTGTACAGAGCTAGTTCTAGAACAGTGGGGGCTGTTACACAGAGAATCCCTGTCTTGAGGAAAGAAAACAAACAAACAAACAAAAGAGTACTTCTCATGCCTTACTGAGTTCTGCTTCTTTTTCCACAATCTCCCTTTTTTTTCAGTAAGCAAGCCTCCAAGTCACCTCTGCCAGAGACACTGGCACAGAAATGTTTCCTGTAGCTCTAGTCACAACAATTAAGTCACAGAAACAATCTGGGTGTCTGTCAGCAGAGGAATGGATAAGGAGATGGTGTGTGTGTGTGTGTGTGTGTGTGTCTTTGTGTGTGTGTGTCTTTGTGTGTGTGTCTGTGTGTGTGTCTGTGTGTGTGTGTCTGTGTGTGTGTCTGTGTGTGTGTCTGTGTGTGTGTCTGAGTGTCTGTGTGTGTGTGTCTGTGTGTGTGTACACAATTACAGTTAGTTGTCTTAGTTACTTTTCAATTGCAATGATGACCCACCATGGCAGCAGTCTTATAGAAGGAAGCATTCATTGGTTTACAGTTTCGGAGGGTAAGGTCCGTGACTATCATGGCGGAGAGCATGGCATCGGGTGGGCATAGCTGAGAGCTGCATCCTGCTCCACAAACACAAGGCAGACAGTGCCGACTGGGAGTGGCATGGGCACAACTTCAGCTCCTGCCCGCAGTGATGCACCTCCCCAACAAGGCTACACCTCCTAATTCTCCCCACACAGTCCATCAGCTGGGAACCAAGCATTCAAATATGTGAGTCTCCAGAAGCCTTTCTCATTCAAACCACCACAGCAATGAAGCTTCTTTCAGCCATGAAGAATAAAGTTACGTCATTGGCAGGAAAATGGATAGATATAACGGAAGGTCATTGTATTAAGAAAATTAAATCAGTCTCAGAAGGCCAGATTCATGTTTTTGTTTCATATACATGGGACTTAGATTTCATTTGCGGACACAAAATTATGTATGTGCATTTGACATCAGAACAGCTAGGGGGCAAAGCCGGGGTGGGAGTGACGGGGAAGTGAAGGTGTGTGGGGTGTGCACAAGTACCTCATATACGCATGGAGACGTAGAAAATGGCCTTACATGTCATAGAATAATAAGGGAGAAAAGCTTAGAATGAGGGAACCAGCCCGTTTCTTACCACATGGCAAGAATATACAGATGAACCACCTGCTTACATCTTGAAAATACACTGTGACAGAAAGCCATAGACTCGACCACTGGGAACACTAAACAGGAAACGTTCCCACAAAGGACTCCTACGAGGCTCCACTAACAGGAATGCACGGACCATGGAGAACAGGAACTAGAGCTGAATATGGCTTCCTCGAGTATGGATTTTGAAATCGCACAGAACTGGCCAAGTCTGAGTTCTGGCACCACCAGTTGCAAGAACTTGGGCTTTTTACTGAAACTCGCAGCAAGTCAGGGTGTTTGCCCCCACGCCTGACAACCTGAGTCCAATTCTTTAAATGCACGCAGTGGAAGGAGAGAACTGAGCCCTGCAAACTGTGCTCTGACCGTCACCCACTGTGGCAGGCTTCCCTCCCCACAAGTAACTCAATAAATGAAAAGTGGGCACATGAAATTTGTAGCTTAGTTCTGACGTTGGCACTCTAGAATTTATTGCCAAAAAGGTAAGGTTAGCAAAGATAAATTCTGGCGATGTTCTAAAGTAGACATGCCACTTACAAATATAAATGGTTTTGCTCCTTCTTTCTACTCTGTTGGCTTCTTTTTTAAAAATATTTATTTATTTATTATGAATACAATATTCTGTCTGTAAGCCAGAAGAGGGCACCAGACACCATTATAGATGGTTGTGAGCCACCATGTGGTTGCTGGGAATTGAACTCAGGACCTTTGGAAGAGCAGACAATGCTCTTAACCTCTGAGCCATCTCTCCAGCTCTGTTGGCTTCTTATTTAAATGTTGTTTGCTGATCTCCCAGACTTCAAGTCCCAGCACTTTCTGTGTGTTTACTGTTCCAGGCATTGAACTGATGCTGCGTAGGCTTTGTCTCCTTAGCCCTTCCCACAGCCTTGTGAGTAAGCGGTAATGCTGGCCACCTCTTGTGGTTGTTGGTTTGGTTTTTTAGCGTAAATGACACGTGGACACTTGCTGCTACAAGGTGGCTACACTTGGACTTGAACCTTTGTCTGCCTGGTTTCACAGCCCAGAGTTGTGTTTGTCTGACTGTAGCAGAGAAGGATCTTAGTTTATTACATTCACCTCTAGATTTGGATACCCAAATCATTTGAAGAGTAAAAGTTCATACATTCATTTTTATGTAGTGATTCACATAGTGGTTGGCTTGCCATGAACATAGATGGAATGTCAAGTCTGGTGACAGAATGCCTCCGTGCACGCAGCACCTCCTCCCTCTATGGCCATAGATGGGATTTGGACCAAAACAGATAAGAGAGACGATAGCACCAGCATCAAGTGGAGAGTGCCAAGGACAGGACTGACTCCCCTACCATGTCCAACAGAGAGAGCCGGGGGGGGGGGGGCGGAACCAAGACACAGATCACTTTCCTCTTCCATGGCGGTATCCAACTCAGAAAATATTAATGTTTTCAGGTGTTTGCCTTGAGAACTGAGAATATAATTGACATTCTCATAGCCAAATCAAAAGAGTCAGAACATTTCCTTAGCAGCAACGAAACCCAGTAAGAATCAGGACCTTTCCTTAGCAGTAAAGGAAACCAGTAAGCATGGAGCACCCACTTTCTGCATCCGTGCTGATGTCTATCAAGCCCTCAGTGCCCTCAGCAGCCCTACTGGGACCCAGCAGATACCTTCCAAGCGAAGCACTCGGAAGGGCTCGCTGCTGTCAGTCACACACAGTTAGCGGGTAAAGGCTGACTAGTCCTGTAGGGCTGTGGATGGCTCTGGGATGCTGAGGAGGTGGTGCTCCACAGCTCCACCTTCAACCCCCAAGCCAAGACCTTCCCGCCCACTGGATAACTGCAAAAGAATCCATTTCCAGCTGTTCAGTGTCTAGGAGTCCTCTCTCCTAAACACTGATGGGCGTAAGAGACCTCTTTTTCTCTCCCTTGGCACCTCCCCCACTTTTTGTTTTTTTGTTTTTTGTTTTTTGTTTTTCGAGACAGGGTTTCTCTGTAGCTTTGGAGCCTGTCCTGGAACTAGCTCTTGTAGACCAGGCTGGTCTCGAACTCACAGAGATCCGCCTGCCTCTGCCTCCCGAGTGCTGGGATTAAAGGCTTGCGCCACCGGTGCCCGGCTCCACCTCCCCCACTTTTAAGGCACAATTGACAAAAACAAAACAAAGAAGAAACAACAACAACCTCAACTCTCAGCAGTATATGTCCCAGCCACCAACACAGCCAGGCATGGGGTGCACACTTGCAATCCCAGTACTCAGGGGATGAGGCAGAAGGATTAATATAAGTTCAAAAGCGAAATCGCCTTCCCTTTTGTTCACAAAGGCCTGTGTCTATAAGAATTTAGTTTATATGCTGGGCTTGGAGCTCAGTGCTAGAATGCTTGTCTTGTACATACTGGCCCTGGGATGGAACCCCACATGGCAAAAAGAAAAAAAAGGAAAGAAAGAAAGAAAGAAAGAAAGAAAGAAAGAAAGAAAGAAAGAAAAATATAAAGTCTTAGGCTTATGCCTTTTGGAGATTGTTCTTTATTATAAGACTTCAGTAAAGAATAAAATGTAGCTGGTATAGTATGATACACCTGTAACCTCAGAACTGAGGAGGCTAAGGCAGGGGGCTCTTGTATTCAAGGCTAGCCTAGGCTACATAGCAAGTTCTAGAATGGCTTAGGTCATATGGCGAAACCTTGTCTTAAAATAGAAAATAAATGAAACATTCTAAGTCTATCATTTTCTTCAGTGCTCATATTTTCAGTTCCCAACCCTATACATTCAAATACACACATGCATATACATGTGTCTGTCACAGAAACATATAATAACCCAATCACAAAAATTAGCACAAAACAGAATACATGAACATGAAAGAGGCGTGGAGCGTGCACCACTGTCAAGAACAAGGAAAATGACATTTGGTTCCCTTCTATTAAAGTGGATTTGCCCTTATATTCTTAAAACAGGTGATGATGGGTAGCAAATTATTTAATTGGATTTATTTAGAAACACCGATAACTCATATTTTTAATTGTAGGATTTTACAATATGCCAGAATTAGGTGCTTGGGTTTTAGTTTTTAAAATGCAGTTACAAACATAACTTTGGAGGTTGTATGAGTTACTTTGCTTCTGTCGTAAAATATCACGGCCAAAGGCAGCTTAAGAGTTTCCCTTGGCTCACAGCTCCAGAGTGGCAGAGAAGGCACAAGAGTAGAATACATCTCAGCCACACACAGTAAGCTGAGAGACTGGAACAGGAAGCAGGGCGAGACTATAAACTCTCAAAGCCCACCCCCAGTAACATAATTCCTCCAGCAAGGCTCCACTTCCTAAGGTGCCATAACCTCCCCCAAACAGCGCCCCTACTGGATACCAAGTGTTCCCCTACCTGAGCCTATGGGGGACACGGATCATATAAACCACTACAGAGGCCCACTGAACATGATTGGTACGAAATTTTTCCAAATTGCTTTAGAGAGCATCTAAGCAAAACTATCATTTTCATCTATTCTTACTCTTTGAAAGCTGGCCCTCTGTAAAAAGACACCCACATTCCATTTGTCATGCCAAGTGTTGGACTGATAACCTCAGCCATCCGTTTGATTAGCAGTGTGAATGTGCAAGGCGAGAATGGTAAACTTATATTTCAAGAGGACCACCTCAAAAATTCCACACAAAGGGCAAAAAGAGCACCCAGGCGGAGGGACCCTGGTCACGGCTATCCTGCTTTCTTCCTAGGTGGTAGGTAGCTTTTAACACTAATCCCTTCAGGGCGGAGAATGCAAGCATCATGGTGTGGGTACCTCCCTAGCTTCATTGGGGGCCAGGCTCACTAACCAGAGCAACCTGTAAGTGATAATGCCCCGCAGGTGTACCACCGTAGATTCCCCCGGACTGCTTGCAGAGATCACTGAAGGACCCAGTACCTTCTGAAAACAAAGTGTTCCCTGCGTTATTCTACTCCAGCAGGCCTGTTTTCTTTTGTTCTCTGCAAGCACCGGGCCCTGACCCCTGGAATATTGAATTTCATTTCTTCTCCTCTCCTTCCACCAGCTACTGGAAACCGGTTGCTACCCTCATCTGCTGGTTCCACCCCCCTGTTCATCTCCCGGTCATGGTGAATTTGCCTCTGCAAAAGCCTCGTATCAACTTCAATTATTTTTTTTAATATAAGATAATATTGATCTTGGCACCAGGGCTTGTCAGAAATGCTCCCCTCTGCTCTCCCCAAATGAACTTGCTGCTCCTAATTACACACTTCTCTTGCGCAGCGTCCTCAGCCCACGCTAATACAGTTATGAGAATTTCTTCCTTGCCCCTGCTGGATGATATCTAGCCATTATTCAGATGGGCCACAAGCCTTGCCAGGGCCTCTCACTACCTTTTTGTTTTGTTTTGTGTTTTTTTGAGCCCTCACTATCTTCTGATGGACCCTTGAAACATCTGTTTTGTTCAACATGTAGAGTTTTGCCCTCCACTCCCCAATATTGCTGGAATGGGGTACCAGATGTCTTGTTGGCTTAAGTTCTCCTTGACTCCATCATTTCCCTGGCTTGGGCACCCAGTTAGGTGTTGTTTCTATTGGGGCCCTCTCTCCTTCCTGCCTCCCTCAGAAGAAGGACCTGTGGGGTCTCCCAGGAGGAGGCTGCTCAGCACATCAGTAGCAGCACAGATCTGGACTTGAATCGTGGCTGTGCCAGATACCACATAAATGATTTAGAAGCCAATGCATTTCATCTTCTGCCTTCAGTGTCCCTACTTGGTAAACAAGAGCGTCCACTTGGTGTGCTTGCCCTGAGATTTAATGAAGATCACCCTTATAAAGTACTTTCTATAGTGTCTCACCATGGCAAATGCTCAATAGCCTGGCAGCTGGCAGCCTAAAAGGATATAGCCAAGAGAGCCGTCAAGACGTAAAGGGTTCTACTCCACTTAGTGCATTGCATTTACACAGCTCTCGTTCTGGCCAGCTTCTCTGAGCTCATATCTTACAAACATTATTTTTCGTCATATTAAAATGCCCTCTGGAAACCCATCAGGCGTAAGCAGTTCTGCGCACTGAAAACTTAAAGCAGTATTCGCTTTCCTCTGACTAGGCTAAACAAAATCATTTGTTTTATCCCTGAAATCTGAGTCTCTGTTTCAAAGGCTACGTTTTGTCAACTGCCCCTGAGATTTCTTTTCATCAGCTCATTCCCAGAGTCCCCAGCCTTTAGAAAGCCTGGGAGGCTCTGGGCATCGTGCATGTACTCAATTTTCAAAAAGCATTTGAGAAGGCTCAGCGTCGGGGTGGATGGTTCTCAGTTTTCAGCTTCGGTTCCTTTCGGCCTGAGGACCGTTTGGATCCGGGCCTAAGAACATAGTCACACGATGTCAGAGTATTAGTATGAAATAGGCGATGCCCTTCTTCCTGCGTCTTGACCTCACTTACAAAAAACACAGGAAAATAAATCTAATCTCCTCACACAGTTCCCTTGTGCTTCCCTGCAGCAGGAATGTTTTATGACTTCAAATTACATATTAGATGGGTTCCTACGGGAATCACATTGAAGATTTCTTTTCCAAAGTTGGCCTAATCACGAGGAAAGGGGTGTGATCATACTTTCTGTCTCATTTAAAAGGTTGCTTCTATCTTTGCACAAAAACAGCTTCCAAGTCTAGGGTGAGGACATTTCTCCTTTGCTTTGACGTGTTTGGGTGACGAGCTCACGTACGGTGGTAGGGTGTGTGTGGTGTAAATCACTGTCTCAAACCCTTCGCTTCTTATCATAGACTAGAGACGCAGGTTGGCTTTCAAGGGTGACAATGTAGTAACTCTGAAAAGCCTAACTGTAAGAAGGGGCCATCAGGTCGGGAGTACGCTCAACGCTGTAGCACTTGCTATGTTCAACATTTAGGAGGATGGGTTTTGTTCCCAGCAGCTCCTAGCCCCAGCCACCCTTAAGAATTATTAAAGTTTCATGTTTCCACTTGTGAACTGAAAACAAGAAAAGCACTCTGCAACTCATGCAAAACAAGAAGACACCCGAGAGACTGATTCCCAAGCCATAACTTCGAACATTCCCTTCGCTTCCCTCTGTCAAAACAACTTCCTCATGTAGCCCTTTGTGTCTGTGGGGTGTGTGTGCGCGCTCGGGTGTCAGCTGTCTGTACGTGGGGAAAATCTTTCCACTCTGAGGACAGCACTTGCCGTTTGCCTTGAGTTGACAGCCCCCGCCTTTTGCAACAAGCACATTTTTAAATCCTTCCTTTATTAATGTATACTATTCTGCTCTGTGCGTGCTTCTGGGCTTATGTGAGTGTGTGGGTGAGCATGTGCGTGTGACATATGTGGAAGGTTTCTTTCTAAAGCTCTTTCTAAAGCTCTCTTGCTTTTCTGAGACAGGTTCTCTTAGGGCATCTGAGGCTCACAGATTTGGCTGGCTGGCCAGTGACCCCGGGGGATCCTTCTGCCTCTGCTAAGACTGGAGAATCACACTTTCATTCCTTGGTTTTTGTGTACACCGTGAGGATAAGAACTCAGATCCCAGGTTTCTACGATAAGCATTTTAGTGGCCCAGCCTTCTTCACAGCCCCTTCATTTGCTTTGTCTGTAGCATCCATTGTTGGAGGGCTGGAGAGCTGGGAAGCCCCTCATAATATGTTATAGTGTCAGGTTTTCTGAAAAGAAATTAAAAGTGATGTTCTCCCTTAACTTCGCAGAGTTCCTTCACCTCTACCCTGGTCTTATTGAGAACGTAACAGATACAGAGATGGGAAATCCCGTAGTTCCTTCAAAGTTTTCAAGGCAACAGTCCTTCCTTTGCTCAAGGTGAGGGACTCTCAGCATACTGAATAAGATTAAAAACACAAATCCATTTTCCAAATGACAAAACAATGACATTTTAACAGCCTTCTCTTCCTCCAGAACAGAAAATTGAGGAGTGACTTCATTTACGTTCACACATATTACTTTTTTTTTTGTCCTTTGAATTCAAAAGACATAATTGCTTTCTGGCTATGCAAACGTGGCTCATTTTGGCCTATCCAAAAATAATAAATCAGGCCTTGGAAAGCTTTTGGAAACCTTGAAGAGAGCTGCATTTGTTCGATTCTCATGACTAAGTCTCCTCAGCTAAAACAAAGTGAGAACATTATGCAATTATTTAGAGGAAACTCGGGGCCTTTGGGACAGTCAATCATATTGCTCAGGCAAAACTGGACTTGGGGACCTGACATTTGCAGATAATTGTGCAACCCTCAGCTGGGCGAGCCAGTTCTGAGAGAGCCCCCACCTTCCAGTCCCTCTTCCCCGTTCTGCTTCATTTTGTTCCTTCTGATTAATAAGAAGAATAAATCAACCTGACTTTGGCTTGGCGCTTATGAGATACACTCGGAAAAATGTGCATGAATGCTGACTCAAAAACCTGAAGGGATCCTCTGCAGGCTCCTTCCTCATTCAAGAAACAAAGCAAAAACAGGCAATTCGGCAAACATGAGCTCAGACGCGAGAGCTCGGACCCAGATGTTATTGCATATAAATATTTATAAGGCCCATAAGGATCCTGGCAAAGCTCAATTTTGCTTCAGTTCGGCAAATGTTTCAAATTCAACCCCTTTGTCCTACGAAGCCTTGGGAAGATGGGATCTGGTAGAAGATGCGTTATTTGGGGGAGAGGATGGGAGCGTTCTTTTGTTTTATGAACTGCTTTTCATGAATGCGGAATTGTTGCTTTCAAGAGTCAAGTCGCAAGGACTTTTCCCAAGAAGCCAGGAGAAAGTGTGAAGAAGGGTGAAGGTGAATTCCAGAGTCACACACACAGTCAGAGGATGTGCTCCCCTGAGATCACACACACACACACACACACACAGACACACACACACACACACTTGGTCGGAGGATGTGCACCTCTGAGGCTGAGGAGGGAAGAATGGAAGCCAGCCTCCCTTTGTTCCTTCTCCATTTCAGTTGTGCGACAGCTCCAAGGTCACAAAACCTCAGTTTCGCCATCCATTAAGTGGGTGTGTAATTAGTGCATGATTGGTTTGTTTGTTTATTCATGGGTGCTGGCAATTGAATCCAGGCTACCACATCCGTAGCATCATTCAGACTTTTAGAAATCTCAGTTGAGCTCACCAGCAAGCACTCCTGAGAAAATAAAATCTGCAATCACATTTCAAATATCGGGGCTATTATCAATTCATTTGTGTTACAGTGTAAGGGTGCACACGAACCTCAGCATGTGTGTGGCGGTCGGAGGACAATTTGTGGGCGGCATCGGCTCTCTCCTTCCACCATGTGAGTCCCAGAGACAGAACTCAGGTCATCTGATTTGACAGGAAGTGCCCTATCTACAGAACCATCTCCCTGTCCGTTCCCCCAATATTTAAAACAACTGCTTGGTAACTTATAAAGGACCATCAATAACAAAATCTGTTGTGTGTACTAGAATTTAGTATTGAAACTTTTTAAAGCAATGTGATGATGGAGGTTCTTGATGACTCATTGGTTCTTCAGATCTGTAAAAACTGACAAACCCATTATTCACCATTGTCATCATCATCGTCATCACCATCATTAACATCATCAGCATCAGCATCATCATCATCATCACCATCATTACCACCATCATCATCGTCATCACCATCATTAACATCATCAGCATCAGCATCATCATCATCATCACCATCATTACCATCATCATCATCGTCATCACCATCATTAACATCATCATCAGCAGCAGCAGCATCACACCACCACCATCATCATCATCATCACCACCATTATTACCATCATCATCATCACCATCATCAGCGTCATCACCACCACCATCATCATTATCATCATCACCACCATCATTATCACCACCATCATTACCATCATCATCGTCATCACTGTATTTTTATTGTGGTGGAGGGATTGAACCTTGAACCGCAGGCTGAGTACATGTTCCAACCTACACCCCCCCCCCAGTGAAATCACTTTTTTCTTTCTTTGAAGTTTAAGCTCTTGGTCTCTCTTCTTATCTGCCTATCAGGGAAGCTATCTAGTTCTTAGTCCCCTCTCCAACACCCACTTTCCCCATCACCCCCCTCAGAGTTCATCCTAACTGTTGGTAGGGGCTTTAGGACACAGAGGGACAGCAGTTAGACCACTTTGGAGGAGGGGCGATGTAAGGGACCATGGTTAAGACTTAACAGACAGCAAAGACCCAATACATAAGGCTGCCATTTTGAAATTATTTTAAACCATGTGTTTTATGACATAAGAAATGGAATGCCTGCAAGCCTTGCCCACCTATGAGCCAAACACCCTGTAATTTAAGATGGTTTATGCTATATTTGATTTGATTCATTTGTATATGGGAGTGAGAAGCAGCTTGGCTTTCTCCAACGATTAAGTCCAAATCAGTGGAATAATTCCTGCACGCTCGGGAGAGTCCTGATAACCTTCAGTACCAAGTGGCTGTGGATGGGTTGTAGGAGCTTTCTGTTCCTCAGGACAAGGTCTTCCTGCTGCTGAGAGCTCAAGAAAGAATGGTCCATGGTCTTCCACAGCTCCTGGCCTGCTGCTTTCTCCGCAAACTCTCCAGCAGGTCTGTGTCAGTTCCATTGTCACCGCTCAGCCCTCTGGCCCTTAAAACACAGGTCTTCCGGGGAGGGGAGGGCAGACTTCATCTGCAGGAACATCTGGCAAACTCTCCAAGATCCTTACCTGGTTTCCATGCTTAACTTCTGTGTAAAGATTTTTATCAAGGACCCTGGCGGCTGGACGTCACAATGTAATCACAAAATCAATCCACATAGACCGACTGGACATAGACTCGGTAAGAAATCATCCCACAAGGTCAGACACTTAATTAAGGTGCTCTCCTTCACCCGCTGCCGGCCCCCATTGATTCTTTGTTTTGCCTAACAGATGTACTGCTCAAGTGGACAAGCCTTGCCCCACCTGGGATCATCTTCAGAGCTTTACAGTTTAGTAGGAAAACCACCAGGGGGCATTCGTGTACTATCCCAATCCCTAGGGACTGGCCCAACCCCAAGGAGACAGCTAACCCACCCCGTATAATCTACTTGGCTGTGTTCTATTTGCTAAGCTTCAAGATTCCTCCTTTAGCTCGGAGCATCCCTTGAGATAATCAGAGACTCCTCTCTCTCCAACACGAGCACCTTAGTGAGCAGTAGCATAGATGCCATCACTTCTAGACAAGGCCTAGGAGATCTTTCTGCAGGAAAGAGATGTTCTATTGACAACTTTGAGGGCCAGAATCTTTAAATTTGTAAACATGTAAGCACCTTATTAAAGGTGACAACCTGCCACCTCTCAGTGCCATGGAGTGTGATTTGCATAGCCATTGCCCAACCTTGATGGGCCAAGCTCATCTTTTATGATTGTGGGCCATCGCCTCTCAAGTCACCGAACCCTGCTGTGTGTCTTTTGTGTACCGGGTCTTGAACTGGAGGAAAGAACCAACAAAGCAGGACATTACAGGCAGGAAGTTTGTACAAAGCTAAGGAGGCTTCCAAACTAAGACCAGATATCAGGCTCTGCCTTGAAAGGTAGTTGTTCTGGTTCGTGGCATCTGAGAGGACCAAGGTCTGAGTGTTTGAAATCCTGCATACCAAGGGACAATTCCATCCCACCCCCAAGAACAAATAGAGCTTTCAGAGTTCAGTTTGAGTGTCTACCATGCACCAGTGCATCCGAAATCATGCAGGTTGTGGCAGCGTTCACCTGGTATGGTGGGCACAAAAGCCTTGAGTCCAGCAGCAGAGGGAGATCTGTCTAATCTTGGCCCACGCAGATGAGACACCCTCTGCATGCTTGTTTGAATTGGGTTTTCACAAACTGCCAAGGTTTGATGACCTGGCAGACAGCTTGAAGGCCCAGCCTCGGGTGTTTACAAGTTGTCTTTGCTCCCCAGAAAGGAATGCCAACCAAGTATGACTCAAAGAAGGGTCTTCTGAAGAAAGGGACACATGGTCCTCTCCAGACCTTTGCTGTCTGTGGGGTTTGTCTCAGCTAGGGCTGATGTTTCTGACAAGGCCCTTGATGCCATAAATTGAGTGAGTGTCACCCAAAGACTCAGAAATGAAAGAAATAGGAAAGTTTTAAGATTTTTTAAAATTATACACATGTGTGTCTAGGTATGGGTTCACACCCAGTATGTCTCTGTGGCACATGCACAGAGTCCAAAATAGAGTGTCAGATCCCCTGGAATCTGAGTTTTAGGCCATTGTGATGCCCAGCATGAGTCTTAAGAATTAAGCTTAGGAACTCTGCAGGAGCAGTGTGTCCTCTAAGCCCTTGAACCATATCTTCAACCTTGATATTTTTCCCCTAAACTATACTAATCACCTGAACATGTTTTACCTGATTACCAGAAATTTCCTTCCCTCCCCCCCTCCCCCCGCTTTCTGATTTTCCCAGGATGGAGTTGAGCGGTGTAACAGGGATGTTGAAGGAAATGCCACCCTAGAGTCCTCTGCATATGAAGATCACAAGGCCCTCACTGTGAGACTGCCGGAAGAGGAAATGAGCTCTTGGGCTCAGCAGCACTCACAAACCCTCTCTAGGGTCTTCCCTTTGTGAGACCTCCTTTCAGGCAGACTTCCTGAGTCTTCTCACCCCCTGAGGAGTATTTTATCCACTCAGGTGCAGAAGGGTTGGCTGTCCTACTGGACAAAGCCTGGAGTCATCTGAGCCGAGGAGTGTCTTGATTAGCTTAGAAGGGTCCAGCCTACTGTGGGTGGCACCATTCCCTGAGCAAGTAGTCCTGAGCTGTACGAGAAAGCTAGCCAGCAAAGTAAAAACTGGCCCATGAGCCAACAAAGAAAGTCCCCTGTGGTTTCTTCTGCTTGTGCTTCCTTCGTTGGAGTGAGTTTCTTAGTCAGAGGTAATAGGAGATGGAAAAGCAAGCAAACCTGCCCTGCCTGCTCCAGCTTCCCTCCTGAATTCAGGCCATGATGAAGTATGATCTAGAAGCTTAGAGAAGCCCTCTCTTCCTCTCAATTGCTTTTGCTCATGGTACTTGTTAATGCAAGAGATGAAAGTAGAACAGGTGTTGTAGGAGATTTGCTCGCTGTCCCCCGAAACTGTCAAACAACTGAACCTTGATTCAGAGGACAGAGTCTGCGCCCAGCTCTCCGAAATAAGCCATAGAGGTTTTTTGGTGGATTTAGATAGGGAGAGGGGTACACTGGGAGAAAGGAGATGGGGCTTGGGAATTTCGCAGGCATTTATGAATCTTGGAAAAGCAGAGGTAAGTCTGCTGGACTTTTCTTAGTCCCTTTTTGGATCTACCAGGTTCACATCTACTGACTCCCAAGTTTTTATTATCAATAGAATAATGAACTAATCATTACAAATGGGGAAACCCTTTGCTAGTCTCCCAATGTTCCCTGCAGAATAGTCTGCTTGGTAGGAAACAGTCAACTGATGCACAGACTTCTTCCTGGATAAAGGGAGCAGGCTTGGGAGGCTGCTGAAATTCAGGAGAAACCTAACAAGACACAAGAGACCCCCCTCAGGTTTTATATAAGCAGCCAACAGTGGCAGGTGAGGAGGACTCTTCAGTGAGATTAGCAGCCAAAAGGCCCTGCAGGCATCTACAGTGCTGCAGCCCTGTGAACTCTCAGGAATGTTGGCTATTGACACATCAGAGACTTGTTTATGCTCCTGTAACTAACCCCTCCCCTGTGGTCCTGTGACTAACCCCAATAAACTCGTTGATTCCCCAAACTGGATTTGATGAAGTCATTCCGTGATCCATCACCCGGGCCGTCCTTGGGTTGACAAATGCTTTCTCAGGAAAAAGGAAAGAGGGATGGAGAAACAACAGTGTAAGCAGAGATTGTGTGTTAATTTCCCAGCCACCCAGACTTGAATAATCACACAGAAACTATATTAATTACAACACTGTTTGGCCAATAGCTTAGGCATATTCCTAGCTCGCTATTACATCTTAAATTAACCCATTTATATTAATCTGCATGTTACCATGAGACTGTAGCCTACTGGCAAGGTTCTAATGTCCTTCTCCTTTGGCAGTTACATGCTGTCTCTCTGTTTCTGCCTACTCTCTCTATATATTTCTGTTCAAATTTCTCACCTGACTTAACTCTGTTAAGTCAATGACCAAAACAGCTTTATTCATTAACTAATAAAAGCAACACATATATAGAAGGACCTCCCACATCACAACAGAGACAAGTTTCTAGCTGCAATATAGGGGTCAAGTACCTCCAGTGGCCATGAAGGTGATATACAAGACATCATACCAGTGCATCCTACAGCATGCTCTACATGGGGGGTGCCATAGCCATTAAATGGACCAGGCAGAGTCTGGGACCCAGTAGACTAATGGGGCACTGAAAAACGGTTCTATATTCTATTAAAATCAAAGGAAATCATGAACATAACGATGAACTTAGCCTGGATATTTGTCTTATGTCGACATGTTCATTAAAAGAAGATCCGCTGATTTTTTTTTATGAAGGAACCCATGAAAACAATGCCCAAGGCCTATGAAGGTCGAGTGGCTCTACCATGATGGCTAAGGATTGAGCAGTTGTTGCTTATAAGATTTTACACAGACAAAATACATTTCAGCTCTGAAGTTCATGCACTGAAACTCATGGTCACAAAGAAATCTAACATCTCAGGGTATAGGCATCAAAGAAAAATGATAACATAGTGTCTTTAAAAGAAAAGGGGAAAAATAAAGACATGCATGACAGCCTCCCCTTCAAAGACCTGGTGCCTGGCATGTTCCTGCCCCAGCTTCGAGCCCATGTGTTGAGGGTTGGTCCTCCCTGCCGGAGTATTCAACAGTGCAGACCCCTTGGGTTCTCAGCTCACCAATGAGCTAATACATTGAATTCACAGCCTCATGAGACACTGGGAGGTGACAGAAAGTTTTAGAAGGGCCTAGCTGGAAGAAGTATGTTGCTTAGGAGTCCTCAAAGAATGTATTTTGTTTCCAGTCCTATCCTCTCTTCCTCTGTCTGACAAAGTCACCATGCCCATTCGGTAACCAGCTTCTCTTCCTCCTATGGTCATGCTCTGCCTGGACTCTGTTCACACAATGGAAACAGCCAATCATAGACCAAGACCATGAGCCAGTACTCCAGCTTTTCCTTCTTTTAAGGTGCTTTATTGGTCATTTTGTCACAGCAATGGAAAAGTGGCAAATACAGACTCCAAAGAGCACCCTTTGGGTTCCATATCTTGGAATCAATAGAATCTAATATTGAGAAAGTAGCCTATGTGTATGTGTGTGTGTGAGGAACCAGTAGCATGTGACAGAAACCCCAATGCCGTAAGGGCAGAGGAGTCAGGCCAGTCTGTGGAGCCTGGGACTCAAGGAGTGAGGCCCAGATGGTACCTGTTCTCAAAGCACTTCAAAACACAGTTTTGGATTTAAGGGCCTTTCAAAGCCTCCATAAGGACTAGTTGGAATGAGATGGGGCAGTTTGGTTAACGCAGGTAAAGGCTGACACTAGACAGTGACTTGAGCTTCCAAAGGATCAACTCCTACCTGGGACCTAAAGTTCAACAGCGACATTTCTCAATCCACCCCCCCCCCCACACACACACATGAATCATCCTTGGACAGTGTTCTCCAAAGACCTCGAGGTCCGCCCAGTATTTGGCCCTGTGCTCACCAAATCCACATTCTTACAGATTGTCCAGTTTTACAGATGTTTGTGCTGACCGCTCTGTGCTTTGCTGCAATAACCTGGAGCTGCTTCCCAGGGGCATGCATCCTTTCCCCAAGTTCATGCAGAAGCACTGTCCCCGAAGATCAGCAGATCCAGAGCATCCTCTGAAGAAATGGGGGAAGAGTAATCATGGTTCAGACAAGACTCAGGCAAGGCTCTCCATATAGAGTAACTTTCAGAAAGGGGAAGCTGTGCATCAGGTTGCAAGGGAAAGGATACAGGGCTTATCCACACAGCGTGTTTACATTTTTCAGCAGAGCTCTGAGACCCTGTCCCCCAAGGGCTCAGGAATGTTCCTGCTGACCTTCAAGCTGAGATGAAGGCCTAGATGAGTCAACCAGTCTCTGAGAAATGCCTGCCCACTCCATAGTTAGGTAGAAAAGTTTGACCATTGGGAATGCATAATGACCCCAAAGCTGCAAAAGAGAGGTCACAGCCCTACCGCAAACCTACTTTAGTCTATGTAATTTCATTAGTGCTCAAAATCACAAGGGTACAAGGCATCAGTATTATTTATTTGCTTGTTTATGCATTTATTTTAGAAAGTTAAAGGATTAGCCTGGCAGTGGTGGTGCACTCCTTTAATCCCAGCATGGGGGAGGGGATGCAGGGGGGTGGAACTTAAAGGCAGGCAGGCAGATCTCTGAGTTTGAGACCAGCCTGGTCTACAGAGGAGTTCAGGACAGCCAAGCCTACAAAAAGAACTCTGTCCTTAAAAACCAAGAGGAAGAAGAAGATGATGAAGAAGAAAGTTAAAGGATTAAGGAGTTTTCTGATGATCAACTAATGTCGTAGTATCAGAGTTTTATATGTCTAATCCTCTCCAGGATCCTGCAAGAGTGTTTTATTATCTTCATTTAAATGTAGAAAAATCAAGAGACTGAGCTCAGACCTGAGGCCACAACTCATTCGGGAAATGTTAGGCTTCACCTGGTGCAGAGCACTGGGTGACTCAGAGGCCAAGTGGAGAAAGCTTGATTCACAGAAAGAAACTCCTAAAGGTCTTAGCCAAAACAATTCTGTATTATAAAGGGGGGGAAAAGCGGAAACACAGTTCAGTGAATCGTTGGGTTTTCTGTGCTAACAGATTGAATTCTATGTAATATTACTAACCAGGGGAGTGGTTAGTAATAGCTTAGAAAGATGATTGATGTACATAGGCTTGTTTTATTAATTAAGCGGGCCTGGACTCTATGTTAGTGGCAGGAAATACATGCCCTGGAGGAGACATTCAAAAGGAACCTTTGGATTTATGTGCAATATAGACAGAAGAATCTAGAAGGTGGGAGGTGGGGTCCATCTCTGTGACAGGGCCTAGAATCCAGTTAATATAAGTGACTTCTATAACCAGTACTGTTCCCAGCCACACACCAGCTGGGCGATGTGGAATAGATATGGGAAGTCATTATAATCGAAAAAAAAAAAAAAAAAAAAAAAAAAAAAACTCTGGACCTGCTCGCTTTGCAACAACCTGTCCCAGCATTGCATTCTCGCACCCTTCCCCCCACCCTCGGTTCTGGGGGCCAGGCCGGCTTGCCAGCACACTGTTTGCACCAAGTCCCTGCCTGCCCCAGCTGCTCTGTCGCCTCTCCCCGCCGAGCATGCTGATGCTGCGGGGGCCTGAAGTCCCCCTCCAGCTGGAAGCTGCCCTGGCTGACCCTCAGCTGCCCTGTCCGTGTCTGTTCTAGAGACTAGCCTCAGGGGCAATCCTGTCTTCAACAGCCCCGCCTCTTCTCTTCCAGAGGTCACAGGAGACTGAGCCCTGAGTGCGCCGCATCTTAGAGAGATTTTAATGAAACAGCTTTTCTATTTATTTGTGTTGCTGCCTCTGTTGCCTGGGGCCAAGGCACCAGTACCGGGCGGGGGTGTGGGGGGGGGAGGCTGAGGGCTGGGGGAGGGGACTCTTGCAGACCACATGCTCTCTTGCCAATCACCTAGCCCCTACACTGACCCTGACCTGCACCAATCCGGTATCCTTTCCCAGTTGTCTTAGACCTATGGTAATCCTGCGAGGGTCAGGGATCGGGGCGGTGGGGAGGGGTGCTGGGCGTGTGGATAATAAACAGTTTGTCCCCTGTAAGCCGCACTAAGAGTGGACTGTTTTTCCAAGAGGCTGGGGATTCCACCAGAAGAGAAACAAAGGGTTAGCAATCTTAGGAGATCTGATTAATACAAAGCCCCTGTACACACCCTGACTTGAGCTTCCCCGCATGCCTGCCCTCAGTACCACAGCAGCTGGACAGGCAGGTGGGGAAAGGCTTCCACCGCGCCCCGTGGGAGGCAGCTCCCACCTGGCTTGCCAGTCTACAGCACCTACTGATGTGTTTAAATTGTGCACGTAAGAAAAATTTATTTTTGTGCGTGGGTGTTTGGTCTGCGTGCATGTGTGGGCAACACATGTGTGCCTGCTGCCCGGAAGAGGGTATCTTGATTGTGACTCTCTTCACTCGAATTTAGAAAGGAAAGAAAGCCAGATATGATGGCGCACACTGGCGATCCCAGCATGGGGGAGATGTAGGCAGGAAGATGGAGAATTCCAGACCTACCTAATGAGCCCTGAGGCTCCCCTCAGTCACATAGTGAGACTCCGTCTGAAAAACGAACAGAAAATGAACTGACTAAATAAATAAATGAATGGAAAGATCACATCAGGGTAAAAGAGAAACATTTTTAAAGAGTTTGCTGGACTGGGGATGTGTCTAATGACGGGATGTTTGCCCAGCACATGGGAAGTCATGGGTTCCTTCTCCAGAATGAGCAAAGGACATCTGGAGGAAGGGACATTTGTTGAGATAAAACTTACATATGATATTTAACCCTTTCAGATGTGGGACATGGAGGCAGGTGCCTATCTGGGTAACATCCACAGTTAAGCTTCCAGCTTCTTTCCCCTCAAATTCCCTGTGTCCCCTTGTCATGAGGGGTGTGCACCACATGCATATAGTTTCCTCAGAGGCCTGAAGAGGACATCTAACATCTAAGCCTTTGGAACTGGAGTTACAGAGGGTTGTGAGACACCACGTCGATGCTGAGAACTGAGCCTGAGTCTTCTCCAAGATTGCTCCAGTCCCTTGGTATGGGGCTTCTTAAAAGGAAGGTACAAAACAACCCAGAAAGCAGGAAACAGCCAACAAGCACAGCCTGTATGTATCCCAGTTAAAGTCAGAACAAGGACTTCAGGGAGAAGAGGCTGTGCCATAATCCATCTGTCTCCTCGGAAGCTGGTGTTGGATGAAACATGCTTACCAAGTGACACAAAGGACCTCCGGTCTTATCTGTCACCTCATTGCTGTGTGCCTGTTGTGTGCAGGTGAGAAGGGCCCGTCCCTACTCCCGTAGAGCCCCTGGTAGGATAGGCAGTAGGTGGCACACAAGAAAGTGTCCGTTTGGACAGTCCTGCAGCTGTCCTGCAGCTAGCTCTCCCACCCTACGTACAGGCATTACGAGTACATTAGGACCGCCCTCTGCCGTGTCTACCCTTAGCCCAGTTATTGATTCGGATTACAGGGAAGCGAAGGCCAGCCCCTCCTGACCTCCTTCAGCGGCCGGAAGTCATTCTGTCCCGTATTTACCTTTCATCCTCAAACTCGAGCCTGGTGCCTTTTAAAAATCACCTCGCTGGCCTAAGCACTGAAGATTTCCAGCAGGGACCAACAGCAGCAAGGCTTTGCTTCTGTCTGGAACAGCACAGGAGCTGGATTGTGATGAACACAATGTTAGCTCCGCTTCCCGCTGGAGCGTCCCCATGAGAAAATGATGCGTTTAGCTAGGCACCATTTCTGCTGGCCTAGATTCACAACGGTGATGGTGCCACTGGGTACTCAGGGCACAAACTAGATGCTTTGGCTCAATGGGGCCAACAGCCCCGTGGATGCTACTAGCTGGTGGGGGTAGGGGTGTGAACAAGCAGAGCATGGTGCCAGGTGTCTAACGCATCTTGGGAAAGAGCAACCGCTCTTGAAAATTGAAAAGGCGGTGCTGACGTGTGCAGATCTAGGGTCCACACCAGGAGCACAGGACTGACATCTTAGGTTTCTCCTGAGTCCTGTCAGGTCAGTCACAAGCTGAGAGGGTGCGGACAGAGGGCCCAGTGAAGTCGGCGGTCCCACCAGGGTGCCCAGTGTAGTTGGTGGTCTCACCTCAGGTCGTATCAATTTCAGCTGCTTTTACTGAATAGCTTCTCAGTGCTGGGCGTGCTGCTCTCGCCTGGGGGCTATCAAAAGAGGACATTTTCTTTGTTTGGCTTCTGTTCCTGAATTCCTTTGGGGAACCAGTTTTCTGTTTCCAGAAGGTCCCTCTATGGGCTTTCACCATAGCCTGTACCTTCTTAGTCAAGAGGAAGCCTTGTCTGTGAACAACCATTCAACCACTTCCTTTCTGTGGGTTTGAAGCAGTCACATGACCTGGGCTGAATCTACTACAGACTTGCTTAGATTTTAAATTGGGGATGTTTTGGTGTGGTGGCTTTATAGAGGATGGGGGTTACGATACTGGGTTGCATTTCTCAGGGTGAAACATGCTTTCTGGTGTTTTTAGAAATGGTCTTTCCTCTCAGAAGGCCTGGAGGGCAGAAGGAAGAGGGGAGCCCTTTATAACATTCACTTCCTTGGTTGACTTTTTCAGTTAGATTATCGAGCGGAGCCTAGCTTTGTTAGCTGGAAGGGCTTCAGATACAGGCTTGATCTCTTTTAAACCAAAGCTCTTAGGAACCGTCTGGAAATTCATTCTCCTGGATGGCCTACCTGCCTACAAATTTGACTTGCTCAGTCAGGCAGTTCCACACCAGGAGGGGTGGGTGTGTTTGTATTCTGCTTTCTAGTTGAATCATGGCTCATTCATAACAGACAGGGTTCTTCCTTTGGAATATCATGATGGTCTATTTTTTTTTATCACATTATATGAGAACTTCTTAATTATACCCCCAGTCTCATCATCACCCAGGGTTCCAACAAGAAACAAATGCACAAAAGGATTTGTGCGTGGATATTCGGAGCTGATTTATTAATTATTTAAGTCTTATAATTTGAGATAAAGATCTGGAAACTAACAAAAACCCTGGGCAATGTGTCTGGATAGACATTTCTCTAAAGAAGACACGCAGGTGAGCAAGGAGTACCTAAGAAGACCATCAACAGCTCCTCGCAATATAAAGTCAGAACCAAATGGGGAGCATCCATTGCTGAAACAATCAGGCAACAGACAGAGCAAGTGCCGGCAAGGGTGTAGAGAAATGGGACCCACGGCTGTACACCGTTGGTGCAGATGCCAAATGTTACGGCTACTTAAGAAAGCAGTCCGGCAGTACCATCAGACCCTACATATGGAGTTA
This sequence comes from Arvicola amphibius, assembly GCF_903992535.2. NCBI lineage: Eukaryota > Metazoa > Chordata > Mammalia > Rodentia > Cricetidae > Arvicola > Arvicola amphibius. The sequence goes on along the minus strand of NC_052057.2, from coordinate 22,864,250 downwards.
CAGGCTTCACCAATACCATTCCTTAGGGATGAATGTCCAAGAGAAACAAGAGCACATTTCTACACAAGAACTAGAAATTAATACCTATGGCAGCATTTATTCATAGACACTTAAAGGTGGAAAGAGCCCCGAATGCTTACCAAGTGATGGATACGTAAACAGAATCAGCTGGACACATACCTGTACATCCGTTGTAAGGCTATTAGTCCACAAAAGCAGTGCCATACTACAGGATGAACGCCCTTCAAAAGCATTACACTAAGAAGTCAGACATGAGGATCATGTGTTGCTGGAGGACATTTCATAGAAATGTCCAGAATAGGAAAATCCATGGAGACCAACAGTAGATTTCCAGGGTCTGGGGCAGGGTAGGTATAGAGAGTGACAACCAACCCACACAGGGCTGTGGTTTGCTAGGGCGTCTCATGTGTGGAAGACTTGAAGCTCAGGTGATAATGATGTTCGGAGAAGCTGTGGATTTTGGCTGATGGGGCCTGGCTGGAAGAAGAGCGAGTCCTCACGAGCTACACTGCTCTGGCCCCTTCCATCCTTGCATCTGCTTTCCAGCTGCCCACGGTGAGCAGCATGGCTACTTCCCTGAGAACAAGAGAGCCAGACAACTGTGGACAAACCTTAAGTGTGTGTGTGTGTGTGTGTGTGTGTGTGTGTGTGTGTGTATTCCAAGACAGGGTTTCTATGTGTGGCCCTAGCTGTCCTGGTGCTCCCTACATACACTAGGCTGGCCTCAAACTCAGAGATCCACCTGCCTCTGCCTCCTGAGTGCTGGGATTAAAAGCCTGTGCCTCCATGACTGGCTCCAAAATAGATCTTTTCTTCAGACACTTGTCACAGGATAGACACTTCTGATGGATGCGGTTTGTTTGGAGATAGTGAAAACATAAAATTTGATAGTTATAGTTAGTACTTTTTTTTTTAAAGTAGAGTTTCCTTATGTGGCCTAGGCTGGCTAAAATCTCAGGATGCTTTTACCTCATCCTCTGGTTACAGATGCGTCACTCCAGTTAAAAGTTTATTTAAGTAAAGATTGTACTTAATTCTTTAAAGATCTCATTCCCTCCCTCTCTTTAACACACACTCACTCATACACACACACACACACACACGCACACCATACACAGTCATGCACACTCACATACTCATACACACACTCAATACACACATACACACATACACACACACTCACATACACCCCACATGCTCATATACACACATAAACACACTCACACACACCACACACACTCACACTCCACATGCTCATACACACACACATAAACACACACACACACACACACACACACCACATACAGATACAGATAAAAGGAAAATGAGAAAAGAATCCTGGAGGAAGAAGAGAGGCTTTTAATGGAAAAGAAATGGGGGAAAGGAAACAATCGTTTGTTCTGCCAAGGACGAATGTCTCTAGGAGAAGTGTAATGCTACCATTCATGACATGAGTGACTCCAGCAGGTCCTCTGGCCAGCGGAAGACCTTGGCAGATGAGAGACAGACAGATACACCCTGCACAGAGAGCCTGAGTATATTTAGTGGAGAGTGGAGGGAAAGGAAAGTGAGAGAGAAAGAGAAGAAGGAAGGGGGTGGGGAGTAGGGGGAGAGGCAGAAGATGTCTCTTCAGAAGAAGGACAGAGAGAAAGAGAGAGAGAGAGACAAAGAGAGAGAGAGAGACAGAGAGACAGAGAGAGAGAGAGAGAGAGAGAGAGAGAGAGAGAGAGAGAGAGAGAGAGGCAGGGAGGGAGGGAGGGAGGGAGAGAGAGAGAGAGAGAGGGAGAGAGGGAGGGAGGGGAGGCCAGAGATCTGCTTGTCTCTGTGGGAAAGGGGGAGATTGGGAGTGGGCAAGGCTTGTCTCTTAAAGGGACAGGATACCCAGGTGACAGGGCAGGCCAGCAGATTTAATACAACATTCTGCCTTTCTCTTATAATAAAAAGGCGAGGAGCTGGGCGTGACAGGTTAAGGGGATGCTGGGATCGGGATGTGGGCATCTAGTACTTAAGACTGCTTCCTGCTGGTTTGTGGATGTCCGATTCTTGGGGGACCTGAGAAAGCAAGGTGCTGATTACGTCCTGGGGAATCTGGTTGCTTTGCTTCTGTTCAGGATTTGTGGTATAGAACTATCCAGTGTCTCTTGGATCTGGCAAGGTGTTGGCAGAGCAGATGATGAGGTTAGGTTTAGGAAGAAAACATTTTTCTTTATGTCCTGGTAATTGAGGAGGAGATCGGGGAATTGGGAGGGGGTGTGTGTCTGACCTGTTTAAGGAAAAATCCTTCAGTTTGGCTTCAGAGAACTCACAAGAATTCTTTAAGTTTATAAAACATAAGTTTTAAACATATACATTGTATAAACAGCAGCATATTTATGCCAAAATGACTGTGACTGATGTTTTTGCACAATGAAAAGTATTTTTAGAAAATGACCAAATAGAGTTTAAAATCTTGATCTTCCAGTAGTGGTGGCAGTAGTATTCTGCCAGAGTTTGATTAATAGCTCATCAGCATTTGATTGATAATGTTAAGACTATGAACAGTAGCATAATAAGAGAAAAATTTGGTAATTTGAATTTGTCCTCAGATTTTTATAACTAGCAGGTGCACACCTTAATAACTTGCATTTGTATATCTTAAAACACCTTTTATTTAGAACATGGTAAGGAGTTATACCGAAATCTGTTTGGTGAGGTTGTCCATTTTAAACTGGCGAAGCCTCTCAGCTGTTAAACTGCATCCGAGATCTTTGAGAAGGATAAAATTTTACTTGAGTTATTGATTAAAAAAAGTGACAGAGAATGTACTCGATTGGCTACCCAGAGCCACTTCTCAGGGTCCTCCATGGTCATTGAGGGAAGGGGCATCAGGTCTATATCTGCCTTCTATTAGCGCAGGGCTTCAGAAGATCTTGTGTGTTAGGAATCTGTAGGAGACAAGCCTACCTGCCCTGAGATGCTAGGCAATTGATTCCAGCAATTCTAACTGCTGTCTGGAGAACTTCAGGAGTTTAGAGGAAAGGCAGTTTTCCCCCAGTGGTTAGCACTTTCGCTTGATGAAGCGAACTGCGGATGGACTTTGTTCTGTGCCCATCTGTCTTCTGTCTTCTTTGGAGGAAATAGAGTGCTGCCGCTAGGAGCCAACCTGTCTCTCTGTTATGAAAAGCCTTTTAATAATTAAACATTTAAATACCATATTCCCCAGATCTCTGAGCACTTGAGGGTTGTTTATCGGGTACAGATAAGTTATGACTACAGTATAGAATCTGTCTGGAGAATTAGGTCCAAGTTTGACTATATTGGTTTTTAAGTTAACAGATGAGATTTATACTTGTGAAAGACAAAGTAGAAAAAGCTGTTTGCAATAGAAGTTTTAATGGCAGAACTGAAAATAGTGGAGAACAGCTTACAGGGAAGGCTGGGGGTTAGCTTTTGTCAATCTGAAATACATTTTAAAACCTTAAATTTTTACCATTATATAGAATATATTTTAAAGCAGAGTTGGATTACCTATGCAGCATGTTGTAACAGATTTAAAAGTATATATCAATTTAAAACATTTGAGACTTATTGTTTTCTTAGTCTGAAACGAGATACAATGAACAGCGCTCCTTAGAACTGGGACTACATAAAACATTTTTTTAAACAGTGAGTACATGCACATATATACACAGTTGAATTTAAGTTTCATGCACATATACACACAGAGTTAAAGTTAACTTATGTTCACAAAGTTAACTCAAAAGTCACGAGCATGTGCATACACATATATTAAACAAGAGCTGGGTGAAGTGGATGCTCTGGTGGGCCCTATCGAAAGCATGCCACTGTGTAAAACATACATGTAACAGAGTCAGTAAGAGGAATGTAGAGACAAAAACGTATGCAAATGCTGAGATGAGGCAAGGAGTACCTCAGTAAAGATGGCGGCGTTTGTACTTGACCTGCCCTCAGTAAAGATGGTTATCAGCTCTGCCCTTTGTCAAGATGGCGGCAGTTACATGTTGCATGGAGAAACCACGTTTTCAGAGCCGTGGCAGGAATTTTAAATGGATACAAATAACAAGAGAGATATAGAGAGAAAAGTAGATCAGAAATTTAAAATAGAATCACATCTGTGTGGCCACACCATTTACAGACTGTTTCACACATGAGGCAGCCCCATGGAAGGAAAAGCAGACAGGCATGACATACCAGCAGGACAGAGTTTAGCAAGACTGGATAGAAACATTTCCATCTGCCTGTTTGCTGATAGAAATTAGAAAGCTCCCACTTTGGGTTGTTATTTAAAGGGTACGTTGGCAATGGCAGTAAGGTTAGGAATCTGTAAGTAAGACTTAAGCTTCGAGGTTTTAGAGTCTGTAAAGACATGGTGGCCGGGGGCGGGGGGGGGGGGGCGAGGTTGGACTGATAGTATTGGAAAGTTTTATTCTCATGGCCAAGGATGGGAGAAAGATGGGACCCCCAAGACTAAGCTGTCTACAAACATCTTTGAGACAGAGTGAGGGTTGACTCGCTAAGCTACGACTCACAAGCTCAGAGGGTAGGGACAGGGCCACTTTGAGTGGCTGAGGAACTATAATCCTACAGGAGAAATGAGATCTCAGTCCTTAGCCCCAGGGAATTAGCAGAGATGAGTCTCAGCGAAAGCTGACTTAGAGAAGGGGACCTTACCATTTAGTTGGTGTTGTGTGCAGCGATGGAGTGGGTACAGGAAGTTGGGAAGTGGCACAGGTCCAGTGTCTTCATGTGCCTCAGCCTGCCCCCCCTGGGGGCGGGAGGGAACACAGAAAGAGTCTGGCCAAGCCACACACCAATGTTATCATTCATAACACGGGTGACCCTGGCAGATCCCCTGGTGGGCGGGAGACCTCTGTGGGTGAGAGATAGACAGGTATACCATGCAGAGAGAGTTTGGGTATAGTGGTAGTGGTGGGAATGAGAGGGGGGAGGGGAGATCTTCTTGCCTCTGCAGGAAGGGGGAGATTGAGAGTGGGTAGTGCTTGTCTCTTAAAGGGACAGGGTACCCAGGTGACAGGGAAGGCCAACAGATTTAGTACAACAATATGGACGTGTACTTAGATGCTAAAAGGCATAGGGACTAGGTCTGTACACAAGGGCACAGCCCAACTAGGACACGACTGCCCTCTGAGAGAGCTGTGCTGGCATCTCACACCACCAGAGCTCAGGCAGTATCACGGAGGAGGGTTGAGACAAGGTCCTTAGATGGAGCTGACTATGTATCTGGAGCCAAAGGGTCCCCACTGTGAGCAGGAGAGGAAAAGGCCAATAGCGCACTGGTACTGCAGCCAAATGATGAGGAAGGACCAAGCCCTGTCCCAAGCTATGAGATACTTTTTTGTCTGGTAAGTGGTTTGCCGAGAGCAGAGTCGGATCTAGAGATGTGAAACCATTTGATACCTCTCATTTGCTGCCCCCCTTTCCCACGAAGTGCTGTCCCCACGTTTCTTTCTTGGGTGCTCACCATTTTTATATCCACTCCCAAGAACTTTTCAGGCCTAGCAGCAGCATTTTCCCTGAGCCCACTGTCCAGAAGGGACATCCCATTGAGTCTAAAGTACCCCTGGTTCTTATGTCTTTGATGATATTTGTGCTCCTTCATAGCTATGGACACCACTGGACCCCTCCTTTACCATGTCTGATGGGGAGGAAGTTTTGTTTCATGGATTCCTATGAAGTAAGGTCACCAGATTAAGACATAGGGTGCCCAGTTAAATTTGAAGTTCAAAAAAAATAAGAAATAACTCTGTAACTCTGTAATTTTTTTTAAAGACTTTGTATGCATATGAGTGTTTCGCCCATATGTATGTCTGTGCACCACATGTGTGCCCGGTACCCACAGAAGTAAGAAGAGGGCATTGGAGTTAAGGACTGCACCATTGTAGGCTGACACGTGGGTACTGGGAATTGAACACAGGTCCTGTTGTAGAATATTATTTTTGTTTTGTCTTGTTTCTCGAAACAGAGTTTCTCTAAAGCTTTGGAGCCTGTCCTGAAACTAACTCTTGTAGGCCAGGCTGGTCTTGCACTCACAGAGATCTGCTGCCTCTACCTCCCAAATTCTGGGATTAAAGGCATGCGCCACCACCACCACCAGGAATAGAATATTATTTTAAGATGTATTACATTTGTTTATGCTGTGGAATATTTGTTTAATGATGCAAAGATGTGTCGCATTCTTTTATGTTGCATTTGCTTAACTCTGTGAAACTTGTTACTTTGCCTATCTACAACACCTGATTGGTCTAATAAGAGCTAAATAGCCAGTAGCCAGGTGGGAGAAAGGATAGGCGGGGCTGGCAGGCAGAGAGAATAAATAGGAGGAGAAATCTGGGAGGAGGATCAGGGAACAGGAGAAGAAGGGGGAGGACGCCAGCGGCCAGCCACCCAGCTACACAGCAAACCACAGAGTAATAAGGAAAAAAGGTACGGAAATAGAGAAAGATAAAAGTCCAGAGGTAAAAGGTAGGCAGGATAATTAAAGTTAAAAACAGCGGCTAGATATAAGGCAAGCGAAGGCTGGGCATTTATAAATAAGACTCTGTGTGTGATTTATCTGGGAGCCGAGTGCTGGGCTCCCAAAGAGCAAAGGCCAAAAAAAAGTTAAAAAATAAACAAGCAAACAAATAAAACAAAACAAAACAAAATACCAAAAAGCAAACAAACAAAGAAGCAACTATAATGTCCCCTAGTGCTCATAACTGCACCCAGAGAAGCTGAGCGCTGAGCTACGGGGGAACAGGTAGTGCATTGCTTTTCTCAGTGTTCGCTACTGAAACAGCAAAGTCTTACTGCGTCTTCTGCCATCCCCCTTCTCCCCAGCTAGCCCTTGGGCTCTTTTCCCGTCTTCCTTCTGTGCCTGTCCCCACGTGACCTACTACTCTCCTCCTCTGGGATAGTATCTGTGTTCTGACCCTGGACATCATGTGGTGTTACTTCAGGCTGATCAACCGTGCTCTCTGTGGTGAGGCCTTCCCCGTCTTGTGTCCTGAGTTGGTCTCCCACTTCCTCTGCCCCTGCAGGCATCAGCAGAAATTCAGTCACTCACACCCACACCTAGACTGTGTCTGGTTCAGATGTTGTCTGTAGATTTCCCCACTAGCCTCCCACTTGCTGTTCACAAGCCCGACTCCGTGCCGTCCCATCCAGGATCTCCCAGCCCACAACTCCTTATCTCAGCTATCCCTTACCACGACTTCCCCTCACCCCACCCATGGAGACACCCACTTCTCTTCTTTCTCTGTTCTTTCGCATGTACTGGTTGGGGCCACTGGAGAAAAGTCCAGAAACCCATTACTTCACAGTCAGACTTTCATCCATAGTCTCTGAAAACCATCCAGTGAGAAGCTATCCCTGCCTCCCCAACCGCCCAGCAGAACCACGTCTTTTGCTCCAAAGATACCACCTCAACTACCTGGCATCTGCTGACCACCGCTCTATCTCTGCCTCCTCCTTCCGGTCTTATGGAAACCCTCTCTTAAGGTCCCATCTTCCATCTGGACTTTCAGTTTTTTCTCCTCCTATATCTTTAGCTATTCATTTTCCTCTCTCACCAAATCTTATCGGTGCCCTCCGCTGGCCAAGTCTCCTGATCCCATCTACTGCTGGTGCCAGGAAGGGGAGCAGCAGAGGACAGCAGTCAGCTGACCCTGGAAGCAAATTGAGCTACTTAATAGTTGTGGGGGACAGCGGGGGAAGGGGCATTATTTAATCTCAGACTCTCCCTGGCTTTGAAAGTTTGTCAGCTGACTGTTGGTTGCTCCCTTAGGCTCAGGAGGTCTGATGAACGAGCCTGGAGACTCAACTTTTTAAAACCAGTGAGGGAGGGTTGTCATTGTGACCCTTCAGGAGAGACGGACAGAAAATATTGTCTGTAGAGGGGAGGGAAATGGAATCTGTCCTGAGGACTGTGGGAAAACCAGGAAACGAGTAGCTAACAGATGTGAAGAGAAGAGGGTGACAGGCAAGGATCAGATTGGTGACCCCCTTCCAGACCCGCCCCTTAGACTTCCACACAGGGGCTTTCTTGGTTTAAATCTCCTTAAATAAACAAAGGTGCTCTCCTGAGCTTGCACACTCTACCCCTTGTGCAATGTTTACACACAAGGGTTGTTTTCACCAGCATAGTTATGAATATGTGTATGTGTGTCCACATGTGTGTGTTCCATATAAGATTGTCAGGTGAGTTCATATTGTTTCATTGAATCCCTGGTTATTGAGAATCTGCCATTGCTGATGTAATATGCCAATCAAACCAAATTAATAAATCCAGGTTTATTCTGAGCAAAGCACTCCTGGGTGGTACTCCGGGGGAGTCGAGAAGACCACGAGGGAAACCCACAAGGTGGGGGGCTTTTAACGCCCTCTGGGGGTGGAGCCACAGATGGTGGGCCTTTTCAGGGGCCAAGGAATGCCCCCTGGGGGTGGAGCCTGGACTGAGGCAACTCCAGGGGAGGGGCCTCTTGTTCCCTGAGGGTGAAATCCTGAATGGCCTGAGCTGGAGATTCCACATACATATGTTTAATGCAAGATTTTCTTTAAAGAATCTGAAATTGAGGCTCTTCTGAATTAGATTGGTCCAAATCCCATCAACCCTCATCTCAAATTCCCTCTTGATTCCATTTACTTTCATATACTCCCTCTCTCCTTTCCTACCCTAAATACAGTCAGGGAGGTAGGTTTTCAATAGGGAACTCCCTCCAGCTCCAAATCCCCATGAGATACAGAACATGGAAAGGGGTACTCTCCAGGGTGTGGCCTTGACCCATGGTCATTTCCTCCTGCCAACAGGATCACAGCAGAGCTCGGGTGTCAGCCCTGGCTTCCCTCCAGAGGGGCTTGAGGAGCTCAGGCACGTCCTTTAATCCCTCTGAAGCTCACCAGAACACCTAAAACTCAGATGTAAAAGTATCCACTTTTGAGGATAAGGACCAAGTGATGTGGTGACCGTGGTGTGCATACCTAGTGAGTAGTGTCTCCTGCGTCCTTGTTAGCATCACCATGTGGAGTCTGGTGTCTGCCTGGCCGCAGCACATCACAGAGAAACTTGTTTCATCTTTGTGTCTTCTGAGGATTTTGTGACAGATGAGAAAATGTGAATCTGAGGTATTCTGTAATCGCAAGGTGACACCAGCAGTAAGTGGTGTGGCTGGGCGTGTGCCACCTGACACCAGAACTCAACAGCATCCATCAGGAGAAAACCAGGTGTGGTGGCTCTTCCTTACTGGACACCACCCTATGCTGACAATGATGCTAATGACATTATCCCTCTCATCCATAAACGAGCCAGTCCAAGACCCAGAACAAAGAGAGGGAGAGCCAGGCTATCAGAACAGTCCCTCTGAATCCATGGCATGCGATTTAACCTTTCTATGGCTGGTCATATTTTAAAATAAAATAACACTAATGCAAGTATCCATTGGATGGATAAAGGAAATCTGGCACACACCCACAGTGGAATACTGCTTGACTTCAGAGAGGAAGGAGGTTAGACTATGTCTTACCATGCATGGACTTAGATTTGAGGTCATTATGTTTAGTGGCTAAGAGCTATAAAAGGAAAAGGACCATACAGTTAACTGGTGTCAGTCGTCTTTAGTATTCACATCTATAGAGGAAGAGAGTAAAATGGTGTTTACCAGAGGCTGAAGGGAGGGAAAATGAGAAGCTGTTGTTTGGTGGGATTTCAGTGTTACAAGATGAAAAGAGCTACGGCATGACTGACTGCAGCCCTGAGAAGGCGGGGGCAGGGTGTCCTTGGGTCAACCTCACCCCAGGATTGGTGAGCTCTGCTCTGATTGGTAAGGAGGCTGCTAGTTAGTTCCCTGCTGCTTAGTCCCAAAATAATCACACAGAAACTGTATTGATTAAATCACTGCTTGGACCATTAGCTCTAGCTTCTTATCAGCTAACTCTTACATATTAATTTGACCCATCTCCATTAATCTGTACATCACCACGAGGTCGTGGCCCGCCAGCACAAAGTTGCAGTATGTCTGTCTTCAGCAGTGGCTCCATGGCTTTTCTCTAACTCTGCCTCTTTTCTCCCAGCATTCAGTTTAGTTTTCCCACCTATCTAAGTTCTGCCCTATTAACAGACCAAGACAGTTGTTTTTATTCACCAATGATATTCACAGCATACAGAGGGAAATTCCACATCACTTCCCCTTTTCTGTTTAAATAAAAAAGAAGGTTTTAACTTTTTTTTTTTTTCTTTTTTTTCTTTTTTTTTTTCTCATGGTTTATTTTTTTTATATTTAAAAATTTCCATCTCCTTCCCTCCTCCTCCCCCCCTCCCTCCCCTCCTTCTCCCCTTTCTCTCCCCTCCTTCTCCCCCTTCCCTCCCCTCCCCTCCACCCATACCTCCCCTCCCTCCCTCTCAAGGCCAAGGAGCCATCAGGGTTCCCCACTCTATGCTAAGACCAAGGTCCTCCCAACTCCCCCCAGGTCCAGGAAGGTGATCGACCAAGCTGAGAAGGCTCCCACAGAGCCCGTCCATGAAGAAGAATCAGAGCCCAGAGCCATTGTCCTTTGCTTCTCAGTCAGCCCCCGCTGTTGGCCACACTCAGAGAGACGGGTTTGGTCGCATGATCCATCAGTCCCATTCCAACTGGAGTTGGTGATCTCCCATTAGTTCTGTCCCACCGTCTCCATGAGTGAACGCACCCCTCTCGTTCCTGACTTTCTCCCTCATGTTCTCGCTCCTTCTGCTCCTCATCGGGACCTTGGGAGCTCAGTCCAGTGCTCCAATGTGGGGCTCAGTCACCTTCCCCATCTGTCGCCAGCTGGAGGTTCCCTCACGGTCCTGACTTTCTTTCTCATGTTCTCTCTCCTTCTGCTCCTCATCAGGACCTTGGGAGCTCAGTCCGGTGCTCCAAGGTGGGGCTCTGTCATTTTCTTCATCTATCGTCAGGTGGAGGTTCTATGGTGATATGCAAGAAATTCATCAGTATGGCTATAGGAACTGGCCTTTTCAGGCTCCCTCTCCTCAGCTGCCCAAGGAACTAACTGGGGGCGTCTCCCTGGAAACCTGGGAACCCCTCTAGGGTCAAGTCTCTTGACAACCCTCAGGTAGCTCCTTAAATTCAGATATATGCTTCACTGCTCTCATATCCACCCTTCCTATATCCCAAGCACCCCATTCCTCCGAGCTCCCCCCGCTCTCCCCTTCACACTTTTCTCTCCCCATCTTCCCTTGGCCCAGTCTTGCCCAACCCTCAAGTTCCCAATTTTGCCTGGCGATCGTGTCTACTTCCAATATCCAGGAGGATTACTATATCTTTTTTGGGAGTTCACCTTCTTATTATCTTCTCAAGGATCCCAAACTTATAGGCTCGATGTCCTATAATCATGGCTAGAAACCGAATATGAGTGAGTACATCCCATGTTCATCTTTATGGGTCTGGGTTACCTCACTCAGAATAGTGTTTTCTATTTCCATCCATTTGCCTGCAAAATTCAAGATGTCATTGTTTTTTACCGCTGAGTAGTATTCTAGCATGTATATATTCCACAGTTTCTTCATCCATTCTTCCACTGAAGGGCATCTAGGCTGTCTCCAGGATCTGGCTATTGCAAATAATGCTGCTATGAACATAGATGAGCATATGCTTTTGTTGTATGATTGGGCATCTCTTGGGTAGATTCCCAATAGTGGAATTGCTGGGTCCTGGGGTAGGTTGATCCCGAATTTCCTGAGAAACCGCCACACTGCTTTCCAAAGTGGTTGCACAAGTTTGCATTCCCACCAGCAATGGATGAGTGTGCCCCTTACCCCACAACCTCTCCAGCAAAGGTTATTATTGGTGTTTTGGATTTTAGCCAATCTGACAGGTGTGAGATGATATCTCAAAGTTGTTTTGATTTGCATTTCCCTGATAGCTAGGGAGGTTGAGCATGACCTTAAGTGTCTTTTGGCCATTCGAACTTCTTCTGTTGAGAATTCTCTGTTCAGTTCATCGCCCCATTTTTTAATTGGGTTAATTGGCATTTTACCGTCTAGTCTCTTGAGTTCCTTATATATTTTAGAGATCAGACCTTTGTCAGTTGCAGGGTTGGTGAAGATCTTTTCCCAGTCAGAAGGCTGCCTTTGTGTCTTAGTGACAATGTCCTTTGCTTTACAGAAGCTGCTCAACTTCAGGAGGTCCCATTTATTCAATGTTGCCCTTAAAGTCTGTGCAGCTGGGGTTATGCATAGGAAACGGTTCCCTGTGCCCATTTGTTGTAGAGTACTTCCCACTTTCTCCTCTATCAATCTCAATGTGTTCAAATTAATATTGAGGTCTTTAATCCATTTGGACTTGAGTTTTGTGCATGGAGATAGATATGGATCTACTTTCATTCTTCTACAGGTTGACATCCAGTTATGCCAGCACCATTTGTTGAAGATGCCCTCTTTTTTCCATTGTGTACTTTTGGCTCCTTTATCAAAAATCAGGTGTTCATAGGTTTGTGGTTTAAGATCCGGGTCTTCTATACGATTCCATTGGTCAACTTCTCTGTTCTTATGCCAATACCAAGCCGTTTTCAATACTGTAGCTCTGTAATAGAATTTGAAGTCAGGGATGGTAATGCCTCCAGAAGTACCTTTATTGTATAAGATTTTTTTGGCTATCCTGGGTTTCTTGTTTTTCCATATAAAGTTGATTATTGTCTTCTCAATCTCTGTGAAGAATTTTAATGGGACCTTGATTGGGATTGCATTGAATCTATAGATTGCTTTTGGTAGAATTGCCATTTTTACTATGTTGATCCTCCCAATCCACGAGCAGGGGAGATCCTTCCATTTTCTGGTATCCTCTTCAATTTCTTTCTTCAAAGACTTAAAGTTCTTGTCATATAAATCCTTCACTTCCTTGGTTAGCGATACTCCCAGATATCTTATGCTATTTGTGGCTATTGTGAAAGGTGATACTTCTCTGATTTCCCTCTCTGCTTCCTTATCCTTTGTGTATAGGAGGGCGACTGATTTTTTGGAGTTGATCTTGTATCCTGCCACGTTACTGAAGGAGTTTATCAGCTGTAGGAGTTCTTTGGTGGAGTTTTTGGGGTCGCTTATGTATACTATCATATCATCTGCAAATAATGAAAGTTTAACTTCTTCCTTTCCAAATTGGATCCCCTTGATTCCCTTATGTTGTCTTATTGCTATTGCTAGAACTTCAAGCACTATATTGAAGAGATAAGGAGAGAGTGGACAGCCTTGTCGTGTTCCTGAATTTAGTGGGATAGCCTTGAGTTTCTCTCCGTTTAATTTGATGTTAGCTGTCGGTTTGCTGTAAATAGCTTTTATTATATTTAGGAATGACCCTTGTATCCCTAATCTCTCCAAGACCTTTATCATAAAAGGGTGCTGAATTTTGTCAAATGCTTTTTCAGCATCTAATGAGATGACCATATGGTTTTTTTCCTTCAGTTTGTTTATATGATGGATTACATTAATAGATTTTCGTATGTTGAACCAGCCCTGCATCTCTGGGATGAAGCCTACTTGATCGTAATGGATAATTTTTCTAATGTGTTCTTGGATTCGGTTTGCCAGTATTTTATTGAGAATTTTTGCGTCCATGTTCATGAGTGAGATTGGCCTGTAATTCTCTTTCTTGGTTGAGTCTTTGTGTGGTTTAGGTATCAGGGTAACTGTAGCTTCATAGAAGGAATTTGGCAGTGACTCTTGTGTTTCTATATTATGAAATACCTTAAGGAGTATAGGTATTAGGTCTTCTTGGAAGTTCTGGTAGAATTCCGCATTGAAACCATCTGGTCCTGGGCTCTTTTTGGTAGGGAGGTTTCTGATAACAGTTTCTAATTCTTCGCGACTAACAGGACGATTTAGAGCATTTACCTGGTCCTGGTTTAACTTTGGTATATGGTATTTATCTAAAAAACTGTCCATTTCTTTTACATTTTCCAATTTTGTGGCATACAGGCTTTTGTAGTAAGATCTAATGATTTTCTGAATTTCCTCTGTGTCTGTGGTTATGTCCCCCTTTTCATTTCTGATCTTGTTAATTTGCGTGTTCTCCCTCTGCCGTTTGATTAGATTGGCTAAGGGTTTGTCAATCTTGTTGATTTTCTCCAAGAACCAGCTTCTTGTTTCATTGATTCTTTGGATTGTTTTCTGTGTTTCTATTTTGTTGATTTCTGCCCTCAGTTTGATTATTTCCAGTCTTCTACTTCTCCTAGGTGAGTCTGCTTCTTTTTTTTCCAGAGCTTTCAGGTGTGCTGTTAAGTCACCGATGAGTGCTTTCTCCGTTTTCTTTAAGTGGGCACTTAGTGCTATGAACTTTCCTCTTAGCACTGCTTTCATTGTGTCCCATAGGTTTGAGTATGTTGTGTCTTTGTTTTCATTAAATTCAAGAAAGACTTTAATTTCTTTCTTTATTTCTTCCTTGACCCAGGTGTGGGTCAGTAGTTGACTGTTCAGTTTCCATGAGTTTGTGGGCCTTCTGGGGGTAGCATTGTTGTTGAATTCTAATTTTAATCCATGGTGATCCGATAAGACACAGGTGGTTACTAATATTTTTTTGTAACTGTGGAAGTTTGCTTTGTTACCAAGTATATGGTCAATTTTCGAAAAGGTTCCATGAGCCGCAGAGAAGAAGGTATATTCTTTCCTATTTGGGTGGAATGTTCTATAGATGTCTGTTAAGTCCATTTGGTTCATTACCTCCATTAAGTCTTTCAATTCTCTGTTAGGTTTCTGTCTGATTGACCTGTCCATTGGTGAGAGAGGAGTGTTGAAGTCTCCAACTATTAGTGTGTGTGGTTTGATGGCTGCCTTGAGTTCTAGAAGTGTTTCTTTTACATAAGTGGGAGCTTTTATATTAGGGGCATAGATATTCAGGATTGAGACTTCATTCTGAAGGATTTTTCCTGTTATGAGTATAAAGTGTCCCTTTCCATCTCTTCTGATTGATTTTAGTTTGAAGTCAACTTTGTTGGAAATTAGTATGGCCACACCCGCTTGTTTCTTAGGGCCATTTGCTTGATAAACCTTTTCCCAACCCTTTACTCTGAGTAGGTGCCTGTCTTTGTGGTTGAGGTGTGTTTCTTGTAAACAGCAAAATGTTGGATTCTGTTTTCGTATCCAGTCTCTTAGCCTGTGCCTTTTTATAGGTGAATTGAGTCCATTGATATTAAGTGATATTAATGACCAGTGGTTGTTAACTTCAGTCATTTTTAGTAGTAGAGTTTGTGTGTTTCCCTTCTTCTAGTTGTGCTGGTGAAGGGTCGCTAGATGCCTGAGTTATTGTCGGCGTTGTTGGACTTCTTGGTTTGTGATTTTCCTTCTATTACTTTCTGCAAGGCTGGATTTGTGGCTGCGTATTGTTTAAATCTGTTTTTGTCCTGGAATATCTTGTTTTCTCCATCAATGGTGAATGCAAGCTTTGCTGGGTATAATAGTCTAGGCTTGCATCCATGTTCCCTAAGTGTCTGTAGCACATCTATCCAAGCTCTTCTGGCTTTCATGGTTTCCATTGAGAAATCAGGTGTAATTCTGATAGGTTTCCCTTTATATGTTACTTGACATTTTTCCTTTGCAGCTCTTAATATCTGTTCTTTATTCTGTATGTTTTGTGTTTTGATTATTATATGGCGTGGGGATGCTTTCTTTTGATCCAGTCTATTTGGTGTTCTGTAGGCTTCTTGTACCTTCATAGGAACATCCTTCTTTAGGTTGGGGAAGTTTTCTTCTATAATTTTGTTGAATATGTTTTCTGGGCCTTTGAGTTGTAATTCTTCTCCTTCTTCTACCCCAATTATTCTTAGGTTTGGTCTTTTCATGGTGTCCCAGATTTCCTGAATGTTTTGTGTTAAGAATTTGTTAGATTTGTTTAGTTCTTTAATCTGTGAGTTTATTTCTTCTATAGTATCTTCAGAGTCCGAGATTCTTTCTTCCATCTCTTGTATTCGGTTGGAAATACTTGTCTCTGAAGTTTCTGTTCGTTTACTCAGAGTTTCCATTTCCAGTCGTCCCTCAGATTGTGTTTTCTTCAATACCTCCATTTCATTTATCAGGTCTTGTACTGTTTCCCTTACCTGTTTGATTGCTTTTTCTTGTTTTTCTTGTTTTTCTTGGGTATCTTTGAGAGATTTATTTATTTCGTCTACCTTTTTGTTTGTCATCTCCATTTCTTTATGGCAGTTTTTTACCTCCTGTTTAAGGTCCTCTATTATTTTTATAAAGTACTGTTTAATGTCGGTTTCTTCTATATCTTCTGGGGTAGGGTGTTCAATTCTTGTTGTTTCGGGATGTCTGGCTTGTGGTGATGTCATGTTGCCTTTCATGTTGTTGGAGGAGCTCCTGCATTGGCGCCTGCCCATCTCTTCCCCAAAGAATGATGGATCCTTCTGCAGACTGTGAGGTCCCCTTGCAGGCCAAGCAGCTCTCAGACAAAGGCCTACCTTGCTCCGGGCAGTCAAATGAAGGAGGGGACCTCCCACCGGCCTGGGAGCACTCAATTCCAGGTCCCCAGAGCCCAAACAGGCTGAGCTGTGGGATTTTGTGGCCCCAAAGACGGGAGGATGAGGAAGGGGGAGGGGGGAGGATTCTGGGTGCAAGCTGGGAAGGGACAGGGAGAGAGAGGCGGTATCCGGGGAGAATAACCCCTGCAGGAAGAGCAGGAAGTGTGCTGGTGGCAGGGGGAGTTGTGGAGAGTCGGTGGTCCCTCACCGGGCAGCTGCCGAGGTTCGGGCACTCACTCCTCACTCACCCCAAAGAACGATGGATCCTCCTGCAGACTTTCAGGTCCCCTTGCAGGCCAAGCAGCTCTCAGACAAAGGCCTACCTTGCTCCGGGCAGTCAAATGAAGGAGGGGACCTCCCACCGGCCTGGGTGCACTCAATTCCAGGTCCCCAGAGCCCAAACAGGCTGAGCTGTGGGATTTTGTGGCCCCAAAGACGGGAGGATGAGGAAGGGGGAGGGGGGGAGGATTCTGGGTGCAAGCTGGGAAGGGACAGGGAGAGAGAGGCAGTATCCGGGGAGAATAACCCCTGCAGGAAGAGCAGGAAGTGTGCTGGTGGCAGGGGGGAGTTGTGGAGAGTCGGTGGTCCCTCACCGGGCAGCTGCCGCGGTTCGGGCACTCACTCCTCACTCACCCCAAAGAACGATGGATCCTCCTGCAGACTTTTCAGGTCCCCTTGCAGGCCAAGCAGCTCTCAGGACAAAGGCCTACCTTGCTCCGGGCAGTCAAATGAAGGAGGGGACCTCCCACCGGCCTGGGTGCACTCAATTCCAGGTCCCCAGAGCCCAAACAGGCTGAGCTGTGGGATTTTGTGGCCCCAAAGACGGGAGGATGAGGCAGGGGGAGGGGGGGAGGATTCTGGGTGCAAGCTGGGAAGGGACAGGAAGAGAGAGGCAGTATCCGGGGAGAATAACCCCTGCAGGAAGAGCAGGAAGTGTGCTGGTGGCAGGGGGAGTTGTGGAGAGTCGGTGGTCCCTCACCGGGCAGCTGCCGCGGTTCGGGCACTCACTCCTCACTCACCCCAAAGAACGATGGATCCTCCTGCAGATTTTCAGGTCCCCTTGCAGGCCAAGCAGCTCTCAGACAAAGGCCTACCTTGCTCCGGGCAGTCAAATGAAGGAGGGGACCTCCCACCGGCCTGGGTGCACTCAATTCCAGGTCCCCAGAGCCCAAACAGGCTGAGCTGTGGGATTTTGTGGCCCCAAAGACGGGAGGATGAGGAAGTGGGAGGGGGGGAGGATTCTGGGTGCAAGCTGGGAAGGGACAGGGAGAGAGAGGTGGTATCCGGGGAGAATAACCCCTGCGGGAAGAGCAGGAAGTGTGCTGGTGGCAGGGGGGGTTGTGGAGAGTCGGTGGTCCCTCTCCGGGCAGCTGCCGCGGTTCGGGCACTCACTCCTCACTCACCCCAAAGAACGATGGATCCTCCTGCAGATTTTCAGGTCCCCTTGCAGGCCAAGCAGCTCTCAGACAAAGGCCTACCTTGCTCCGGGCAGTCAAATGAAGGAGGGGACCTCCCACCGGCCTGGGTGCACTCAATCCAGGTCCCCAGAGCCCAAACAGGCTGAGCTGTGGGATTTTGTGGCCCCAAAGACGGGAGGATGAGGCAGGGGGAGGGGGGGAGGATTCTGGGTGCAAGCTGGGAAGGGACAGGAAGAGAGAGGCAGTATCCGGGGAGAATAACCCCTGCAGGAAGAGCAGGAAGTGTGCTGGTGGCAGGGGGAGTTGTGGAGAGTCGGTGGTCCCTCACCGGGCAGCTGCCGCGGTTCGGGCACTCACTCCTCACTCACCCCAAAGAACGATGGATCCTCCTGCAGA
The DNA here is from genome assembly GCF_903992535.2 of Arvicola amphibius. Taxonomy (NCBI): domain Eukaryota; kingdom Metazoa; phylum Chordata; class Mammalia; order Rodentia; family Cricetidae; genus Arvicola; species Arvicola amphibius. The sequence goes on along the minus strand of NC_052057.2, from coordinate 22,845,930 downwards.
CTTTCAGGTCCCCTTGCAGGCCAAGCAGCTCTCAGACAAAGGCCTACCTTGCTCCGGGCAGTCAAATGAAGGAGGGGACCTCCCACCGGCCTGGGTGCACTCAATTCCAGGTCCCCAGAGCCCAAACAGGCTGAGCTGTGGGATTTTGTGGCCCCAAAGACGGGAGGATGAGGAAGGGGGAGGGGGGGAGGATTCTGGGTGCAAGCTGGGAAGGGACAGGGAGAGAGAGGCAGTATCCGGGGAGAATAACCCCTGTAGGAAGAGCAGGAAGTGTGCTGGTGGCAGGGGGGGTTGTGGAGAGTCGGTGGTCCCTCACTGGGCAGCTGCCGCGGTTCGGGCACTCACTCCTCACTCACCCCAAAGAACGATGGATCCTCCTGCAGATTTTCAGGTCCCCTTGCAGGCCAAGCAGCTCTCGGACAAAGGCCTACCTTGCTCCGGGCAGTCAAATGAAGGAGGGGACCTCCCACCGGCCTGGGTGCACTCAATTCCAGGTCCCCAGAGCCCAAACAGGCTGAGCTGTGGGATTTTGTGGCCCCAAAGACGGGAGGATGAGGCAGGGGGAGGGGGGGGAGGATTCTGGGTGCAAGCTGGGAAGGGACAGGACAAGAAGGTTTTAACTTTAACATAGTTAAATTACATATAACAAAACAGTTATCAAGCAAGAATCACAGTTACAATATTTATATCTACTTTACCTTTTATCATAACTAAGGAAAACTATAACTATAAATTCTTCAATTCTATTAAAGACTCCAGAAGGACATACTATTACCTAAGAAAACAGGAAGTGCATTGTAAACAACTTCCAAAAATCTAGAATTGACAGAGACATCTTGCTGCCTGGACAGTCACCCGAAGTTCTTCTGTATTGTTGGGGCATCCATCTTCAGCCTACAGGTCCATAGTATCCAGCAGGCTTTTCCATGAAGCAGAAAATTTCAAAGACAATTCCATCTATACTGGCAGTTTGTCAGTTTCTTTCTTCTGTGTCCTGCAGAATGTCTAGCAGACTCTTTCATGAAACAGGAAACCCGAAGAATCATCTCACCTTTAGGCAAGTTCAGCAGTCATTTTTCTGTGGGTGCTGCATGACCAGTTAAGCAGTTAAGGCAAAAGCAGTTTCTTGCCCAAATGGCTAGCAAACTCCATAAGGAGCCTTTTTGATGCCCATCTTCCTCTTGAAGTAACTGGTGCTGCCAGGAGCAAATGTATCTCTGTGATGAAAAGTCCTAACTTCTTAAAACATTTTAAATGCCATTATTTTGTAGTCTTTAAAAGGTTTATAGAATACCTATCTATCTGAAATACACCTCTGTAATCTAGAAAATCTAACTAACATGACTACAAGCTTGACTATTATAGATGAATATCTATTAACGTGTATTTCTTAATTATACATTACATTTTTAAATGAGCTGCACAAACACAATACCTTAAGAGCAGAAATATACATATAACAAAATTGACCTTAAGTTTGTATCAATAAATCAAGATCCATACCAATGCAAATATCTATAGCATATCCCCTTTAAATGTAAATAAACGTTTATAAACAATATTTGGGAATATGGGCATAGTTCTCTAGACTACTTCCTGCTGATTGGGGGCACTGTTAATCAGGTCTTTTATGGTGTATCCTGTGTGCTAGGTTCATCTCAGTCAGCAGTTGAGCAAAGTAATTTGGGGGGGGGGGGGTTGCCAAGAGACTTTGCCTCAGCAAATTAAAGAGAAACTCAGAAAGACATCCACTGTGAACTCCAGGCCTTCACATGCATATGTACCTCTACACACATACAAACATGTATACACATAGGACAGCACAACCACACACATACACATGCAGAAGGAAGGAAGAAGGAAGGAAGGAGGGAACTATGGAGTAGGTATGAGCATGCTTACACAGAATGATTGATATCCTGAGCCTGATTCAACACTTAATTGATTAAGGAGGTTCCATGATTCAATGTTTCCATGCCCTCATCCCCAAGGCAGTGACACTGGGAGACATATGTCAGGCCATGATGTCAGAGGCTATGTGAACAAAAGCCATACCTGGAGGCCCTTGGAAAACCTTCTCCAGTGCCTCCTTATGAGAGATCACAAGAAACAGCCAACAGACTGTAAGCCAGCTGAAAGCCCTCACCAACCCGGCCATGCCAGCCCCATTTTTCAGACTGCAGCCATCAAGAGTTGGAAGAAATGCATTCCCACTGCTTACAAAACACGCAGACTATTGGTCATTTGTTGTGGCTGCCCAAACAAACAGGACAATAGTACATCTGGCCTGTTTTTTACCACACTCAAAACTAATTCTAGATGGACAATGGCAAAATACAAAAGCCTCAAAACCACAGGAGATGCCGCTTCATGTCTGTGAAGGCTAGGTTCAAAACACAATCGCAACACGAAGAAAGCAAAACAATGCAGGAATGTGCAGCACACAGAAGTAGAAAATAGATTGACAGTTACCCCAAGGGGTCAAGCTGAGTTCCCATGTGAGCTTGACATCTGTTTCCAGGCATGGGCCAAAAGAAGAGAAACATTCTCAGGAGCTTTCACAGGATGGTTGACAGCCACCTTGTTCTACTTACCTTAAATATCCAGAATAGGTAAGCACTCATGCACAGAGCATTGGTAAATGAAGCTGAGGTTTGCCTTGGAGGTGATGAAAATATTCCAGGGTTGACTGTGGTAGTTGTACAACTGTCTTACTAAACCCTTTGAAATTTAAAGTTTAAATGTGTCTAAGCATCATAAGCTAAGGCATTTTTTTCCCCTTAATATCAGTGGGTTGACACCAGACCTTATGCTGATCCCACTGAACAGGCTTGCCCTGTGTGACTCACTGGATAGATTTGGCCAGAGCTGAAAAGGAAGGGCTGATGGGAAGGAAGTACTGTGGATAAGAATAAAGGATAAGAGGCACATGTGGTTTTAATCCGGAAAAGGTGTGGTTGGGTTAATGCTTGGTGAAGATGCCTTGGCTCCAGAAAGGGCCAAGTAACCCAAAGTCTAAGAGACTAGAAACAAGGTAAGTAGGAGACAGAGTAATGCCGGCGAGAGACAGCCTGCTTGGCGAAGTGGAACCTTGGAGTCATGAGGATTGAGTTAAGGAGCATTCTGGGATTAGTTTGGAGAAACAGAAGGGGGAGTATGCTTTTAAGAATTGAGTCCTAAGAGAAAAGAAAGCTTTGAAGATCCTCAGCAGCAGAGTCAAGCCCTCCTGCCAGGTGGTGTGGATACTGCCCATGCTAGTCAGGCCATGATAGGGTAATTCCTGCAGAGTGTATTAGTTTCCTGTTGCTGCTGAGACAAATGGCCACACACTTGATGCTTCAAAACAAAACACATGTGTTTCCTTGCATATCTGGGAGCCAGAGGTCCAAATTCAGCCTCACTTAGGTAAAACCAAGGTGTTAGTAGGCTGGCTTCCTTCTGGAACCCTTGTGGGACAATCTGTCCGTTCCCGCCCCCCCCCCCCCCATGCCCTTTTAGGCTGGCATTCCTTGGCTCCAAATGTAGGGTCACATGACTTTCCCTCTTCTGGGCTGCAATACCCTAAATTCTGTGTCACCTGTTTTAAGTGTGAGTGTGTGTGTGTTGCTACAGATTGAACCAGGGGTTTGGTACAGACTTGCAGATGATTTGCCACTGGGACACAATCTCTAGCCCCTGACCCAAGTCTGGTGTGTTCAGTGTTTGGTCCTAGGCCTGCAGCAGCTTCTGGATGACGGTAGAAACACTAAGCATTCAGCAATCAGGTCATCAGTGCCATGTCCTTGAGGGGCCATTGGAACCCTCTCCTCTCTCCGATCTCCCCTTTTCCTCACACCACTGAGGTAAGCAGCTCTTCTCTGCCATGTACCCCCCTGCCATGATGTGTGCCCCCATCATAGACCCCAGCACGATAGTCAGCTAACCTTGGCCTGACACCTGAAACCATGAGCCAATATTTTTTTTCCTACTAAGCTATTTGTCTCAAGAATTCTGTCAAAGCAACAGGAGGCTAACCCAGTTTTTGTCAAGTCTCCTGCCTTTCTCATAAGGATACTATGATAGTGGTTAGTCCTCTGAACTTCACACGTGTTGAATGTACCTACATTTATACACACACACCACATACCATGCATGACCTAAATACATGTTTTAAAAAAGAATTTGCTCTGATTGGGTGTATTATATGCTCTGCTTGTATGAGCCCTAGGTTCTGTCCTAAGCACAAGAGAAAGAGCAAATAAGATTGTTTTGTGATGATGGAAGCCAAAAAGTCTCAGTCTGTAGTCTAGAGACCCGAGGAGCAAGGAAGGCTATTGGTGTTCAGGCCAAATGCAAAAGCAGGGAAGACTGACAGCCCAGGTTGAAGACCATCGGGTAGACAAAACAGATCTCTCCTTAAGAAGAATGGGGTGACATCCACCTAGGGGCAGGACCTCCTCCTACCCTTGGTGTGCTGATCCCAGGATTCATTTCATACAGACCCTCACACACACTTCAGAATGATTTATGACCAGATATCTGGGTGCTTTGTAGCCCAGTCTAGCTGCTACATAAACATCAATGGTCATGGGACCAGAGGTAAGAATTTGCAAGGGAGATGAAGAATAGAGCAAAGAGTGGTGTTGGGAAACTCAGAGAATAGAGGGATTCAAAGTGAGAAGGGTCAAGATAAAATCTAATGGGAAATCACACCCTGCCCCTGTGCAAGCATGCACGCGCGCGCGCGCACACACACACACACACACACACACACACACGTCTATGAGAGCCCAGGGGGTGAGTTTCAGGTCTTTATCAGGTAACCCCAAACCAGGAGACAGGAGCCACTTTCAAGGCCAGCCTTCAGTCAGGGTTGGGGGACGCCTCTTTATTCTGAATGTACAGCTCAGAGAGGAATATTCACTCCAACAAGAAAATCTCACACTGCTCCCCTATAGTACCTGAGTCTTCTCTCTTGGTGAAGACAGATGGCTAATAAAAAGTCAGCTGTGACCTCTTCTAACTAGGTGAAGTCACATTAGTTTGATCTTCCTCCCCAGAGTTTTCCTCTTCTCTAGCACCCCACCCCACACACATACCCTGTTTGCATTAGATGCCCTTTCCTGGGCTGTGATGGTTTGTATTGTCTGGTTTTTCTTGTGTCACGCTCTCCCCGGCATTTCACTCCACCCACCCACCCTGTTGTAGGACAGCCTTTCGATGTGAGGGGAGGAGATAGATAATCTCCTGAGCAAGAGGCCGAGGCACCATCGTGCCAAACGGCATCCCTGTCTCTTTGGAAAGGAAACCAGGCAGCCAAGAGAAGCCACAGCCCCAAACAAGCTCCTGCAGAGAGACAGCCTTTGCGAGGCTGGAGGCCAGCATCTCAGAAACATATTAGAGCCTGTCTTTATGAAAGAAAATGATCTTCGTGCAGGCAGGTGGTATGGTTTAGGAGAACATTTTTATGTGCTATTTAGAGTGCACTGTCTACACGTAGCTCAGACTGAAATAATCAGTTTAGTGTGTGTGTCTGCACCGTCATGTGGTCAAGCCTTAGGTGAGAGCAGATTTACACACCGAAATCAAAACGAACTAGCAGGAGCCCTCTCCTGCTGCATTCCATGACAATAAACGGCCACACGATGGAGGGCTGCCAACCCCGCTCTCCGCTTTTATTTCTTCCCAGAAAGCTCTTGCGATAGGAGGAAAATTAGTTTCCAAGGAGGTGCTTGAGTGCATCTGTTAAATAGAAGATTTTTTTCTTTTTTCTTGTTCTTTTTTATTAACACGGGTATACATAAACAAAGGCCATGTAAACAGAGAGTCGCCTGGAAGCAATGGTTGAATGTATCCCTCTCGTAAGGCGGCTTTAAATTGAAGTGTAAGGAAGTTTATAGGGATTCTTCAGCATGCCTTTCAGTTCAAGAAGGCATCCTGCTTCAGATGCCATCTAGAGGAGATGCTCCACTCCAAAGCTCAGTTTCTGCAGTGTTTGTCGCTCTGGGTTGCTTTTTCAAAGGAAAGGGGTAAATTTGCTCACCTGGAGACCAGGATACTAAAGGACAATGACAATCACGTTTCAACATTTGAAATGAAGTTTTCAGGAAATCTGGCCTTGGGGTGAAGGAATTAGACAGAGCACCAGTCTTAAAAGGAAAAAACAAACGAACACCACAACGCCCCTGGAAGCGTCCACGTGTGAGTCTGTCAGGAGGCAGAAGGGCCTCCGGTCAGGCCTGGATGAAATCTTCACCCTGGGTAATGTCCCAGATACTCATGTGTCACTCTTTGGCTTCCCGCACAATGAATCAACGCTGACTTGGCAGAAGCAACTGTGTCAAGTCTGCTGCGTTCTCGGGGGCTTTGGCGCTAGAGAGAGGAACCTTCTAGATTAAAGGGCAAAGCTGTATCTCTGAATTGGTATAATTGGGAATCCCTCTCCCCCCACTCCAAATTTTTTTTAGAGAGAAACAGTGTTCTTCCTGTTGTGAGAAATTCAGTTCTGAGTCTGGAAAGGAACCTACCCCCCACCCAGTGGAGGAGGGGGACTGAGTCCAGGGGGTGAAGGCCAAGATTTCAACACATGTGTTCTCATTTATCAGGGGCGGGACTTGGTGCGAAGGGGGAGAAAACCAAGAGCGAACAGAATCAAGGAGATCAAATTATTTTTCCATTTGTCTCCGAAGCAAAGTGGGGGGGGGGGGTAGGGAGAGGAAATAAAGAGGGAAGGAAAATCATCTCACGATGTGGCGATCTAGTGCAACCTGGGGACCAGCGAGGGGAACTTCAGGTTTGGGAGATGCCCATGCTAGGGTGTCGGCCTGCCTCCCTGGGTGTGGGATGTAGCTGTGGACTCTGAGAGCATCAGAAGCCCAGGATAAGGAGCTGCACAGGTATCTCTAGGTGTCATTTCTCCGAGGCTCTCTCTCACCATGATCCCAGCTCGTCCACCTGTGTGAATCCGAGGGCACAGAGGAGAAAGGTCAAGTGTTCATCTGAGCATCTGATTTCACACTGGGCACTTTATTTCCACAGTTTATCTGCCCGGTGACGCCCCACTTTATCCCAACTCTTAGCGAAGTGTTCAGAGAGGCGCAACCAGTGACAGAGTGGCTTAGGCGGCATGGCGCCCAATCATTACGCTTTGCCATCCCCACAGGTCCCCCAGCATGTGAGCAGTAAAGGCTAAAATGGCCTGGATGTTAAAAAGGGGTGTGTGTTTATGTGTGGCGGAGGGAGTGGTTAATATGGTGGGGGAATGTCCTCAAAAAACGGGAATGAAAAGAACACATTTGGGCTTCAGTTGGGAACTGTGCCTTCCCGTTGTCGTTAGGTGAGGTAGAATGAGCCAAACTTAGGAGCTCCCCACTTCTGACACAGCAGGTGGGAGGGTGACCCTTCATTCACTAGCTCCTGGTGGGTAGTCGGGGGTGGTGCTCTTGTGGGTTTGGCTATTGGGTGAAACGGAAGTTAGCTGATTGGTTGTTTCCCAGCTTCAGAGCACATCCCTGCAGAGAAACCCTGTGGCCACTTGGCTTCATGGTATCCTACAAATCCCACCCCTGTAGGCAACTTTTCTGTTCCACCAACCACTCCCCAAACAATTAAAAATGTTCAGCCAATACCTTCGGCTTGTTTTTAGCTGACTCATAACTTAAATGAACGCATTTCTATTCGTCTGTGTGTGGCCCTGAGGCTCCTGTGTCTCATGGATGTATTTCCCATCCTGTTTTCTCTGAGTTTCATGGCATCTCCTCTAACTCTGCCCTGCTTCTCCCTTGCATTTTCTTTGGCCCAAAAATTCTGCCTAGCCATTGGTCAATCGGCTTTTTACCAACAATGAGAGCGCCATATCTTCACAGTGCACAGAAAGATTATTCTATAGCATATCCCTTTATGGGGGGGGCAGTACTGTCTGGCCAGTCCCACACCCCTTTACACACTTGACTCTGGGTCTTCTACCGAGCAGGAACACGCATGAAGTTCCCATCAGTTCCGTGCCATTTCAGATGAGGTCCATACAGGACCTCACCTTGACCCCCTAGGGTTCCCCAGAGCTGAGGGGAGCCAGAAGCACAAAGCTAAGCCTAAGGCAGAGGCCCCTGCAGTTTTGAAACAGGAGCCTCTTGCTGCTCTTTGAAGTTACATGTGGCCCCATTGTTTTCTTCCTGATGATAAACAGGGTAGTCTGGATGGAAAGAAGGCAGCCGGGAAAAGCAGAGAGGAGGGCGGGAGGTGGTCCTGAGGAGAGCGATCCCAGGCCAGCCTGCGAAGGAACACAGCCAGGTTTTCAGGGCCATTACAGGCCAAACTGGTGGGAGCATTTTCTCAACTGAAGTCCTCTCTTCTCAAATGATTCTAGCTTGTGTTAAGTTGACACAAAGATTAGAAACACAAAAGGGCCGGTGGGGCAAGGGACTGACATCTACAAGGAAGCCCTTGACCACTAGAATAACAATCTCCCGAGAGCTCTGACTGTTGGTGCCAGGCCAATGATAGGCCAAGAAGGTGGCATCCTGGGTGAAAAGCAAGCCTGGAAGCATGGGAGGTAGATGCTACACACTCCCTCCTAACCCAGATCCCAGACTGAAAACCACGCCAGGTGTCCACAGTGGGCAGTTTGGCTTCCCAACCGCTGGGCTTAACCCTGTCCCGAGCCAACAACAGCCTCATGGCTTCTGCTCTGCCCATCCTTCCCTTGCTTCCGGGAGCTGCCCTGTAAATGCTTCCTTTATTAACAACACTTGACAGAAGCTGTGAGCATCAGCCCATGGAGCTTCACTCAGTGAGGAACTGGCACATTGAATTTCCAGGATCTGCTCCCAGCCGTGAAGTCTTCCTGCGTGGTTGGTATTTCCCACTAAAGGCTGCTTTTTATCCTTTTGTTTATACTCAGACCAGGCCAGTGTGAAAGACAGCAAGGCTCTCCTTAAGGTCCACGGATCAAACGTATCACAGTGGGTGAGGGCACAGTCTAAGGGAGCCTTTTGCCCATCTGTGAGATAAAACCTTCCACATCTTCATCTGGCTCTCTAGAGAACCTCGGGAGATTTTACCAGCATAGGTGTTGGTAGCTGTATGCGTTCCTTCCTTATTAGCAGTAGTGAAGGGAGCAGGGAGGATTCCTCTTGAGAATATTTGTTCTATGTGACTCTTTGCTACCCCACAACCATAATTCCTGATAAGCAAGCATGATAGTTCTAGAGACTACGAAACATTCTTTACCCTCTTTAACGTCACAGCAACTGGAAAGTGAAAACAGAAGTGGGGGTACCCAGGGCCATGGGGCAGGACCAAAAGCAGACAACCAGGAGAAAGCACTGAAGAAAAAGATGTGGGTGTGGCAGGTAGAACGAGCAGACGTTAAGATCCAATGCTGTCCTCATCTGCAGCCTCCCTCCCAGGCTGGGTGGGCCTTCTTTGTCTCTAGCTGTTACTGGCACCAGATACACTGGCCCTCCCTATTTCCGCGACAGGGCTGGGGGTGGAACCCAGGGCCTTTGGCAGGTTCAGAGAAGCCTTCTACTGGCCCCGCCCACAGCTTCTCAGTCAGCGCCCTCACCATTTCTTCCCTGCACACCATGAGGTCCAGGGCCTGGAGCACCCAGTGCTAGGAAAGTCAGGGCTTGTGTGAAGGAAGCCTTTGCCCTGCCCTGTGGGCGCTAGACGACAGCTAAGGTTGGTGGGGTGGGGGTCGGTACCAGCTTTGCTTGCATGCTAGAACAGTTTGAGAAACAGAGAGAGAGGAAGAAAGAGATGGGGTGCTGTGTGTGTGTGTGTGTGTGTGTGTGTGTGTGTGGGCAGGGAAGCCAGGGGCAGAGGCTTGCGAATCCCTGATGCTACCTTCCAGCCTTGATTCCCTGGGAAGAGCAGTTCCTTGGGGTCCACATTTGCCCACTCTCTTGGCTTAGGAGTGCTGGCCTAAGCCCTCCAGCCTGGTTCCCCCGGGAGAAATCGCCTTCCAGTCGCAACAGACCAAAGCGTCCTATTCCTTTGGTCTTAGGAATTCAAACCCTGCCTGGCATAGACTAATACTTGAAAGTAGAAGGAAGACAGGAAACCAAGTCCCAAGAAAGAGAAAGCAATGTCTTAATCCCTTAAGGATGGGGCAGGCCTAAGGCTGGACACAGAAGAGTATTTTATGAGGGCCCTGGGTCCTCCCCACTTAGCCTTATTGGTCCTGCTTCGATGCCTGCCTCCGTGCCTTCCTGATTGCTCCTTGCAACGTCTTCTGGAAACAGGAAGCGGCCATCATTGGGGAGCCCATTTCTCGTTTCTTCTCTACTGTGTCCCTCCAAATCTCCTTCAGGTTCCAGTTACCCTGTCTTAACCCAGTGACTTAAAGTCTCTAAATACAGGTGTGATCTGGAGCATCGGAGAGAGGGACTTCAGTACAGATTCTGGACTGGGGACAGCAAACGGCTACAGAAGAAACCACCGTCTTTGCCAGGTAGCAGTTTGTTGTGCTTTAAGGGGGGCTATGAGGAGACTCCCAGCTGGCACTGTCTCAATCCTAGCTTCTGGGTGTTCAGAGTCTTTTTCCCAGGGGTAGTTCCCCCATTCACCCTCAGATCTCAGGCAGGTCTGAGGAGGCAGCCCTCCCCAGACTGTCCTTGTAGTCTGAATGCTGCCCCCTGTTCCCCCCTCGGCCCCCCAGGACTTCTGCTTTGACTCTTGGTTTTTCTCACATTTTCCCTTTAAAGAGCCTGCCTTCTATCTCTCTCCTTTTCATTTCTAGCCCCCTCTGTTCCCCATCAACGTAATTTTAAAGTGGAAACACATGGGTGCAGACCCAGGACTCTCCATTTACTCAGCTGCACCTACTTATTCAATTTAAATTGGAAGGCTAGTTTACAAACTTTCAAAAACTATGTCCTGGCCAATGAGAAGACCTGTGTAAACACAGGTCTAATTTCGACTCTGGTCCTGCCTGGCCCCCCACCCAACCCCCTACCCCATGACCTTCTGAGAACAAAAGCCAGGACATAGTGTGTGTGTGCACGTACACGCGTGCACACACACACACACACACACACACACACACACCCACCCCATATTCTCTTTCTAGAATTTTCTTGATTTCTAATTGTAAGTCGGGATAATCAAGTTGAACAGGGTCAGAGTTTCAGCGTGCAATGCTTTCCAGAAAAGTGTCAATTAACATTCCTGACACCACCTGATGCCTCTCTGCTGGGAGGGGAAGGGGCGGTGTGTGTACAGACTGCTGAGGAAGGAAATTCAGCTCTCTTCTTATGAAAGACATACATTAGTTTTTCAATCTTTTTTTTAAAATTCTTTTAGGTGCGAAAGTGTTGGACGAAAGATTGATTTCTGGCATTCCAGAAGCATGATGGAAAAATGAACTAACCTGAAAAACTAAGACGAAAACATTCTGTTGTCCTGAAATTATCAGACCTTCCTCTTTCTCTCTGGTCCCACTCAATCAGACCATTTTGATTTTAGCTTTCTGGGCTTGTCAAATATCAAGAAGAATCATATCGAAGTGTAAGTTGCCTCCTGTGTGTCGGATGACTTTAGAATGACCCGGATGTAAAGAATTCCCCAGAAGGCTGACGTGCTACAGCTTCGTCCCCAGCTCATGCATTCAGCATTCATTGACAGCGGATAGGATGGCGGGAACTCTGAGCTAATTAATGGATTCATCCACCGATGGGGTCCCGATGAGGTGGCATGACTGGGTGGTGGCACAAACTTTAGGAGGCAGGGCTAGGATGGAGAAAATAGATAACAGGGTGGGGGCATGACTGGGGGTGCTATATCTCCTCCTGAGTGCCCCTTACTCCTCTTCTCCTTTATCCTCTGCTTCCTGACTGTCATAAAGTAAACAACTTTGTTCAATACTTTCTTCTTCCATGACATGGCCCGCATAAGCACAGACCGAAATCATGAACCAAAAAGGTTCATTCTTGCATTTAATATTATTTTTTAGCTATTCTGCCATATTGATAGCAATTGACTAAACTACTGTCCAAGGTTCCTTTATCAGGTTAACAGTGGAAAACTCAAAACCATGTTTATGAAGGTAATGGAAATGCCTGTCCCCAGGCAGGAGGCATATAGAAGTGTAGGCTCGTGCTATAGTGTCAAGTGTTACCATAAACAGGTGTTAAACAATATTCTTGTAAATACGTGAACTATACCCATCCAGAACTTCCCATTTCGACTATATTTGAGATAGGGCTGTTAAAGGGAGGCCCTTGGGGTTGAGGAGCTGGACTTGTGGGCAAAGAGCTTGTACAAGTATGAAGACATGCATTTGGATCGGCATAATAAAAGCCAAGTGTGGTGGCGTGCTCCTGGGATCCCAGCCCTGGTGTGCACGCATTTGCAACTCTCTCTCTCTGTCTCTCTCTCTGTGTCTCTGTCTCTCTCTGTAGTGACGAGGCGAGCAGGCCTGCTTTTCATCCCGCTCGGATCCCACACGGCTAGCTTTACACCCGAAATAATTACACGGAAACTGTATTCTTTTAAATACTGCTTGGCCCATTAGCTCTAGCCTCTTACTGGCTAATTCTCACATCTTGGTTAACCCATTTCTAATAATCTGTGTAGCACCACAAGGTAGGGGCTTACCGGGAAAGATTCAGCATGTCTGACCTGGTGGCTGGCTTCATGGCAACTGCCTTAGAGAGGAGAGGCATGGGGATTGACTAACTTCCCTTCTTCCCAGCATTCTGTTCTGTCTACTCTACCTATCTAAATCCTGCCCTCTCAAAAAGCCAAGGCAGTTTCGTTATTAACCAATGAGAGTCCTCCATCCTCTCTCTCTCTCTCTCTCTCTCTCTCTCTCTCTCTCTCTCTCTCTCTCACACACACACACACACACACACACACACACACACACAAACACACACACACCCTTCCACTCCACACACTATCCTCACACACAGAAAGCCATGTGTGATATCAGCGTGGAGCCTTCCAAATGCCAAGAAGAAGAGGCACACTGGAGTCCAGCTTCTGGCAGCTGTTACACAATACATCTGGGGTGTAATAACGTCTGTAATATCTGGCCAGGAGCTGCTTTATGGAACCACACTCTTGTGATAACTTGCCTACATTTTATTCTGTGCAGACACAGGAATGTCTCCAAAAAAAGGAAAAAAAAAGCAAAGTTTCTTTTTCCATCCTTCCTTCCTTTTTTGAAACACTGGAGAATCCAGAGCCCCGGATACTAGGCAAGCCCATGACCGAGCTACACTCACAGCCCCTAGGAGAAGTTCCTTAAGGATCTTAAGGATTTTATGGTAGATAGAAATGATTCAATGTTTGCATACAAAGCCACAATCAGATGCAAAATTAGAAATTTAACTTTTTCTCTTACTTGGCTGCAAAATGTTGAAAACCTGGTTGGAGTTGCCAGATGAGATATGTGTCAGTAATTCTCTTGCTTTAATAAGGCTTGTTGGTCAGGGCTCTGTCAGACGAAATACCCAAGGCAATCCATTCAAAGAAGGGATTCTTATTTTATCTCTGGTCTCAGAGGTCTTACTCCGTGGACATTCGGCTCTGTTATTTCTGGTTCTTTGTCATGTGACTTTTTCTGTTTCCCTAGTTAGGGAGCTGTTGTTGGCAGATCAAAGTAACCAGTTCACCAGAGTTCAACCAGATGAGCTAATGAGTTTATTGGGGTTGCTTACAGGAATATGGGGAGGGGCAGGTTACTTACAGGTGCAGGGGGACCTCAAAGGCCGGGGCATCAGTGAAAGGCCCACCTGTGCTGGGTGTGAATTTAAAATGCCCTCCTGAGGTGCATGTGCTAAAGGCTTGGTTCTCAGCCCATGTTGCTACTGAGTGTACAGGGAATCTTTAGGAGCTGGGTTCCGTTTCGAGGTCTTTCACAGCATCCTTGCAGGGGATTGTGGCACCCTGGTCTCTTTCACACTCTGCCATGAGGCACACAGGCTTCCTCCACCAAAGGCTCCCCTCAAAATCTCCCGTGTGATGCCCGATGCATCATGGAGTGGTGTCTCCAGCCAGGAGCCAAAATAATTTTTTCTCCTTTTTAAGTTCCCTCAGGTAATTTGTTACAGTAACAGATGTGGTTTTGTTATTTTTCTTATTGAAAGTCGGCTAGATGTCTGAGGGGGTATAGGATGAGAGATGAAGTATTCTCTCTCAGGATCTTTTGAGTATGAGATGGTTTTATTGACAAGATTTTTTTTTTTTTTTTTTTTTTTTTTGGTTTTTCGAGACAGAGTTTCTCTGTGGCTTTGGAGCCTGTCCTGGAACTAGCTCTTGTAGACCAGGCTGGCCTCGAACTCACAGAGATCCGCCTGCCTCTGGCTCCCGAGTGCTGGGATTAAAGGCGTGCGCCACCACCGCCCGGCTTATTGACATGATTTTTAACTGACGATTTCATATATGTAAATGTGTTTTAATCAATGCCATCCCACCTCTCCCTCCCAGCTCATCCCCGTTCCCATCCTCACTTTGTGGTCCCTTGTTTCTGTCTTCTCCCACATAGAGTCTACTCAGTGATGTCACAGCAAACAAGGTGTCTGTAGGGCCACTACCAGAACATGGGCAGCTTCAGGGATGGCACCCCTGAAGCTGACATTCCCCAGTTTATTTACAATAGCATCTCAGCTAGGGTGGCCTCCCTCAGGATTGGGACTTCCTCTTTGCTTTGGGTGTATGTTATTATAAATGTATGTATGTATTCGCTTATAAATTTTGCTCCTTGTTCTGAAGACCTAAATGTTTTACTCCCCGTCTCTGAATACTAGAATATTGCTTCCTGTCTATTTTTGAACTCAAACTAAACATATGTAGAAGATTCTTTCTTCTGACTTTCCCGCTTTTCTGGTTTCTATCCTACATTCTAGACAATTTCCTAAAACTTAAATTTCCCTTCACTGATTCTTTCTGCAACTGAGTCTAACCTGCATAACACATTCCACTCTCAGGTATTACTAACAGGTCTTTTTACTTCAAGAAACTGGATTTGGTTATCTTTAAAATTTGCTTTGTCTTTTTAAAATAAAGCACTGTCCTTCCACATCCATGCTTCTCCCCCCCAATTGCTTAAAAATAACCAATAACACTTCAAAATATGTAAATATATTCAAATTTAAAACATGTTAAACACATTTTGCTTTTGGCAATTCTGACATCTTAGGTGATCATTGCTATTGTTGCTTCCAGCTCTTCTCCTAGAAAGAAAGAGAGGGGAAAGGGGGCTTGGAGGGAGAATATTTATGCAAATTTAACCATGAGACACTTTTGAAGACCTGGAGTCTATTTTTCTCAGACACAAATTTGCTTTTATTTTTTTTTCTGCAAGTGTCCAGAAAAATGCTTTCCACTGAAGCCCTGGCATAGGACTTCCAACATCTCACGAGTGTGGGCAGGGGTAGGCTATGACATTTCTGTAGACGTTTTCATTTTCAGTGAGGGCCTTGCTCTTTCTGTGCACGAAGCCAGCATGAAGGGGAGTTTAGCTTTCCTGTCGTTTGCCTTCTGGCAACCCTGGGTTTGGTGGTGGCCATTGCTCGGGTTGGTCCTTGCTTCGCTAGACACATCCTCAGCGATTCTTCTCCTCAGCACCGGAGAGCAGAAGTGGTAAAGAGCATCTGGGAAATTGCAGGTTGTGTAGAATTCTCCTCCATGAAGCAGCCTTGGATTTGGTTTCTCACGTGACCTCCCATCCTTGCATCTCCAGAGTTTTAGGTGTTTTGCATTATGATAGCGTTTTAAGTAGCTAAGCCTCCCTCTGCATTGCCAAATGGCACCTACATTTTTTTTCTGATTCTTTATAGTGTTAGTTGTCTTTCTTTATAAACTTAAAATGTAGGGCCAGCTAATTCCCTCAAAGAGTTACCCCAAGATCCCCAGGCAGTATCCCACATGCCTGCTCACGTATGTCAATAGATTTCCCCTCTAAACATGTACCAGTTTTCTCCTCACAGCTGGTCCCGGGCCCTGCTTCCGTGGCAGCATCACTTAAGGAGCTGCCACCTGCTCCTGTCACCATGAACTCTGCTGTCCCATCCCTTCCCATTCCCAAGCCCTCGGAAACTGTGATCTGTAATAAGATTTCCTTCTTCCTTCACAGACGCACACAACTAGCACAGACCTTGCCCACCCTGTGGTGGTGGTAGGGCTTTCCCTACACTAGGCAGTGGGGGAGAAAAATAGTGCGCAGAGCGGCCACACTCAGCACTGAAGGAGAACACTAGCTCTGCTTTTTATAGTTAGGACTCTTGTGACAACCCAGTTTGTAGTAGCCAACACCAGTGTAGTAGCCAGGGGAGGTTGCACAGGACAGTCTTCCAGCTGTCCTCAGTTCTGCTGGGCCTGCTTGTGAAGGATCATCACGGCTGGACCTGTTGACAGTTGACCTTTCCCAGGGGACCCTCGCCCGAGTACCCAGTCACTCCCCCCAAGCATTCGTGAGTCTGCCTTAATACATGTGGCCTGGGGGGGGGGGGCGGCGAGCATATAGGGTGGGGAAGGATGAGGGTGGTGGGCTTCTGTACTTAGTCTAGGGGGAGTCATGATCCATGCTGGGTATAGACCTTCCAGTATGACTGCTTTAAGGTCCCCCACACTTCAGCCCTCACTTATGATCTGCAAAGAAGCCTAATAAAGACATGGGTCCCCCTGAGCGAACTCTGGTGGGATCACGCCTTGGTTTGTCTTTGGGACCTTAGGAGGAAGGGTAGATGCTGTTTACTCCTCCCCTAAAGACAAAAGTTTAGAGGAGGTTGCCTTGTTCCAAAGACCTTGCAATGAACTGATCAAGAGACAAGGTATAAAGCTAGGCTTCCTGAAAACTATACCCGGGTCCTTTTGTTCGCTGGGCCCAAGATTTAACCTGATTGAGCTGTATTTGTATATATCTTTGGATTTTACCTAATACTTTTATGGGAAGAGTCTTAATGATCAGAGAAAGTTGCCAGACTATTTCTTTATGGTCAGTGTAGTGGTTTAAATAAGAAAGGCCCCCATAGGCTCATATATTTGAATGTTTAGTCATCAGGAGGTGTCAGAGGTGTGGCTTTCTTGGTGGAAGTATGGGTGGGGGGAGGGGAGTCTTTGAGGTTTTAAAAGCCCACACTGAGCACAGTCTCTTGGCCTACATGTCAGCATGTAACTCTTAGCTACTGCCAGCTGCCATGGTCCCCCTTGTCATGCTCCTGGCCATGATGATGATGGGCTAAACCCCTGAAGCTGTAAGCAAGCTCCCAATTAAATGCTTTCTTTTATGAATTGCCTTAGTCATGGCGTCTCTTTATGGCAATAGGACAGCAACTAAGACAGCCAGCTCATACTCAGAATGTGGGTGGGGGTAAGTTTCAGGAAGAATAACTTGTTCTGGGAAAGGGGCTCTAGTTTCTAGAACCTACTGTAGGCAAGAAAACCTTGATATCTATGACTAGCTTCAGAAGGGAGGAAGAGTGAGAGGCAGGAGGTTAGGAGAAGATCAGCTATTTATTGGTTCTCAGGTGGCTTCCAAGATCCTTTGTGGTCTTGAGTTCCAAACTTCAGCAGGCTGAAGCGCTATGTTTTGCTGGTATTACTTTTCAAGCCCTGGTAAATGAGTAGGTAAAGGCTTGGCCAACCAGGGGCCTGGAAGTTGGGCTTGAATACCAGCTCCCTTTTTATTAGCTCTGTGGTGTGGGACAACTTCTCCCATTTTCCTGGGGCATCTCTGAGGATGCAGTTGACAGGGTTCTGGAGAAAGTCACATGATTTGCAAACCAAACGGGTTGTATAACTGTAAGTTATCAAACAAACATTGAGTTCCCAGGGGCTGGTTCAAGGGCTAGGACATGACCAAATCTCGCTGGAGAGTCTATGTTTGTGTGTGTTCAGGTGTGCGTGTGTGTGTGTGTGTGTGTGCGTGTGTGTGTGTGTGAGAGAGAGAGAGAGAAGAGATAGAGAGAGAGAGAGAGAGAGAGAGAGAGAGAGGCAACATGTGTCTTTACCCCACTTAGGTGATAAGAGGATTAGCTTCCTGGAAAAGAAAGCAGGCTGCCATTAGAGAAACGTGTCTACTGACACAGGGCAACCAATGTACAGATCCCCAAACACTACAGAGGACAGGAATGGGAGAGAAGCCAGGAACCCAGTGGGTGGAGCCTGCACATTCAGTGGTCATGAGCTGGTGAGATGGGGTCTGTTTTTTACTTTTCAAAGTGCGCATTTTTATTGACGTGTGAGTACAGCACACACAGACAAGACTGCTCAGCGACATTCTCAGAGAAGCTCTCCTTGTTGGCACACCCAGCTCCGAGACAGTCACACACCCAGAATGGAATTCTGGTGCCCCAAAGGTCCTTTCAGGACCAAGTCACTACCTGTGCCCCAAAGTAGTCATTCTTCCTTACAGATGAAGAGAGGACACTTCCTGCAGTGCATGGGTCCTCCTACATCAATTAGCAATCAGGAAAATGCCCCACAGGCCAGCCTGACCCAGGCAAACCCCCAGTTGAGATTCCCACTAATAACTCTAGGCTGCCTCAACTTGACAGCTGAAGCTAACTAGGAAAGTGAACATTCCAGAACTGTGACATCTGCGTGACTGGGGGCAACTTGTGTCCCCTGGACTCCTGGCTGGCATTTCCCATGGCTTCATGCTCATCCCATGCGTGTGTCCTCTGTGCGATGTGGACAAGGCTGCTAACAAACTCTGACTGCTTAATGACAGGCCAGGGACTCTAGAAGAGCAAGGTAACTTTGCCTTCTCACTTCGGGGATACAATTTAAAAAATTAAGGGAAGCCATCCAAGCATTGCCTAGTCCTGCAGCCCAGGGTGGGCGCGCACCAACCACTACAGGAAGCAAGTATGTGATGGAGAGATGGGAAAGATAGAAAACACGGAGCGGGAGTGCAGGATGGTGTACAATACCCTGGAGCTTATGAAGATGCATACTCTTCCCTCTGAACCCGCTGCCAGGCAGCGGGGTTTTCCTGGCTCTGGAGGAGGCTGAGGATGAGAAAAGATTCATTTTCTGGACTGGATCTTCTGGAAGGACCACCCTGGTTCGAGATGTCAACAGAGACCATGTTGGTGTCTATGGTCCATGCTGATGCCCAGGCTTCGATGAAACCTGAGATCCACCAGGAAGGATGCGGTCTGTGCTGCTGCCTGAGGCCTTGATGCTGACCTCAGGCTTGGCTGCCTTGGGGCGCCATGCTGCTGTGAGTGGCATGCGTAGCCACCCAAGGCCATGTCAATGCCAAAGACACAGGCAAACCGTCCCAGCCTCTGGAGGGAGAGCTGGTCCCACCCTGCTCTGGCCATGGCATGGCTCTCCTCAGTTGATGTCTTCTGGGGTAGATGCAGGCAGAGGAAGACTCACTTTCCCTTGGGGCTGGCCACTAGAAATTTGACCATGCTCCAGTGAGTATGTGGACAATACAAAATGGACTTTTTTTTCATTTGTGTGTGTGGGGTGCCACATGGGAGAGGACATGCCACCAGAACATGGGAAGACTGCGAGGTGAGCATGATTGGGCGCCAGGTGTGAGATTCCCAAATAATCAATAAAAGACAATAATAAAAGAAATTAAGAACCAGCTCTGATAAATCCCTCTCAGGCCATATGCCACCTTTAGCCAAAGATGTTATCACCAAGGTAGCAGGAACGGAGTGTCTTGGTTGGCAAGGCCTGAGTTTAAGACGTCCATCCCTGAGACTAAATGCTGCGACTGGAAGTCTCCATAGATGTCTTGTTGGAATAGAAGCTCACTGTGCCCCGTGAGAACACAGCAGTGAAGATAAGGAAAGGATGTTGGACAATGACAAGACACTGTGGACAGTAGTAGGGGCGGCGTGGAGCGCCTTGGAGCCAGGGACTGTCCCAGGGCACCCACTGTGTTTTGATGCTTAATGCAAATCCTTGCCAGAGCTAGCATTATGCCCCATCTTAACTGATGAGGGAAGTAATGAGTTATTTACAAGGAAGGCCTCCAGGTTTGGAATTCTGCTTTTCCATCCCAATCAAAGAAGCTCTCATCCAAATCATCCATCACTACTGTCTTCTTCCGGCAACTGTGTGGACTCTGGTTAAAAGCAGGGATCAGAACACCTCAGCAGTGGTATTTTTGAGATGGGCAAAGAGCCCGGGATTTGCATGGTGACAGAAGTATGGGGCTCTTGGGGACCACCATGCGGAGTGGGAGAAGGCAATGGGAGGCTGGGGCGCTGGGCTACAGAAAGCTTGTGGGTCCCGATCATCCCACTGAACTTTGTCGTTTTTGCCTGCGGCTGTGAAATCACCCGTTTCTTTTCAGCTATCACATTGGTCAGTGCACTTCTGAGAAACTTGTCCAATCTCACATACTGCCCTGAGGCTGTAAGATTAGACTCCCAATGCTCCAGAAGCCTCTGGCCCCAGGAAGGAGCCAAGTGTCAGTGTGTTACAACAGTTTCCTGCAGTTTTATGACAGGGACACACTAGAGTGTTGGTAAAGCAACACAGGGCCACCCCACAAGTGACCACCACACAATTTCCTGTACAGATAAGCTTGTGCTGGTTTATATTGCATCCTGGGGACAGTCAGTATTCATACTCCAGATGATTTGTGTATCCAAGAGCTGTCATCCCAAACTCAGCTCCAGGAAGGGCAGAAACATCATGGTAAGGGTATGAGATCCTAATGATGGCTTTTTGAGGGTGGGGTAATTATTTTGCAAATTAGCATAGAAGACAGTAGAAATGGCCTTTCACTGAGTGACATTTAGGGTGCTGACTATAAATGAATTCACTTACTCAGAATCTTATCCTACATCTCTTTCTTTCGTTCTTTCTTTCTATTTTATTTTTTTTATTTTTTTATTTTTTGGTTTTTCGAGACAGGGTTTCTCTGTGGCTTTGGAGCCTGTCCTGGAGCTAGCTCTTGTAGACCAGGCTGGTCTCGAACTCACAGAGATCCGCCTGCCTCTGCCTCCCGAGTGCTGGGATTAAAGGCGTGCGCCACCACCGCCCAGCCCTACATCTCTTTCTAATCAGGGCATGAGATTCTTTTGAAGCCTTTCTTAGCATGGTGGTATCTAAACAAGTGGGTGAGGCAGCCGTTATAAGGTTTACAGAACTGTTTCTATAACACAGGGGCATCTATTTTTGCTGTTTCTTTGGTATAAATGATTGTCACACTACCTAAAATGGCACTCTGACTTCACTGACCTCAAAGAAGAGCTGTATATGTTTGTTAAAGTTTAAGTTGTTTTTATTATAATATTGCATGGAAATGGGTTTGGGGGTACCTCTGCCTGTCAAACGAGACTAAGCATGACCAGCGAGTTGAAATCAATTTAGTGAGGTATGAAATGGGCTGATGGGAGTAGCCTGGGCATTCCAGGGAGGAGGAACCCTGGGGACAAGGGTGCTGGGGTTCTCAGAGATTGCAAATACGATGCTTGTTTTTGGTTTGAGACAGTTCCTCGGGCAGCACAGCCTGCCCTTGAACTTGCTGTGTAGCTGAAGACGACTTTGAACTTCTGATCCTCCTGCCAAGACCTCCTGAGAGCTAGAATTACAGATGACCTGGAATTAATTGCACCTGGTTTATTCCATGCTGGGGATTGAACCCAGGCTCTTGTGTATGAATACAGGGCGCTCGAACAACTGTGCTACATCCTCAGCTCTGCAAATGGACAGAATGGCCAAGGGTGTGGCCAAGCTTGTGTACACACACACATGCACACACACACAGAAAAGGACAGAGATGGGGGAGGGAAAAAGAAAGACAGTGAGTGTGCACACACATGCACACATGTGTCTGAGCCAACTGTGTCCCTCTGAAGGACTCAGGGCCTGGACATTAATTAAGCAAGGGCAAGACATATCTGATCATGTGGGGGCTGAAATCCTATGTCATGTTTTTTAAGGCACCTGGATGCTTTTCTTAAGCTCATCAATCCTCTTCCCAATCCTTTAGAGAGGGTTCTGAAGGAGGCAGAGCAGAGTACAGCACAGAGAAGTCAGAATAGAGACCAGCCTCAATTAGCAGGTTTCAGGTGACAGTGCTGGGAAGGAGCGTGCAGTTTCCAGGTGTTTTAGGCAGTGATTGACTTGCTGGAATAACTGACAGTTACCACATGGGCTGGGCTAAAGGAGCTCCGGAGCTTGTGAGAGCTGACAAGTTTCTGGCTTTGGAGAAGCATGGAGAGAGGGCCAATCTTTCTTGGGGTTCCATTACCCCTATCCTTTCCATTACAGGAATGCAGATGGCAGCCTTACCTGCCTGTCACCCACCTTGCTTTGGCCAGCAGCTGCTCGGCTCCTCCAGACCTCAGTCCCTGCCTGAGTTATCTGGCTTGATGAAGAACTCAACAAGGTGTGGTTTTTTTTTTTTTTTTTTTTTTTTAAGGTAAAAATGTCACTATCTGATCATACTCATTTAAGAAGCTATTTCCTTTATCACTTGGTTCCTGTCCCTGTGGACCCCACTGCCTACATTCCTGGCAATGGATAAGACTGCTTGCTTTATTAGGGCTCTATTCGTGGTTCTGCATGTGTGGCCCTCACATGAGGCAACGCTGATTTTTCAAATTCAAGGGCCAGTGTAAGGAATGTGTGTCACTGAGCTATCCAGTGACATGGGAAGCAATATGAATTCTTTGCATATTTTATTTTTCTTTTTTTGATTTCCAACTCACACACATCTGGCATATTTTACATCTTCGCAATAAAACACGGTTACGATAGCTGAAGGGATTTATATATCCAAAATATTTCACCATGATCTCAAGATGAAATGGCCTTGTCTTCCAGATGTTCAGTGCCTTCCCAATTCTAAGCTACAAACTCAAGATATTGCTCACAGCCTGGTGATGATAACGTAGTCAGTACACTGATTTCCCATAATTCCAGAATTTCATAAATACAAACAACAATGAAGAAGGAATAATTCAGTGCTAAAACATTCTAGTACAAGGTGGATGACAAATAAGTAATCACAGCAATAAATAATGATATGTGTCTGGTGCAAAGTGCCAATACAAAGAACCCATTATCCTGGTTTATCTTTTGAAATAAATGACTGCAAGTGAGTGAAATTCTGAGAAAATTACATTCCTGTAACATGCCTCATAGCCCTACCAACACGATATGTACATCTATGACAATACAGTCACCAAATATACAAAGAAGAAACATGAAGAAAATGTATAGACCCCCTGGGTGATAGCTGGATCAGGACGATGGATGGAAAAATCATTTGAGAGCCATCATTTTATATTGTAAAAGATGAAGCGCCTTAGGCTAGGCTTGTGGTTTTAGGTGAGAATCTCACAAGAAACGAAAGGGACAAGTTCAGTTATTGTTGTAATAAAGTCTGACTCATTAATTATTAAACTAAGCTATTTGAGAACCAAGGAGGGAAACGTTAGCATCCTCATCCTCTCCCAACATGGAGACAGGGCCAGTGGGCTGACACCAGGGAGAGATGTCCAGGTTCAGGGAACTTGATGCACTGGGACTAATGATCACGACTCCCATTTCCACAGTAGAAACCAGGCCCTCATCCCCAGGCTCCCTTCCTGCTGCATCTTCAGGTCCTAAAGTGTAGGGCTGAATTTTCTTTGTATAAAGTACCAACAACGGGAAATAATGGCTTAGTATCCAAACACTATATGAGCAAACTTTACTTAGGAGGGATGGATTTAGATTAAAAAGTGCAAATCATATTTTGGTGAAAATGTCAACATTACTGATTGAGCCCCGATTCAACCCTTTTGAACAAGCTGTGTCCTCCATTCCCTAGCTTGACTGCACCAGTTCCATCAAAACGCGGGGAGCAGGGAGCATGCAGGTTCTAACTCCACAGGAAATTAACAAAGGCCGCTCTTTCTTTATACAAGGTTTCACTTTTACAAAAGTATCCCTTTAAATAAGATGCATATGATGTACAAAGTATCAAACGTGGGTTTTGTTTTTCTCAGCTTGAAAAGAGGCTGGAAATGGGATGCAGGTTAGGTTCAAAGCTTAAACCTTGTAACAACTGGACACAAGGTTCCTCAGAATTGTCAAAAGTCTCTTGTGAGGCTTCCTACAACCTTTCTCAATAAACGACAATATATGAAATAATTACCAAAACGTTTCCTAATTCAGATAATTTACATGATATGAGCTTGCTCGACAGCAGCTGGTGTTCAGTCCTGGAAAAACAGGATGAAATGGCTCCTGACTATGATGTTCGGCGACTGCTGGGTGGGATGGATGTACACAGCCGATGTGGACGAGTGTCCCCACCAGAGACACTGCCTTTCCACAGAGCACTTGTGCTCTCACTTGACCGTGGCCTCTGCAGCTTCTCTTCAGTACCTGTTCTGATGCTCATAATGCCACCGATTAAAATCTATATTAAAAGCTACAATGCTGCCGGAAGCCATGCCAGTGATCAGAGTCCTGTAAGAGCAGAGATGGTGGTGAAGAGAGACAGGAAAATAATACACACTTGGCACTTTCTTCTGGACACAGCCTTATCTCAAAAGTCCCCATGTCTTAACTGAGAGAGGACTAGCACTGCTTCTTGATTCTGCCAGGAGCTGCTCAGCTAGTGGAGAGTCCTGCTGGAGAACATTAGTCAGGCCCATACAACCACACATTCCAGTGCGACCTGGGCTCTGCTGCCTCTCGGCAGTTGTATGGATGGTCTATGCATATCCTCCTCTGGGACCAGGCCAGGGCTTTCTGTATAATTCTGGCCTTTATTTCTCAGTGTCCTTAACCACTCCATCCCTTACCTTACTATACCCTAATATGAGGGGTGGATATATGAGCCGCGAGTTTTCCTGAGTCCTCAGGTACCAATTTCATTTTGTCTCCCAGATAGCTTAGCCACTGTACACAGCAGGCGGTATCATAAAACCTCCAGACTTAGCGCATCCATCCTGAGTCATTGTAGTCACCGTACAGGTGAGATAATCTCTGTCCCCTCTTACTTGAGCCTCCTAACCAAGCAGCAGCTCTTCTCTCTGGGATGGCTCACTACAACTGACTACGTACAAGTCTCCTGACTTTCTACCATGATGGAGCAGTGTGCTTAGCTGTTAATCCAGACCATCTTCAGACAAGTGTGTCCTATAGGTGTCTACCAGTTATACTTTCTGTGCATGAACTGTCCCAATGTAGCACTGTGTTGCACCATACGTATAATCAAAATTAAGCATGAAATTAAAAAGGAACCTTTCCTGCACTACTGTTGCTCTACATGTGTTCGCTGATGCCCACTCTGACCCAGCCTGACAAATGGCTCCTCCCCAGCTTCCCACATTGCCAATCGTTTCCTCCCAGGGTCTGGTCCTGCTCCCCTGCCATTCAATTAGATTACAGCCATGGAATGGGTCGCTTTATCATGTACCCTTAGCACTTGGCAGGACACTTCTGCTAAATACTGGTAACAGATATTTGCAAAAAAGCATGTCAATCAACTGAAGGACAAATATTTCATCTACTTGAGAAGATGTTTAAAACACACTAAAAACACTCGTGGATACACAAAGAATTAGGAAGTAAGCCACACCTATTTACTAGTCTACTCCAGTGGTAACAATAAGCTTTCCTTAAAAATTTTTATTCCTCAGACTCCATCAAGTCATACTGTCTGTGTGTGTGTGTGTGTGTGTGTGTGTGTGTGTGTGTGTGTGTAGGCCAGAAAACTACTTTGGCTTCATGCCTCAGACATTCTCCGTCTCTCTCTGTCCTGGAGCCCATGGACTAGGCTAGGCTGACTCGCAAGCCCCAGGGATCATCATGTCCCATCTCTCCGGGGCTAAGGTTACAGTGCACGCACCATGCCTGGCTTCTTTATGTAGGTTCTGAGATTTGAACTTGAGTACTCATACCTACACGGCAAACAGTTTACTAATTGGATCTTCACTCTGCTTTTCTTGAAGTCCTCTGTACTGTTCTACTATATTGTAACAATGCTTCATTTATTTATTATATGTGTTAATACTTAAAGTATTTCAAAGCTAATATTTTACAAGGAACTTTTCCTTTAGTAGCAAAGTTGGGGCTTATATTGGCTTTGAAATATTTTCCAAGAAACTTTTCCTTTAGTAGAAAACTTGGGGCTTCTCTGGGTTCTTACTCATCTCCAGTTTGCCCTTTCTGTGCTGTGCAATCCTTAACTTGGGTGGGATGAGGAGAATGCCATGCTTCCGACCTGTTCCAGTGATCACACTGCCCTTGACATGGCTGGCTCACCTTTGGTCATGGGATAAGTCCATTGCTCTAATGCCAGCATCACATCCAGGGTAAATGTACAGCTGCTTGAAGTCACAGGCCTGCCAGACCTCCACCACACCATTGTCTCCTCCAGTCACCAAGTTCTGTCCATCGCTGCTCAGGAGAATAGCCTTCAGAAAAAAGGCAGATATCAACCATCTCTTTGTTTCTGGTCAATGGCCACAACTGAGCAGCAATTAGCTGAACAGTCATACAACTTCCCTAGTATATGCAAGCTTAATCAACCACCCAAACAACCACCAATACCCAACCAACTACCAGCCAATCACCACCCACTCACCAACCAAACAAGTACCAGGTAACCAACTGTGAAACAGCCAACCAACCACAAACTAACTACTAAACAACCGGGTAACAACTCACCACTCCACATCCAACTACTAATCAACCAACCAACCACCAATCACCCACCAACAACTAACCAATCATCAATCATCCATCAACCACCAATCAACCAACTAACAGTTACTAACCATCCAATCACCAATCACCCACCAGCCACTAACCAAACAACCACCAATCACAAACCAATGAACAGTCTACCAAGAAGCTCACAGACCACCAAGCAACAACTTGGAAAGTACTGTTAATCTCCTTAACATTAGCTCCTTCTTTAGCCAGATGTCTAAGTTACCTAGTGTGCACATTCCCTGCTCCCCAAATATAGCATAATTAAAATAAAAAATTACTAATTTAGTTATAAAATTATGAAAGTCCCAATGAGAATACTACCGATCTAATCTAGACAGATTAGAGAGAACATTGTGAGATGTTCTCAGTCTGTGAGAACATTGCATTTTGTGAAACTCTTAGCATTGCTAAAGGAGATTTAGTATAAAAGAGCCGAAATATATTTTACAATAGTTTTTAGTACTGACACACCAGGCATTGTACTTCACTTGAAGTCAGGGTTCTCAGGATAGGCCTCTGTTTTATAGTGCCATGTGTCCTGGTCATTTTCTGTCTGGCAGAACCCTAAATCTGGGAAGGAGGAATCTTAATTGAAAAAAATGCCTCCATAAGATTGGGCTGTAGGTAAGCTTGTAAGGTATTTTCTTAATTAGTGATTGAGGTGGGAGGGCCCAGCTCACTATAGATGATGCCACCCCCGGGCAGGTAGTATACAAGTACTAACTTGTATACGCAAGCCATGAGGAACAAGCCAGTAAGCAGTGTTCCTCCTTGGTCTCTGATTCAGTTCCTACTTAGAGGTTTCTGCCTTAAGTTCCTGACTTCCCTTCATGGTGGTGTGTGATCAAGCTGAAATAAACCCTTTCTTTTCCAAGTTGCTTTTGAGCATGGTGTTTTATCACAGCAATAGAAACCTTAACTAGGACACCATGGGAACATGGAGCTGAGATCACTGTTTGTAAAGGGGCTTGGAATGATCGCCTCTAGGCAAACAGCTGTGGTCTCTAGAGTCTCACTTATTGAGTTGCTTATTCAGTATCGGGGAATCTTGGGTTTGTTCAAACCACAACCACGAGTTTGCTTGCTTTCAAACCCAGTATGTGTTTAAGTGGATGTTGGGGAAGCTCCACACCAAGCCAATTTTATGTCAAGCAAGTTTGATTCCCGTGGCTTCTTGCTGCTCAACACTGATGGGTACTCACCCGAGTGGAATCATTAATCTCCATTTGAGCCAAAAGTTTTCCATTGATGCTGAAGTTGCTAAACCGTCCTCGCTCATAGTATATGATGCAGTGGCCTTCACTGGATACAGAAATTAAGCGTGGGAACAGGCAGTTTTCTGGCCCTTCTAGGGCCCTCAGAAGGTCTCCAGTGATGGTATGGACAAGGCAAGGGCCTTCTGCAGTGAGAAACACAGGTGCCAGGCCAATTACAGAAAACACCAGGGCCACCAACCCCAAACAACACCTAGACACTGGGGTTTGCTAAAGTAGATGAAGACAACAGAAGTGTGCTGTGGCTGTAACACTTAAGCACACACATGCATGCACGCACACCCACGTCACCCACCTACACACACACACACACACACACACACACACACACACACACATGTGATGCAGCACCCACAGTTCTCTAAAGCTCTAATCTCTTATCCCACCTCCAACAAGTCATCACCGCAGGCTTTAGTTCCCAAGTCAAATGAGCAGAGTGTGCGCAAGTTTGATCGCTGTTTCTAAAAGGTTCTCATTAAGAAAGTGATCAGAGCTGTTGCTACATTTCCCAGCTGCATCAGATTTCAGCATCACAGCATGTCATTGCCAGGCGAACTTTGCGTTGGTAGTTTGTATGTAAGATGTAAATGTGTAATTAAGAAGTTAAACAATTAATTCAGACTACAGAAATACTTTTTGCCTTTTAATATTAACAGTGGGGCAAAAGTGTAAAGGGTATAGAGAAAGGCTTATCTAATTTCAGGGCAATTTTATGGCCTTGGAAAATATATTAAGAAAATATATTAAGTTTCCACTGACCTAATCATGGAAACAAATGCTGTAACTTCATACTATATGCCTGCCTCTTTGCTCTCAAAAACCAAAGCCTGCAAAAACTGTGGTTACTTTTTTATTGGTCAATTGATTTGAACAGCCACATTTTTACACCCACAAAAAGGAGTCAGTATCAAACCATACTTAATCTCTCCCCTGACTAAAAGGGCGAAAGCTATGGAGACTTGTGGGAAATCCCTTTGCCATCACCACTGGTAGGAAAATAGCATTTTGCTTACACCCGCGGAGCTAGGCTCACTTGTTCTGAAATGCAAAGCTAATGGTCTCTTGTTCTTAGACTGTTCATACTCCATCATGCTGCCGAACAATCTTCAACAATATCTGATCATCTAGAGTCTTAGACCTTGATAAAAATAAATATAAAATAGCACTCCCCCTAAAAATCTTCAAGGAATCCTCACTAAAAATAATAATGCTAAGCCCTTCCCCTCTCGGGCTCTCGGCCTCTGCTCAGCTCTGCTAGCCTCTTCCACTCTCGCCCTATGGTCTTTCTGCCTGGAGAGTTCCCACAGAGGTGTGTAATCCCTGTCAGAAAAGCCAAGAACCACCTAAATTTTCTCTTCAGATGACAATTCTCCCACAAAGGCAAAGAAGCAGACTCTGTCTCCTTTCCCTCTCTCCTTGCACAGTCAGTTTTGCATAGAAAGGACTTGTAAGGATGTGGAGGTCCTAAGGCCAGACTAGTGAGGAGCTCGATCCAAGCTCCCAGTGCATTAGTGGTATGCCTCCTTTGCCTTTTGAATGCACCTTTTCATGGCTGCATCATATAGATTCATTGCAGATTTAATTTATCAGTGTCTGGGTTAGAATGCTGGTGACCACATTGTCAACTTTTAACCATATTTTATGTCAATGCTGGTAAACATTATTAATCTTTGATAAAACTAAGCAACTGCAGAGAACCCAGATGCTACATCTGTCTGTGTTGAATCTCTGGAAGAAATCAACAAGAGTCACAGCTAGCTAGAAAATGCTCACTGTGTAGAGGTGGAAATGAAGGAAATGGTTTCTGACCTTTAGCACCACTGATAACGAGTCCGAGTTCTGCACAGACGGAGACACAGACAACCTCATGGTCGTGGCCTGTGAGGACAGCTCTGGGCGCAGGGTAGTCACCTACAAAGAAACAGCAGCAGGGCATCACTGGAGACCAGAACAGACATGATGAGTTGCTTATAAAACAGTCACCAACGAGAAGGACATTTGCTAGCGGTATGGCCAGAGCCACTCACTTTACCTTTCTGCCTGTCCCTCGTGTGTGACATGGCCTAACTACTATCCTGCAGCAGGGCGGCTGGGACAGCTTGGAAATATATCCATGTGCACGCTCAGAGGTGTCAGTGGCTATTCCCTCAAACAAGCAGTTATGAGAGGGATTATGTAGTCATGGTGATGTCCTGCGAGGTCATCTCACTGTCTCTAGTTCCAGCTTAAATATGAACATGGGGGACACAGAGCACTGGGAAACAGTAAATGGTTCCTGATGTACAGTGACCAAAAATTAACTCAAAATCCCATGATAAGGTCCATGTGGTGTTTCTTGAAGCTGGCAGCTCACCTCCCTGTGCGTATGGTTCTGAACGCATGTGTTCCTGTACTGTGTGCCACACATCATTAACTTCTCGCAGCAACTGGCTCAGATTCCAGATGAGCACAGGTTAGGGACTGGAGTTCTTTCAGCACACATATGTTTTTCTGCTATTATAGACACATGATGGTTCTGTTACCTATTCCTACTGTCATCTTCAGCATGTACCAACTTAATACACATTTAGATTGGGTTGCACCAGACTGTGTGACTTTTAAAGTGATTAATTTGACTTTTATTAGAATTCATTAAGCAAACTCTAACTTGGGATTAAGACAGAATTTCCAACCATTTTTGAAAGGAACTACACAAGCTGCTGCCATCTTGCAATCTGGATTTATATAAAGTGGCATTCTCAGCATTGAGAACTATAAAGTCAGAATGTCCATGGACTCTGAAAAATGAACACAATGCTCTACATCCTCCAGTGTCCAGGGTTCAACTAAGAGTTAGTTCTTCATGTTAAAACGAACCAGCCGCTCAATGACACTTGGCTTCCTCCTTTAATAAATGGTGAAATTAAAAGTATACGAAAGAACCGTTTTAAAAGAAATGTCTATGATTTGTTACGGGTAAATGTTTGATTTGTATACCTCTTTCTCTGCCTGTATAACTACAGTTGTATAAGAATGCCATAGGTGCAAAAGGGTCACAAGTGGAGGAGGTTTAAGGAACTGCCCTGTTTCAGTCTGTCCCACAAGGCTCCGATGGCCACTGGGCCCCTTCCAGAGTGCCTTCTGTGACAAGAGATGGATTGGACAGGAGCTTCCGTGTCTGCATCTCATGCTCTCACACTCACTTAAAAAC
Source organism: Arvicola amphibius (assembly GCF_903992535.2). Lineage (NCBI taxonomy): Eukaryota > Metazoa > Chordata > Mammalia > Rodentia > Cricetidae > Arvicola > Arvicola amphibius. Next base: position 22,814,844 of record NC_052057.2, on the reverse strand, counting down.
AGCCCCTACACCTCCACCCAAATAGACAGAGGTGAGCAGAAGCAAGAGGGGGTATAGGCAAAGTTGCAAAGGAAAGACAAGTGTCTGAATTTTCCACTTCTTAGGAACAAAACTAGCTAGGCAGTCAGGCTGAGTCATCTTCCACTGCTGCCCTCGCCTCTGAATGCGCTCTCCAATTGCCTGGCTGCCGTCTACTGGCAAGGGCTGAGGCCAGAGTCACTGAGAGTGAGGCTATGGAGCATTTGGTAGCAATATTAATGAGTTTCCAGGAACAACACACTTGTTATTCACCCATGTCTCATCTTGCTTTTGTTGCTAAGGCAGTTATACTAAACTCATATGGTCAATGTCATTGGTTCATGTCTGCGGTATCATTTTAGGAAAGAGCATGTATACAGAAAGCCGCCTTTGTGTGTATATCTGAACCAATTACTTCATTTTAGGTCAACAGTTTCATAGGCCACTGCTATTGCACCGCGAAGAGCCACACTGTAGCCTGGGGATCATAACAGCATCCAATTCTTTCACAATTCTAGAAAATTTATGTTCTAAGAGATCAGCAGATACTTTCTTGAGGATAGAAAATTGTACGATATTTTGTGCTAAATTTCATTCATTCAGATGAGACTAAAACTTCTCTCAGGTAGTTACACAGATGTAATCCCTCTGGTCATAACTATATTGTGAATTTTTTTTCCTGTGGAAAGTTGCTCTAAGATTAATTGTGAGCAAGACTGTTTCTCTCTTGCTAGGGTTGAGGGGTCCAAGAATACATTTGCAAGATGTGAGAATCACACTCCTCTTTCTTTCTTTGTGATGTTGACGACAATTTTGTTCTCTTTAAAAAGAATCAAGTTCTTCCAGCATAGCAGCCAGACTTGCCTTTGTTTCTGGAATTAGGGAATTTTTAAAATATTTATTACACATTAAGTATTTATATGTTTAAGATTTAAAAAATAAAATGAATTCCTTTGTTCTGAACCCTGCATAAGAAATGCACCCACTGAGATGGTGGGGCTGATCTAATGGGAGCTCACCAAGGCCAGCTGGACTGGGACTGAAAAAGCATGGGATAAAACCAGACTCCCAGAACATGGAGGACAATGAGGACTGCTGAGAAGCCAAGGACAATGGCACTGGGTTTTGATGCTACTGCATGTACTGGTTTTGGAGGGGCCTAGCCTGTGTGGATGCTCACCTTCCTAGACCTGGATGGAGGTGGGGGGAGGACCGTGGACTTCCTGCAGGGCAAGGAACCCTTACTGCTCTGGGGGGAGGGGAATGGGAGAAGAGGGAGGGAAATGGGAGGCGGGAAGGAGGCAGAAATTTTTAATTAAAAAAAAAAAAAGAAAAAAAAATTCAGGGTCTAAGGGTCTGCAGTCCCCAACAGCATACTGGATGATATATTACCAACATTCTAAGTTTGGGTATCTTCTTTTAAAGAGTTTTGAGAAGTCTGTTTTAGCTTCCTTCAGTAATAAAGTACTTTTGTTTTGTAAAAAAAAAAAAGAAATGTAGAACTGCTAATATGCCCTTCTTACATCTTAAAGAGCATCACATATTTTTAAAGTTTTCTCTTCTGTTTACTGTTTATTCTTGTGGAGTAGGCTGCTCAGCTTGGGAAGTTTTTTGAGTTCTCTGTCTGCTTTTTTTTCTGTGAATTCTTTCTGGATGGGTACCTCTGCACACCGTCATCTTGTATTTCAGAGAAGGGCCCTAGATTTGGGCCTCAGGTCTTAGCGCTCCTCTTTCCAAGAACCATGTCCTGCCTGAGACCTGGCACTCACTGTACAGGTGCAGGTGTGGAGACCTGAAGGCTCAAGGGCTGGCATGTGCACCTGCTGCCTTGCTGTCCCTTCTGCACTAATGTGACTCTGGGAGGGCTTACTATTTTCTGCTTCTCTAGAGATTTTCATGTTGGGTGAGTTTTCTCAGATCCTTCAACGTGAATTCTCCTTTTGATGCATTTCTAAATGCGGACTGGGAGAATGAGCACTGACTGCAGCCCACAGCAGTTTGCCATCAGCTCTAAATCTATGCAAACTGCTGTAATGGGCTTCGAATAATGGTGCAATATCGGTCGGTCTTGAGTTTATTTGAAACATATTCACAAACTGAAAAACTGTGCTTCCAAGATATCCTGAGTTTCTGTTTAAAGTGAGAATCGGGCATTAATAAGATGTGTGGGTGCACACTTGTAGGCCAGAGGTTGAGATGTAGTGTTTTTTACTGCTTCTTAACCTCATTTTTGAGACAGGGGGTTTCGGTGAATCTGGACCTTGTTGTTTGGGCTAGACTGGCTGGCCAGTGACTACCAGTGGTGGGGATAAGGTGCTCAAGGTCACTTCTGGCCCACCAAGTGTGTGCTGGGGAATCCACGTGCAGACTCCCTCACACTTGAGCTTCACACTCACCCACTTAGGCTTCTCTCAGACGTATTTTCAGTCTCTGTGATTATTCTGGAGATATTAGTACACTGAAAAATCCTGAAATTAAAGCTCTAATAAGTTGTTATTTCCCTAATATGCTATGAAAAAAGGAATCATTCATGATAAAGAATTAAGAAAAATGTACAAGAGCAGTTTAAATTCCTTCTGTGGCATATTTTCCACAAGGAGGTAAGCTCCTTGAGGACCTGTCTGGCTGCTTTTCATTATGATCTCCTCAGAGCACGGAGGGCGGAGCTAATAATAAGTGGTGCTGCTTGGGTCCCGGAAGCTCTGCTCTTTTCAAACTGCTCTGGGCTCAGCTGTAGTAAAGAAAATGTTCCTCAAAGCTTTGCGGGTGGGAAAATCTGCAGCAAGGACAAGTGCCTTTCCTACATTTCATCACCAGGGACAGATGTCACACACCCCAACAGTCACTCGAGATCCTGGTAATATCCTGTCACTGTCACATCACAGCTGATGGATGGAGCTCAGGGTTAAAGGGCCTGGCATAGAGAGGTGCAGGGGAGACCTCCTCTCCAAGGACCACGGCACTTCACCCCTTCCCCACTCATTTCCTCAAGGATGAGGAAACCTCATCTTGCCTCACTCCAGTGCTGTGGATGATAAGGAACAAATGCATCTGGTCCTCACAGGCAAGCACTGGGAATTCTAAACAGAAAAGGCTTAAAATACACAGAGTTCACCTCACCTTTATTAAAAGTCATTTCAGTATCCTAGAAACAGATGAAAACCTAAAAAGGCTGTCAGTGCTGCACATAGACGTGGCAGGAGTGGTCTCATTAAGATGGTCTGTAGCTTTAAGAGATGGTCATCACAAAGGCTGCTCATGGTTCTTATGGAAATAAGGGGACTTCCACCCTTCTACATCAGCTAGGAATGAGTGCTGAGGCTGTGGGACCCAGCATCCTCAGGGCTGCTCTGTGAGTGTCAGAGGATGAGCCTCTCAGTGACATACACAGGTCAGATTTTAATAATGGCCCTGTACAGAATCGAGGCAGAAACTGTTTTTATTCATGCTTACACTTACAAAATCATGATGGGATTTTAATTTAAAGTTTCAATCAAACATCAAATATTACAGTAATTTCATTGACACAGTGATTTCAAATATTTACCAGAAACTTTCTGGAACAGCTAAGAACAGTGGCTGATAGGTTGGATCACACCAGTGGCCCATGATGGGATATCTTTAACCACACCCTCACAGAGGTCTAGGACTTCCTGGTCCCTCCTTTTCTACAAAACAGCCACAAGATGCTCAGATACCCCAGTCTGTGAGCCAAAGTTGGCTAGTCAGAGAACATATTAGTCATTTTTGATATTCATGTTATATCCAACACAGGCTAAACATCTTTCTGAAAGTCCCAGGGCTACAGAGGGAGAAGGCAAACAGAGAACAAGAGGAAAGCAGTCTCACTCCTGTCTCCAACCCAAAAATGTCTCCAGAGATGATATGGGACACTACGCAGAATGGTTTCATCCCACCCTGTGCTAAGCTAGGATGATCCGTTATGGGCATGGCCCATAAGGCCTCAGAATGTCCTGTGACTGAGAAGTATCCCCAGATGCTCATGCTTCCTCTTCCTCTGACACCCAATAAAAGAACACGCTAACATTTACTACACCCTTGGTAAGATCCTTGGATTGAGAAATGACTCAATTAGTTTCACACACACACACACTAAAACATTTGATGTTTGATTTTGAAACTTTAAATTAAAATCCCATCATGTTTTTGTAAGTGTACGCATGAATGAAAATAATTTGTACCTCGATTCTGTACAAGGCCATTATATGTGTGTGTGTGTGTGTGTGTATTAATTTAATTAAAGATTTTCTCTGTGTCAGTGTCGTCCATGCCCAAGCTCTTATCACACTATGGGGCAGTGGTGGCTGAGGGACTAGTTCTAGGATTGTCTCTGGATAAAAGGCTAGTGGCAGACAAAGAGCCGAACTCAGTTTGGTCAATGTTTGGCTGAAGGCTGCAGCTGATAGGAAGGTCAGTGTCTATGGCTGAGTCCACCGCAATGGGTGGCCAAAGAAGGTGTGTATGCAGAGAAGGTGTGTGTGCAGAGAAGGTGTGTGTGCAGAGAAGGTATGTGTGCAGAGGTATGTGTACAGAGAAGGTGTGTGTGCAGAGAAGATGTGTGTGCAGAGGTATGTGTACAGAGAAGGTGTGTGTGCAGAGAAGGTGTGTGTGCAGAGGTATGTGTGCAGAGAAGGTGTGTGTGCAGAGGTGTGTGTGCAGAGAAGGTGTGTGTGCAGAGAAGGTGTGTGTGCAGAGAAGGTGTGTGTGCAGAGAAGGTGTGTGTGCAGAGATGTGTGTACAGGGAAGCTGTGTGCACAGCTGGAGCCATCATTTCAATCCTCTCCTTTCACAGTGTGCTCAGTGTTTAGAAAGTGGATCAGAGCAGCATGTAACTTTCTCACACATATTACTCAGTGGATATTGGTGGATTTGATTTGAAAGATGAGCACTAAATCCCTTTTCAAGGTTTTATATTGCATGGTTTTAAAACTTTCATATGTATGTATCACTCAAAATAAACATTTAAATTACATTCTTTAAAGCAGATTGGTCTTGAGATGAGGTCCTAATGCATTTTCGGGGTTTACTGAAGACACAATGATGTTAACTCGCTCCTCTTGTGACTATCTTGTTGGAAGCTACAGCACGTAATGAGAGCTGTCAAGTCCCAAGATCAATGAAACTCGTGCCCTGGGGATTCCACAGGAATAGCATTGATCTGGTTAAAGCTCACCAGTCAGAGATGGGCTGTAATATATTGCAAAGAGGGGCTCTAGAGGATAAGCGGCCAAGTCCAAGACACCTACCTGACAAAAAATTCAATCAGCTCCTAGCACAAATTGCCTGCCCTGCTCTGCGTTCTTTCATGCAGGAGGCTGCTTCCAATTAAAGTGCGCAAATTAATTTTTATCACTTCCAAATTAGTTTCAGAATTTGTGTAAGGCTGTTTCAGATGAAAGCACCTGTCCCTCGTGTCTTTGAAAGTCTGTTATCTAGCCAGGGACCTATTGTAAATCTGCAGGATAATTTCCTATGTTCAATGCCACACGAAAGAATTACAATAGCATCATGAGTATAAAAAGCATTAATGAACAGGACCATCCGACTTGTAGTACAGGCAGGTAGCCTTTATATTCTGGAATTCTGTATCATAATCTGTTTGCAAATTTCTGTTGTCTTTGTGACACAGTCATTGAAATGATAAAGGAAAAAGACAGCACGAGACTTCTGAGATGTCTAAATCAGTTACAACAATTTATTTGACATAACTTGACATAACGAAACAAACCTTTCTATAGCTGCCTAAAAATCTACAAACATTACTTATTTTTCTTTGTAGAATAAAGGCATCCATTATTACGTAGTGCTGACAGTACAAAAGAAACAAGTATATTAAGGCCCTTTGACCTCATGGTTAGATTCCAGCGATACTCACATGAAATCAGGCACAAATCCTCATTCTAGGCTGCTGGTTTGATGAACGAGTCTGGTTTGGTCTCTACACCATACAAAATGATTCAATGTCTACGGTAGGTTAATTTCCAGATTATAGCAGCTTCTGGGCAACAGTGTTCCAGGTTGGGATTCTCCTTCAGGTCTAGATTATTATATACACCCTACAAACCTAAGGGCATACATTATACCATACGTTGTTACCAGTTTAGCATAAGTGCCCTTTAGGTATCGAACAGCAATGATTTAGAGACAGCAAACATGTACAGCCTGGTCCTTTGACTTGTGACTTGGTAGCTAGACTAGATTAAACTGGACAGGATTTTCACATCGTCAGTTTTGATGACAGTGACTGCGTGTCTATGGCAGTCCCACAGCTGTCACAGGTATGAAGTCTATGTAATGTGTGCTGTGGCTGCCTTTAAAAACAGAGATTGACTCAGCTGCTTGAGCCAGGCATAGATATTTTGTGGAGACAGACTGTTGTAGAGAAGGGCATAAAACTATCCAATTGATCAAATATTAAATATCATTACCTATTTAAGGATTTTATTCTTGTGGTTATCCATTTGGCAAAAAGCAGAAAGTTTTTTGTTTTTGTTTTCTTCCTTAAATACAACTCACGAGTCCACAGCCAGAACGTGAAGTTCTGGGTATGTGTCCATGTACTGATGGTGATAGTACTACTTGACAGAGCTACTGAGTCCTGGAAGCATTCGGTGTGCTCACTCACTCAAGGGGCAGGACTTAACTCCTGGTGGCTGGGGCTTCCTCTGTCTAGAGCACAACACAGGGACACAGCAGGCACCAGCACTTCTCAGCTGCTCTACCCATACTGTGTGTGCTCCTCCTGCTTTTTCTAGAGGAGCACACAGCCGTGCCCACATTTCATGTCAGACTGAGGACTGCAGAGTTTGTTTTATGGAAGTTTGTAGGTTCAAAGACGACAAGGTTTTTGATTTTTTAAAAAAAAATCCATATATTAGAAAGCAACACTAAAAAATGGAGTGGCATTTCATTTTATTTTAATAAATAAAGCTTGCTTGAAATTCAGGGAGTAAAACAGCCCCTCTGGTAAGACTTACAGACCAGGCTGCACACACCTTTAATCCCAGTAGCCACACCAGTTTATCATAGAAACCGGGTGCTGCATGCCTTTAATCCCAGTGGTGCACACCTTTAGTTTTAGCCCTAGAGAGGATTATGGAACAAGAGAAGACAGCTCTCAGATGCAGTATCATCCTGAGATTCCTGGAGGCAGGATCGCTATTTTAAACTGAGGTTGATGTAAGAGCTGACTGTTTTGCTTTTTGGATTATCAGGTTGAACCCCAATTTCTCTCTGAGTTTTTATTAATTGTGCTTCAGAAAAATACATTCTGGTAATTGGCTTTTTAAAGGATAATCTTATCCATGTCTAAGGCTGAAATAAAATGCTGCTTTTTAACTCAGGATGTGAAGGTATAGGCCTTGAATCTGAGCACTAGAGAGGCAGAGGCAGATGGATCTCAGAGAGTATGAGGCCAGTCTGGTCTACGAAGGGAGTTCCAGGCTAGCCAAGGCCACAAAGTAAAACCCCACCTCTTAAAACACTGCTTCCAAAAATAAATATTATTGACAACTTCATTCGTATTGATTCACATAAGCATTGGGCATTTACATAGGGGCTTTACCTATTCTTAGTATTTTAGATTTAACTTTACTGATGGATCAGTACTTGCCACCGTTAGGGTTAAAGGCACCTTACATTACAGTAAAGCCAAGACAGATCGTTAGTATAATTTAATGTTTTCTTTAAGATATTTTATCTAATGACAGTATGTAACATAAAATCTCATCTCTGCTACCTCATGGTAGCTCTTTAAGATATGAATTCCCATTTAAAAGAGTTATTTTTTAAATTATGTGCAGCTATGTCGGGTATATACATGTGAGTACAGGTGCTCACGGGTCAGAGGCATCAGGCTCCTCTGGAACTGCAGTTACAGTGGCTGAGCCTCCTGACGGGTGGGTGCTGGAATCAGACTTGGATCCATCTCTATAGCCCTATAGATTCCTTTTTTTGGATTATCCCTTCTGAGTTTCATTTTGAAGATGTTAATTAGGTATAAAACTTTTTTCTGTTGCTTTTTAAAATTCCTTTTTCTTATACTGCATAATTTTTGTCAATGCATATATAAGATGCTTGGACATGTTAAGGAGTGCCATAGTACTACAGAGATAAAGAGCATTTGGAAATGTGAGATGGTATGCTTAGATATAACACAAATATCAACACTCTGTGTGTGGAGTGATGGCCCCCTCCCTCACCATACACAGTAGAACTCTGCTACAGATGAGACAGGGATTTTAGAAGTGAACATGAGGATATTGCCTTGTTTAAATTTATCAAGAAGTGTTCATTGATAATGTAGAATCGGCAACGAATTTTTTTAGCATGTTAAAAAACAACCCGAGTCAACTGTCAGACCAGACCCCGTGTGCAGGCTGGAGGCCTTCACTTTTCACACCTTTCTCTGCCACACCAAGAGGTGAGCATCACTTTGCAGCACACTTTCCACTCTAGCTATGGAGGCTGAGAACAAACTCCAGCGTATTCAATGAATGTGTTTCTGCAGTTTCTGTACTATGAAAGGGGCCTTGGTTCCTGTCCATCAACAGCCATCTCCTGTTTTGGTAGCATTCCAGATAAAATGCACACAAGCTGGAAGAAGTGTGGGACTTAAAGGACATTCTTGCTATTTCTCCTGACACAGGGCACGGATGAACAGAAGTACTTAAGAGACCATCCCAGGCAAGGCCACTGACGTAGAGAAAAGTACTGAGCCACTCAACTGAGGCACAAATGAGAAGCTCACTGAAGTTTAAGGAAGGCAGAGATTATATTTAGCTGAGAGAAACCCTGAGATTTAACAGCTTGGGGACATTTGGGGACCGCAGCTGAGAGGATCAGTGCGTGGTCAGCATGAGAAGACGTGGGACCCCCCCAGGCCGAAGTCACAGTGGTCACTCACGTTTACACTTGCTTTGTCATGTCAGCTTTCATGGTTTCAGTTCTTTACAGATTCCATAAAAATGAAGGGAAGAAAACAACAAAACTCGCTAAGTCACGTGTTGTCAGAAAGAACCATTGTTGCAAACACTTACTGCTGTTGGGGTTGTCGCCAATGATGTGGTGCCTCCCACTCCAATACCAGAGAAGCAAGGTGGCATCCCGAGATCCAGACACAATGTAGCAGTCCCCACCGATGTACGATTCGGACCTGGCCAGGCATGTGACCACATCCCAGTGGCCAAACACAATCTGTGTCAGTTTCCCTGTGGCACAAAATGACATAATTTAGACTCACTGTCTTTATGGAAATAGACATAATTTTATTTTACTAATTTGTGAAAAGAATCCACACTCTCAAATTTTGCAAGAAATTCAAGTCCATTCACAGGTAACTTCTAAGGAAAGGTCTTATAAAATGAGACAATCAAGATTTTTCTTTTCAGAATTTGGGTCTGACAATGGAGGGTTTTACTTTTTATCCTGGATTTGAATGTGGGGAGGGGCCAAAAGCATCATTGAGATATAAACTCAGGTCAGTAGTGAGTTCAAGCAGTAGTTCATTTCTGAAGCAGAACTAACTGGTTAGCTTACAGTGTGGTCACTGAGTTGGCACAGCATGGACTCTCTCTACACTATCATAACTTCACATCAGAGAAGATACAGTCTTTGTGAATACATGTGATATATGTGTGTGTGTAGTATGTATGTATGTATGTATGTATGTATGTTTATGGGCATGTGTGTGCACACATGAGTGGAGGCTAGAGGTTGGTATCAGATGTTTTCCACAGTCATTTTCTGTCTTAGTTTGGAGACAGGGCCTCTCACTGAACCAGAGCTTGCTAATTCACCTAGAGCGCTGGTTAAGAGCCCAGGGATCCTCCTGTGTCTGCCCCCTCAGTGCTCGGATGATAGGTGAGTGCAGGCTTATGTGTGGGTGCTGGAGTGAGAATTCAGGTCTTCAAGCCTCCACCATCTCTTGAACACTGAGAATAAACTTGCTGTGAAGATTACCAGTTTCTGTAGAGTAAACTCTGAAACTCTTATCCCAAAACCCGCAGATGAGAATGTAGCGATTATCTGCTGTGACCACAAAGCAGTGGGCATTGATCTGGATGCTCTGGTCCACAAGGTCTGTGATCTGCCGTTTGTTGACACCAGAATTATTTGCTAAAAATAAACATAAAAGAAAGAGTTTGGCATGTTCCTTCTTATTGTGTCCAACAATTTGAGGAGTATTAGTATTAGTTCTTTGAAAGTCTTGTAGAATTCTGCACTGAAACCATCTGGTCCTGGGCTTTTTTTTGGTTGGGAGACTTTTGATGATTGTTTCTATTTCTTTAGCAGTTATAGGTCTATTTAATTTGCTTCTCTGGTCTTGATTTAATTACCCTGCTACCCAAAGCACACAAAGACATCACTAAGAAAGAAAATTACAGACCAATCTCACTCATAACCATTGATGCAAAAATACTCAATAAAATACCAGCAAACAAAATCCAAGAACACATCAGAAAAACCATCCATGATGGTAAAGTTGACTTCATTCCAAAGATGCAGGAATGGTTCAACATACGAAAATCTGTCAATGTAATCCATAATATAAACAAACTGTAAAAATATGATCATCTCATTAGATGCTGAAAAAGCCTTTGACAAAATACAACACCCCTTTATAATAAAGGTCTTGGAGAAAGCAGAGATACAAGGAATATACCTAATCATAATAAAGGCAATATACAGCAAGCCAACAGCCAACATCAAACTAAATGGAGAGAAACTCAAAGTGATCCCACTGAAATTAAGAACAATACAAGGTTGTCATCTCTCTCCATATCTATTCAATATAGTTCTTGAGGTTCTAGCTAGAACAATAAGACAACAAAAGGAGATCAAGGGCATACAAATTGGAATAGAAGAAGTCAGACTTTCACTATTTGCTGATGATATGATAGTTTATATAAGTGACCCCAAAAATTATACCAAAGAACTTCTATAACTCATAAACACCTTCAGTAATGGAGAAGGATACAAGATTAACTCAAATAAATCAATAGCCCTCCTTTACACAGATAATAAATTGGCTGAGAAAGAAATCAGAGAAACATCACCCTTCACAATAGCTACAAATCACATAAAATATCTGGGAGTAACTCTAACCAAACAAGTACAAGACTGTATAACAAGAACTTTAAATCTTTGAAGAAAAAAATTGAAGAAGACACCATAAAATGGAAAGATCTCCCATGCTCTTGGGTAGGCAGAATTAACATAGTAAAAACAGCAATGTTACCAAAAGCAATCGACAGATTCAATGCAATGCCCATCAAAATCCCAGCAAAATTCTTCAAAGACCTCAAAAGAATAATATTTAACTTCACATGGAAAAGCAAAAAAAACCCAATATAACCAAAACAATCCTGTACAATAAAGGAACTCTGGAGGCATCACAATTCTTGGCTTCAAACTCTACTACAGAGCTACAGTACTGAAAACAGCCTGGTATTGGCATAAGAACAGACAGGATGAACAATGTAACAAAATCAAAGTCCCAGATATTAATCGACACACCTACCAACACCTGATTTTTGACAAAGAAGCAAAAAATATAAAATGGCAAAAAGAAAGCATATTCAACAAATGCTGCTGCCATAGCTGGATATCAACATGTAGAAGAATGAAAATGGATCCATATCTATAGTCATGCACAAAACTCAAGTACAAATGGATTAAAGACCTCAACAGAAAGCCAGCCACACTGAACCTCATAAAAGAGAAAGTGGGAAGTACACTTGAGTGCATTAGCACAGGAGAGCATTTCCTAAATATAACTCCAGTAGCACAGACACTGAGAGAAACAATTAATAAATGGGACTTCCTGAAACTGAAAGCTTTGTAAAGCAAAGGACACGGTCAACAAGACAAAACAGCAGCCTATAGAATGGGAAAAGATTTTCACTAACCCCACGTCAGACAGAGGTCTGATCTCCAAAATATACAAAGAACTCCAGAAATTGGTCATCAAAAGAACAAATAATCCAATAAAAAAATGAGGTGCAAACCTAAACAAAGAACTCTCAACAGAGGAATCTAAAATTCCTGAAAGACACTTAAGGAGGGCTGGAGAGATGGCTCAGTGGTTAAGAGCACTGGTTGCTCTTCCAGAGGTCCTGAATTCAATTCCCAGAAACCACATGGTGGCTCACAACCATCTGTAATGAGATCTGGCGTCCTCCTCTGGCGTGTGGGCATACATGGAGGCAGAATGTTGTATACATAATAAATAAATAAATCTTTTAAGAAAGACACTTAAGGAAATGCTCAACATCTTAGTCATCAGATAAATGTAAATCAAAACAACTCTGAGATTCCATCATATACCTGTAAAAATGGCCAAGATCAAAAACACTGATGATGACTTATGCTGGAGAGGATGTGGGGTAAAGGGAACACTCCTGCATTGCTGGTGGGAATGCAAACTGTTACAGCCCCTTTGGAAATCAGTATGGCGATTTCTCAGAAAATTAGGAAACAACCTACCTCAAGACCCAGCAACACCACTTTTGGGTATATATCCAAAGGATGCTCAATTGTGTCACAAGGACATGAGCTCATTTATTTCATAGCAGCTTTGTTTGTCATAGCCAGAACCTGGAAATAACCTAAATGCCCCTTGATCAAAGAATGGATAAGGAAAATGTACATTTATACAATGGAGTACCATGCAGAAGAAAAACATAATTGCATATTGAAATTTGTAGGCAAATGGATGGATCTAGAAAACATCATATTAAGTGAGGTAACCCAGACCCAGAAAGACAAATACTGTATGTACTCACTCATAAGTGGTTTTCAGACATAAAGCAAAGACAAACCTGCCTATAAATCATAATCCCAGAGAACCTAGACAACAATGAGGACCCTAATAGAGACATACATGAATCTAATCTACGTGGAAAGTAGAAAAAGACAAGATCTCCTGAGTAAACTGGGAACATGGGGACCATGGGGACCATGGGAGAGGATAGAAGGGGAGGGGAGAGGAGAAAAATGTATAGTTCAATAAAATCAATTTAAAAATAAAAAAGAATAAAAATAAATAAATCACATGCTGACTCCTCACAAAGAAGGAGGAGGAGGAGGAGGAGGAGGAGGAGGAGGAGGAGGAGGAGGAGGAGGAGAAGAAGAAGAAAAAGAAGAAGAAGAAGAAGAAGAAGAAGAAGAAGAAGAAGAAGAAGAAGAAGAAGAAGAAGAAGAATTATTAGAATTTGAAGGTAGATTCCAAAAAGTTTCATCATGCATACCCTCAGGGAAGGAAAACAAGTTTGTGTTTCACTGATGTAGAAATGGACCTTCTTTGTGTGTGTGTGTGTGTGAGATCAGGGGTTTTTGTTGTTGCTTTTTTGTTCTTATTTTCTTTCTTTCTTTTTCTTTTTTTTGGTTTTCCAAGACAGAGTTTTTCTGTGTATCTCTGGTTGTCCTAGAACTCACTCTGTAGACCAGGCTGGCCTTGAACTCACAGATATCCGCCTGCCTCTGTTTCCCAGAGAGGTGGGATTAAAGGCTTGCACCACCACCTCCCTGTTAGAAATGGACTTTCAATGGTGCAAAATTGTTAAGATTTAGACTTTTCCTCAAGGAATATACATTTCTTTAGTAACAATGATTATTCACAAGCTATATCATATAATTAAAAACTATGTCAGCAAACTCAGCTCTTCCATCAACAAATAAGAACAGATAAGGGATCCAAGAAAGTAATTTAAAACATATAAAAGCATTTAGATGCTTTTGGTTTTATACATGCATGATGTGCTTCAGTTCATTAGTGTCCAGTAAGAACCAGGTGGAGGTAAACCTTGTACACAATCAAAGAGTATCTTAATGTTTGCTCCATCTGTCACTTGCCCACGGCACATATCAATCCACACGAAAAGCTGGCAGAGAGCTGCTGGTGTGATGTGGGAAGCCCACAGGGAGCTTCAGGTCAGTAGCTTTAAAGACCTGGGTTGTCAACACACACAAGGCCTTTGCAGCACCGCGGGCAGGGGAGGAGACCAAAAAAAAGAGATGGGAAAGCGATTGGGGGAGAGAGAGACAGTCAAAGAATCAGTGTGCAGCCCTGGGAGTAAATCTGAATATAGCCAGGAACTCAGAGACATCTATGATTTCCCCAGTGCCTGTCTGGATGCCAGCCTGTCCCCTAAGCTGCGCCATCCTTTCAGGCAAAACCCCTTCCTGAATTCTTAAACAGGAAGTGCAGATGTGGAAGGTCACCACCACTAGGCTCTAATGCCAATTAAATCACTGAGCTTCTATATGTAGATATCTACTAAAGCTGCAAACTAACTGAAATAACTGCTTGGTTTAGGGTAAAGAGTAAGAGAGAATTGACATTTAGAAACATAGCCGTAAGTCCTGGGCAGAACTGGTGTCTGGTTACTGAGAGCAGAGTCAGTAATTGTCCCATGGTCACACACTAGCTACCCATTTCATTGTCAGTGTCTGGAGGACAGACAAGCAGCAAGGATAGACTAAGGAACGTCTTAGTCCAAAAGCTTGCATCTTTGCAAGGCTGTCTTGTTGGGGGTGAGAATAAGAAAAAGCCAAGACCCGCCTGTCAGAACAAAATGAAAGCTAAACCAACGGAAGAACAGAACACCACTGATTGTATACAACTTAGCAACTTTTTAAAACATTTCGAGGTTTCTTTCAGTTTTCTAAATAAACCCACAAACCAGGAGAATAGACATCACCACAAACCACTTCACAGATATAAAAACAAGGGGCAAGGCATGTCTAAGGACCACACAACTGTAAATGGTTATAGCTCAGGAGTTTGCAATTCAGGTACCTTTACTTTAAAAAAACAAGTTTAGCCCCATCAACTAGAAATTTTTTTAGAAGGTGCTTTTTAGTATTAATTTCCCTTAGCAATTTCTTTACCTTAAATAATATAAGGTTGTTAAAAATATCTGAGGCTCAAACACTGGACAATGTTTTGCCTTTTATTATTCAACTTACATATCTCCTAAAACATCAAGAAAATGGCATAAAGAGTTGGTTTAATAGCAAAGCATTCTTGGATTGCATGCAGAGGCTAGCAAAGCCCTTTGTGACAATTAGCTGTAATTGTCATGTTGACATTGTAATGTATCACTCAGTTGTATTTTGAGACAAACAACCAGGTGAGAATGTGCAGACAGATGAGATTTTAAAATGCATCTTTGCTAGCTGCCGTGGATTCAGTGAGCAATGACTGTCCTAGGCTTAGGCATTTGAAAACTTGGCCCCCATTTGGTGGCGCTTCTTATGAAGGCTATGGGACCCCTAGAACCTTTGCTGTAGGATGCACATCACTGGGGACTGGCTTTGAGAAGTTATAGCTTCACCTTACCTCCTGTTCACTCTCTTTGCTTTGTGTTTGGTCAAGAATGTGATCTCTTAGCTTCCTGCTACAGTGCTTCCCAGTCATGAGGGACTCTCCCTCTGGAACCACAAGCCAAAACAAACTTTTCCCTAGGTTGCTTTTGGTCATGAGTTTCATCACAGACATAGAAAGTAACAGATATATTAGCATACCAATTAATGGGTCCATCTCAATAGGAAGGTGATGTGCTTGATCCAAGGAGTATCCTGGGGCTCCTCTGAGGCCTAAGGGAGTGAGTATAGAGAGCTGCCATGAGATTATCTGAAAAGAAGCCTTTCCAAACAAGGGTGTTTTATGATGGCACATAAAATGTGCATTTGTTTAAAATTTGTGCTAACTTGGTCCCATCATGTGACCTCATTGAGTCCTAAAAAGTCACCACAGCAGGAACTTTAGGTTTTCCTTGAGATGTGTTAAGTCAAGAAAAGTGGTAAACTGGACAAGAGAGCATCACAACATTTCTTCCAATGCAACCAGTGGGCCTGGAATACAAGACAAGGCTGAGCTTCCATGGAATGGGGTCAGGTAGGTGCTGCGGCTCTCCTATGAGGGGCCTTTCCCAATAAAGTGACTGGTCAATCCATGTTATAAGATGAGTCTCACCTAAAACTTTCATCCCACTTAAGTTACTTTTGGGACTGACAACTGGGGTCTGAGTTTATTTGTCATATTTTTATATATGGTTATGAAATAACTATACATAATATTCTTGAACAATTTAATGATTTAGCCCTTTATAGTTTTTTTTCTCTTAATGAAAAACATTCCTAGGGGCCAAGGCCCCATGAACAATGAAGTCTTCTTTTCCCATAAGATGTCTGCTGTACACTCCTGGGCAAGCAGAAGGTGTGCCACCCCCTGTTGATAATATCACCAATAACCACAAACCAGAGCCGAGCACATATAAACTCATGGAAGTGAAGTGTGGTATAAATCACTGCCCTTTTCAGAGTGAGGTTGACATCAGTGGAATTGAAAGATCCAGGTTAAATCAGCAGGGCTCATCTTTTCAGTCCTGGAGACAGTGGAAGTCCTGAGGCTTTGCAGGAAGCCATAAGTAGTGAACTGGGCCAACTAAATCATTTGGTCACATCCATGTCTGCCCTGGTTAAATAAGGATCAGTGTGTCTAAATGCTTGCGATGACATTATATCACTTCAAGATGTGCCGGCTGGGGCCCTCATGGTTGAATGTGGAGCAAACACATGTGAAATCACTGGACAATTTCAGTGTTTTCGTTTTCTCATAGACAAGCTTCACAAAGCTAGAGATGGTATCTGTCTTGTTTCCCGCTGAAATTCAAAGCCTAAGACTATTTGACACATAATGGGCATTGAACTATTTATAAAGGAGGATGGTTTGAAGTTATTGGCTACAAAATCCAGACAAACTCGCTCTGTTTGGAAGATTGTTGGAGTGCAGAGGAAGCACGGAGCCACGCCTAAGGTAGAAGGCTGTAGTACTGAACAGACAGCGCTGCCAACTGGGCCTGACAGCACTCTGTCCTGCTGCTGTCTGTATGCAACGACGCCTTAGCTCTGTGGTGACTGCTGAGGCCCACGTACCTACTGTGTTGTGCCACCTGTTCACAGCGAACAGTCTGCTGCAGGTCACTGTCACCACTGCAGGGATAGTCAGGTGGGGCAGGGTGTTGGCAGCCACATGGGTCACAGGAGAATTGGATGGAAACTTCAGCACCATTATCACATCCTGCTGCATCTGATCTTTAAACATGAGCGGGCTCTGTGGAAGGAAACACTGTTGAGTAGAAAGGGGAGAGACAGAAGGAAACAGAAAGGATAACTTGGTTAGTTGAAGGTCTAGGTATAGGAGATGCAGACAGATAAGGCTAGCGTGAGCACAGCCATTTGAATGGTCTCCCTGACCAGGGCACTCCAGATAAAGCAGCTTCACCTGAAGAAGGCACAAAGAAAAAGGGGGCAGGGCCTCTTAAGTCACGGAGGCAATACACTCTGTCGCTAAGAGTCAGCCTCAATTTGTATATGGCCAGGTTATCACATAGACAGCTCACAGCCACAGCCACAAGATGAACATAACTGTTCAGGGAAGTAAAAAAAATCAATTTAATGGGAAATTATTCAATCACTGGTTGATAATGTTAGCATGAAATATAAAGTGATTTGGCTGGTAACTATCATCTTTATTGGGCTAACCTAGGGCCAGGATATAAAGGATTAAAATACAACCACCAGTAGCCTGGTGTTCTGGCCAGTGTCTTCAGGTATCTGGGCTCTATGCTGACCTGTTCAGAGCTTATGCCTTCTCTCTCTTATAGGTTCAGTTTACTCATTTCTTGAGCTTTTCTTCTTAAACATCTGGTTCATGATAGCAGATGCTATAAGCACTACAGAGCACTATAAATTCTATTATACAAAAACATAAAATAAGAATGCTGAAAATAGACACTACTTGGTTTTTATCCATGTTTGAGGACTGTCTCTATAGAGCATGAGCTTAGAAAGCTCATCTTCTCTTAACAGCTCCATGCCAATTTGGCATCCAATAATTCCTTGTAGGAAGGTAATGAGTTCTAAGTGGGCACTTCTCCAGGATAGTTATCATCATCATCATCATCATCATCATCATCATCATCATCATCATCATCATCATCATCTTATCTTCATTAAAAACAGAGAAAAAGTAATATAGACTAGAACTCTCCCACCAAATCGTTTCATAAGACAAATGCAGGAGACTCCTTAGGCAGTGTGGAGCTTGGCCCTCTAAGACCACATCTGGTCTGTACCACGGCTGAGAGTCATCTGGGAACAACCTGTGTTCCATGCAATCTTTCATTTTGTTACACAGAATGACCAACTGCAATCAAAAGACACCCACTGTGGCCCTGGTCTGAGACTACATAGATGGCTGCTGTGGAGAAAAGAGTTAAAGCAAGCATGTAGATCTGTTTTTCCAGGTAGCGACTGCCTACTTCTTGGTAGAATTGAGGACACACCAGACACTGTGTCTCACTGCCTAGTCATAAGAAATGTGAAGGGCTCAAAAATACATTAAGTAATTGAAGGAGAGAAGCATTTCTTCCATTAGAGAAACATTGGCTTACAGGCTTGCTGATGCCCACCCACTGCCATCCTATTTCAGAGTTCCTCACTGAAGAGCTTGTCTCCAAGATGGTGGATACACACAGATCATCTGAGAATTCATTTGCAACTGTTTCTGTCTCAAAACACCTGTACTTTCATTTAAAAAAATTGTGAAAGATCACAGTTTAAAAAATACATTAGAAGTATCTCAGCAAGTTTTTTGCCTTCATTGAATTAAATAAAATGGGGAATGTTTGCTATATGATGATAAACTGGAAAAGGATTGCATTGTTATAAGAATGGACCTTTAAATTTTAGAATATAACAGAATATAACTAATGGTCTAACATGGTCAGCTCTGATGAAGCCAGCTAGCATCTATTGGGGGCTTACATCACAGGGGCTGGCCTTAGAGAGGTTCAGAAGCACGCCTTAGATTGTCAGTGCAGGGATGCTCCAGATGCTGAAATGTCAGCACAAAGCTGTTAAGTACTCAGCCACAGTCACTAGTTAGTGGCAGAAATGGTGTTTGGTTCATATCTGACTTTGGAGCTCTTATTTGTAACCAGCCTGTTTTGTCCCACAGTCACTTGGCAGGAGCCACAAATTGCCTTTAGAATCATTCACTTTTCTTAAAATGAACCACTCTTCTACTGACTTGTGTTTATACTGCGTGGTAATTTACAGATCTAATTTGATTTGGGTCCAGTGTGTGTGTGCCTGTGTGTACACTAATAGGCTTAGGGAGAAGTAGATGTTGCCTTGGTGAGCCCAAGATTGAGCTCACTTAATAAGCAGGACTGAAGAGTAGAAATCACACTTCCTTCTAGCATGCCCTTGAGCTTCAGAGTCATCAGATAAATGGAGAAGCCTCTGAAAATATTACTGAAATATCATTTTATTTACTTCTACCTGTGTTCAAAGGAGAGGAAAATCCCTCCACAGGCTGATGCCTTACCAGGTGCATGGCTGAGCTCCGAGGAGGATGTGGCTCGATGAGCAACTGAGATGGCGTCTGTCCAAAATTCTGTATCTGTGCTTCCATGGCCTGCAGGGCAAGGAGGGTGACTGCCATAAGCAATTTGTGTCAAAAGAGAGGTCAACACACTCTTCACAATGCAAGTGTAGCTCAAGTCGGCCATAAAAGGATCTAGAAAATTCTAGAAGTGCTCTTTTCTCAAGGTGCAGAATCCTTCTAGTGTTAGTATTTGGGGACAAGCTTCACTTCTTCTAATCATGCTTCATTTAAGCACAGTACTGTTCTCATTACCAGAAGCTGGGTTAAATGTGGAAATGCTAACCTGTGCGTCCAAGCATGCAGTTAAAGACCAGAAAGCACCTTCAACACTGGATACAATACAGGTACCTTAACAAAGTCCTTTGTAAGGAGGAACGTGTGGGGGTCTCTAATGAAATAAGCTTCTGGAATCTTCTTGGAGAAAGAGAATGAGACATAATGTCTACTACTGACATGAAATACAATTCAGAAAATTGTGCATTCCAGTCAACACAGAGGGCAAATGTGAGGTCAGAACTCTAAGGCTTTGGTGTGGCAATCAAATAAAGCAAAGCTTTCAAGACAAAAGTACATCTCAGCTTGCAACTGTGTTTTAAGACAGATCCTGGGGATATTATTTATAAGGAATAAATTAGTTTCTCTCAGCTTCCCCGATGTAGACTAGAGAAGTCACTAAAAAGGAAAGAATTCTTTGGGTATCTTGAGCCATATACAGCATTTTATTAAAACCTGTGCAGATATGAATATTAAAACCGTATGGCTCCCATTAAAACTAATTTCCACCTCAAACTGTCTGGATCACACCATATAACACTGCATGTATGTGCACGCCCATGTGTCTGGATGTTCAACTGTTTGTTCAGAGACTTAAGCATTTCTCCTAAACATAAATTTTATAGGTAAAATATTTCAACATATTAAATTAGACTAATAAGATTTTTCCTGAGATATTGTAAATGTGTAATTTAAGTCAACAAGGAAAAGCACAATGTTTACCACGATCATTACTTTGGTAGCAAGCTAGTTCCCCTACTATCACGTGCAATTTGGTGCACATACAAGTGAAATACGAAGCCCGCTGTTGAGCGCTGGAGGGAAGCAGGTGAGCTAGTGGACGGCTCTTGACAGCACTGCTACTAATCGTATCGCTAGCTACGATTCTCATCTACAAAGTACTTCAGTTTAACCACATGTCTTTCTACACTGCATTTCAAGAAAATGTTTATCAGTAAAAATGTGAACTTTTAAATTTATTAGCAATATTAAACATGAATGGATCATTATCCACCATATTTTAACAACTGCATAAAAGGGACTTGGGTTCATTTATTCGCAGCGACAATGGGATGAATTATTAAATCTCCTTAAGTGCTGTCCAGTTTTAATGTAACATTTATTTTCATGACATCCATTCAAATGCAAAGTGTGACTATTCAGCTAAATTGTATTCAATAGGTACTACCACACTGTATCTCCCCATTGCGAGATTTATGGTTATAAAAAGGGGAAAGAGACCGTTTCTAGTTGGCTTCACATTATTACAATAACTCTTGAGAATTATTTGTGGAGTAAACAATAATTTTACTGTTAAAGCAAATGTCCAATATCAGCTAAAGTCTTTCCAGCAATGGACACTTCGGTCTGTACTTTCACTCCTCCAAGAAAAAGGGCCTTCTGGGGGCGAGAAGATGGGGCTAAAGTCAACACTTCTGGCCTTCAGTCCCTGCCCAAGACACTCACTGCACAAAGAGTCAGCAAGCATCTCCCACTTACTTTAACTTTGTTTCACGAACAGAAGTATTAAAATTATACCACAAAAACGTTAGAATGCTGGTATAATTTCCAGAAATTTCTTGTTTAGTGCTCTCTGGTGATCCCTTTGGCCTGAGGCAGAGCATTCAAGTTCCACATTTCTCTTTTGGGATTGTGCTTTCTTCATTCCAGATGGGTTTGTGCACCAAGGGACTGTATTCTAGAATTTATCTACTAGGTATCCTGTGCTCCTGTCTTGCGAGTATTCTTTCCCTTCTGAATTAGAAAACTTCAGCTCTTACTGATGTTAGGAAAGCACAGATCCATCTTTGGTCATTGAGACACTGGTCAGGGAGCCTGCTGCCTCTCTTCTATCCCTCTGCACCTGTTCTCCACATCCCCCTTAAGGTCACTGGTGTCTCTGTGTTGAGCAGATAGGTACTGGGACAGCAGACCAGCCTGCTGTGATGTAGGGCCCATCACACAGCTTAGGAACCTGATTAAGTCGCTGTCCTCTACTGATGCTGTCCCTGGGCTGGGACTCTACAGATCATCACCAGCTTCCCCCATACTCACACAGTACAGTTCCTTCCTCTGTTACAGAACTGAACACAAACCAGTCTGTTTGTTTACTCAGCTCGACTCTCTGCAGGTGAGGACTATGGCACAGTCTTCCAGTATTTGCTGACTATAAAGGTGGGCACTAGAAAGGTATCTGGGCCAAGGGGGAAGTTGGTTCAGAAAATGAAAAGCACACGGACCCTCGGATAGGGAAAACACAAGAGTGCAATACTTATAACAGTTCGGCCCCACTGTGGCAATGAGGTGGACAGATCTGAATGCTTAGTCAACATCCACAGTGCCCTCCGGAAGTCTGCAGCCCCGGGAGGAAATCAGAAATGCACATGAATGCACACAATAGGGAGGACTGTGGTGGAGACAGGCCCAGACTGCATGTTTCACTTGCTTCATCCCTGCCTGGTTATTGCAGACGCTGGCATTTGTGAATGCTCTCTTAGTCTAGTCATTCTGAATGCTCAGGAGTATAAATAAGCAAGGTATTTAAGTCTGAACTTTGGAAATGAGTCTGTCAACCCAACTTCCTTTACTAAGGAGTGATCCAGTATCAGAAGATGTTTGGAAATGAGCTAGCTAAGGCAATTTCTTTCACTGAGAAGCCATTCACTATTAGAAGATGTACATCTGAGAGTCAGACAACTCTAGTAACAATCCTGTATGAAACACGGCAGGCACAGGTGACAAGTGCAGCACTTGAGATTTCTCAACAACGAAGTCTTTGCCAAGCTTTCCTTACAAGTCCCTCGAGACACGGGCCCCACTTGAGGACCTCCAACCACCAAGCTCCACCTCCACAACAGATTCAGCCCTCCAGACACAGGTGGTCAAGCTCCACCCTACCCAATAAAAAGCCCAAGCTCACAACTTGAACCCACCAATCCCTGAGCTGGAAATCCCACCAGTTGTGGGTTTTCTCTAAGCTCAGGACTTGAAACCCCACCAATTCCCCCTGGAAATCTCTACCCTGGAAAACTCTGCCCTCAAGAAACCCTACATAAGCCCGCCTCTCTCTCAGTTCTTCGCTGCTTCTCCCCAAGCAGAGGCGCCACCCTCCTGTGTCTTTTCCTGTAGATCTCGTGTGAAGTCTGTTGTACGGTGTCATTCTGTGCTACTCCTTGGCTCCTGACAGGATACCTTTCCCCTCAAAGCTGTAACACTTGCATTGGGGAAACTTTTTCCCTCAGAGCTGCAACACTTAGACATGGCCCTTGGTGGGCAATCTTTGGTTGGTGACATGAAAACATGGGTTGGCTTATTCTTAGAAAGCTGTACTGCTTATTAGGTTTGTGATCTCTAATTTGAAATCATGGGCTTTTAAACTACATTAACTGTTGGGAGCAGTGAGACCCCAGATCCTGAATTTCTTGTAATCCCCTGATCTGAGTGCCTACAGCTGCTCTGAGCACGAGACCTTCAGGAGTTCCTGATGGCAGAGTGGTTTCTGGTGGGTTTGGCTGGGGCATGGCTATCTCTATATAATCTGCCCCTGAACACAATAAAGGGGGCATTCTTGAGGAATTCAAGGATGACCCATGTCACTGTCTCTCTGTCTGTGTGAGTCTTTGTGTATTTTAAGCTCCAGCCCCTTGCCCGAAGCTCAGTAACTGGGTAAAAGCGCATTGAACGCAGACACGGGGGCGCGGTGCGCAGCAGTTGGAGGTTCCCACCTCCCAGGGAGATATGGGCAATTAACTATTGTGTATGCACAGATACGTGTGGGCCACATTCGCAAATGACCTATATGCCAAGATTAGAGAATAACTTGAGATAATCAATTCTCTCTTCCCACCGTGTGGAACCTGGGTGTAGGACTCAGAAGCTAACACCTTTACCTGGTGAAGGTCTTCTCTTTATCAAGACGGAGCCTTATGGATGGAATTGGAAATTTCCTTATCTTGGTCTTTGTGATGGTTTTTATCTCTCCTTAGCCAACTGCCCCAAACCACACTCCATCAAGTTAATCACTATCTACATGCTTATCAATATTTTCTGGAATGTCTAGGAAGCTAACCATAAGGTAAACATTTTACTTGGGTGCCTTTGTGGATCAACATAATGTCTGTGACATACATTTCTGTATCCATCACTACTATATAATGTCTGTGACATACATTTCTGTATCCATCACTACTATATAATGTCTGTGACATACATTTCTGTATCCATCACTACTATATAATGTCTGTGACATACATTTCTGTATCCATCACTACTACATAATGTCTGTGACATACATTTCTGTATCCATCACTACTACATAATGTCTGTGACATACATCTCTGTGTCCATCACTACTATATAATGTCTGTGACATACATTTCTGTATCCATCACTACTATATAATGTCTGTGACATACATCTCTGTGTCCATCACTACTATGTTTATGTTGAGCAATGTCCTATTATCAGCTTAGCACAACTTAACAATTTTACAGCTATTAGTAGCTTCAAGTTTTAGAAACAGTTCTGGCTATTTAGAAACAGTTCAGAAACATGTTGCACATTTTTGAAGGGGGTAGGCAGGCACCATTGGAGGGACATTTTAGTGTGGTGGTAGGCATTACCATTGACTGGACTTGCATCCTGAACTGGGGAGGCTGCCATGGGTAGAATGCCCAATGTGCTCCAAATTGAGGTGTTGACTTGTGTACTTACATTTGTAAATCTGGAATGTAGTGATCATTGTTATAAATGAAGAAAGCATTTGGAGTTGTGTGGTCTCTAGGGTTTTCATGGACTGTAACTACTGTACACCAGAATTCCTTGTCTTATCAACTGATTACAGATGGATGATCACTTTAGTTTTGTATTGTGAAATGTTGAGTTCAGGTTGTGTTTTTTTTTAGATTACAATTTTTCTTTAGTGATTCTAAGCAATATTTTTTATTACTCAGTCATTAAATGCCTAGCATCTGTCTCTTGAGCATCTGTCATGAGGCGGGTAGGTTCAACACGGCAAGGAGACTTGAGCGTTCAGGATTCTGCAAGGGTAGGCGGGCAAGGACACAGAAATGCGCTGTGTGCTATGCAAGGCTGAAGAAATAACAAGATGGCGGCAAGTGACTCCTTTCCAGCACAGGTGACTGTGGTCTCATCTGCTTAGTTGTAATAGAAAGCTCCCAGTAGGAAAAGGACCCAAGAGGACCACTTTCTCTGTACTCCTCATTGTCCCTTGTCTTGTTAGACTCTCACCAGTAAAACACTCTGGCGCCCACCAGTCAACTTACAGTTAGTCACATCTTAAATCAGGTCTCCTTTCTTACTGATTTTCAAAGGCTCCCTAGATTTGTCTTTCTCATTAGTCAAGACTGATACACAATGGTGCCCATTTGGAGGCGGATGGCACCAGAAACTGCCTCAGTTCCCAATTTATGAGTTAATGAGATGCCTTACACACATGCACAGAGGACCCTGCTGATCACCTTGCTTAACTGTTTCCTTCCCTCTTGTAACTGCCCCCCATAACCTCATAGGGAGTGGCAATATTAGGAGGTGTGGCCTTGGTAAAGTAGGTG
The DNA here is from genome assembly GCF_903992535.2 of Arvicola amphibius. Lineage (NCBI taxonomy): Eukaryota > Metazoa > Chordata > Mammalia > Rodentia > Cricetidae > Arvicola > Arvicola amphibius. The sequence continues at coordinate 22,789,500 of NC_052057.2, read as the reverse complement.
TGGTCTTGTTGGAGGAAGTGTGTCACTGTGAGGGTGAACTTTGAGGTCTCCTTACCGCCCGGTGTCACAGACCATTTCCTGTTGCCTTCTGATCAACCTGTAGCCTGCACCATGTCTGCCTGCAGGCCATCAAACTCCTCCATTCTCCCTGCCATGATGATACTGGATGAAACCTTTAAAGCTTCCCTCCGCCAATTAAATGTTTTCTTTTATAAGAGTTGTTGTGTTAATGGTGTCTCCTCACAGCAATAGAATCCCTAACTAAGGCACCTTCTTACAAAGTTGCTCCTCTGTGAACAATCTGGCACTAAATCCTCAGAAGAGGAGATAAACAAGTGGGTTATATGTGCCTGTGTGTTACACATGTGCCTGTCCAGAGGAAAGACTTCATAAACAATGTGAAAGTCAAAATCTAGGACACTTGTAGCAGCCCCTTGCTGTACAATACATAAAAACAAGTTGACTCTGTCCCATAATATAGGTAACCTATATGTATCTTTTTCTTCCATAGGATCTTTAAAACTAGTTTTTCCTTCTTCCCTCATTCCCTGTTCTCCTTCCTCCTTCTCATTTTAACCCTCTGTTGTCAACCTGGTTGACATTAAAAAAAGATCCCATCAAAAGAGCTGCTTTCTTCACCAAATCAGCTATTCTTGTTAGCAGATATCAACCAGGAATTCTGGTGTGAACAGTTGACTTCTCCTCTGGAAGGACAGGGGTGGAGAAGGTCCCTGGATCAACACCTGAGTATCCAGCCCCTCCTCCCAACCTAATTGCAGGTGACTAGCTGAAGGTGTGAAGTGTATAGCCTGGGGGAATGTTAGCTGAGAGGGACTCCAGCTACAGGGCCAGGGAGAGCTAGCGCCTGTGTTAGACACAGACTTTCCAATGTGGCTGCTTAAGGGTCACCAACTCTACTCAGTTTTCAAAAAGAAAAAAAAATAAAAAATAAATAAAGAAAGAAAAATAGTGTTTGAGAACACAGAAAAATCTTTTTGACCATTTTACCTAGTGTTGGACTTATCTCATTGTTACAGTGATTTTTACCATTTAAGAGCTGTTGTTTCCATAACCAAACACAAAATATAAATATGACATAGCAAATGTATCACCTTTCTGTTCTACCTGTAATTCTGCCTACATCGCATAAAAAATTAGAATACAATGCAACTTTGAGAATGATCTAAAGAAAGATGACTTAGTGGTGGAATATATTTTAACTGATAAGCTTTGCTTTTGGCTTATTGTTGTGATAAGATCATGTAAAGCATTACTTTTTAATGCTGGAAAACTAAGAATAAAGTAGATCAAGAAAGTAATATACACACTCTATCATTTATTGCTTTTAAACATTAAACTATATAAAAAATTAAAGTTGTTTTATAGTCAACTGTTTCTAGTTCCTCAGAGAAACCACAAACAGAAATAAAATGTTTTTATTATTGATTTAGTAATCACCTACATTAAGACTAAAACAATCTATTATGCCAAAATTATCGGATACATAAGCAACTATTTGCTAACTTCAGTTAAAAGGAAAGAACTGATTTGCATTGGCTGGGAAGGCTGTGTTAGCTTAGGCTTGCAGGAGCAGCTCTGGTTTATTGTTACCTGTCTTGGTTATTGAGAGGACATACAGCTCCATCTCCTTGGAACAATCAACCGTAATGATGTTCAATAAGTGATTAACAGAATCTATCCTGACAGGAAAATCTCCCATGCAGAATGTTTTGTTTTTTAGAATTAGTACAGTTCTGCTGGATGGGATGTTCTCTCAGATTGTGTACTTGAAGTGTACTTGTACTCAAGTCCCAGGGAAAAGCATGGGTTTTTAATGCAGCTGATAGTGGCTGACCTGCCTTGGGTGTCTAAAATACATTGGCTTAGCTGGAAGCAACATTTCAAAGGGATGGATGCTGTTCTGGGCGTCTCTTACTGTCTTTCCCAGCACTTCCCTCTCACCTGGGGTCTGGTTGTGCTAGCCTTCAAGTATTTTGCTTTCTCTTCCTGAACCTCTGCCTCCTGCTCACATCTCTGTAATAAGGACCATTATTACCTATTATAATTCTACTACCACTTAAGGCAATTTTAGATGCACATAAAACATGGTTTATTATTTTAGACATTTTACATACAGTTGTGCATTGCTCATTATCACCACAGCTCCTTAGATCTGTATACACTAAACATAGCCCACCCCTCTACTCTCTTTTAATCCCTGATAACCCCCATTCTACTTCCTCCTCTCTGACAGTGGCTGCTGCAGGCCTCTCTTCCAAGTGGAATATTTGTGTTTACATGTGGGGGAGAAGGGTGGAGGCAGGGCGTTTGTTGCCTTTTTGTTTTGTTTTGCTTTGTGACCAAATTATTTTACTTAGTACAATGTCCCTAGGGTTCATCTATGTGGCAGAGGTTTTCTTTTAAAGGAAGCCTTCAGTGTCTTTGACAGGCCATGTGCTGATATCCTGGAGATTAGTAAGAAGGCAGAACAATCATTACATTGAGACATGCTGCTTACCTTTTCTGCACGTCAGGACGGGACAGAGTAAAGGAAAACTGTTCTCCACCAAGAGCCACTTTACTGAGGAAGGTCTTACAGAGGGCCCTGGTATGAGCTCCCTGGGAGAGCAGGGGTCTCTTTGCAGTCTACACTCACTAATGCCCAGGAAGAGATGATGTCTTAAGGAGGCCTTTGTGTTTGGAGTTCTCTGCTCACTTCAGTACTTTTCTTTCATAAACAGAGGACTGAACCCCCAATGGCACAACCCAGAGCATGCCCCTGTCAAGCCTGCCTTGGCTGAACAGCTTTCTGTGAAATGCCTTCTCTGCTGGTCGCTCAGGAGAGAAGGGGAAGAAGAGGCTGTGGGCAGAGCGGTGCTCAAAGTAGTGAGAGGGGACAGGCATGCAGGTGGCAGCCTTGTAAGCTGGAGTGTCTGTAGCCATTACCAATGCGTCTGAGTCTTCACATGAGTCCTGCACATCTAACTGAAATGAGAGTGGTATCCATTTCCGAACGGAAGCAGATGACAGTGTAATATGACTAAGCTCTATGCTGATGGGAGATGAGGAGGTGTCGAGACAGGGTTTGTCTGTAGTTTTGTAGCCTGTCCTAGAACTAGCTGGTCTTGAACTCACAGAGATGGAGCGGCCTGCCACTGTCTCCGGAGTGCTGGGATTAAAGGCATGAAAAACCACTGCCCGGATCAATTAGCATTTCTCATTAGCACATAATGAAAATAACACAAAGAGGGGGAACAAAGAACCAGCTATTATATATCTGAGACTGACTAGCTGCACCACATTGTGGGGAGATGAAGAAACTGACTAGCTAAGACACAGTAAAGATCCAATGAGAAAAGAGAAACCCAAATAACAGATTAGTTAAGCATAATTCAATGTGTGCCATCAATTTCTTTAATACTAATTTCCACATTCAAAGTTTATTAACAAATCTACATGTAAGTCTCAGTGCTGTACATATGAAACACATGGATTTGGGGTCATGGTATTTTCTTCCTCCCACCCAAACTCTGAAGAACACCTCATGCCCACTTGTGCTTCGCTGATCAAAACAAAGGGGTGCTCTTTGCATTTAATTTGGATTTTGAACATGCTAAAAATGTTAAGGCAGTAAAGAAGAGATTTACGTAAGGCAATTTAGGAGGCCGTCACCAGCTATCTTTTTGGTCATTTATTGCAATCATGAAAAGCTCTTTAGGAGAGAAGCCCTAATCAACCAGTATGAAGACAATGAGGCCCCATCACTCTGTGAGTGAATGCCAAGTGCTGCAGTCCAGTAAGGCAGCTTGTTCATGGCTCACAAACAGAGGACTGAACTCACAGATGCTCAACCTACACGACGAAGGCAACATCCCTTGCTGATAGCCCTGGTTACATCCAAGGATGACATCAGGAGCGCAGGGAGGAAAGGGCTGGCAGACAGAGAAGTCACCGTGAGCACAGAAGGCAGGGCCATCGGAGCTGCCACTGTCTTTTCATTGACATCATCGGTAAATGAAGAGTGCATTGATTTTTTTTCCCTTATGAACTTTATGAGTTCATCTCTCGGGGAAAGTCAGCAGCAGCTGTTTTGGATACAGACACATCTGTCTTGCTGGTTCTTGACAGCCCTATCATGTTAGTGCTCTGTGGTAGCAAGGAGCATTTCAGCAGGAAGATGAAGTGAAATTGAAGTGGTGTAGCCTACCTCCTGTGGGCATGCTCTCCTCATAGCACACACAGAGGGCAGCTCTGTTACCCCTGGCAGATCAAAAGAGAGATCAAAGCAGGGCCTGCCTAAGTAAAGACAGCTAGATGGAAAAATAGCACCTTTTTTACGATTGCTGGTAATATTAAATGTATTGAATACTATAAAATGCAAAACTGATGAGTATATCTGTAAATATGTAGACACTGCCTGGCCCATCTGTTCTAGGTACCAGCTGCACAACACTACTTGGCAGGCTTGGGTCTACCTCTCCCTGTCACAAAGTACTCACTTAAATCAATTTTCTTTTTGGTGAGGTTGGTAACAGGTATGATGACAAGTTTTATGTCAGCTCAGAACTTAACGCTCATAGTCATTTGCTGGGTGTGAGCTTGCAGTTTCTGTCAGGACACTGACTCCACTTTTCCCTCTTGTTTCACAGGTGCAGCTTCAACACCAGTGCCGTAACAAAGCTAACTGACTTCTCGAAAACTAACGACATTGAACTAATGGACAGATGCTCAGCAGTTAAGAGCACTGGCAGCTCTTGCAGAGAACCTGGGTTTGTTTCCCAGCTCTCACATGGAGGCTCACAACAGTCTGTGACTCCAGTTCCAGGGGACTCTTATGCCCTCTGCTGGCCTCCATGGGCACTGAATGCATGTCGTGCATATATAAAGCTAAGTAGAAACATACAAATTCAAATAAATTTTTAACAAAGATAAACTGTTGACAATGAAAGAAAAATTATAGCTATAAATAATAATTAAGGACAGAATATTAACTTCTAACAAGACACACAGTGTCATTCTTTGTATTCTTAATATCCTTAGGAGAGGCAAGAAAGACAGTAGGTGTTGCTAAGATAGCTATATGGGCATGGAATATGTCTGAAATCGTGGAGGATCCTGGGATGGAGAAGCAGATGCAATGAGATGAAACTGGGTGGCCTCCACTATACTATTCTCTCTACATGTGTAGAAAGCAGAAGTGTCTCAAGTAGATCTAGCACATCTTATGTAAAACAAACTTCCAACTTCATCTTCTTGGGCTGGTGAGAAAGCTCAGTGGGTAAAGGCACCTGCATCTAAGCCTGAGAGCCCGAGTTCAGTATGTTTAGAAAATTAAATTTCTAACATCAAGTCCCCATTGGCCCTGCTGAATGCTCTCCTGAGTCATGTTAGGGAAGCTTAAGTTTCTAGCCCAAGTTCTAACAAGCTCCCAGGTGCTAGGATTCTGCTGGTCTCTGGGTCACACTTGAGGAGCAGGGAGAAAGAAAACCACAGCACCCAGAGGCTACTAACTAGAACCCTTTTTTTCTATGCAGGTCACTTGGTAGGCACAAATATGAAGAAAATAGTGGCTTTTATTAATATGGGAAAAGGAGAAAGAATATTCATTCATTATCACGCTTCAAAAACTACTGCCCAAACAGTTGAGCCATCACGAGAAAAGAGCCCAGAAGATAATGATGTAAGACAAGACTTAAGGCAGTTTAAATAAATCTCTACTCTCCAGCAGACCTAGTGTTTACATATTAAGGAGCTTTGTACCAGAACTGCGCTGTCATGTTTCTGCCCAGAAGCTGTCAAGATAAAGTTTACTATCAATTACTGCTTTACAAGTATAAAATAAGTTAAGCTGTCATCATTTTCTCTGCCAGAGATCCTAAACTGTCAAAGAATGCCAATTTTTAATCTGACACAGAGAAGAAAATTATCTGTTATTCTGACCTCTAATTTCTTGACATTTTAATGCCATAATTGCTGTGGTTAGTGCTGGTTCATGACTTCACCTGTCAGAGAAGAATGAGTCAATAACCTTAAGCTATTTCTCAAATTTTAGACTAACTTCAAAGCTGAAAATTCTAGGCAGATCATAGAATTTTTAAACAAAGGGGGCATGTTAGTTTTTTATGGTGAAGGTTAGCATTTTAAAAAAACATTACCTTAATTAGTAAAATTGACATTATAAAACAAACACAAAAACTAGCCTTCCTGTGGTTTTATATATTAATGATCTTTGCATTAAAAATATCAAAATAATCTACTTTTTTAGGAGTCTGTGTTCAATCTTTCAGACTGAAGCATCTCTCTCAAGTTGGGGTCTAGTTGGGCAGGTCTACAGGGGTCCAACAGGGATGTTGGAACCAGTACTGCACCTCCCCAGGGGTCTTTCTCAGTGGTAACGTGCAGGGAGGGCAACGACCATCAGCCATAGATGCACTATCTACAGCGCTGTGTCTCACGACCATGGAGGCTGAGTCTCGCTTTGTAGAGCAGCTGAGATAGTGAGTGAGATTCTGCACTCTGGCTCTCTTCAGCTATCCTGTAGCTCTTGAGTGGTTCGGAGCCTTTGCAGAAGACTGCTCTTCAAGCTCGTAAATGGTAGGACAGGACATTTTGTAGGAACATGTTTCATTCTAACTTATTTACTGACATTAATGGGAATGAATGAGAGGGAATGATGGTGGGTAATAGGAGAGAAAAAAGTTAATTCATATTCCTTAAAAGCCCCCAATCTGTTGTTTGCACCACACTAATGGTCTCTTGTTGCCCTTGAGGAGGTGAAGCAGCTTCCTCAGCAATCCTGAATTGATAGTGATCTTCAAAGCCAGTGCAAACACCTCTGCTGACTTGCGTTAGGGCCTGTGCTAGCTGGAGGGAGAAGGTGTGTTACGGGAGTATCACAGCTCTAAGACACGACAACTCAGACACCTGGGCAAGGGTTTGAGGAGGAAAGGATGCACAACCTAGTTTGGTTCTGAGGCTGGCGGCGCTTCGGCATCCAGAAAGTGTTTACTCAGAAGGAGATGCTCAAAGGAGCCAAGTCCTAAACAGAGACATCCGGCCTAGCACTAGACAGTCTGCATTATTTTTTATTATTGGGGTAATAAAAACCCATAATGTAACAGATTCTGTTCAGAGCATCTACATAATAAGCAAACACGAGGCTGGACCCGTTTTTGTCCAGCCAATCAGTGATGAGCACACATTTTGTGCTGTAGCTCCCACAGTGCGATGAGTAAGGGCTTGTGAACAACTAATTGGCTTCGCTACTGTCCAGAATAATGGTGTGACAGCTGAAGACGCCGACACCTTCAGTGAGGTTCAAATATGCACTCTAATCATGTCTCAATTTGAATTCTGGTGTCTTTTTCCTAGCCTATTTGTCTCTTTTTCAACTGACATTTAAGAAAAAAAACCAAAAAACAAAAAAACCCACTTTCCTATCACAATATGAATGATGCCCAGTGGTTTTCCTAATATTCAATATGTTCAAATTTGTATTTTGTCTAACATAATCAGCCTCTAATTTCCCTTTTATTTATTTATTTTTTTTTTGGTTTTTCGAGACAGGGTTTCTCTGTAGCTTTGGAGCCTGTCCTGGAACTAGCTCTTGTAGACCAGGCTGGTCTCGAACTCACAGAGATCCGCCTGCCTCTGCCTCCCGAGTGCTGGGATTAAAGGCGTGCGCCACCGCCGCCCGGCCTAATTTCCCTTTTAAATATAGAACTTTGTTGTAGATTGGAAAAAGCATAATAAAATACCCAGTACCAAAGATGTCCATGAAGTTTATAAATCAAGTCCAAATTGGAACTGGGCTTGGACTATAAGGATGAACTATTCCAATTTTCCCTTTTCCTTTTATAAAAATATTCACTATGGTTGGCTAAGAGAGTGAGTACCCTTGACTCCAGCACTCAGGAGGCAGAGGCAGGTGGATCTCTCTGAGTTCCAGGCCAGAATGGTCTACACAGTGAGACCCTATCTACAGAAAGAAAATGTTGAATTTTGTTTGTAAAAATATTATAAAATGGGTCTGTGATAGGCAAAGGGGTGCAGCTTTAAAAATTACTTCCCATCAAATAAGCTAATCAAAATTTAGGTATCCCTGAGGGCACTAAATTCAGCAAGTGTAGTGGTCTCTGGAGGAAATTCTCACTTTACCAAACAATTTCACCATACCTGGGTTCTCCCTGGATCACTCACCCTCTATCTGCTCCCACTCCCTTGTGCTTACGCTACTGTTCAACCCTGCCTTTAATAACATGCTTGAAGTGTGTTCTCCAAGTGTTCCGCCCCAAGGGATCAGTGATCGGGTGCTCTCTCTTCCTTTTCTTCTCTGCTTGGAACATGCAAATTGAGTCTTTATTTTATAGGATATGTAAGAAATGGATACAAGATTTTTTAAGAGAGCTTTATTTCCCAAATCTGCACATTTCCTACCTCTGAAATGAAAACTGAAAAAGCATCCCAGTGCCTGGAGATGCAGGCATGATGGCTTGTTTTGCATACAACAGATGGCAGATTGCGGTTAGGATGGAGGGCAGGAATACAGTCTCCTTGCTTTATCACTTACCTAGCAGCTGCTGCATTTTACTCTGCCCACCTAGCCAAAGTCATTTTATGCATGGGAAGTTATTTAAATGCTATCTAATAAGATTATTTTCACTTAAAAATACTTAAAATTCCCAACTGTTAAGGCTGAGAACAAATGGGAATCAAGTACTACAATAATATCCACTATACTGGTGTATCTCTTTGAATGTTCCTTCTAGAAGGTTGCAAAGTTGCTTTTGTTTTTGAAACAAAAACAAAAAACATATTGCTTATTATTTTAGGGAATTACTCATAGTTAAATATTCATCTAAGCCTCACCCGTTAATAATATATTTAATTATGCATTTTAATAAGATTTGGAAGTAAACTTACAGTTCTGCATTAAAGTATTTTAATTTAAAAAAAAATCCCAACATATTGGTCGCACTGCTTACTTTTGATATATTTCCTTTTTTTCCACTTATCAAAAGCCTGAAACCTATGTGTAAAAGATTTAGGCTGAAAGATTTGCAGTTCAGGACACCCACCTCCCGGAGCACAGGGTCTGTGATGCTGTCCAGGTTCACGGAGCCTTCATAGGTCAAGTAGTGGAAAACGTTCAGTGCACGGACCGCCTCCGGCCCTCGTTGTTTGTAGCCAAATATAAGGTCGATCCACTGGTGGAGCTGGCAAGAAACAAATTCACTTTCCAGGGCCTGAAACGAATCAAGGAAAAATGAGACTGCAAATTTAGCAAGGCTCCATATCACTTTCTTACTGTGAAATATTCAGTATAAATAAGGACACTGTGCATTTACATTCTATTTGATTTTTATGTATTAGATCTTCAGTCCCCAGAAGTGGCAGAAGATTACCTTTAATAAGGCACAGAACTAAATACATTTCTCTTCAAAAAATGTTTGCCATTCTCTGGGCTCCAATATGTACACAACATAAATGTTCATATTAAATACATTTTTTACAAAACACACTCATGCTCAAAAGAAAATAACTTTCAATAGCTGTTTTAATGCCGTTGTATAATAATTTCACCTCTAATTTCTAAACACTAGTTTAAAATTAAACCATTTTATATGAAACTTTGATATGGGTTTATTTTTTCTGAATGAACTCCTCCAGCTTGCCTCTAAGATGTCTAGAAAGAAAGACCTTCTTCCCTTCTTCATGCCAGGAATCAAATCAGCTGATACAGACTTCGGGAAGCATCAGGCAGTCTGGGACATCTGCTAGTCAGTGGGGAAAGTAAGCTAGAGGGTCAATGAGCACGGTGTCTGCGAAGGGTTGAGAAGAAGAGGCCCTTTGTGTTTAGCTCTTTGAGACGCTCTGAGTTTGGAAATGGGCAAGTTAGGCAAGTGTTTGAGTGACTTCCTTAAATAGGCTCGGTGATGTTTTTATTTGTGAGATAATTAGAATAATGTGATTTTATTTAAGAACCACTAGAAGCTCCCTGAAAACAGTAGACAGGTGGGCTGGAGTCGGTTCAGACATGGATGGAAACTGTAGTCGGTGCTCTGCTTTTGGGAGTAATCCACTCCTTCACTTCTGGTCGAGTCAGAGCAGGCAGAGTGCCAACCGTGCACACAGAAAGGTCTGTACTCAGCTTTGCAAGTTCTCTCTGTGTATGACTGTGCTTCATAAACTACAGTAAACGTGTGAACTCACTCTCTGGTTGCTTGCCATAGTTTCTAAGGTGGTAACCTGTTTTTGGAATTCATATACTTAACAAATAACTTTCAAAGGACTCCTCTCAAAACTATACTCTCAATAGTGATGGAGGAGAGTTATCTGTCTATGTTTCTTTCATTGGTTAATTAATAAAGAAAACTGCCTTGGCCCTTTAAGAACAGAAAATTAGGTAGGTGGAGTAGACAGAACAGAATTGTGGGAACAAGGAAGTAGAGTTGGGGAGACGCTTCAGGGAGTCGCGTGGTGAGTCTCCATGCTGCTGCTCTCCGAGATGGACACAGGTTAAGATCTCTCCTGGTAAGCCACAACTCGTGGTGCTACCCAGATTACTAAATATGGGTTAAAGCAAGATGTGAGAATTAGCCAATAAGAGGCTACAGATAATGGGCCAGGCAGTGTTTTAAAAGAATACAGTTTCCGTGTAATTATTTCGGGTGTAAAGCTAGCCGGCTGCCGGGTGGCGGGACACAGCCCCGCCGCTTCACACTACACAATAGTGCTTTTTAACTCTTCCCACACTTAATACTTCCCAGCCATTCTTTTCCCAATTACGTTTCTAAGAGTGCCACTTATAACAATCACTCTGTATAATTCTTATCTAAAAATTTAAATACTAAGATTTTGTGAAAACAGCATTTACTTACTAAAACTAAACAGAATTTTATGCTCCATTTTACAGATATTAAAATAACTGTTCAGATCAGAATATGAGCAGAGACAAAAATAAAATGATCAGTTAATTTTTTGTAGATTATATCTGATATATATGTTTCTGTGATTTTTGTCAATTCAGTATCATAGTCAATTTAAAAAATGAGTATAATTGTTTGTTAGCTATCATGTCAATGCCGTGTCTAAATGATGGAAGGATAAAAAAGCTGAAAATCATACAGGGTCACTGTTGAGAGGTCACATGCAAATCTCCTCCCAGGAACTGAGAATAGCTGTGGAATTAATACTTGATGGAAGTTTGGATTATTAATTTTTTAGCCACATGATTTGCTACACAGCAACCATGTGAAATAGATCTTAGGGAGATCACTGAAAGATTGACAGACATATTATTATTCTGTTAGGGTAAAGTCATTATTGAATAAAATGGCTATTCAATAATGAGGGACAGAGAGAATAGTGGCTTTTCAGTACTCTGAGTTTTTCAAATGTGTTTATTCATCTCAGGACCCCTCTTTCCCTTCCTCTCCCACTACTGGCAACAATGGTTAATGATTCCCGCTGCTCTGAAGAAACATCCTCTGTTGTGTGTGTGTCTGTACGCCTGAGATCTGCCTATGGCAGCCTGTGTGCAGCCAGTTCACTGTTCCTCATACTGCAGGGACAGCGCGGGGACACAGGCTGTGCCCATTTCCCTCCCACAGCTCTCGGATGTGTGTGCACTTCGTCTGGGATAGACTAGTGCCTCACCTTCCACTCATGGGTCAGTTTCCTCCTTCCCTGTCACTGCTTGCTGTTCTTTAGAAAGGCTGTCCTGCATCCAGTCCTAATTGTCCATAGTGCCTCAATATGTGCCCCCCTTTGGTGTGACCATGTTTCTAATTCTGGCTATTATGATAGATACAAAATGATAACTGTTTTAGCTTATAGTCCTCTGATTACTAAAAAATTAGGTATTTTAAAGAAATGTCTATTGGTCTTCTGGGTATTCTAGAAATTACTTATCATACAATCTGCTCACTTTTTAATTTTTTTAAAAACTGGTTTCTCTGTGTAGCCCTGGAACTAACTCTGTGGACCAGGCTGGCTTTGAACTGAATGTTCCCATGCTCATGTAAGTGCCCATTGATGCCAGAATACCATCTCCATTTCCTGAAACTGGAGTTACAGTGGTTGTGTGCAGCCTCATGTGGGAGCTGAGACCTGAATCTGGGTACTGCAAGAGCAGCAAATACTTTTAGCATCTTAGCCAATGTACCTGAGGTTGCACTTGCTCTTTTTTTTCTTAATTTCCCCTTTAATTACTGTTGGAATCACAATCCTATTACCCTCCTAAAATGGCTTTCCATGATTTCTGTGTAAGAACTGAGTTCATTATCTCTGAAAATTTCAGTAGAATTCACCTAAAAAATAGAAGCTTTGGATTTTTCTGAGGGTGTAGAGAAATTTCACTAAATTTCTGTAAGGCTTCTAGGCATCCATTTCTGTATTTTAATATCTTGCTTGGTATTAATCCATTTCCTCTCAGCTTTGAACCTTATTAGTTCGTAGTTTTCATAATAAATTTAATGAAACTCAAAATCTTTCTGCTATCTACTCTTATTTGCTCCAGGGTAGTCTACACAATAGAGGCAGCCTGATGATTCAACTGACAGTGGCAGTTAAACGCTCTGGATAGCTTAGTTTCTTCGTTCATAAATTAAATGAGGTAGGAGTGAAGACGACAAGTCTTATTAATAACTACCTTGTTCATCACTATGAAAGAGGAAAAGAAAACCCATGTTTAGAACATTTAAAAGCTAAATCCAGTTCAAAGTCAAATGCACATCTAGGAACTGGATATTAGCTGTCACCTACGCGGAGCAGACTCCACGGCTGCTTGCTGCACTTCAAGCGGTATTACCTGCTACTGGACACATGCCTGTGCTCATTTGTTTTTTTTTTTTTTTCAGAGCATTTTTTGCATGCACAGACCCACATTGCACTTTGAAATAAGATTTTAGTATAGTGCTTACACTGGAAAATATGAAAAAAAGTACTCGATTACCAAGCTATTAGTGTTGTAACGGCCCTAATAGCTTCTTGAACATCTCCTTGCACATCTCGGGGCAGAGGCAATTGCTTTAAGCCTAGATAACCCAATTTCCAATCCATAAGTCTACCCTGGGGATGGGGAAGGAAGGAAGTGAAGAGAGATATGCAGTAGAGTGGTGTCTTTCAGATGGATAGCACCTACCTAAATCTCATCCCCATCTCTGCCCATGGGAATTACATGGGAAGTCTTACACTAATGCACTTGGGATAAAGCCTCTCTAAAATTCAGGAAAAAGAAAAAAGGAAATTTACTGTGTGAATTATTTTATACACTAGAATGCAATTTCTACGTCTTCTATACTAAGTAAAAATACATTCATCCTTTTATCCTATCAAAGATCTGTTTTCAGTAATAAAACACTCTCTGAATCCCTGTATTCAAGCAGATAATGAGAAAAGCATTCAAGTTTCTCTAATGTCTAGGCTAGCTTTATTCTCCCATGACTGCACTGAAATTTTAGTAACTGTAACTTTAATTACTCAATTACTGTTTTAAATAAACATAATTGGACATATATTTTGTTATATTTATGTTTTATATTATATACATAATATGTTTAAATAAACTTAATTGGACACATACATACATACATACATACATACATACATGCATGCATACACACACATGTATGGTCATGTTATGTGGCACAGGTCAGATTTGAACTCATCATGGGTCCCAGGCTGGGCTTGAACTCTCAGTGATTCTCCTGTCTCAGTAAACTGAGTACTGGGATAATATGCCTAGATCAACAAAGCTGTTTTAAATGATTGTGGTGGGGAATGTGTGTTAAAATATTCTACAAATAGCCTTAAATTACATGATTGATGGCTGGATGTACTATAACCCAAGATGATTTCCTGGGCCTCCCTGCCTCCAAATGGCGCACTACAATACAACTGACTTCTTTCTCTAACCCCAGTGCATGGTAGCCTATTAATGGAGCAGATTTCAAAAGCCAACTATGCCCTGTACCTTCTCTTACACCCTAACCTCACCAGGTTCCTCCATGCATAACTTAGTCAGCATAGCCCTGCACACCCAGCCTTTCAAACTTTCTCCAAGCTGCCTCTGGAATTTTTCAGGGTATTCTGATACAGATAAAGGCTCCCTGGGGGCATAGATGGTCCATGGGGCATAGGGCACAGAACCTGGGTCTGATCCCACTTCTTACTGCCCCTCTCACTGGCCTGAGAGCCACTTCATCTTGTGTATTTCTGAGTTGAACCCATTCTTTGTCGGGTGTTTATTCTTTCACTTGTCTTTTCGTCTGTGAGAAAAGGGGGCATACATGCTCTTCACAAACATCCTCTTGTCATATCACAGTGGCAGCAGCACACACAGTTACCTGTGAAGTCTATTTACATACAAATTGGAAAGTGCAATACAAAAATAAGGGATTATTACCAGTAACACTTCATTGTTTCAAAAGTATAGTGCGTATCCTCAGTTAGAGAGCCTGCCTTGGAGATAGACAGTGTTCTAGATCCTAGGGACAGGTGACAAAAAAGATAAAAACCTCTGATTTTACCAAATGCAAAAGAATAAGGTGAGTACCTGTTCCAAACTCCGGCCCATTTACCTACGCCAGACTCTTTCCTTGGAGGTACAAGGATAAGAAGCTGTCTATGTGCTCAACAGATCAGAGTCTACTGGGGTAAGGCTGACTTCAGCCTGTCTCCCTGCCCTCATGCCATGCCATGCCATAACCCCCTTCCCTTCACCCTAACAAAACAAACTGAAATATTGTAAGTCTCTGCTATGTGTACGCAGCCTCCATGCAATGAAGTCCTGACCCTTTCCCTGCTTCTATAAGATGAAGAAACTGAAAAAAAAAAAACAAAAAACTGTCACTAATAAAAGCCACGGAGGGGACCGTAGGGTCTAACATTGGAGCATACAAAGAACGGATTAACCGCGTCTCACTACCTTCGCTCTCCCCTCTATGTCCCCATTACCTCTAGAAATGCTTCCTGATGGATTTCAGTTCTACTCTGGCAGCCCCAGAACTCTCCCTGCTGACAGTAAGTCTGTTGGTCTGCCCTGATTGAAAAGAAGCACAATGAGGGTAGGAATTTTTGCCTGGTCACTGAGGTACTATAAACTAGAACTGTCTGGATTGCTCACTAGCTATTTGTTAAGGGAAGTGGACATCACCAGCGTTCTTTTGTGAGCAAGATATTGCTTCATATGTTAGTAAAGTATTTGAAATTCAAACTGTTGCCTATTTATTTATTTATTTATTTATTTATTTCCTATTTATTTCTTCAAAATAGGAAAAATTTGCAAAGGACATGAAACAGTATGAACAAAAGCCCAGGGCCTCAGTGGTCGTGCCTGTGTGCATGCAGACTGTGCTCTTTGGCCCAGCCCTAAGACTCAACAGGGCAGAGGGCAGGGCAACATTATCACTTCACATCCATGGAAGGCCTTTTATTCTAAAACAAATTATAAATGGGTAGATTATGATTGATGAAGCCAGCATTAGGGTAATACTATCAGAAAGACTTTCTATTTCTGTCCTTTGTCAAGAGGTCAGATGCTAACCATGTTAGAACTGAACACAAGGCTTTATCAATGCTTTGTAAGGAAGTTGCCTGTGATCAGCTTAGCTGTAGATAAATTAAGCCAGTGCTTGCTTGCTGTGCAAACAAAGCATTTAGAATTTACTGAGATGTCTACAAAAAGGAATGACATTAAGATCCAGGTTTTTCTAATGAGACTAAACTTCAAATTTTACAACTCCTCAGTGAAACAATTTTTGTGACTACGTTTACTCACATCTTGGTCACTGTATTCACGACACAGAAGCAGCTATATGTGTTAGTGTCACAACAAAAGCAACAACACTAACTGCAACAACGAATTATGACTGCATCAGGACAAGCCAAAATACTAGGGGAGGGCTTTGGTCAAAGAACATTATAGACAGGTATGAACTCTATGAGTCTGTGCAATCACCATGCACTAATAATAAAGCTTTGGTTTTCAAAGCTAGTAAATGATCTGCAGACAAGCAAAGGCTGCTGCCCATGTATGAGACACCTGTTCAACTGTCACAAGCTATGGCAGAGCCCACATTTAAAAACCAGTCATGCTTTCCCTTTCCTACAATTATTTTTCTCTCCTTTGCCTTGACTTCTTAATGACAGCTTGAGAGGAGGAGGGAATGGTAATGGATACAGGATACTAATCCACACAAAGAGATGCAGCACTTTTACCAGAGTGAATGTCATTTCTCTGGGATATATGACATTCTCATTTTGTACATCAGGCTCAGTACAAAGAACTCTTGCGAATAACTGGAGATAATCCTGGTCCATTCCCCCCCAGACCTATTTCAGTGTAACTAAATCCTATAGGAACTACCCAATAAGTACACGGAAACTTTAACAAAACACGGAAGTAACGGGGAGTTGTCATCACAGCATTTAGGGAAGATGTAAATGCTTCTACATCTTACTTT
Organism: Arvicola amphibius; assembly: GCF_903992535.2. Lineage (NCBI taxonomy): Eukaryota > Metazoa > Chordata > Mammalia > Rodentia > Cricetidae > Arvicola > Arvicola amphibius. Next base: position 22,773,034 of record NC_052057.2, on the reverse strand, counting down.
ATTTGGAATATAGGTTTTCTATATTATAGAAACACACACCAAATAAATGTAGCTTTGGCAAAACTTAGAAATACATAGCAAGTTGTTGATATTTAGTACTAACTCATTGTTTGCCATGATTCTGCACATCAGTGTGATCACCCCATATCAGCAGGTGGGAAGTTGGCCAGAGCAGAGAATCTGCGCTGTGGATGTAGACTTCAAGCTGGTGACCCTGAGAGTGGCCGTTGTGGATGTAGTCATACTTGGTGACATGTCCCTTTATAACTCTGCTGCTCAGAAATTCCCAGAGGCAACACTAACCCAGAAGCAAAACTGGCTGCCACAGAACTATCATCCAGCTGATGCACAAGAGAGCTCTTTCTTTAAGCCTCCCAGGGTTGCTTCAAAAAAGACCCAGAGGGAAGACTTCTAAAGCTGTACACTGTATGCTGGATCTTTATGCAAACCATCTACTTACCCAGGCATGGCTCCTGGGTGACAGAAAGCAGAGAATGGAACAATGGAAGGTCCCAAAATATCCAGTACACAGCAAAGGATTACTTTACAAGTCTCCATAGACTCATTCGTAATATAAGAGAAAATTTGGTTTAGAATTGGGAGTGGGGGAAACCTAGGCAGAAGATGTCTCAGTTGATAAAGTGTTAGCCTGAGTAAGATCTTCAAGCTCCCAAGTGAGAAAATACAGTGCCTCAGACAGGTTGTTTAGGGCTTCACTGCTCAAACAGCTGTAGATTGAAAAGGAGGAAAGGTTGTGTCCCTGACACTAGGTGGGTGAAGCATGTGTTGTGGTAGGCACAGTAATATTATAACGTTGGTTGTTTTTATTAGTCTGCAAAGCTCACTGACTCTAAATGTGGGATAAGGTTGAAAGACTATTATCACAGGGAGGGAAAGAAGGGATCCAAGTGGCAATACAGCTTAGAAAAATAGCCATAACAACCTCTCATATAATCCCATTTACAGAAAATCTAGAAATATCCCTGTGTGGTAAGTTCACTAGGTTGGTTGCAATGCCATCTAACACAGTAAATGACTCACTACACAATTTTCTGCAGATTCAATTAAGAATGTATCATTTTGCTTGATTAGTTTCTACAAATAGTAATTACGTGATTTCTTGTCCAGATAATTATTAGCTTTCACTACACCCCAAAGCAGGATATTGCTTGCCTTGAAGATTTGTCTTCAAAAGCAAGACCCACCTTTCTATTCATTAGGCATATTTAAAATAAGATTACTAATTTTGGGAGCATATAAAATACTCCAATGAAAAAGCCAAGGTTGTGTCTATAGGTCACTATTCACTGTCTTATTACAATATATAAAAACTGTTTAACATCTATCTAATAAACATAAAGAAGTATCCAGTGTCATTTATTGTATAATGATATATGAAAATTGTAAAACAACTGCAATTTAAAAACAGAAACAAAAAACAAAAAACAGGAAGTGATGGGTGGATGGAAGCAAAGGTGCCAGATCCCCTGAAACAGAAGTTACAGACAGTTGTGAGCTGCCATGTGGTTGCTGGAAATTAACCCTGGGTCCTCTGGAAGAACAGCCAGTGGTTTTAACCACTGATCTATCTCTCTAGCTCCCTAGGCATGTACTCTAAATATATAAAAACCCATTCTTTTCGGGAAACTTGTACGATAGAAAAGTGGTGTTATGTCAATATTCACAGCAGCCTTACTCAATACAGCCAAGATCTGGAAACAACTCCAGCGCCACAGCTAGCTACTGCATGAACTAATAATATTGACTAGTGGCACTTATAATGTGATGTTAATGTACACACACACACACAGAGCACAGCACAACAAGAATACAATCAAGACGACTCTCAAGGATCGTGATAAAAAAGCCAAATGCAAAGAAGGCAATCCTAAGGGGAATGAAGGCTGATTGTGGCCGCCTGTGCAGATGAGGAAGAGAGGCTCTGGAGTGATGTGGTGCATTTAAAGGCATGGGATCTAGTATGCTACATTGCTCAGGAGGAAGATGCTATCGGTGTGCTTTTTGGGGGAACAGGAGAATATTTTGTCCTCACTTTTTAGGAAATATTTATTATTATTTTATTATTTTTGTTTTCTGACTATTTACCTTAAATTTCAGGTCCCAGTCTTTGATTAGCTTTTTTTACATTTATTTATTTACACATGTGTATGTGTATGCACACGTGTACAAATTATGCCAAGTGTGTGGATAGTTGGAGGATAGTTTGTGGGGATTGGTTGTCTACTTTCGTCTTGTAGGACCTGGAGAGCAAATTCAGATTGTCTGGTGTGCACAGTCTGTTTTCGGCTGAGTCCTGTGTTTTTTTAAAAAGCCTTTTCTAGCTTGAACTATTTTTAATTTTCTTCTCTCTTTCTTTCTGCCTTCCTTTTTTTTTTCCTGAAACAGGATTTCTCTGTAGCTTTGGAGCCTGTCCTGGAATTAGCTCTTATAGACCAGGCTGGCCTCTAACTCACATAGATCCACTTGCCTCTGCCTCTTGAGTGCTGGGATTAAAGGAGTGTACCTTTTTTAAAGGTAGCTTTAAAAAAAATTTTTTTTTCTTACCAATATTCAAAACCAAGAAGCTTTAGTGATGTTCTGGCTGTCAGTGTTTCTATTCTGGACTGTACTTTTGTATCATATTTGGACATCCTTTTCTAACCTAAATCCACAAGGATAGATTCTTCCATGTTTTCTAGATAGTTTACAGTTCTGGATTTTGTATTCTCATCTGAGATCCATTGGGCTGATATTCCATATGAAGTGAGGTGAGGGGAACGTCCCTGGTTGCTTTGTGTACAACAATCTAAGTTTTTTAGCACTCAACTTTTCCAGCTCTACTTGTTAAAATGCAAGTTTTCTGCAAGTCTGGTTTCACAGTATCTCTTATTCAAATATGCCAGTGAACTGACCAGAATGAACTGGCAGAGAGGACAACAGGAAGAGGCAAGACAGTAAGGATCAGTTTCTGCTGTGGACTAATTGCCCTGGGGCCTTGGCGGGTCAATCAGTCAAGTCCACTGCTTTCTGCTTCTGGGTGGGGCACCCTCATAGCGGTGGTCCTTCCACCTGCTGCTGTCACTCTGGTTCTCATGGGACAGACAGCGAGCCTCTCACCACTGAGTACCACTAGCTACCTGTGCCCCTACTTTGCAGAGCATTCTGCACAGGTTATTTTCTGCAATACCTAATTTACTATAACTGAGTAGTTCACCACTCTGTTTCTATCTGGGATTAAAGGCTTGTTGTGAAAACTGCAGGAGGTATCCATACATCAACTTTCTCTCCAGTGACTTCTTTCCTTCTTATGAAGTTTGGCCAAATCACTGCAATGAAAAGGCAATCTCAGATAGGCGACTTCTCTCAAAATGCTAAAGCTAGTTGTCTCCATGCTTTTACAACCTACCACAGACAATGAGCCCCCCTGGAGAGACACCAGACCAATTGTGTGGATCACATACTACAGGCCATTTTCTCATCTTTTTTTTCATGGTTTATTTTTTTTTTATTTAAAAATTTCCATCTTCTCCTCTCCTCCTCCCCCTTCCCTCCCCTCCCCTCCACCCATACCTCCCCTCCCTCTCCAGGCCAAGGAGCCATCAGGGTTCCCTACTCTATGTTAAGTCCAAGGTCCTCCCAACTCCCCCCAGGTCCAGGAAGGTGATCAACCAAGCTGACAAGGCTCACACAGAGCCAGTCCACGCCGTAGAATCCAAGCCCATCGCCATTGTCCTTGGCTTCTCAGTCAGCCTCCACTGTCTGAGGGTTGTCAAGAGACTTGACTCTAGAGGAGTTCCCGGGTTTCCAGGGAGGCGCCCCCAGCTAGTTCCTTGGGCAGCTGAGGAGAGGGAGCCGGAAAAGGCCAGATCCTATAGCCATTCTAATGAATTTCTTGCATATCACCATAGAACCCCCACCTGGCGATGGATGGAGAAAATGACAGAGCCCCATTTTCTCATCTTTGAAGTTAGGCCCGGGAACGCTCACTGTCACTGGCCTGTCTTCTCAGTGTTCCACTCCTCTCTTCTTTGCTTTACCCTTTAACTGAGAGTGCACCCCCTTCCTAAAGGACCTTCCCAGCTCAGGAAATGGGTGGCACTGACAATGGTATGATGCGAATGGGAAATTTGACCTTGTTTGGATCCCCAGTGACAGCTGTGTGATTTGGGTAGCTTGGTCTTCTTGTGGGATTCCTAACAACAGGAACAGGGGCTGTTTCTGACTCTTGTGGGAACCTAGTCCTCATCCTGGATTACCCTGTTGAGGTTTAATACAAGGGAAGGCGGCTTAATTTTCCTGCAACTTGACATGCCATGTTTTGTTGATATCCATGGGAGGCCTGCCCCTTTCTGAAGAGAAATAGAGGAGGAGTGAATGTTAGGGGTGGGGAGAGGCAGACGGGTGGGAGGAGAAGAGGGAGGGAAAACTGCAATTGGGATGTAAAATAAATAAATAAATAAACAAACAAACAAATAAATATTTTTTAAAGGCAGGTGTCACCTTGCCCAGCCTTAATATGGTGTTTTTAAGTATAAGACTATTATATTAGCAACAATTCCTAAAATTGAAGTATATCAAAAGATGAATATTCTTAAAGACAGATAATACTACTATAAAATAAAAGTTGTTGTTACTGAGAGAGCGACACAAAGCATGGGAAGAACATGCAGAGCTGTGCCTCAGGACTGCATATACGAAATGTCTGCGACAGCAGGGAGGCCCGAAGGTGGAAGATCAGAAACACAGGGCGGGGGGTAAGTAGGTTAGCATGGCTGGTGGGATGGGGAAGGTGGGAAGGAGGGTGAGGTACCAACAGGTCAGGTGGGATGGGGAAGGTGGGAAGGAGGGTGAGATACCAACAGGTCAGGGGTCTCTATAAAACGACAAAACACCCGCAGACTGACTGCGGTGAGGGCTGCACAGCTCTGAGCAGGCCAAACCCACTCGAGTTAAATCTCTCTGTGTGAATTATTCAATAGGCCAATTTTATATTAATAATAGTCTTTCCAAAAGGGATACATGACTTCTATTGTGCTGTGTAGAAAGTTTGTGGATTCTGACTCACAAATCAACTGCCCAAAAGAGGAAAACAGATTTATTAAACAGGTGAAGAGACTTGGGAGTACTCGAAACAGGGCTAAAAATATGCTTTTGGGCGACTGTCTGCATTGTCTTAACAATTCTTGACATTATCAGTACACTGCAGCACAGCTCATTCCCATGCACCATAACCACACCAAGATGAAAATCTCCTTACTGTAATAAAATATATTTAAATCTAGAAAATCTCCACAGGCAGAGCTTATTTACATAAGTATTTGAACACCCAGACCGCTGCCATGTGTACTGCAGACGCAGTACGATGGGGGCTTCCTCCAGGCCAGGACCATCACAACAAGTGTTTTACAGCTTACACTTCCCACGAATAAAACCCTGCCAGTTGTGGCTTTCTCCTATCTTGAATACTTTTATGGTGAGAAAGGTATGCAGAGGCACTGGTTACAACAGACAAAAATAAGGAAAGGACATTTATTTTAAGCCATTCAGAATTTGTGGTGTTAGTCAGCAGTCACTTGTCTGACTGCCCCCTCCTGAGGGCACACACAGCACTGAAATACCTCCCATCAGCCCTTCTCAGAGATAAAGTCTGCTCTACTATGGCTGCGATCACAAGATGACAGCAGGGGTCTGTCACTGCTTCTTAGGTTTGAACCTTGTAATTATAAATGGGGAGGACACCTGGCAACAGGTAAAAACAAAACCACAGAAGGCATAAACTTCTTCATTCCTGTTCTAGCAGAAGACAATTTTCTTACCATCCTGTTGATTCGCACAAAGTCTTCTGGCTTCTTGGCCCAGGGAGGAAGGTCCACATCGTTCACCACCACTTCGTCCTCCCTGACACCCAGATGGTACCCATTACTGTTGACAAACATCTCTGGTAGGTAGTAGAATTCTGGAATTAGTTCCTGTGCAGAAAAGGGATTCAGCTTAGTAGTCAGTTGGTAAAATCAGTTAGCAAAACAATTGACTTTTACCAACTATAAAAGGATATAAATCCTTGACCTAATTTTAGTTCCTCTAGTCTCCATTTGAAAACAATTAGGAATCCAAGAAGATGAAACATTTACACAATTCACCTTATCATCCTTTCTTTACTATGAATTCACAGGCACAGAGAGTTGAGGGAGTGTGTGACTCAGTAGTAGAGAACCCTCGCTTAGAGTGCTGGAGAGGCCCTATGTTTAATCTTCAGTAAAACAAACAAACAAACAAACAAAAACAGTGATGAATGGGTACACAAAATAACAGCAGCTTAAACAGTGCCAACAGATAAATGTATGAAGCTGTATCAACAAGTCTATGCTGCTTAGGGACCTTTTATGTACATTAACAAACTATGACAACAAAGTATCACTGGTGTGGGAAGTCCTTATGTATATGTGTGGCTTTTATTGGTTAATGAATAAAGAAGCTGTTTCGGTCTGCGATAGGGCTGAATAGAGCAAGGCGGGGAAGACTGAACTGAATGCTGGGAGGAAGAAGACGGAGTCACTGAGACTCCATGTAGCTGTCAGCTGGAACCTTGCCAGTAGGCCACGAGCCTCGTGGTAAAATATAAGATAATGGAAATGGATTAATTCTAGATGTAAGAGCTAGTTAGAAATACACTTAAGCTACTGGCCAAACAGTATTGCAAATAATATAGCTTCTGAGAGATTACTTCAGGGCCACAATGAGATGCTGAGAATAAGGGAACTCCAGTGACATCTATATATGTGAAATACAAGTTCAAAGAAAGACCTACGTGTAGAAGGTCTCTTTCCTGAGAGAAGGGGCTAGAAGGAAATCTGTAAGGTGAACAATCATGCTTTCTGTCAGTCATAGTAGGGCTTTACTCTAGGCGCAGTGGAAAGGATGGTGCCACAAGCTGGCCATCGCCAATAACAGCAACGCAGGCAGGCAAGGGCTGAGGTCCAACAGTCCAGAGGGCTGGAACGGGAGGAGTGCTATGAAGCAGTGTTACCAGGGCCTGGAGGAGACTCCTGTGGTGAGGCCCATCCCTTCTCTTCCTCATCTGGCCAATAGGGTATGCTTGTAAACCAGATTGTTATCTGTACTGTTGTGATGAGTTTGAAGTTTGAAGGAATCACTCCCAACAGTCACCAGACAGATGTGTTTTAAAGTAGGTATCAAGAAATTTCTGATTTTGAACAGCTTATTGGTAAGGCCACAGGGGGTGTTAAGATACCAGAGCAATGGCAACGGACCAGTCTGAACAAGAAATTGAGGGTAATTCGGTGTTTTTGATGGAGAAGGAGGAGAGAGTAAAGCCATAGAAGTCTAGGGAGAAGCAGCTGATGCAGCAGATAAAGTCGAAAGTTTATGTCTGCTTCACTGCTTTACAATTCTGTTTCAATTAGCCAATTTTATTTTAAACTTGGTAATATAAGTGTAGGATACTGTTAGCATCTCATTATATTTATACTGATATTATTTAAAAGATTTTTTTTATTTTAATAATATTACAAAGACTATGAGAGCATCCCCTCTGAGGTCGAGCCGGTTTTGTGGAATGACATCTTCATCTCTGGTCCCAAACCAGGAATCACTGATGTCATACTTTTGGTCACTCAGCTTTAAAGCTGAAGATGGCATTACCAGGTTTTACTGCACTCTGCCATCCTAAGTACTCTACCTGTGCTTTCTGAGTGTTGACAAACACTTCACAGGATGGACATCTCACCATCGTGTTTATAGATATGAACATAGATGCAAAGAGAAGTGAGAAATTTGCGCAGCCAAGCAGCCTAGGTATCCTATGGCATGGAATCCTTCTATCCTGGTTGAGCCTGAACTCTGATTGCATACTGCCAAGGAACAGTTTTAAATTTCTAAGTTTTGGGGTGTTCTGTTATACATAAATTAAAGAAACAGAAAGTTAGAATTAAAGGAGTACAGTACTAGTAAAAGCTTAAAAAGTGAGGCACTGGTTTTGGGACCAGGAAGGAGGCAGGTTTCAGGCGGTGAGATGCTACAGTGGGCCGGTCTTTGAGATTACTGAGGAATCAGAAGATAAGGTCCCTGAGTGATGCAGAGTAGGGAAGTTTAACAAGACTGCATCCTTCAAAGTACTTAAGGAACTTGTGCGCAAGGAACTTTCTAGGCAGAATGATTAAAGTGAACAGGGATATATGGACATGGTACTATGACAGATAAGGAAGAAACTGCTCAGGTTTGAGGCAGGGTTTTGAGACATAAAGGTCTACTCTCAGATAGCAAAAGATTGCCACAATGAAAGGCTGGCTAGGGGTCAGTTCCAGAGTAACTAACAGGACGTAGTCACAGGGTGAAGCTCAAGACAGGGTGCAGAAAGTTCCTCAAGAGCTAGGTGCAGCCAGCTTAAGGTGGTGTTCACACATCTGTACAGCCACACAGTGAAGTCTAGGGATCTTCTGGGCACTGAAGACAGCGTTCTAAGTCACAGCCTCCTGTCTCAAAAGATTCGAGTGAGTTTTTTTCTAATAACTGAACTATAGTTAAACATACAGGTGTCTACGTGTTCTTTTAGCTGCTAGTCCAACAGGCAAAGGGACCTTAGCCCAACTTCCTACAAGAAAGCAGGCAGAAAAGCATTCAACTTCAAGAAGAGGCAATGCATGAAAAAGAAAAGACCCAGAGGACAGAGAGTCATGGGGTACAAGGAGTGTGGATCCTCAGACAGACATTAGCTTGTGACCAGGAGACCAAAAGGAGGCTTCTAAAAGTCTCTTAATAACTAGGAAATTCTTTGTCAAAATGAGCTGCTTGGAGCACTTAGCAGACCAACCAAAAGCATATTTGTAAACTGTGAAATGTTTCTTAGAAGAAACACAGTCTGCTCTGCCTCCATGCAGGAACGCTAGACAAAGCTGGCCAAGGTAACTGCTGTTTGGGATACTGCAGCCTCCCCCCCGCCCCCCGCCCAGTTAAACAGTTTCTCTTTAAGGAAAAAAATTCAAGGAATTTAAATTTCACTAAACGAAAAATAGTACAGAAAGACACAGAATATTATTAAAGAAATGGCAAAGTGGCCATTGTAACAGGCATTCTGTGTCTGCGAATGTAATTTCTAGTTTATTTCAACAGCTACACTAAAACCCTACGGTACAGTTAATAGTAGTATATGCGTTCTGTCAAAAATAGGAAAATATCCTCAAACACAATTTCTAATTTATAAGCTTATGACAAGTTCAAGCTGCTGAGAAATTGAACTGGAAAGTATGTCTTAGGATGATAGAAGACCACTATTAACACTATCATAATTGTGTACCTATTGCATCAAATCTGACATTTCAGTTTAATATATTTTGCTGAGAGCCGCACCATTTTATGGCTTTCTGGTGAAATCAAATCTAACCCAGACGTTTTCACTTTCCTAATATAATTCACTGTGAGGTTTTAAAGCTGCCAGCGCTTTTCTATCCTTTTCTCAAAAGATTGATGCCTGGGCATCTGTTAATTCCACAAGAGCTCATAATGGGTCACTGAGGCAGTGTGAGCACCTCCATTAACTGCATTAATTTACACTATGTCACCTTAATGACACTGTGTCACAGCCACCTTTTCTAACATCTACATAGCTGCTCAGAAAGTAGGGTGACAACTTCGGAAGGTATTAGGGGAAATTAGTGGAAGAACCCCTCTAAGTGGGAAGCTCCGCTGGTAGGGCATGGCTGAAGGAAAGAAATTTAAAATCAAAATACAAAACCCCAGAGCCAAAACTAACTGATTTGACTCCACTCCTGGGAGCTCTCCTCAGAGGTCACTTGGGCAGCTCCCCTTCCTACTCATCTTGCGTTCATTAGCACAGGAAGAAACTGACATTAATGGAGAGAGACAGAATGAAACCATCCACTACCGCATTCTCAGCCTCCCTTGCAGGGTTGTCTAAGTCAGTAGATAGTGCAGAGATAGGTTTCTTCTCTGGAAACAAAAACTGTTTCCTTGAAAACATGTCAACTGCAGTATTACACAGTAGAGACCAGAAATAAAAATCCATGCTCCAGAAGTTAGTGGGATTATTATTCCTAGTAACTCACTCTTCCCTACTAAATCAATCATTATTTTAGAGTAAAAAATACCTTAATAGATGTATTAAATCATGCACTTAAAAATTTCAACTCACCAGTTATTATTTCCAAAATCCTCAAACATTCTAACATTTTGTTGTAAGACATACATTCTGATGCTGTAACAGTAAGTATCAGAACACAAGTGAACATATGTGATTGTCACACACACTCACAGATGTGTACACACATGGAATAGAAACCTGATGGAAGCCATACTGCCTGCAATTTATTGTTTTCCTTTCTCTTTCTTCCCTCCTTTCCATTCCTTCCTTCTTTCGAGACAGGGTTTCCCTGTAGCGCTGGCTGTCCGGGAACTCGGAGCTTCATCAGCTTGTATGTGTCATATTGTGGTAAATAAGTACAGAAAAGTGCTGTGCACAGAGACAGTGTTACCCACTCCCTGATGCACTTTCCAGAGCACCAGCAACCACATTACTTCTTACAGCAGGATGACTTGGGGATAAGGAAGGAGCAGCCTAGCATATGGCTTTAGGGAGGGAACTGTCATCACTAGTGATGATGGTTTGATAATATGTTTAAAAATTAAACATGCAGATGGCTTTGAACCACTGGCCCCATTATTAAGAAACACCCTTTATAAATACATACAAGGTACACAGAACCCCATTCCAGGATACAGAAGTAAATTTCTCTGTGTGAAATGCAGTCTGGAGGAAGAAAGAGAGCCCAGAATACAATCACACAGTATGCAAGGACCAAGGTCAGGGAAAACTAAAAACACAGTCTGCACAATGTCAAGGTGGAGAAATACATTCCTTAGTCACCAATTAAGTGTGGGAGAGGTCTTGGGGTGGGGCTCAGTATGGCTGCTTGGGGATGAAAACCAAAAAAACTTCTAGGTTAGGAATAGTCACCTTGATGGTTTCTTTGATAACTAACTTCAGGTAGTCAAGTACCACAATTAGCAACAGAATGTGAATGTTCTTTAAATGATAACAGGAGGAAGGTTTTGTGTGTGTGTCTGTGTGTGTGTGTGGTGGGGGGAGGGATCTAGTGACTGAAATGCAGATTGCTGAGGTCTCTGGTACTTGAAGCACTGACCCAGTTCTCAGGGTGGAAAGGAAAGTTGAAAAGTGTGATTACATAAATAAATTAGAAATTACTGACCCCATGTATGTGTAGGCATGTGAGGGTGAACCTCTAAGTTGAGTAAAATGCCAATTCTTTGTTGTTATGATGCTAGGTAACAGTGAGGATGTATTTCTATTTGAAATAGTTCGCTAAAATAAAAACACAGCTCTGACTTAACATGAGAATCTTGAATTCCATAAAGGAATATGACTCTGTGGCCCGAGGCTGAGACATTGCAGCTCATGGAGTGCCTTCCAGCTCCCAGTTTTCTTTCTGTTCTCCAGGTCTATCAAGCAAGGGTAGGCCCCTCCCTGATTTCCCCGGCCACAGTCAGTTGGAACGATGGCTTTTGGATATTTTAGTTTAATTCCTTAGGGACGTTAAGACTGTTAGGTAAGTGTGGCCGCCACATTTAACTCAGCAGGGCTGCAGGTTAAACCCTTGCTTTTTCTAAATGTTATATGCATAAATTAAAACGGACTCTCAAAAACTTTAATAGTAACAAATAAAACATGGATGTGCTACATTCTGCTTCAACCTTGTTTGTGACTTGCTTTGAAAACAAAGTGAATACACAGCTTCCATTCACTCAAAAAATTCTTCTCAGTTTGCTGACACTGTATTGCCTTGTACAAATATTTTGGATAGCCACAGATATGCAAATCAAACAGCTGAGTTTAACTGGCTCCCTTCTGTAGGACTAGGCCCTAAATTCAGTGACAGCTAACAATTTTGCACTGAGTGGCAGTGGTAGAAAAAGTGCTATAAAGAATAAGAAATAACTTGATCATGTGATCTTACTATCAGACAGAGAGAGAAAGGAGCACATTTTCCTCATGCATCAATCATAACCATGTAGTCCTTTCCTTTCCTTTTTTTTTTAAAAAAGAGCACATATAAACAATTATCAAATATTTGTATTTAGAAATAGTAAGTAGTACCAACTGTAAAATTGTTCCGCTCTCTTTCTGGGTATTATGTGTCCTGGTTTAATCTAATATGTACCGTTGCCTAGTATCCCCAGGCAGTCAAATAAAGGCTAAGGCTGGACAGAAAAGCGTGCATTTTAAATGGGTCTTGTCATTAATGCTTTATTAATTGCCCCAGGCTACAAAAACCCAAAGCTGGACCAGCTATAACACTATGACACATTAAGGTCAGATTCAATTCCCACCGTGTTTTATGCAATGTGCCAAATATTGAGTGAATAGCAGGAAAGGTAAGCTACGGATTTTTCTTTCCATCTCCTGATTATACCATTTGGATTAGATAAGGGTTTTTTTTTTTTTTTTTTAAAAATTGAAAACACCTTAATTGATTGAAATGAAAAAATCCTGAACTGCTTTTTAATTGTTCTTAATTGAAGCTACTTGTTATTAACAAAAATCTCCAGTGCCAGGTAGGGAGCACCTCCTTGCTAGTCATTGTTAGGGAGACTCTAGGAGCCCCTAAAACAAGGCTTCTGTCATTCCTCCTAGTTGTACGCCAGAACAGATATATGACCTTACTGCTTAAGGCACCACACACCTTGATCATATGCTATAGAGAAATCAAGCGGGAACGCAGCTGGAAGCCTCCTCCAGATAGCTTTCAAAATGCTGGAAGGAGCTATCTAGGCTGCTAGGAGTTACGATGCCAACCTCATCCACCATATGGTCCTGCTCATTTGGGCAATGATGGCACAACTGTTAAGTGGTTAAGCTACTACTCTGGTTATGTTTAAGGTTCTTTCCACAAGAGGAAATGTGTATCTGGTATTATAAACTTTCCCAAAAACCCACAGAAAGGGTGTCTTTGGAGCTAGGGAGGAGTTCACTTTGTTGTTTAACTAGTGTGTCAACCCACCTTCTAAATGTATTTTTATACCTAGAGACTATTACCACTCCCAGTCGTAATCAGAGAAACCTCTCCTTTCAGTGAGCTGCTAGAAGGCAGACAGACACTACGGCTGTTAAGAGGTGCTGAAAATAAGTGAGGGTTGAGCGCTCGGCCCTAAATAAGACATTTATATCATCCCCTCTAAGGCTGGGGAACACTGTGGAAGAGGGTGTAGAAACATGGTAAGAGTCAGGAGGAAGGGAGAAAGACTGCAAAATGGCACCGTCTAGGCAGCACACAGTAATCGCAGTCATGAACTCTCAGAAACAACCAATGACTACCCCATGTCTGCATGTGAATGGCCCCATCAACAGTCAGGATGGAGCAGGGCCTCAGGGCGCCCTAGCTTCCACTGCTGAAACTTTTCTTATGGGTTCAAGGAAAGGGGGATCATTTCTTTAAGTTATGTACCCACTGCTGACCATCCCTCCAGGTTTCAATGGATATTCCCAATATACCAGCCACACAGATGGCCCTGATTAAACTAAATGGGTCATACAACAATAACAGACTTTCTTTAAGATTAGATGGAGTATAAAATTTTGATATAATGGAACAAAGCCATAATATAAAATGTCATATATATACATATCAATTCATACTTAGAAATAAAATGTTCAACAAGTTTTAGATTTCTGTGACTATAAATTTATGATAAATAAACTATATACCTTGACGTCAGAGGTATCTCTCTGACTAGTTCTCCATGACCTTGCAATGGATGAGAAGGTTCGGTCTGGATGGTCAAATTTCCCATCATTTGCATTGAGGAAGAAGGTTGTGAATGGCTCCTGAGCAAAGAAAAGAATCAATCATTGGATCACACAAAACACAGATGTAGTAATTTCTTTGCAAGAACAAAACAAAACAAAAGGACCCCAAAACAGTATCTCTGAAGCCCTCCATAGGCAGAAGAAATCCAGAGCCCCATGTAAAAGCCCACACAAGGTGTCATGAGATGTGGTGTGTCATTGTAGCCTGACAGTGTCTTACTCCACAGCCTGGCGTGTCGTCTGGTCCCATGAGCATGTCTCTTCATCTGCACAGTGATGATGTATTTTATGATTTCTCTCTAAATAATTCTTATGACATTTATAAGGGAGATTTTCTTATTTTTTAGTAGTTCAGCCTATACACACTAACTACAAGACGATAAGCTACGCATTCTGAGTGGGAAATTAGTTTGGTGATGTCCACTTTGGAGTATCTAAGAAGGGCCATCCAAGCACAGGGTCTACATGATGCTCTGATGCTCTTTTAGAAATGCGATTGCTATTCCGTTTTCTTGACAGCTCCAGGGAGCTCTGGGGGAAGTCTCAACTATGCAGTGTCTTAGTTCTCACATTGCCTTCTGCCGTGCTGGGGTCTTAGCTTCTGGCCCTTGATGCATGTCATTCCTTCTACAAGATGCAAACATCCTTTTTTCCTCACTAGACACTTACCCCTGAAGACTATTCTGGATTCCCTGTGCATTCTGAGCAGCTGCCATCTCCCCAGACTCTGAGCACTGTCCACACAGCTATCTGACTGCATCCCCACTATGACAGCACCCTGTCCGTCCCACTCTCTATTTCACCTCCAATACTCAGCTTAGCTCCCAGTGCATAGATTCTCTACCTAATCTGTTGAATAAGGAAGGAAATAAAGTGAATGCGACTGAGACTTGACAATTTAAAAACTTTGTAACTGTTGCCTTTGGTTAGCATCCTGAGCTCTGTGTCCATCAATAAGGATGTCTCCCACAGCAGGAGCCCTGGGATAATGCTGTCACAACACCTGGGCATTTATCCCATTTTAATGCCTGCTCTGCAGTTTTTAAAGGCTGAATGGGAGGCATTGCTTTTAACATCACTAAATTTGTCTCCAAAAAGAGTAAATAATATTCATTCTCACTAAGGATTCCTTAGTTGCCTATAAGTAGAACAAAAGCAAATGTGTATTTATTTTTGCCATAGTTAACCCTTTACTCTGAAGCTTATGATGGGGAAGATCAATAAAAATCAATACCACACTTGATGATGCTAAGAATTCTGTGG
Source organism: Arvicola amphibius (assembly GCF_903992535.2). Lineage (NCBI taxonomy): Eukaryota > Metazoa > Chordata > Mammalia > Rodentia > Cricetidae > Arvicola > Arvicola amphibius. Next base: position 22,757,913 of record NC_052057.2, on the reverse strand, counting down.
GGTATTTCCTAATTAGCTGTTTCTTTTCTTTACTATGCATCTCTGGTCGTTTGTTAGTATGTTAGATATTTCCCACGTCCCTTTTCCTCTTTTCCTTGCCACTCATCTTAGGGGGTGGGCACTGGGCAACAACCAGGAATATTTACCCTTTTCAATATCTTCCTGAAATTTAGTGTGAACAGATGTCAGCAGTTTCCTAAGTTTGTAATATATTATCTTCAATTTTGGAAGACAGAAAAGTGAGATGGAAGAGATAAGACCATGAAAGGTAGAGCAAAGATGATGTAACAAGAAAAAGAGGAATTATTTTATCTGAAAGTCAAATATGCAGCCTGGAAGGCCATTCAGTTAAGATTTTAAGTTATGTGAGAGACGAACGGATGTCACCACAATTAGGAACAAAAACTGTCTGAGGTGTCTCTTGCTGATTAACTTGCCTTGTAGACTTTCAGTTTACTAATAAAAGTCAGATGGTGAATGCGGAAGATATGCTCATTAAATCAATCAAAACTGGACTATAAATTGAAAATAGTACTGAAAAATTGAACAAAATATGACTGGTTAATTGTAACGTCTGATTTAACTATATACCCATCCTGAGCGAGTTCCTTTATGTAACTCTGTCACAAAACTGCCTCTGTTACTTCATCATTGTAAGCTGACACTGCCAATAATCTTTGGGATAATTGCAGGAACTAGATAAGATTAAATGAAATAACAAAGAGAAAGCTTGCTATGCCTTACCTGACACAAAAGGATAAAACAAGCCAGCTTTGTGCCCTCAGACTGCCAGTTCACTGGATTCCTCCAAGGGCACTGGCTGCCTTCCCTGCCTTGTAACCTCTACAGACCAGTTAATTCCATGTTAGAAACAACATTGGTTTGTTTTTGCTTTTGTTTCCTTCACTCCATTTAAAAAGCAAACCAATCCCCAATCATGCATAATCCCAGTACAGGAAAGATGCTGAAGGGACACAGCCCACTTGAGCATGTGGCTCTGGTGGGCACGGCCCTTCTCCTCTATTCCCTCTGCCTTGCTAAAAACTGTTAGATACATTCCTAAAGCTAGCCACCGAGGCTTATTCCTTTATTTGGCCACTTTTTCCTCCTGAGTCTGACTATCAACGTCCAGAAATCAGAAGCCCCTTTTGGTTCACCTAAATAACAGGACCAATTAAAATTAAACACCTCATCCTAACAGGATTGTTCCCTTTACCTTTATAAACTGCCATTTGCCCATGTGCAATGTCTGTCTCCTCTCTGTCTAGAGGCAGTCCTTTGTCCCTCTAAAACAAATATCCCTGCTCTTTTCCTTGTCCCCTTTACCCTGTTCCTCATCTTCTATCTCCTTTACCATCATTCTGACAGAGACCTCCCCCTTTTCTCCTAAGATTGACACTTGCAAGGTCATTTGATACCAGTGTTTCCTGCCACTTTAACAACCCTCCACCCTCAGACCGGTCCTAATCTGGGTCCTGGAAGGGAGCCCCCTCTGTGTGGGGAGTCCCCTTCAGATGCAGATCTGAAGTGATGTGGAACCTTACCTTACAGAGAGGGAAGGGGAAAAGGTTGATACTGAGACCTTCCTGTGTCGAGAACACAGAACCTTCTGTCTGTCTGGGCTGGCACCCTGACTCTGTCTCCCCAACAGGTGTGTCCCTCAGCATCTGAGCAAGTTCAAGGTCACACTTCTATGTGTGGGAAGGATGACTATTTTGACAGTACTGATGGAGGATTCTCATTGGTTAATAAAGAAACTGCCTTGGCTTTTTGATAGGGCAGGATTTAGATAGGTGGAGTAGACAGAACAGAATGCTGGGAAGAAGGGAAGTTAGTCAGTTGCCATGCCTCTCCTCTCTGAGTTGGACGCAGGTTAAGATCTCTCCTGGTAAGCCACCACCTCGTGGTGCTACACAGATTACTAAATATGGGTTAGTCAAGATGTGAGAATTAGCCAATAAGAGGCTGAAACTAATGGGCCAAGCAGTGTTTAAATGAATAAAGTTTCCGTGTAATTATTTCAGGTGTAAAGCTAGCTGGGTGGCGGGACACAGCCCCGCCGCTCCATCTACACAGTACTCTGAGGCCTGAGATATAATTGTTTTCTATTTCTTTTGAAAGAACCCCAAAGTAATTCTAGAATCAGTCAGCATTTTCTACTGATTAACCTGTGCTCCTTCTGTGTGCCACACTTCTTATTTCTGATTAATATCCTTTATTTTCCTCTAAGTGGAAATGCACTGCCCTTCAGTATCAGCATCCAAAATAACACACTGGAAAGTTTTGGGGCTGGCTAAGTGATGCTTGTGAAAGTTCTGCTGGTCACTTTTACTAGAAACAGGTATTTTTAATGATACATGACAGTTGAGTTTCTAGGGTAAGCTTTCTAAATAATCTGTAATTATAAAGAAAGTTGTAACTTATAAACACATGTAAATACTAAAATTTTGAATGTTAGTTATTTGCCGTCCTAAGGATTATTGTTATTGAATGTCTGAAGAACTGAAGCACTAGACGGCTGAGCTGGCATACTGAGTAGGACAGGAAACTGGTCGTGAGCAGCATGTGCTTTCTTGGGTGATGTCTCAGATTCCAGAAGGACAAAAGTCTGATCACAGTTGTCCCATGTATTAAGGAATCCCAGTTTCAAATGAGGGTTTATTCAGCATTTGTCTGACAGTCATCAATGAAACAGTCTTTCTAGGGTGTGGCAAGTCAGACAAGTGATTTCATTGGTATTGGCCTAAAAGAATATTCTTAATTTAAAGTAGCGAGGTATATAGCCAATTAGCATTTTTATGCAATCATCACTGTCATACTAAACAGACTGAATGATAATGAATTTAATGACTAGGTCTAAAAGACTTGAAAGGTAGAGGACAGACACTTATCTTAATATGCATAATATTTTATGAACAGATTCTTAGTGACACAAATTATAAGTGCATTTTCTACTTAGCGTTAGAGTGAAGAAAGCAAAGTCCCTGGTCTGTTAACTGAGTGCTCCCTAAGCTGTTAACCACAGTACTCGATTTGATACTTTCCATGAAGTTTTGAGCTAAAAAAGTCCTCATGAAAGCAACTCTAGATATCCGTGTTGTCAGATACAGCAAGCCAATGGATGCAATATTGTGCTAGAAATATAACAGTTCTTTGTATTCCAAAACAAGTTAAAAAATATTAAACTGCATAAATATTTTTTATTGGTTACATGATCAAAAAGTAACATTTTGGGTATACCAGGTTTAAAATTTATGAAACTAATTCTACTTTTTTCTTTCCCTTCTCAAAAAAAAGTGCTTTTCTTTTTTTCCTTTCCCTTCTCAAAAAAAAAAAAACAAGTGTTTTTCTTTTCTTTTAATGAGTTTTGCCAATCTATCTCCTGATTTGGCATTCACAGAAAACACATAAGACCACTGTGTCTATTTCAAGATGCAATCAAACATTACTCTTATTTAAATCTCAGGACAACCAACTGAAACATCTACTGTTGTTGTTACGCACAGCTCTGGACTTCCTTCTATCGCTAAGAGACCTGAGCGAGGTATACTCCCCTTTACTGTGGTGGCTCACCAAGGCTGTGGCATCATGGAGTCTGATGAGGTATAAAAAGGCCTCCCAGAGTGCAAACTTTTGGTTTAAATGTTTTCTAAAAATGTATTTATGTTGTGATTCTGCGGGTCTCTTGCAAATTGTAGGTGGACTAGCCTGATGAAACCAGACAGGCTGTGTGGGTGGGAAGGGCAGTTCTTGGCCTGCTTAGGTACAGTCACATTTTTCTTCCTTGGCTCCCACAATCAACAAACAGAGCTTTACAGACACCTTTCCCCCTAGATTTTAAATCTACGCTTCCTGCACTGATTTTTGTTTGCTTGCAGTTCATTCATGCCTAGGAGGTCATTCCCCACTAGTGGTGATAATGACTGGAAATTTATGGCATAATCACTGGTGATCTGAGAACTGAATTTATCAGTCTTTTGTTTTCTTATTTCTGAATACAAATCAATTAAGACCACATTGTATGTCTGTGGTTATCAGAAATTAGCTCCCCTGAATCTTAACTGATCAGTTCTGCAGTCTGCTCAGTTCTGAGGCTAGAGCCACAGGATGGATTCCATGAACTCTGTGTGGGGAATCAGAGGGTGTCTTTCCTTGCTGAGAGGCGCATTCTGCCTATGCAGAGTACTGTGACCATCAACTGAAAGAGGGCAGCTCTGACTGGTTCCTGTAACCAGACCTGGCCAGAACAGTAATGCTCTCAAAATTACAATTAGATCTAATTATTCTAGGGTCTAAAATACAGTTCAGATTTTTCTTAACTTCAAACTTCACGCAATTGAGCTGAATTTTGAAGAGATGAGATTAATTTAAAAATCTTGGTCTAAAAAAAAAATCTTGGTCTAAAAAAGAGATCACAATTTTCTATCTTTACCTCTGGTTTAGAAGTACAGAGTTGGTTTCTTAAAGTCAGTTTTGGGTTTGTTTCACTAATATATTAATTGATCTAAAATTAAAGATGTACACCAGAGGGTCCTTTATGACTCATTTGGAGATATGGGTGTGTGTGTGTGTGTGTGTGTGTGTGTGTGTGTGTGTATGCGCGCGCGCGCGCACACACGTGTGCAGGTTTAGGGCTAGTAACAGAGTGCCTGCTCAATGTGTGCTAATCCCCAGCTCAAAAATAAGCATAGAGCCGGGCGGTGGTGGCACACGCCCTTAATCCCAGCACTTGGGAGGCAGAGGCAGGTGGATCTCTGTGAGTTCGAGACCAGCCTGGTCTACAAGAGCTAGCTCCAGGACAGGCTCTAAAGGTGCAGAGAAACCCTGTGTCGAAAAACAAAAAACAAAAAACAAAAGAATAAGTACAGGAATTTAAGTAACTGGCTTCCTAATGACCTTACATTAAAAAAAAAAAAAAAAAAAAAACTCAAAGTGTGGTGTGCACACCTGCAATCCCAGGATTTGGGAAGCTGAGAAGGAAGATCACAGTCTGAATCTTCCCTGGGGTACATGGAGTCTATTCTCTGCTCACTAGTCTCTAGTCATTAAAATAGAAACCAAATGTACATGATTTTCATTTAACTTCCTTACACAGCAGACTCTGGAGACAGAGACCGTTAAGGATGGTACTTACAATTCGAACAAGCCACGACAGAGCAGAAGTTGCTGTGGAGTAGTGTGTATTATAGTGGTAGGGTGGGCTCTGATCATCTTCCCATGTCTCATAACGCTCTGCGTAAAACACTGCTCTCTTTGGGTTCAAAGCACCAATTGGCTGTAAAAAGATAAAAGGAAATGTTCTGTTTCATACAGAAAATCCTAGATGTCCAGACTTCATCCTGAAAGTCCTCAACACTAATGGACTGCTCTCTATGGCATTTTCAGTTATCTTAATTACTAATTACTAATCAGAGTACTCATTAAAAATACACAGCAACATGTGCAAAGTTCCTAGACCCGGCTGTAACTTCAGAAAATCAGATTTTCAGGGCGATTCAGGTTTTTTCATTTTTTTCATATTTTTATCATATTCTTGGACCTCTCCCAACCCTTCCCAGATCCTCCCCATCTCCCTTCCCTACCCATCTAATCTTATGTTCTTTCTTGCATGCACATGCGCTCTCTCTCTCCCCACTCTCAACAAAATAAAACAAACAAGCCTTTCTGCTCCTCTGCTGGTCTAGTGAGTAGGCCAGGCCTTGGCAGGCAGAACGTCCCCAGCGAGTTCATGGACCCCTAAGTGCCCTGGAAACGCTCCACAAGCAACTGCATCATTGGTGCCCAGGACTACACATTCATCCAGATGAACATGGCCCAGGGTGGCAGGATCAAAGACTGGTTTAATGGCCAGTTTAAAACATATGCTATCTGCAGGGCCATTCACAGAATGGGAGAGTCAGATGCTTGTATTCTCCAATTGGCTAAGGCTTATGGGATTGTCTCAAAGAACTTTGACCAGAATATTTGTCATAAATAAAAGTGAGAAAGTAAAAAAACAAAACAAAACCAAAACCAAAAATGTAAACCAAACAAGCAAGCAAACAAAAACATTAAGAAAAAAATACCCAAACAAAATGTAAGTGATTCAGTTTTGACTGTTCAGGTCAAATTAGTATTTTCATGGCTCCTTTTCATTTTCCTTGGCTCCTTAGCACATATGACAGACACTGAGCTTGGCAATCATTATTAAGACAGATTTCTATATTGTTGTCTGATGTGGGAGTCCCCTCTGTATGCTATGAATATCACTGGTTAATAAAGGAACTGCTCTGAGCCTATAGCAGAGCTACAGGGGAACAGAGCTAGGCGAGGAAAACTAAATGGCATCCTGGGAGAAAGGAGGCAGAGTCAGTGAGAAGCCATGTAGTCCCACCAGAGACAGACACCTGAACTTTACCTGGTAGGCCACTGACACGTGGCAATACACAGATTAATGGAGATGGGTTAAATTAAGATGTAAGAGTTAGCCAATAAGAAGCTAGAGCTAATGGGCCAAGCAGTGATTTAAATAATGTGATTTCTGTGTGGTTATTTGGGGGCAGCTGGGAACTAACTAGCGGCCTCCTCCAATAGTTGTCTTTGCTGAGTTGTGGAACTTCCTCACTTTTGCATTGGCTTTCCTGTTTGCAGGCTCAGTGGTTTCTATTCTATATGCTAAGGAGCCAAAGGCCTTCAGAGGAAGCACAGTCGGAATGCTGGTCTTGTCCAGTCACTGCCCAATTGGAGCACCAATCCTTTTTAAGCAACAAAATGAGTGAAGAGGGGCTGATCCAGAGGACTCAGCTCCCCACAGAGGTGCTTCGTGAAGCCACTAAGACCTGTGCCGTCAGCACTTTAGCAGAGGACATGGGCTACTTTCTTCCCTCCAAAAGCACATGTCAGCTATTAGACCATGGCTAAAGACTTCTTAGCACACCCAGTCTTTAATGATTCCTAGCACATCCTCACTGTACAAAGTAAGGACACGACTGCGCCGAGGTATGGCTGAGGGGAAGGCTGCTATTGTGGATATAAGGGAGAGAGCAGCCAGAGGCATCTGGAGGAGTCCTGAGCAGGGAGAGAAAGTAGTAGACTAAACACGGTCAGCAGAATGGACCAGGCCTTGAAAAGAGACGGGACAGGAGAGGTGGGAGCGAAGAAGACGCGGGAGCATAAGAGAGTTCCTGGCTGAAATGAGAAGCTAGGGCAAACAAAGCCCATGACCTGGAGAACTTTAGGGTGGAGGATAGTTTGAGAAGAGCTGAGAAGAGCCACAGGTACGGAGGGAGCCTAGAGGCCAGCCTGAACTTTGGTGTGCTAATAGGCATTTGTTCCAGTTTCTTTTGGACCTGACAGTCAGGTGTACAAATAGCAAACTGCCTTAGTTCAATTTTATGTCTGGTTTTGGTTTCTTCATATATGAAATCCACACTTATTAACTAGGCTCGAGTTACTGTTTTCAATTGCATACTGTACAAATAATTGTTTACACAGAAAATGAAAGTATTAAGTATATCACTCTTTACCCACAAATTTAATATTACTACTTAAGCATGAAGATCCCCAAAAGCTTAATCTTAAGAGGAGAAGTCATAGACATTAGTGTTTCAATGGGACATATAATGTTACACAAGAGAGAAAAATTCATTTATAAATTGCTGTGAGCATTTTCTTTTAGTCCCAAAAGACTAATTTAAACAATACAATGATGCCAGCAGTTAGGGGTGATAGAATTTCCATAATAAGCTCTTATTTGTAAGGGTGCTTAGCCTGAATATTAAAGTTATTTGTAAAGTATGTTCCTTTTATGTTAGCCCTTATTATGACTTAGCCAATATTAAACAACTTAAATATTCATTTTTTAAAGTTGTGTTTCATGGACACAAAAGAACTAATATTTTAAAGTTCCAAAACTATTGGCCTTTGTGTTTGTGACCCATGGGATGAAAGTATAAAACTTCCACTGAAATACTTCAAGGTTTAAACCCCGTTCTGGGTTAAATTCTGCCAGTTACCTATAAAATCTTTTTACACAGTCCTGCCTTCCTTTCTCATGTTCTCCCTCCTTCAGCTCCTCATTTGGGCCTTGGGAGCTCAGTCCTGTACTCCAATGTGGACCTTGAGGAGTGCACCCACCCACTGAGACGGTGGGGCTGGTCTAATGGGAGCTCACCAAGGCTAGCTCGACTGGGACTGAAAAAGCATGGGATCAATCCGGACTCTCTGAACATGGCGGACAATGAGGGCTGACTGAGAAGCCGAGGACAATGGCACTGGGTTTTGATCCTACTGCACGTACTGGCTTTGGGGGAGCCTAGTCTGTTTAGATGCGCACTCTCCTGGACCTGGATGGAGGGGGGAGGACCTTGGACTTCGCGCAGGGCAGGGAACCCTGACTGTTCCTTGGACTGGAGAGGGAGGGGGAGGGAAGTAGAGAGAGGGGGAGGGGAAAGGGAGGTGGGGAGGAGGCGGAAATTTTTAATAATAAATAAATAAAAGAAAACAAAAGAAAAGATGTTTTTACACAGATGTATAAAAGGAAAGCATTTTGTTAAACGTTTTGTGAAGTTCTCAGTATCTAATCCAGAGGGAGCTTTTACGGGTGGTGAAGGACAAGTGCTAGCGAGTAGAAGAAATGGAGGTCACATAGTGACCCATCTAGACTCGGTCGGGTGCCAGGATAGCTGTCTTCCTAACTCAGCCAGCCGTCTGAAGGGCGCCTCTTTCCGTCTGGAATGTGCTGGTGGACCTCTCCATTGAGAACATCTGCCTATACAGGAGGACCAACTTTTACTGATACTGTTTGCACTCTAAGACCTCACAGAATACCGTGGAAGAAGGAAATAGCCAGTCTTCTAATCCTTCCCAGCCCTTTTCCTCAACTACCCCAAAAAGGTAAAATAAATATTTACATTTTCTATTTTGCTCAGGTTTCACTGAAGTCTCTCTTTTGGAGTGTTTGCAGAATTGCGCTCTGTATGAAACAGCTGTACTGTATTAAAGCCTGCAGACCTCCTTTACTGCTTAAAATACATTTCTGATTTGGAATTTTTGTCCAATGAAGCTAGAAATAAATTTTCTGAAATAAATGTAAATAATTTCACTTATAGTTTACCACTTTAAAAATCATTTTAAAATCATTTTGTTTCTAGTAGTCAAGAAACGAACTTTTAAAGGAAACAAGCCTCCAGCTGCTTTGGAGGAGATTCAACCTCTGTTAACTGATGGCCCGTTTCTCATACTCACGTCAACCTCTCTATGGATAAAGTTGTAAGTCCTGCATCTTTTTAAAATTTAGCTGAGTTTTGTAGTGCACATCCCATATGAATTTGACAGAAAAATATAGTTTAAAATTATGGTAAAAACACACGGTTATATTTGCTGAGGTCGACACATTTAGTTGGCAATAGGAACTATTTTTATCAGCAGTGTCATTTAGATATAGCCATGGCTGTGGTTTCCACTTAGAGTTTAAAACTTGATATTAGATCTACTGATACTTTATGCAGTAAATGAACAGTGACACGATATAAAATCAGGCACAAAGAGCAGGCAGAGACTAAAAATATAATTTCTAGACCCGTAAAACCCTGTTGTTTTTAGAAGGGGTAGTATGCTTATATAGCTCGCTAAAATGTTATTGACATCTCAAGAGAATGAACTGACATGTGCCCAGACATTCACATGCCTGGTAAAATTGGTGAGGGATTGTTTATGTAGCAACAAAACACGGCTCTATCTACTGAACAAATGTTGTCTGGCCCTCCAATTGTATCCCTTATCTACTCCTCAAAGATCAAGGAGCAAAATCTGAGTACCACAAAAAAGCTTTTCTTTATTTTTAAAACAAGTTTGCGATTTTTATTGCATGGGAAAAAATCCGAAAGATGTCAACATAAATTTACATTATTCAGGATAGATACATCATATCTATTCATCCTTCATCTACTTACCGTCTGTCTGTCTGTCTGTCTGTCTGTCTGTCTGTCTCTATCTATCTATCTATCTATCTATCTATCTATCTATCTATCTATCTATCTAAATACATAACTGATGCAAATGCATAACAGAATGCACTCTACTTAGGTGGTACTTGGATGTATTTGGGTGTGAATTCTTTTGATATATAACTGAGAGCTTTTTCCATTTTATTTTTCTATTTTTGCTTTATGTTCCTTTATCATAGATTTATCACTATTTCCTACCTTAAAAACTCCTAAGTTATATCAAGTCATTTTTTGGAATAAGCATCTATATAAGGCAAGGAAAAATGACTAAAAAAATTTAAGTTTAATAAAAAATAAATAAACTGGAAAAAAACAACTGGGTAAATATTGTATGAAAAATTAGAGTGTTGAGAGAAAACTCTGAATACAAAGCTTAACTGACTTAAATAAATAATAAAAGTCAACTCACTTAAAGAATGATCAGTTAAATCAAAGTAGATTATAATTTTTAAGACTTAAAAGGGCTTTTCAAGGAGAAACATGATGTCCACTACAATAACCTCAGCACTGCATAACACTAAGACCGGGAAATGAGCATGTGAGTGCTCACAGTACTGACATTCTATCTATCACTGAAAATGTTGTTGTGGCCACTACTTGTCACCCTGACTGTTATATTTACATACATTTACATAAGATGGTTTTCTCATTTATTTTCTAGAGTGATTTACTTAAGTGTTTGGGGTCTAAGTTCACAAGAAGGAAACAGATACCTGACGACCCCTCTGCCCCACACTGTGTTGCACTTTCATGCTGACTCTAAGATTACAATCTCAGTGTGATTTTTTTCATAACTGCCCATTTGCTTCCTGTCCACCAAAGAATCTCAGAAACAGATGGAACCAGGTAGGCATAGTGGTACACACCTATAATCCTAGCACATGAGAGGCAGAGGCAGGAGGTCAGACCCAAACAAGGAAGGAATGGAGGAAATGAGGGAAAGGTCAGTCGTATGCCCTTATGTACAGATGAGGAAACTGAGATTTCCAATTTCGTGAGGAGTTCTCCAGTTTACAGATCCAATTGCTGGGCTGTGCTAGAAACAGCTTGAAACTGAGTCAGTGTAAGGTTTCTAAGGAGAGCTTTTGGGTGTTTCAACACCGTTATCATATCGGGACATCTGATATATCTAAGTCATCTTTCATTGTAATAATCAGGGGGCACAAAAATCTATGAAAAAGGCCTCTCAAATTCTTATCTTTTCCATTTTTCATTTATTTTTTTTTTTTTTTTTTTTTGTTTTTTCGAGACAGGGTTTCTCTGTGGCTTTAGAGCCTGTCCTGGAACTAGCTCTTGTAGACCAGGCTGGTCTCGAACTCAGAGATCCGCCTGCCTCTGCCTCCCGAGTGCTGGGATCTTAAACTACATGCCATCATCATGAAAAACATCCTCGTGACAATGCAGGGCTCGCCCTACCAACCCCTCTGCCTTCTGCCCCTTGCATCTCTGTTATCTGACTCATGCTTCTGGAAGGGGTTCAGATTCACTCTGGAAGCTTCACAGACAGTGCCTAGTAATAGTGAATTCTCAGCACTAGTACAGTACCTGGCTTTTTAATTTTTCTTTCCCTTTTTTTTTTCTTGAGTAACAAACACTGAAAGAATAAAGACCTATTAGAATGACTATAGAAAATTATGTAAAACTACCATGTGGGGATTTTAAAGAAAATGTTTAGACATAAAACAAGACAAACAAAGAGAAGACATTTAGAGGACATATCAAGGGCAGGTTCCTATAACTAAGAGCTCTGAGAAATCAGTGAGAAAGGGACGCAGAGGTTTGTGCAATGATAAAGCATCTGAAAAAAGTGCACTTTCCTTTATGAACTATTCCTTCTTTGTAAGTAGTATGCCTGATGCAGGTGGCCTGAACCCTGACAACCCCCAACTTCAATCAAGTCTGTCAAAATCCTATGTGGCCACTTTGGAGCCCAAACCAAACCAAACCAAACCAAACCAAACAAACAAAAAGCCATGATTAGAGTTGATCCAAAGGAACTGAGCTGCTAGTATATGGGAAGAAAGGCATCTCTGGTGGGGCTACAAAAGCCTCCTTGCTGTACTCCTGAAAGTTGGTCAGATCAACCCCAGAGCAGGTTGCAGCAGAGGTGTTCTCAGAGCAGGTTTTCCCAACACTCACTACTCTGGATTCCTTAGAAATACTAGGTTTGTAAAAACTTTTATCTTTTAAATTGAAGCCAGTTTAACTTGACCTTGTATTACATGAAGCCAAAGTCATTACTATATTAATGTTAATATAGTTAAATTATTTCTATTTACTTAGCCTATCAAAAATTATAGTTTCATGACTTACATTTAATACTTTTCCAAAACTATGTATTTATTTAGTTATTGAAACTTTATCATTAGGCAGATTATATACTAGCCCAAGAAAACTTCCATTTTGGGTATTTTTATTTATGGTGGAAAAGAAAGATAAGAAAGACTAGGACGTTGCTATAGACTTCTGGGCTGCTCAGTGTCCAGCTTCATCCCTCCACTCCATGCGTACATTCAGCAACATTAGCGCCTCAGCACATGCTTCTGCACTGCTGCATTTCAAAGCCCCAGGCATTATCACTTCCTCTTTTAAGTGGCATAATAATGTGGGAAACGTTAAGTTCATCCTCATCTGCCAGTCAAACAACTCCTGTGTTAACAAAATAATTTTCCACTTTGTGAATGAGTGTTTGTGTGTATGTGTGTGTTACGCGAATGTGTTGTGTACACATGTGTGATGTCTTATGTTTATTACCAGGATTTGGTTCTGGAATGAAATGATTCATTTGTCAGAAGACATGGTTGGGAAATGGAAAATCTCATATATAACCACTAGAACCTGGGAGTCAAATTCATGCAAGTATATATAAATAACTGAGGAACTAACATGTATCATGTTTTAAGATAAATTTTTATAACAAGCTCACATTTCTACAGCAGATATATATACATACATACATACATACATATATATATATATATATGCTGAAGGGAAAAATATATCCACCTGTTGGTGGCTGGTACTGAAAATATTTGTCAATTACAGACCATTTGATTTGTCAATTTGTCAAACAATAAATACAATCTATAATGAGTGAGACAAGCCTGTGTAGTCTAATAAAAAAGTCTAAATAAAAATTCTTTCCTCTGCTCTTCATTGGTTTAATAAAGGTGGCAAGGAAAAATATAAGACTATAAATAAAAAAATCATTCTAGATAAATATCCAACTCATGTTTTTATAAACACTTAGGGTTTATAATAAATAAATAATAGGGAGATAATAAAACAATTTGTGGCATGAAAAATGTATTATTGAATGATATTCTTTTGACCTTACTAGAATTAAAAATGATTTAGTTGAATCAAATATTCTTTCACTAGAATATCATACCTAACTCAGAGGGTGATTGCAAATCTGCATTGTACCCACCATTCTTTGCATGCCCCTTGTGTACAAGGTGACATTAAACGCTGTCTTAGCTAGGGTTTCTATCGCTGTGATAAAACACTATGACCAAAAAGAACTTGAGGAGGAAAGGGTTTATTTCATCTTACCGCTTTTAGTCTATTACTGAGGGAAGTCAGGGCAGGACTCCTAAACTTTGTTTTTAAAACAACTACTTTTCTTATTAATATAATCCCAATTAGTAACATTTAATAATCTCAGTTCTTTCTTGAGCTTTTAGGAAACAGATTTCCCACTGAAGCCTTCTTCTTCTGATCTACTGCAGCTGTGAGAATCCATGTACTTGGTGGGTCCTCCTCCTGCAGTAGCGCTGTTATCCGCTGCGGTCTCCTCCCACACACAGTGCACTTCTGATGCCACTTTCCCATTGGTGCACAGTAAGATATATCTTCACACATTAAAATCTTAGTATTAGTGGCTTCATAAAGGATAGTACTGGGTTCCTAGACCATCTGTATGGAAGCTTCTATTAGGAGATTCAGTGAACCACAGGAACAATGCAAGGGTGATTTATTAACATATCAAGAAGCTTTAATTTGCTAACATTTCCCCATCCGATCAGTGTGACAGTGTATAAATAACAGACTGCTAACGCATGGGTCTGGACTATGGGAGAACTGAAAGCAAAAGCTACCTCTCTTTTCCCACTCCAGAAGTCAACCAGCCCAGTACCAACAGCCAATTCCAGGCTTGCAAAAGGAGACAGTTCATGTTCATGTTCCCTGATTAACTCAGGCTCTGCTGTTTCCTCTGCTATTTATTTTCACACTTCATAAAACTGGGGAAGTGTATGTGAGTGACCGAAGGTAAATCCCAGGCAAAGAAGGCACACAACTCAACAGTGTGAATGAAGTCACTTCAGAAGCACAGGCTGGCACTCCAGCTAGTCAGGAGGCCGAGGCAGAAGGACCCCAAATTCAAGTCCCATCTGACTGCAGAGAATACAAGGTAGCACAAGTAACTTAGTAAAAACCCTGTGTTAAAATAAAATAGAAATAGATGGCTTAGGATGTGGTTTGTTGTAGGACACTGCCTATCAGACACAAGGCCCTCAATGCAATAATCAGCACCACATACCAGTGATCTCACCTTTTTACACAGGGAATTACAATTCTGTTATCACTGGCAAACACTAGCACATCTCTTCTATAATCCACAGAACCAACACTGTATTTTCCTTGGCTGTATTAGTATTTCGGGAAGGTGTGAGAACAACTGCCTTGGAGTGTCTGAGCACACGCTCCCAGTAGGTCTCATTCTCCTTCACCCTCACTACTGCTAGTCTCCTAGTCTTAGGAACTAAGTTTTCATCTTTGTTCAGGAGATATCGCTCTCCAAGAGGCTCATCTGACTCATTTCCATTGGGCTCATCTATCTGGTGCAGAGGCCTGTTTCTATACACATATGAGCACATGTTAATATCTGCTGGCAGAATGATTGGAGGAAAAGAAGAAATCTTGGTGTATAAGTTTCTGTCGACTATGACATTATAGTTGAATTTCAGATCAAAACTTTTTTTAAAAAAAGAAAAGGAATCTTAAATAACTACAGTACTAGTAAGCATATGAGGCATCCTAATTTGCTTTTTGTTACTGTGATAGAACATTACCATCAAAAACAACCTGGAGAGGTTTTATTCTAGATCACAGATCATAATCCATCATTCAGGGAAGCCATGGCAAGAATTCAAGGCAGGAGCCAGGAATTGAAGCAGAGCCATGGAGGAATACTGCTTATTGGCTTGCTCAGCCTACTTTCTTATGTAGCCAAGACAGGCCCATCTGCATAGGGGTGGCACCACACACAGTGGGTTGGGCCCTCCTACATAAATCAGAAATTAAGAAAATGTACCACAGACATTCCCACAGGCCAATATGATGGAGGAAATTCCTCAGTGGAGGTTCTCTCTTTCCAGGAGACTCTAATTTGTATCAAGTTGACAAAATCTAACCAGTATATGAAGTTAGCTACAATGTGCCATCGTCCTTGAAAATCTACACTATAAAATTTCATTTTCATACACACACATAAGATATCTAATAAATGGTATCTATAAATGTTAAAAAGACATGGTTTACATCTTTTTAAAAATCACATATACTTATTTGTATATGTGTATATGTATGTGTGTTTGTATTGTATATGTGCAGGCCCATGTGGAGTCAGAGTCTGTTCTCTCCTGGGGAATGAGGGCAGGTCAGCTTGACGGCAAGCGCCTTTACCACTGGAGGCTGAGTCATGTCTCTGGCCCACACAGACAAAACTTTAAAGAGCAATTTTAACATTTGCACTGAATAGGTTTTGCTTTAATGTCCAATGAGTATCCCTCTATCCTGGCAAACATGTAAAGAAAGTGTCTGTCTCTACAGGATAACCAGTACAATAGGCTGAATTCATCACAACCTGCAAGACATGTGGCTTAGAGAGCATAGAGCATGTGATTTACGACAATGGCTAAGAATTCCAACCAATATACAGAGCATTAATTGTTTTAGGCCACACATATATACCGGCTAATCAGAACCCATCACAACGACCTGATTAGCACTGTTTCAGTACTCAGATGAAGAAACTGAGGCAAAGACCAAGTGAATAACTTTGCCTAATGCCCTGTGCTGTAAATGTGGTCCTGGGATTTGAGTGATATGCTAGGCACTACCAAACATGCATGGCTTAAAGACAAATTCATAGAGGGTGTGACTTACAGTGTTCAACGGGAGCTCAGGTTGCAGAGTGGCTTTGGGCCATTTCTAATTCTTAGCTGCACCTCAGTTTGGCATTTCACTTAGTGTTTCTCTTGAAAATTATGTTAACTTACCCGAAATCTGCTTGGTATTCTTTACTCTCATCATGAGTCCTTTTTTAGGGTCCCACCTTCTCCGTCTAAACAGATGCTTGTTGATTTACCTTCTTTCTCACTGATAAGCCCTTACTCATGCCCTACCTGCTACTGTGGTCAGGACAGCGCTCCTTTTCACCTCAGGAATACAGCACACGAGCAACTGGTGGCCATGCTTTGTACTAACTTTAGATTTCTGCCCATGACTAACCCTAAGCAACTTCCTCCTGAATCTGCTTTCTTCAACACCCATTGTTCCTATGATGGTGCTGATAAAGTCACTGATAGTTGCAGAATTCCTGTGATCTGAGTAGTTAAGAATTAGACACTGGTCCACAGAAGAGGGAGTAACTTTCTCACAGACTCTCTGAGGGTGTACACTCTGGCATAAACCCTTTCTGATGAAGCTCCTGCAGAGCAGAGATTTCTGTGCATTTAACTATTACCTTTGACAGATCCCTGAAGTTTCCTGGAAGAGTTAGGTCCAGTTCCTCTGATTCATAGTTTGTTAACACCCATGGAAACACAGGGTATTGGTTCAGATCATTGTATGTCCGTCCTAGAAGAGAAAAGAAAAATGGGTGAAATGTGTATGCCCTAACTTCTTAAAAAGCAGTTATCGTAAGGCATTCATTGTATTTCAGGAGAAAAGACTTCTCTTATTGGTCAAGTCTCTGTTTAATCAGAAATGCTCTGATAACCATGTGTCCAAAGTGTCTTCCCTCAACAATTTCAACAAGAGCTTCACACAGGTGACACAACTGGCTGGTCCTCATACATGATCCCCTTCCCTTGGGATCAGCCTCCCTTATAAGCAGTTCTGGTAATGGAACTTAGTGCTATCTGCAGCATGTGAACAGAGGTGACTGTGTCACTTGTCAAGCCTGGTCCACTGAGACTTCCCACATGCAGAACCCTGCCGGCCAAAGACCTTGAAAGTGTCATGGAGGGTGCCAGGCTGTTGAACTGCATGTTTGAAGCTTATTATCAGATGATATTCGGCAGTAAGGAAGGTGGATGTAAAAACGGCATTGTCATAAACATGCTATATTAAGCGTTCGTCAAGACTCGGGAGAGGATAGGAATGAAGCTCAGAGGTGTAGAGCTTGCCTGGAATGAGAAGGCCAAGGTTCTACTGAAAATCCATGGCAAGAGTCTGCAAATGCAGGGAAGAGCTGTGATGGCAGGATGAAGTAAGGAGACCGGTGCCAAACACACTCCTTTCTCCCGTGAGTTGATGGTTTTCTTTCTGTGCTATATTGTTGCACTTGGATGGGGAACTGTTGGGCTTGTCTTCTTAGTTTCAAGAGCGGTTCAATATCTTCAGTAGGTCCAGAGCATAGTGGGAATGTGGAATCTTCACGGGAGCATACTGACTACCATAATTAGCTATGCAAAAGATGCTACCATATCTAAGTAATGGTGTCCTAGCTGAGTGTGGTGGCACAGGCTTGCAATTCCAGTCATCCAAGAGACTGGGCCAGAAGGGTCTTGACTCTCAGGCAAGTCAAAACCACATAGTGAGAACCTGCCTCAAACTGAGATGGGTTGGAAAGGAGATAGAAACTGAGTAAGCAAGACAAACCACGGCTAACTGCTTCGGGTTAGGCAGGGAAACAGGACCTCTCCTCAGTTGTTTGCTTTTTAAAAACCTTTGTGTCTTGGCAGATACTCTCTGACCAATAAGTGCTCTTGATGGAAAGAACACATATGTG
This sequence comes from Arvicola amphibius, assembly GCF_903992535.2. Classification (NCBI taxonomy): domain Eukaryota; kingdom Metazoa; phylum Chordata; class Mammalia; order Rodentia; family Cricetidae; genus Arvicola; species Arvicola amphibius. The sequence continues at coordinate 22,739,907 of NC_052057.2, read as the reverse complement.
ACAGAAACAGAATACAATGAGACAAATTCTAAAAGATAATAGATTTTACAATTACTTCTAAAATTTTTTAATTATTATTTTATATATGCAGGTATTTTGGCTGCATGTATGTCTACGTACCATTTGTGTGCCTGGTGCCTATGGGAGGCCAAAGAAGACAGACACATCTGTTTCCCTGGGACTGGAATTATAAATTGTTATGAGCTGCCAGGTAGGTGTTGGGAATACAACCTAGATCCTCAGAAAGAGCAACTAGTGCTTTTAATACCTGAGCCATCTCTTCAGTCCCTGTTAACAAATATTCTGGTACTATTTATTACTTGTACTAAAGGAAAGTTTGTTAAAATAAATAAAAAGCCAATATACATTAACTCAGGATTTAAATATTCCTGTACATGAAGACAGTATAAGGAAAAGGGCAAATATTGAGGAAATCATCATTTAATATAAATGTGTTTATAACAAAGGATATGATAATTATGCTATTTTCAGAAACATTATAAAGTAAAGAAAGCATCATTTTAAAAATATATACACACATACAAAATGAATGATGTTAAAAGTCACAGCTCAGGACAATTTCTCTAGCCTTAAATTTGTGTAATTTTTAATAATTCCTGGAAAGTTCTATGAAAATAAATAAGAAAACTTTAGTAATATTTACATTACTATTGTCTCAAAATATCATTTCAATTAAATAAATCCAATAAGCTTTTTTTAAAAAAATGTATGGCACTAACCCATTTTTGGTAAAATTTTCTGCTTCCGTCTTGCCATATGGACAGTCAGTATATATTTTTGACTCGAATTTGGCACAATGAAGAACAAGAATGATGAAGTGGTATTTTAGAGGTTTTTATACCTAAGTTTCAATAAATTAGCATTCTTTATTTTACTGCACATCTTTATGACATGAGAAAAAATAAGTGTATTAGGTCTCCCAAAGGGAAGCATTTCCAAAGTAATATCTGTTCATCTCTGTCATCCAGCCTTCACTTGTTGGCTGTTTTCACTTTTCTCTTGAGCACAGCTCACACGTATCACATGTAACAAACACACTTGTGCTATCCTAGTAGGCTCTTGGCTTCTCTGGAGGTGGTAAGAGCCCACCATGTTACGCGTTCTGCTAACTATCCTTCTGAGGATGTATCTCAGAAGATGCATATTAATATTGGGAAGTCTTGACACTAATCTACTCAAACAATAAAAGTGAAGCACAGTAAATGAGATCTCAGAAACACTGGATATGTTTCTTCATTAAAAAAAACCTTTTTAATTAAACCATCCAATTTAATGTTTTTATATGGCACTTTAGTTTTGAAGGTAAAGTGATCTAGAGACAGCTGACAAGGAAATTATAACTGCAATTCCTTGGTGAAAATGTTAATGACAGCAAAATATCGTTTAATGAGATGGCGGCGGCACCTGGATTAGCACGCTGTAAGAACGCTGTTCCTGTGTCGTTGGCGTCTTCACACTTTACAGACATTTTGTCATCTCTAGGTCATTAGGAAAGAATTTTTAATGATTTTTCTAGAAGCAAGCAGTTCAAGTTACATCTAATTAGATGACAATAATAAGCCCAACACATGCAGTAGCTAAATATATACATAATTAACCAGGGAGCGCTTGTTCATCACAGAGTAAGAACCTGGAAAGTGCTAACCAGGAGAACAGGGCTGGGGTTGGGAAGTTGGGCTGAATTCATTAGCTGATCATATGAGAAACAACTCAAAAGCCTTAAAGAAAATAAAAATCTCTCAAGTCTAGCAAGATCATTTACACAAAGCCATGTTCCAATCACTGTGCTGTTTTGGTTGTTGTTTTAATGCAAGAAAGTCGGCTCTTCATGTCTTTTCCTAGCGTTATCTCAGTAGTGTCAAGTGAGGCTTAGGCTGTGTCCTTCAGAACACGATGAGCAGAGATCAGGTAAACTCTGGCAGCCAGGGCCAAAACTGCATTTCTAGCTGAACTCTGAGCATCATTACAATTATTCCACATAATCTACTATAATTTCACATTTTAAACAATATCTCAAGTATTTAAAAAATTAACTATTTTATGCCATAGTTTTAAGCTGGACTCTGATTCATTTTGAAAGCTGAGCCTTCAAGGTATTATTTAATTAAATAAAGTTGGGCATGGAGATACATATTTGTAATCCTGACACTTGGAGGATGTGGCAGGACGGTCAGGCCGGCCTAGGATACACAGAGACACTGTCCTAATAAAACCTAGGGAGGCAGGAGAGGTCCTGTGAGAACCTGTGTGTGCTGTAGGTTCCCAATGGCATAGCCCATGGGGCAAGAGCTGACAAAGCCACCAAAATGTCAGCTTTGACACAGCTACTTAGGTGCTACTTAATTCTTAATTAATACTACTACATTCCTAGTGAATATTTATTAAATTTGTAAATAGGACAAAGACTGAACACATTATTGGGCTTTAGGGATTTTTATTATTATTATTGCTTTTTTCAAGATAGGATTTCTCTGTAATTTTGGAGCCTGTCCTGTAACTCGATCTGTAGACTAGGCTGGCCTTGAACTCACAGAGATCTGCCTGTCTCTGCCTCCAGAGTGCTGGAATTAAAGGTGTGCACCACCACTGCCCAGCTAGGAAATTTCTTTGAAAAGTTTTTTCATTTTTTTTTTTGAAAATTTGAACATCTGGCAACCTCTTTAGTATATATGCAACTGTGTGTATCTGTGTGTGCATATAGAATGCTTATTATATGATGACTGAAAAGTCCACTAAAGCAGTTGCCACATGTTTCTAGTCTCATTGTTTCCAGGCATCTAGAAATGAGAAAGGAAAACCAGCTAAGTCAAACAGACATCCAGAAGTGGTCATCACAGAATGGGCCATGAATTGGATTGTATGGTTCAGGGAAGCTAGTCAGAACAGACAATAAACCTGAGTGTGTAAAACTGCAACAAAAATGTGAAAAATATGAAATTTATGAAGCCACACTGACCTACTTTTATTAAAAGTATCAAACTTGAAAGGATCATTCCATATTAGACTCCTGCCTCAGCCATTCATGTACTGGGATTACAAGCATGTGCCACACTTGGTTTCAAGTGTAATTTGTAGAGGAACTGCAAAGGCATCTCTTATGTAGATTTAGAAGCATCCTGACACAGTCAAACAAAGTGGCTCTCAGAAAGCAGCAGACATGATATGGTTGCAGGGGGCAGAATGCCATCGCTTTGGAATTTACTGACACTCATTCAGTAAGGGCATCAGAAAGGACAGCAATGAGTTCTGTAAAAGAGCAGAGACTGTTCTATGCACAGGATATAGCACATTCCAACGTCGAACAGGAGAACCACCATAAGAACACTTGTGGTCTAGGGACTGAACTGGAGGCAAAGCTGCTCATCCTGCTCCTCAGCTTTCTATATAATAACAGCTCCAAACGGCTGCCCAGTCGAAGAAAACCACGTTTATTTAATGAGAAATGAGGAATCTGTTATTCTTTCACTCTGCTCCAAGGAGAATTGCACTCCAGGTTTTGTATGTGCTGGACACTAACATCTGCAGCAGAAACTACCCTGCTTAATACATATTCAATAAAGAGGAAAGTCTTACAGGATATAGCAAAACTGTTTGCAGACAAACACAAAAAAACAGTATTATCCTCCAAACATCAGAAAATAATCCGTGTACCTGAAAATAATAGACTATGTAAACAAAAATTTTAGTTAATAATCTGAAATACAGATGGTAAATTATACTTACAAAATAAAGAATGAATGTAAAACTAAATAAACACTTTTTATATCACATAAGAATGATTAAAATGGATTCATCTTTAAGTTTAAAAATAAGGGAAACAGGGCTGGGGTGGTGGGTAAGAGCTCCTACTGCTTAAGCCTGAGGAGCTGAGCTCAAGTCCCCAGAATCCACATGAGAAAGCTGGGGTGGGCAAATGTGCCTATGGGGGATGACAGAGGAACTGGCTGGCTGCAAGCCTAATTTCAGTTTAAGCAAAAGACTCTTTCTCAAATCAGTAGTGTAGAGGGTGATACAGCTGGACACCTTGTGTACACGCCTGCACAGACATCACACATAAAACAAGATAGAGAAATACAGCTTAGGAGCTTGCTAAAATTTTTACCAATTCTCTAGGAAAACAAATAAAATGACCCTACATTCTAAATTATTAAGCACATGGGAAACTATCTCTGCTGTCAAAGACATAAAATAAAATAGTAGAAGCAGCAAACACTAACAGCAACAGCATAAAAATATGACATAGAACCAAACATGCCAAGTGCCATGAAATATTACCATATTACACATTGTTCTGAAGGGTTAAAACCTGTGAAAGAGGTAAAGTTGAAAAGTCCAGCTTCTGTCTACAGACACCCATGTCTAGGGTTCAGGCCCTCTTCTCTCTGGGACACACAGGTGACCTGTCTGGGGTTTAGGCCCTCTTCTCTCTGGGACAGGTATCTTTGGTGGAGTTTGTGTTTTTCTGTGAAGTCATGTACTTACCTAAGAATGGCTCTCTGTAACTGTGAGTTGGGTGTTCATAGTTCAAACAGGACCAAAAGTACTTTTAAAAATGTACCTATCCAGAACCTATACCATCCTTGTCCTGTTCTTATATAACAATATGGGTGGCATGTGGTCACATGGCACTCACACCACGTGAGAGGCTATAGCTAATGCAGCTGGTTTCATGGATGTGGGAGTGGCTCATGGGTCCTGTGCAACCTTGGGTTTTGTTATGTCTAGGGAACTAAGCAAGTAGTGCTGAGGGCTTTCTGCCAAGGAAATGGAGTTCTTTTCCTTTCAGTCATGTATGTTCATTTCATCTGTGTGTGCTAATGGTATAGTAACTTAACAGTATTATACAGTTCATTTACTTCATAGGGAGCAAAGAGATTTATTTAAGATATAAGCATACTATATGTGAATATACATATTAACATGTATTTATGACTAAGAAAGATATTTCAAATAACTTTATTCCTTTTTGTTGACCAACCATGTTCTAGTGCCTGTAGAAGCTACATGAATATTTATGTCTAGATTTAAATGAAGAACAGCAGTGCAGTCACCTTTAAATACAGTGTTTCAGGGACTAGCCCTACTGTATCCCCTGTGAGGAGTCACCAATAGAAATCACAGGTATGACACAGGCATCTATACTGCTGCAGAGATTCATCTGCCACTGTAGGCTTCACAGAGCCTGGTTCATAGAGCAAACTCTGCAACTCCAAAGGACTCAGGGCTCTTAAAGCTCAGCTTACATAAAAAGAAGGACGGACCAGCTCTCACCAACATCCACTGAGCCATCCACAACCTCTGATCAGGAGGAAGAAAACAAGCCACTGTGTTCTCTTAAATGACAAGCACAGTAACCGTGCTCATCAGTTAGGAAATATAATCTGGGCTTTTTGTCTTATTTGAGGACTTTAATAATAAAAAAAAAAAAAAACCACGCTGTAAGACAATCATGACCTAATCCAGGTGACACCCATGCTAGGCAGGAGTCTCTTACTTTTAAGTCTGGCTGCTTCTGCTAAGAATAACCAAGGAGTTAAATAATATTTCCCACTATTATTCTTAGTCTAGCAATAGTTTGTTGTCTCTAATAAACCTTCAGACAATGCTGCCAGCAAAGAAAATGGCAGAAGGAGAGCTAGGGGAAGCATCCAAAGCCTTGATATCAGCTGCATAGCTCCTGATAAACTCAAGTGTGAACGCACCCATGTTTACCCTACTACTGCATCTGAGTTCCAAGGAAAACAAGACATCCATCAGGTTATATCACCTAGTACTCTGATGGTCTGAAAAATGAGGCATCTTACCTGCTATGGTGTTGAGAAACATCAGATACTCAAAGTTGGAGATTTCCCTTCTTTGCCAGCGCTGAGTCATGTTGGAAGACTTATAAAGCTGTCGAGGAGTGGCCAGTGATATCCTCCTATTAGTAAGCAGAGAGTCACAGTTGTCAAAAGTCCACTTACAACTAACTTTTCTGTTTGAGATCATTCAGTAATTTGTGGCTCGCCCTTCATGGGTGGATTATAAAATATGTAGCTGTATGTAGAAATCAGCTCTATTTTGAGACTTCTATTACAGAAAAGGACAAGTCTGGAAGCAGCTCTATCTGTGAAAATACAGTTACAAATGGCTAACTATAGTACACAGGAGCAAAAATTATAAAACATATGCTCAAAATAAATTATGGTAGACTTTAAACCACACAGCAAATCTACTGTATGACAACAACTAACAGTGACATAAGTGCCTGCCTGCAGACTCAGCCTCACATCTCTGTGGCAAGGTGCCTGTCACCGAACAGGAGGCACAAAGTACACAGTCTTCACCTGCATGATTTATCCTCACCCACTAATGTCAAAACAAAACAAAACAACAGGATGCAGTTGAAAAAATACACAAGCCCAGTGACATAAACATAGATTTGGGGAACAGATAAGCATTATTGTGTACTTGCAGGCTCAAAGTGTTTATCTAAAAATTAGGGGGAAACCTAGTATATTTATAAAAGTATGATAAAGCCACTTGGTTCCTGAAACTGTTAAAATTCATGTTACCCTTAGTGTTGCAGTAATTTTTTCACAATGCTCCTTGGCCAAGAGAAACACCTAGCAGTTCTGTCCACTAAGCCGTTAGGTTGAAACACATACTCAGAACTCAATGCCTGCTATGGTCTGGGTGTGGTTTGAGCATATCTACCAAAGGTTCATGAGCTGGGAGCTTGGTCTCCAGGACAGTGCTGTAAAGTGGTGGGATCTTCAAGAAGAGGGACCTTACGCAAGGTACTAGGTCATATGGGCACTGTTTTCAGGAGGAATTATGATGGTCTAATAGAGTGAGTAAGTTCTCAAGACAACGGGCTGCTACAATGTTTGATTTCATCTTACATGACCATTTGCCTTTCTTGCCCCAAGGAGCCTTCCTCTAAGGCTGAGCAGATGAGGCCAGATCTTGTGTGATCAGCCTCTGAAACTGTGAATTAAACGAATTGCTTTCTGGCTAAGTCAATATCTTAAAAACAAGTAGCTACTTGTAATCTAACACTGATGAAGAGACGTCGGGAGGTACTGTATGTGGTTCTTTCTAAGTAGCGGTGGTTTCTGAAAGGGCAAGCTCCTACTGAGCACAGTTTCTCAAGTACTGGGACCAAACCTGATGCTAGCACCTTCATTTCTGCACCCAAACTAACTCCTCACAGAGGTATTATTTTTTGAACCAGGTAAATACCAAAGCAAACCTCAGGCTCCTCAAAGATGTACGGAAAATAAGGGCTACCCACTGTTGAAACTGAGAAATGAAAAGCATCGAGTAACATAGCAATAGTGATAGCTTTAGCCCATCAACTCTAAACAACCAGGGTGTTTCGTTTGGATCCTGATGTCTGGATAGAAAACAAAACACAGGAGGAACGGTGGTCAAAATCACATGTGAGATGTGAGTGTTTGCCAGTAATTGTTTTGTCCAGTGTGAAAAGACTATTTTATGGGACAAACATGAGTCACCTTGATAGAAGATGAAAAATGAGAAATAGAAAGGTGGGAGCAATGACAAGTTAGCTAAGTTTTCTTACTTGTAAATTAGGGTAAAAAGTTCATTAGTCTCTAAAAATGTGAGTGCTTTTAGATTTAAGGGAAATGATCCTGTCATAATTAAGACACAAATTGTCCCTCACATATGGGAGGTACTCAGTGAACCACACTGTAAATATTAATTAATCAGAGAGACATTCATGAGGCAATGCTATTGTCCTTTCGTCCTGAACTTTTGCTTATTAAGCAACAATCTGATTTGCAATGTGACCTCCTTGGTGAGCTTGCCTTGGTCTAGGCTAGGGGATGCTGAAGTCAGTTGTTTGGGGAAGGTAGCTGCCTTTGAATTTGAAAATGCTTTGTTGTTTAAGATTAAGTGTGTGAAGGCTTTAGCTGAAAGTCCTGAGAGCTGACTTAATTTTGCATATACCAACAGAACCAGGTGTCAAAAAAGCACAGTACAGATATCTGAAGTCTTTGTGATTCTGTCAGGACACACCAGAGCTTTTCCTTGGAAGAACAAGGTATCACTCTTTCCTTCTGACAATTCTCTAAATGTCATCTTCCACAGCAGACACATGTAGCCTAAGGGAGTGGGAAGTATATGTGTGAACATTTACTTTACCTGTCTATGAACTCTCTCTGTGGGTATGTGCACACGTGTACACAAGTACATACTACAGGTACACATTCACAGCTTAAGAAGTGCCTTTACTTTGTCTCTGTACTTTACTTTTGAATGCCGCTACAAAGATATGGTATCCCATCTTATGGTATGTGAGAATGTCACTCATCTTGCTTAGTAGCATTCATTCTTTTAACCCCTGTATACTGGGTTCTTTCAAGATGGTAGGGACCTTATTATTGCCCAGCTTGTAGGTAGCAGGTCTAGACCTATATGGAATTCTCCTTGCCCCTTTTGCTACTTCTAAGACTACAAGTCTCATAAACATTCAAACTGAGCCTGTAAGAATATTGCTTGGAAAGTAAGAATGAGTGGAGACTTTAAGGCGAAAACAAGACAAGAGAGCAAAGGGGTGTTCTGAGACCATGGCTTATCAGTGACAGAAAAGGCAAATCTACTGAGTATTTTTCTACCCCTAAAAGTAGTATTTCATAAGCCAAACAGAATTGATATCCATAATTGGTGAGGCAGATAGTAGGAGAGCTGTTGTTTGTTTTGAATGAATCAGATTCAGACAGGTTCAAAAGCATCACAGGAAATCATACACACCCCTCCTGAATCATAGTCACTGAGTAAGACGCTAGGGGGAAGAAGCTCACACTTACCGAGGAGAAAGACAGACCTATTTGTGTATTCTTAACATTTACTCCTGGAAAAACTTCTTGAACTGGTGATTAAATGCACAGTCTGTGAGCACTCGGGGAGGAAGCAGTGACGACTGTGAGTCAACTTGGGGACAACCAATAAGAACAAGCCTAACAAACCTCTCTCATTGTTTTTGATAGAGTAAATGCATTTTTCTTTGACTTGAACTGTTTATATATGCTTCAATATCTACTAATGTCTTGGTTTAATCTTGTCATTCTCCTCACAAACATGCTGAGCATGCACACACATGCCCATGAATTGCTCTTGTATTGGAAGCTCAATGAGAACAGGTCAGACAGAAAGCAAGGGAGCCCTAGAGAAGAGCACTTAGAGAGCATTTTTGCAATTATGCACTGAACTGTGAGCTGCAAGTTGAAAGATTCATAAAACACAACACCTATCTTTAGAATGTCCGGTATCTATTTAGGAAAGACGGATAGAGATTGGCTTTTCCTCACAGGAGTGCCCTGTAAGGGACTTAACAGTTTGTAGTGCACAGTGCTATCTCTCTATGCAGAGCACACCTCCACCAGCCTGTGTATATAATCCTCCTCCTGCTTAGGGAGGAGGTGGCAAGGAATCAAAAGTGTGTTTTCCGAAAACCCTAGAATGCAGGGATCCTTGGGCCAAGTCAGCAAACGCTCCTGCTGTTTTAGAGGTGTAAGATGATCTCTTCTAGCCAAAGGAACTCATGATAAAGAATCTCAGAAACTTCTGAGAAATATGTTCCCTCTTAAAATACAAACATGTAAAGAGAAATCAGCTGTGTCTTCTCTCTACTAATGCTGTGAAGATGGGGTATCTGAGGCAGCCATGGTGATTTTGTGACCATAAAACCAATCCAGATTGCTGATGTCACTGAATATCTGAACCAGGACGAGCAACAGCAGTGTCTTAACTTTGGAGTCTTTTTGTTAAACACACACACACACACACACATACACACACACACAGGGTGAGGAGAGAGAGGGAGGGAGGAAAAGAGGGAGGGAGGGGGAGAGAGAGACGGACAGAGAGAGAGACAGAGAGAGAGAGAGAGAGAGAGAGAGAGAGAGAGAGAGAGAGAGAGAGAGAGAGACTACTTTTATTTAGGTACTCATGTTTATAAACCCAAACACAGATGATACACATAATTAGTAACTGTGTTTTCTGCTTACATTAGCAACTTTTTTTAGATTAGTAACATTTAATAAAATGAAGTTTTGAATGGTTCTTCAAAAATAATCTTCACTAAGGTGAAGGATTTAGGTAAAAGCTAAACTATACCATAATGAATATTTTCCAAGATTATTTTATTACCTCAATAAATAACCATTTATATCTAGTATTTATAAAGCCATAATTTATATGTTATTCCAATGTTAATCACAAACACCACTGGAGGCTTTTGTTACACTAGTACTCTATGGCTTTAACTAGAAAGATGTCTTCTTTCTTCTTTTCTTTTCCTTCTTTTCTTTCTCCTTATCTTCCTCCTCCTTCGCTTTTTGTTTTGTTTTTCGAGATATGGTTTCTCTGTATACCTGTCCTGGTACTCACTCTGTAGACCAGGTTGGCCTTGGACTCACAGAGATCCACCTGCCTCTGCCTCCCAGGTGCTGGGATTAAAGGCGTGTGCCCATCACCTAGCCCAAAAAAAATGTTTTCCTTGGGGGCTGGAGATGGTTCAGTGGTTAAGAGTACTGGCTGCTCTTCCAGAGGTCCTGAGTTCAATTCCCAGAAACCACATGGTGGCTTACAACCATCTGTAATAAGATCTGGCACCCTCTTCTGGCTTGTGGGCACACATGGAGGCAGAATGTTTATATACATTAAAAAAAAAGAACAGGCGGTTCTTCTTCTTCTTCAAAAAAGTCTTCCTTATAGGTTAACTTTGACTGTAATGGGGACTACTTTTAGTAAGTTTACCCTGGCCATTATCTAGTTCTCAGTGCAGCAGTTTCTATCGTCTCCTTCCCTATAAATAACCTTCAGAGAAACAAAGGCCCTTGGTCTTAGAAATTACTATATATAAACAAACCATGGATAATGTGTAACATGATATAATTACCTGGCTTGTGGCAAACCATAGCTGGTCCCCACTCCAACCCGAGGCAAGCTGTAGACAACTTTTTTAACTGTTGCTTGGTCAGGAAAATTAAACATCACAGAGGCTGCGGTAGAAGAAAAGAAGGTGCTTTAGCAAACCACAGGAGAGCTGCCCACTGAGGACACAGTACTGAACGAATACTGTGGCTTATCTGAAATGGCAGTGAGTTTTCACAGAAGATGAGTCTTCTCTACAGCTCTGTCCACATGACACCAAAGTGAACATCTTCAAACATACTTTGCTTTGGTGGCAGCTCACAAGAGGAAATGCAGACAATAACTGAACAGTACTTTACATGCAAATGAACAATATCAAATGAGCACATTGTTCAGGCTCTTTCAGAGACTTACTTCTGTTTGCCATGAACACTTCCAAGGCTGTGTTCTGCAGAAGGTAGCGTCTAGAAAACACGGCTCGGATCTCACTGAACATCCATTTTCCATGAAGTCCCTCAGTGTATGCAAGAACCTAAGAGAAATGGGTCAAAATGACAGTAACCAATAAAAAACTTAAGATTTGGAGAATACTTTATATAGAGCGCCATGTAAGATCCTAAAATGAGTTATCTTCTGCTTTCATGATATAGCATGGCATTGTCAATCATCACAATTTCCACCTTTCAAAACTCTCCTGACTCAAGAGGAAACAAAAGAGTAAGAATAATTATATACTGAAAATGACGCTGTGACTTAAACAGAAATTATCCTGTCTGTGACACACACTGTTGCTACTACCAAATATTCCTCTTTCTTTCACTTTCTCCCTTACTTCATGGACTCCAGTTACCACTGCCTTTACTTTTTCCTGACTGGTCTGAGCAAGACTTTTCCAGTAAAAGTTGAGATAGCAGATGTTCTTAAGTCTGTATGCCACATGTTATACGCTGTAACTGTTCAATTTCTCCCTAGTAACCTGTCAGAAGTTATAGACTGAAAGGTAAAGACGGGTGTATCAATACAACTTTATTTACAGTTAAGTGACTGAATTTGGAATAAAAATGGAATATGGTTTGAGCCATGTCAAGGGTAACTATAACATGATTCCGTTTTCCCAAACTGCCTTGAAACTCTGGAAGGACCTTTGACCTAGTGCTGGCTAATGAGAGCAGAGCTAAAGGCACCTGAGGATGCTGTAGAAATGCTGATGAGTCACAGGACATTCTCCTGCCCTTCTTATACGAATGGAGATTTAACAGCTGACATCATAGCAGCTTGGGAGAACCATGAGGAACGCCAAGGAGGTGCAGCCAGGTTGGCCCCACATTGGGCTGCTGGAACATGCAGAACATCCACAGAAACCCAGTATCTAGACTGCCTGCTCCATAGCATGAATCAGTTCACAGCTGATGACGCTACATTTGCGTCGTATGCAAAGCACAGTCTGTTTGAAGCACCAGTGCTCCTAACATCTGAACTTTCCCCTTGCATCTGTACCGGCACTTACTTTGCTGAAAGTCGAAAGTAGTTCTTAAGTTTCATAAACATTAGGCTTCTGTTGCTCTGAAAGTAAGCTATGAAGTTTTTTCACAGTTCTTTTAAAAAACAAAGGCTGTTTCACAGAGATCACTGTCTTGAAAAACCAGATAACAACAAAACAAAAACAGACACACAAAAAACCCCAAACCAACCAACCAAACAAAAAAACCCAAATGCAAAATAAGTGTTTCCAATTCTGGTGGGTTTGTGTGTGTGTGTGTGTGTGTGTACACATGTTCCTGTGAATATATATGGGTATGCACATCTGTGTAAAGGTCATAGAGATCAATGTTATCTTCCTCAACTGTTCTTCACCTTACTCTTCTTTCTCTCTTTCTCTTTTCAAAAGTATTTTGTGTGTAAGAGGATTTGCTTGCATATATGTTTGTGTACCACCATAGCATGCCTGGTGCCTGTCAGTGTCACAAGAAGCAGTCAAATCACTTGAAGCTGGAGTTATAGACTGTTGTGAGCCACCATGTGGGTGCCGCGAGTCGAACCCAAGTCCTCTGTAGGAGAGGTCAGTGCCCTTAACTGCTGAGCCACCTCTCAGTCTCTCCACCTTACACTCTGAGGCAGGGTTTCTCACTGAATCTGGAGCTTATCAGTTCAGCTAATCTGACTGACCAGCAAGGTGATCCTCCTGTCTCCTACTGATCTAGCATGATGACTGTGGCAACATACCACCATGATCAATTTTTTTCTTCCTTATGTGGTCCTTGAAGAGCCAAAGTTAGGTCCTTGTGCTTGTGTGAAAAGTACTTTTCGACTGAGCGCTCTCCGGGCCCCCATTTCCAGTTCTTAACTCAGTTTGAGTCTTCCTAAGGCCAGAAGGTCTTCAGAGGTTATTCCATGCATTTAAGTCCTGAGACATTCAGAATCAGCCAGACTCTTGCTAAATCTTGGTTCTGCCATTTGCTAGCTTTAGGTCTTTGAAAAATTACCTGACTCCATCTGCCTTTTGTCTTCTGAAAAGTGGTGACAAACAATACCCATTGCTGGTTAGTTTAAAAACCAGTAAATATAGAGTAGAGGGCCAGCTCTATGCAGGTGTTCTTACCACGTGAGAACTCCTCTCAGCTTCTAAATGCAAAACTTTCCACGCATTTTACAAAATGGTTACTATGGTGACTCACTGCACTTCATATTTACACATTCTCAGGTAACTATAACCAGTTATTGTTCTGAATTTCATACACTAGCATAGTTTTTTCAGAATGCAGTAATGGAAAGAATACAAGATTACCAACATCTTCTGCATTTGTGCAGTGACAAATACCTTAAGACAAATAGTTGAAAAATATCTGCATATATTTATTTCACCAAGAAAAAATAATTAAGACCATTGAAATTCAGTCAAATGAGTAAAGCATGGTAATTTCCTGTGAAGCCTGTGTTGGGCCCCTCATGTTAATACCAGTATGCTAATTAGTGTGTATGAATGTACATTGCATGCATGCACACACAGGTATGTTTACACGCATGTCTGTCTGCAGAAACTGATATGTCAAGTAGGTAACTGGGAAAACAAGGTGGCCTGATTCTGTGGGTGTCCCATGTCAACTTACAAGTTCTGTCAGTAGGAATTTACCAGTCTCTTGAGTCTAGCTTAATCCTTCACTACTTGCTCTATTAAAATGAATCTGCCCTTTAAATCTGTTCCCTCTGCTGGCCTGCATGATGACAAAGCCTATCAAAAGCACCAGAAGCCACAGAAGGGCTTGCTTCCTGTGCTGCACTCCTTTAGTAGTACCTGCTCTCAGTGTCAGACACTGAGCTACACAACGGTTAACTGCCCCCACCGCACAGGAGTCCCTGGGGACTTCTGACCCCAGCAGTTCTAGAGCAGCGTTTCTGGTGAGGACACACCAAGGACAGCTTTACCAACTCCTTGGAAGGAAATTTCTAAAAAAAAAAAAAAAAAATTCTAGAGGACAGTGGTCCAGCAGAACTGTTGTGTGGTTGGCATTCAGGAAGTTACAGCATGGCAGAAGGGCCTTATCCTAGGCTTCTAAGGCAGCCCAAGATACTCCTTCCGCTTATATACAAAATTCCTATAGTTCTTAGAGTTTCTTTATTTCTTATTAGCCATTCCCTTGCTGCTCCAATCTCTTGTTTTAATTATAATTATTTATACTGCACTTCAGCCATGTAAATTGCTGTGTGGTTTCTCTCCCCTGCATGGATTCAAAAGATTCCTCAAAGACAGTGGGAAGGTCATATGGTAAGACATTAGACAACACTGGGGAACTGTGTGGGGGAAATAGAAGGCTGTGCACGCCGTGGTGGAGTGGTCAGATGGGATATTACTGGGGCATGTGATGAGGAGTTTAATCTATTGGTGTGTATTTCAGAAATGTAAAGGAATATCATTTATAGTCAATTGAATGCTGACTTTACGGCATGTTTCTATAAAAGTCTGGGCTCCAAGCCCAGGTCTGAAATATGAACTGATACAATAAAGCTGTCTGTGTTTTATTTATACCTTTACTAGTTACATAATGTTATCTAACTTTTAGGATCTTCTAAGCAGTGCTTTAACTTGCTTTTCTTGTAGTTCAAGATATTCTTCGACATTCAAGTATTTTTATCAAAAGTTGAGGGTTGTGGTTTTGTTTTCTTTAACTCAGCTTTTCCATATCCTCTGGCTATGCTTCTGCAAACTAGTTAGTTCTGCAAACATTACAGAATCTAATCAAGAACTACTAACTACCTCATTTGGTTTCATTTTCTGAAAGCTGAATAAACATGAATTTTATTACATTCTATAGGTCATAAACATGAACAGTGAAGGATCTTGATCCCAAATCTTTTTTTTTAAAATTTCATCAGAGATACTGTATTTGTAGGCAGAACAACAACAAAATCTCCTAATTACTGACTGTTAGAACCAAAAATAACATGTCTTTTTCTTTTTTTAAATTGTTTTTTATTGAGCTATATATTTTTCTCCACTCCCTTTCCTTCCTCTCCCCTCCTCTCCTACCTTCTCCCATGGTCCCCATGTTCCCAATTTACTTAGGAGTTGATCCCAAAATTTATGGAATCTTGTCATCTAAAAAAATGGCCACTAACTAATTTGAGTCAAGTGCCTGGTATACAAAAGTAAAGACTATGCTAACCGGTTCCCTAAGGTTATCCTCATTCACCTGTGAGTTAAAGCACACAGGAAGCAGGATGAAACACCAGCTTGTAAACCACCTTCCCAAAATGTATGCTTAACACACATTATCAGGTGATCATGTCGAAGAAAAATAGGGCTGATGTGCATTCGTCTGTATCAGGCATGGGCAGCACTGTCAGAAGCATGAATGGAGCTGTCAAATCAGTTTTGCCTTGTATTTTCCTTTAGAGACAGCTAATACTGTGTAAACTAAAAGTTCTTGTTTAGTGATGGCCTCGACGACCTCAGGTCACCTAACACATACATTAGAATGAGCAGCACATATACTTTCTCTCGGGATATGGAAAACGCAAGTTATATGTCAAGCAGTAGTTGCTGTTTAGAACAACTAAACGCCACAGAGGTTGGATGTATTCTTGTCAGTGCTTATGAGGTGGTCATGTTTTATAGACATTTCCAGTTCCAACAGCTTAATTAAAGGGTTTATAATTCAATATTAAGTTACAGGTCCCAATTACTTTTATAATTCCGTGTAAATTACGAATGACTCAGAATTGTAGCAAATATATTCAAGACAGAATAGTTCTAAACAAATCTCAGATTTCTGTTCATACATGAATATACACACTTTTTTCTTTTTTATTGCTATATAAATAATACCATTCAAAATTTCCACTTCCTCCCCTCCTCCCACTTCCCCACTCAATATACACACTTTTTTCACATCTGCCTGCTGACCTGGGAAGACTCCCCACCTGGAAGAAAAGCAGAACTGGAAATGGAAGGAGCTACCTACCCAATCACTGCCGGTATGACACACTTTTTAACTTCTCATGCCTGCTCCTGGTGATGCTATTTCCTCACCAAATTCAAGGAGAAATAAGAGATAGGGGTTCTTTCTATTTCATTTTTACATCACCAGTCTCTTGCTAAAAATACAAAGAGGTAACTGCCTGACTGGGTTATAAGATCTGATGAGGGTGAAGGACTTTGAAACAGGACATGGAAGACAGTGATGGAGAGATGAGAAGTGGGCACTGATGGTGAATTTAAAAATCCTTTTACAAGTGAAATGTTTTCCCGATTGTTTATTTTCAAAACAAACTGGATCTATTTGGATTGTCAACTTAAAGATACTTACAAGTAATTTTTGCTGATAGATCACTAGGTGCTTTTTAGCATACAGCATGTATAAACATTGAGCAACATCTGAGAATGAAATTTAACAACTCCTCTATGTATGTGAACATGATTTTCAACACATCTTTTTGGTTTTGTTTTGTTTTTATTCAATGTTATTTTAATGGTGGCCTAAATATCTTAGTCAGATATTGTGTTACTTATACATAATGAAATTCAACTTGGAATATAAATTATTAAAGCATATTTTCTACCAAGAACCCAACAAAAATCATGTATATGCCAGTGTATGTGGTGAGATTTTGTTTGTGCTATAACAAACAAAGCTCGCCTGAGGATCAGAGTGTAGAGTTAGCCACTAGTCAGCCCTAGAGGCCAGGCAGTGGTGGCGCACACCTTTCATCCCAGTACTCTGGAGGCGGAGGCAGTTGGATCTCTGTGAGTTCAAGGCCATGCTGGGCTATATGAGATTGATCCAGTCTAAAAGAGAAACAGAGCCAGGTGGTGATGGCTCACACTTTTAATCCCAGCACTAGGGAGGTGGAGACAGGAAGGGATTTGGTTGGGTGGAGAGAGGACTATAAGGCAGGAGCTCAAGGCGTTCAGTCTGAGGACAGGATCCCCCCCCCCCCTTTCAGTTTGAGGATTTCGTAGAGGTAAGAACTATAGTGGCTGGTTCCTTTACTTCTCTGATCTTCCAGCATTTACCACAATATCTGATTCTGGGTTTTTATTATTAAGACCAATTAGAATTTGTGCTACAAGTATATATCTTTTTTCCTTTTTAAAAATTGAAAATAGATTCCTCTTTCACACAAAGCATCCCGATCACAGTTTTCCCTCCCTCCACTCCTCCCAGCTCCTCTCCTCTCCCCTGGATTGATTTTCAACACATCTTTAAGAGAGGAAGTCAGTTAAAATTTTCATAGTTATTTCTGTATTTTTTTGCAATAAGTAATATTCACTGGCAGGCACTTCAGCTAGTCATCTCATTGAGATGAATTTCTAATATTATTTCATGTAATTAAAAATACATCCTAACAAAAATTAAAGTGTTGTTCTAATTCTGATAAATGTACATCTGCCATCATGCCCATTACTAGTATATATTATAGGGTAGTTAGGTGTCAAACATTCTGAAGTTACAGTATTTAGGTAGCTCATCCATAGACAAATTTTTATATATTAATCTTTATTTGCTGTAATTTACGAATTCTGTACCTATAGAGTCTACCCTCTTTCTAGTACTGAGATCTCAGGCAATTATGATTCTTCAGTTTGCTTAAGATATGGAATATACTAGCTAACCTCACTTGTGAGATCAGGTAAGATCACTCTTTTTAGAAAAGTACATGGAAAGTGTTCAACAAAGAATTTCACAACACTATAATTACCTTACCTTCTCAAGTACAGATACACATATGTGCATATGTGTGCTCGTGCGCACACGCACACACACACACACACACACACAAGATCTGGTCTTAATCATCACTAATGACATCATCAGCAAGTGTATAAAGAACTTCACTAAACTCAAAGCTACAACCTGTTTTCTTATCTGTAACTTATATCCTAGAAATTGCCTGAATTAACACCTCTGATATCAAAGCTCAGGCCTAGAGCAAAAGCCACTACTATCATCTTCAGTAAAAACTATAAGGAAACTCCCACTGTCTTTGTTTTACAGATCTTCTCTTTATGACTTAGCTATTTTATTATCTTTCGGTTACTTTCATCTAACAGGTACTATGAACTGACTACCAAGAGTGACTACCCCTGATATCTGGGAGATTAGAGTCCCAAGAGAAAGGAAGGACATGTATATTAATGAGGCAGAGGGGGCTATGGATCCAGGGTGTCCTGGCATGTAGTGTGAGAAAGAGAGGTAAAGATTAGAATAGTGGGGGCAAGATCACAAGGTTAGATCAGGAATCATGTGGAGTTTGGGCCCTGTTCTGAGAACACTGACATGCCACTTGAGGATTTTATACAAGGATCCCAGATGCCATATGGTTAAATCATCACTTTACAAATCATTTCTGTGGCTACAGTGAAGAAGGGATTTTAACAGGAAAGCAGGGAGGCTGTTCCAATAATATACACAAACTGTGAGTCATAATTAGTTTTAAAAAAATTATGAAATCATTCAAAAGAGTGTCATTAGAGTTCTTTGCAGTATCTTACACTGTGGCAAGTACTTTTAAACTCATTTATTTATTACCTGCATTCTTGAGAACTAGCAGAGATGTTGAGGGTCTGCTATATATTCCTCACAAAGCCTCCATACAGGGAGCTGAAACTGGAGTCCTCCATGTCTACTTCACACTCTCCAAAGTGTGCCCTGAGAGGGATGTTGATGAAGCTGATATGTTTTCGTCCTAATCGTGAATGTCCCCATGTATAAACATTGTGTCTTTTAACTGTGTTTCTTAATTTCCTCAAACTTGATACACTCTAAAATCTTACATTTTTCTCTTTGCTGTTAAGTTTGAAAGGATTAGGGAATGGAGAGAAAAGAACTCAACATTATTGTAAAGAGAGTAGTTTGTCTGAGCCGGGTGTGGTGACACATGCCTTTGATCCCAGCATTAGGGAGGCAGAGGCAGGAAGGCCTCTGAGTTCAAGACCAGCCTGGTCTACGATGTAAGTTCTACTACAGCCAGGGCTATACAGTGAAACCCTGTTTTAAAAACAAAACAAAACAAAACAACAATAACAAAAGATAATAGTCTATAGAAACTGGAATGTTAACTTCCCTTGCAATATTCTATGCTGTGACAACATTTATAAGTCCTTTATTTTAGACACGTTTTCTTCAAATTTCAGTTCTGAGACAGCATGCTTTTTTTGAACCAATGTGGTCAAACTCCTATTTGGATACTATAAATTGTCAGCAAAGATATTTAGCCTTTTGAAAATGTACCAGATGAGATGTTGGTAAAATTATTGTTAAAGCTAAATTGGTCAGTGCTTACCAAGCTGACAGAAAAGAGAACTGCCTTTGCTGGGGATCTACTCATGCTATGAGAGAACTCGTCCACAATAGGAAACCTTCCCGCTGTGATGTGAACACAGTGTCTAATGGAGTGAGAAATATTAACATTTTTAAATTAAAGACTCAAGCATCTACTTCCTGGTTAGCGTATGCTTATATGAACTGGTAGCAGGAAACTTGCACAAAATAGATGCTCAATGTCTTCACAACTCTGATCCACAGAACTTTAAACATCAAAAACACCAAACACTTCATCAACACCCAGCAGAGCTTCTGTGATGCACAGAGTACACACAAAGTGGCAGTTATAGTTACTAACAGTGCTGTGAATTCCCACATTTATCCACCCTGTGCCTTCTGCCCAGCTTCTAAGTCAACCATTCTGAATACTTTTCAGGTCCCCATGTGCCATGTTCTGTCACACTCCAGTGCCTCTGCACATAATATTTCTTCTGCCTGCCAATCCCTCACTGTTGTGTTCTGCTCATCAACTGCCATTAATGATTAAGCTCAGAGACCCTACTACTTCTTCAGAGCCCTGCACCCACCCCTTCATAACAAAGCAAACCACTATGACTGTTGGCTTACTTGGTGTGTCTTGCACACCTGTGACTCTATGGCTGGCCAAAGACAGGAATTTTCAATGCATCTCATTATTTACTGGTTATACTGAGAACAGGGGCCACCCAACACACACACACACACACACACACACACACACACACACATTATTTAACATCATAACTGATCTGTATTTAATAGTACATATTTCAGAAAAGTAACTTTTAGCAATTTTATCAGATTTATTCATTTTATTTTACGTATGGGTGTTTTGTTTACAAACATGTTTGGGCATCATGTGTACTGGGTACCTGTGGAAGTGAAAAGAGTGCACTGGATCCCCTGGAACTGGAGTTATGGATGTTTGTAAACCACTATGTAAATACTAGAAATTAAACCTGAATCATCTGAAAGATGATCATCTTAACTGCTATGCCATTTTTCCAGCCCCCCCCCCCAAAGGTTCTTGATAAATATGGTCTTTTAAATTTTAAACCAATCGTTAATGGTTTGAGCTAGGTGGCTATAATTTCGGTGCTTGAGAGACAAAAGTAGGAACTCACAGGATGATTGTAACTCCTAAGCTAGCCTGAGCTGCATAGGGAGATTCTTAAATAAACAAGCAAAGAACTGGGTTGGGGATTTAGGGCAGTGATGGAGGATTTGACTAATACCCTCAAGGCCTGCGTATGATGCCTTGCAATGGTGAAAAGAATCAAATACACAAGCGAGAATCCAAAGGTCCTAGACTGATTCCAAGTTTAGTAGGACTGGATTGGGCAGGACTCCTTTTTAAGAAGTTGTGATGGCTATTCTTGGCTGACACCTTGACTATATCTGCAAATAAATAAGGCCCAAGTGGCTGGGTACACCTGTGAGGGATTTTTCTTAATTAAATCATTTGAAGTGGTAAGACTCACTTTTAATCTGGCTCTTTTGAGGTGGGCAGATCGCCTTTAATCTGGGTCACACCTTCGAGTGGTAGCCTATATAACGGACACAGAAAAAGAAAGCATTTGCTCTTTGCCTACTTGCTCTCACTGGAAAATCCATTTGTTCACTGGGATTACAGCCTACTTCTTCGGGATTCTAATGTATACTGAAGACCAGTTGAGATGTCCAGCCTCATGGACTGAACAACTACTGGGTTCCTGAATCTTCTATTAGTAGACAGCTATTGTTGGACTAGCTGGATCACAGCCTGTAAGCCATTCTAAGTTTCAGATTTTCCTTCTTATTTGGTTTACACAGCAGCAAACCCATGATTCTAGCCACAGTAGAATGAACTGGAATGGACAGTTCATATAAAGGCAGTTATCTCAACAGGAAACTTTAGATTGATGGCTGTGAAAACCCTGCCCACCAGAGTCCCACTATCATGAGTGTTGGCTGTCTGACCCAATCAGATAATCTCTCTTGACAATCTGAATGTGAGATATTCAAACGCCCACACAGGAGAAGGGGAAGGAGCCAAAAGCAGCAAGAAGACAGTCAGCAGGAGCCACAGAGCAGCTGGTGTTCTGAGAAGCAGAAGCCAAGACAGATGAGATGGGTCTCGGTTCATGCATCCTGTCTCCGGCTCTGGGTGCATCTGGTGCCACTTAGCCCTCCTGGCTCTGGCCACACCGGCTGGTTTTCAGTCTTCAAAATGCCAGGCTGCTTCCTATGATACCCAGAAAACATTATCCTCCTTCCTGGAAACATTTTCCCTCTTCTCTCTGCCTAGTTCACTTCTCATTTACCTGTTCTATTTTTTTTAGCTGACCACTCTGGCTACTTATAATTTCTACTGCATGATCTCAAAGCACCATACACAAGTTCTCTCTACAGAATGCACCCAAAGGTAATCTTGTGAACCAATTACACATGAATGATTTCTAGTGAAAAGACTTGTCTTTTGCAGTAGTAATTAGCAGATGAAAGCTGCTTTAATAAACTTTGAGTTCAGAGTTTGTGAAATGTATTTGCTCAAGAAACCCTGACCCCTAAGCCTTGACAATACATATAAGGGGTTCCCAAGAGAATTCTGTCTCTTACCACCGGTGCTACTCTGGTTCCATTCTCCTGGCAAGAGTAGCTTCAGTTGAGACCAACCTGGAGACAGGGAACATGTATCATTTACAGAGAGTTCTTTAGTTTCACTTTCTCATAATGGTTGGCTAAAATAATTCTTTTGCCGAGACAGGGGATCTCTATGAAACCCCAATCTGACTTGAACTCATGATCCTTATACCCCAGGCTTCCAAGGGATGGAATTACAAGCATGCACTACCACAGTCGAGTACTTTTTATTTTTTATTTATTTGGATGTCATGCTATAGGTAAGAACTTGGGCTTTGGAGGATGACAGATCACCAACACTTCCTCCTCATACAGCACGAGAGTGCCGTGGTGCTAAACCAGTAACACAGGTGTCCCCAGCAGGCAGGGTGGCACAGTGGTGTACTCCATGCCCTGCTGAGGAGGGAACTCAAAGGTCATCTGCATCAGAACCTTGGGGACAGTAAAGTAAACAACCTGGGAGTACATCTTGGTAACGTCACTGAGAAACTGGAGGTGTTACAGGTACCTGTGACCCCAGGGGTGAAGTAAGTGGAGGGCTCTGCCCTCGTTAGACTTAGATTATGGCATGCATAATACTGTGAGAAAGTAGACATTAGCTGTGGCCATCACTCAGCTACTACCCTTAAAGGCTGGAGTCTCTGCAAAGGAAATGTGTCAATAACAAAAACTATGACCCTATCCACATTTAGAACCATTGCCAGTAACTAAAATAAAACAAATTAAAGTTGTATTCTCCATTGACATGAACAAGCTTTCTCTATAGCATTGTTTTCTTCCCACACAGTGTTATTTCTATGTCTTACTCAGACCCCATTCTTCCGTAGACTACCTTCCTTCTGTATGGACTAGCATGCTGCACACAGCAAGGGCTCCCCATGTGCAGCTCCATGGCATACCCATCCATGTATGCTCCTCCAGAATGCCTGCCTGCTTTAGAAGATAAATCAAAATGCGTAGTAGAGACGGCCACATCATGAATTCATTTATGAAGAATGAGGCCCGTCTGGGACAGAATCCCGTGTAGTAAGTACACATGTGCTAGTACATTTAACTAATGACATTTTCATTAAGGTTGTGCCAGAACTTGGGGTAAAAAAAAAATTATTGACCTTTATATAGGAGAAGAATGATTCTTATTGGGTAGGGGGATACATTCTAAATGGTGCTCAAGCTTTGAAAGGATGCTACTGCAATTTAGGTGGGCATTCCATAGAGAAATGACAAAGTTGGTATGAGAAAGGAAGATACAGGTATATGTCTAAAAGTATTATACATTACAATATAGTGACCTCTACTACACTGAACTATGTATGTGGGTGATCACTACACTGTTTGTAAATTACCTATGGACACTCAACCAGCAAAGGGTGGCCTGAACTAACAACCCACAGGAACTACAGGACACACTACTCCTGGCCAATAAAGCACATTCCACCTCGAATTAACAGGAAGACCCCCACAGATCTACAACTTCTTCACAAACACCACAGGCTTGCTAACAGTGAGCTTGTTGTGCAGAAAACTACTGAGGCTCACGTTCCTGGGGAGGGCGAATGGTACTACACACATGAAACCCTGGTGGGATCTACCAAAATCTAAAATACTCACGGACAAGTGCTGTGACCCAGAAGTTTCTGATCTTTCCCTGAGAGTAACTAAGTACCTGATGGAGTATTCAGTGTTGTGCAGTGAAGCTGGGGCTTTTTTCTTTTTTAGAGAAAAAAAAGCACAAAGTTACAAAAATTCCAAATTAGTGCATGTTTACTCATAAGGAGAAAACTCACAGAAAATGCAGAAAACAGGGTCTCTTCTTTTAGACCCTCCTAGGCGAGTTTGCAAGCTCACACCAGCCCACAGTTCTTGGCACCCCTCAGCTCTTACCAGGCCCTTGTGACTGGGGCTGCCAAGCTTATCATTTGTCTACCTCTTGCACTGCAGGAGTCTGTGAGGATACATATACTCAAACTGACCCCTAGGCATCATCATAATTTTACCTAACTCCTCACTCACTGCTTTACACTGATTTCTCTTAGGAATAAAGATGACAGGTCGGAGATGTTATCACTAGATAACAATTCCTTTCTATTCTTTGCAGTGTTCTGTTTCATTCTTGTTTACTTTAATTCATAGTGTGAGCTTATGCCATTTTTAGGATTACTGAGAGTTATGTTTTAAAATATTTTAGAATTCACTGAATGTACATGAAAGGTGCCTGTTTTCCTCCCTGTTTTTTTTTTTTTAAAGAATTAACTAATCTCTCTACTAAGGACTGATAAGCCTGCGAGAATCTATAGCTGGCTCTCTCTGAGAGCCCCTTCACCCGATGAGGAAAAGATACTTTAATACACTGTGAAATAAGATCCCTTACCTCTGATAAATGCCCAAAAATCTAGGCACTGAAGGGTAGCACAACAGAAAATCGATGCTAAAGAAAAATTACACTTCCTTCAACTTTTTAGCTCCTAGATTGGCTCTCACACAACAATATTAAAAAGGAAGTTTAATATATGATAGCTGACAATTCCACACTAATCCCTGCTGTGCTTCCCTTTTTTTTTTCCTGAACTGCAAAAGTAAAGGCCAATAGACAGCAGGGGATGAGTCTCAGGACTGCTACAAGCCTTCAACCCTGATCGAATGGGTGTAAAAACATATATAAAAAGATGAAAGTGCTCTGCTTTACATATGGCAAAACACATCAGGGAGACTCTGAAAAGAGGAGTGAGACGTTCCATAGGGGCAGGTTAGGGCTGATGCTAATGCCGGCTTAAGATGGTGACAGTCTGGAGCGGGGAGTCTGGCCAGGCTGCTTTAATTTCTCCCTGGAATAGCTCTGGCCCAACCTTCTGCAACACATCAAAGTCTCTGGAGCTCAATTAAAATTGGATTATATTGAAATGCTCCATCTATGGGAGCTGTGTGTTCACTAACACTTTTCTCTCAGTAATACTCCAGATGACAGTTGCCCATCCCAATTTACACAGTTGTCATAGAGACAGGAAGGAGAGCAATGGAGAAGCAACACAAAGGAAAGGTAATGCCTGGGGTTTCTGCAAATGAAGAGCTTCCTGTGTTCCCTGAACCCCATTTATTACACCAGTGACAGCATCCGAGACACAACATTATTACACTCCGTATCTGTGATGACGTGAAAACAAAGATCCTGGCTCTGGACTTAAGGAGCAGTAATGGAGCGTTTTCAGCTTACTGAGAATTGCCTCAGATGTCCCTGCAGCCAAGGGAGAGAGGGTGACTGGCAAAGCTAGGAAGTGTCAATATCTACTTTTTAATTACAGGTATGACCCACACATGAAGAATAATCTTTGGGATAAGATCTCTTTCTTTTCCAAATCTGCCATTTAAAAAGGTTAAATGTCGGGCGAAGACAGTAAATCATGACTGCCATGCTACTATGTTTTAAACACAAACGGGATTTGGTCAAATCAGTGAACAGTAATGGGGGCCATCAATGACAGAAATAGATTTCCAAATCTGGATGTGGGATTTATTTCTGATTTTAATGAGTGGGTATTTTATAATCTTTGCTAATTTCTCTTCTGGCATTAAAAACCTATCAGCCCAGGAAGGACACTGTCAGCTTCCTCAAAGCCTAGATGAAGACAGTTCAAGTGGCTGGCAGTTCTAAAGAGTGGTGTGCTCAGCAGTGTAGATGGCTGGTAACATTCTGTGTTCTCATTTAGGCAGAATGTTCCTGGCTCTGTGAAAACTCTAACCTTTCTTGTAATTGGCTTACTGCACTATTAGGGCTGTTCTCCTCCCACTGTGTAGGACACCACGGAAACAGACTAGCTAATTACTATTTTATGGATTAGTACACTATTTTGGTGTGTTAGATCCTCCATAACTGTAATTCTTTTTCTCTTGGGAAGATGTGTTAGGATTGTGTAGTAGCAAAAAGGCAGAGACCACAAGTGCAGGCCAAAGGGGAAGGAAGCAAAGATGTGTCAGAAAATCTAAAAACCACACAAATCAAAATTTGTCAAAACAAGCTTTGGTTTAAACCAACAAGAAGGGCCCTACAGCTTGGGCCCTGACAAAGCACAGGGTTTTTTATTTATTTATTTATTAACCCAGCTGTAGAAAACACCATCTAATGAACCTATCTGGGGCGGCTGTCCCCATCCTGTCAGGCATGTCAGGAAATGACAAGCACAGGGGACAGGCCGCCGCCAGTCATAGACAGGCCTGCCAGCTGGAGAGTTCAGCCCCAATCTAATCACACCACCAGAAAATAACTTTCACGCTTTCAGCTTGACAGGATGGACTTGAGGAAAAAAACTAGGATTGGAAACAATGCTTTTTGTTTCAATTACACTCAGTTTTGCACAGTAATTAAAAATGCCTAATAACAGGCCCAATGTATGTTGCTTAATAATAATAATACAAAAAATGTTGTATCATAGAAAAAAGGATAAAAGGGTCACTTTGAGAATATGGGCACAGAGAAAACGAAGGGCACATGTTGGGAATTCAACTCCGTTTCCAATTCAGTTTATTGATACTCAAATTGCTTGTCTTTAAAACCAAGCTTGCAAGGATGACCAGCAGCAGGGCTGGTTCATTCCTGTCTGAACATCAACACACACGATAGAGTAAGGAGGTAAAACTAGTATTTACACGTAACTGTGACAAATGCTCTGCCTTTGGAGCTGCTGGGAAAGTGCCATTATGAACAAATGCATCCACAAAGGGCACAACAAGCTGGACTGTGCTTCCAAGGGCTTGGAGAGATCTCATTTGCACTAGACAACATGCCATTTCAGTATCCTGTAGACATAGTATGGATCTAGTACATTCACGTGCAAGTATTCAAAGTTGTCCATAACTTTGTGTGTGCTCACATATATGCAAATGTAATAAAGCGCGTCCCAGAAAATTTAGTGTTTTCATTGACAAAACCATTTCCACAGGGTAACTACTGGCATTATCATTAAAGACTTAAGAGCCACATACAATGTTCCATGTATGTCTGTGCTGTGTCAGGAATGAAACACATTTTATTCTAATTATGAAAAATAGATTCCCATTCACAACTTCACTGCATCTCAGAAGCCAACACTAAATCAAGCATTATTATTTGCTTTATAGTCGTGAAATGTCACCAGTGCAAACACGGAGTTGTCGTGCATTAACTTATTCACAGGCTCTATCACCGCAGTCTAGTGTTTAATCACTTTCCATCTACAGAATGGTGGGAACCGAGTCAGCCTCAAAGGGCTGCTGTGGTTTAGGTGGTGGGTCTGGAGGTGAATCAACAACTCAAATCAGGTTTACAGAACAATACTTACCCCAGATGGTAAGTAGGGTGGTAAGTGCTTTTAACTGAACCAATAACAATTGTTACCACATGCAAATCAATATGTAGAGAGGAGGTAACTAAGACTGGAAATGTCCCAAAGATCAAGCTGAGCTTCCTGGACATGAACATGGGAGGGCTGGGACTCAGGACTGCTGTACTGAAGTGATGAAGGTGAACATTTCATATTTCCTTATACCAAGTGTTTCCAATATATGATGATTTTATTCAAGCGTCAGTGTATAATTTTGTCATTAGCCTGCTCAGTGTGGCTTTTCTGCAGCATTATTTAATTCATTTCAGTCATGTTGGAGCATGGAGAGCTCTGACCTACTGACCCCAATTTTCACTTAAAGAAACAAATATCCTTTTTGCAAACTAAGACAATTTTTCTCTTGTCAACCTTGTTTTAAAGTATTAACCTTATTCCCGATATGGTAAATATCCATGTTTGTCATTGAAATCTGCTAGGCACAGCAGCTTTAATCAAGTTATGAAATTGCTTCTGGTCTTACTTTATCCATTTGGAGAAATGATTAAAATAAACATGCTGAGTGAACGAGCTCACGCTGGGGACACATGATGTGTTTTGGTTTTGTTTGCCATCAACTAACTCATAGAAGGAAACAAAAGGCAAACAGGCTGTTTACATCTTCTCTTGGCGACAAGACTCCAGATTTCTGGAAGACCATGTAACTGTCCTGCCGTGGGGTTATCACAGGCAGAGCAGATGGCTCAGTGGGTAGTGTGTTTGCTGCATAAGCATACAGACCTGAGTTTGGATTCCCAGTACCCACTCAAAACCAAGCACAGTAGCACATGTCTAACTGAGGGGATATAGATAGGTAGACTGCTGAGGCGTACTGGGTAGCCAGTTTAGCCAACCAAGGAGCTTCAGGTTGTTTCAAAACATAAGGCGAAGAAGCAGGGCACTGTTAGCACACACCTTTAATTTCAACACAGGGAGGCAGAGGCAGGTGGATCTCTGTGAGCTTGAGGCCAGCCTGGTCTACAGAGTGAATTCCAGGACAGCCAGGACTACACAGAGAAACCCTGTCTCGAAAAACCAACCAACCAACAAACAGAAACATAATGTGGAGAGCAATAGAGGAAGACAGAAAAATTGACTCCAGCCTCTATACAGGTGCATGTGCACAGTAAAATAAATGCACACAGGGCATGAACTATAAAGTACAGGTATATGCACACAAATAAACAAAGTCATTGTAATGGATTATTTCTGAATTCATGAGAAATGGAAAGTTGGATATCAATATTAAATTGAGCATGACCATATTGTATAATGCACCCTTAAAATAATGTGGACTTTTTAGAAAAAGACAGAGCAGAGTAGAACCATGGTTAGATACCATTTGTAGCCATAATATTTTATTTTTCAAAAACAGCCAAAAGCAAATGTGGAAAACTTTTGTGTTATGCTCAAGTTGAATAGTTGATGATATGACATTGCTTATTTTAGCCCAGCTTTTTTCCTATCGATATTCAGTCACTATATGGCAAATGAGGTGGTGATTTTTATTCCTATTTTATAGGAAGGAAGAAAAGATAGGTGATATTCATTTGCCTCATCAAGGTTACAGAAACTCTAAAGGCTAACAAAACTGAGACTGAACGATAAGAGGCCCAGTCTAAAAGCCCTTGTTTTTCCAAAGTATACACATTGAAACCCACCTCCCATGAGGAGAGCATTAAGAGATGGAGCCTTTGGGTGGTGACTGATCAAGTCAGGGAAGCCCACGTTCGAGAAGAAAATTCTACTCCATAGAAAAGATGTTTGAGGATCTTACCCTCTCTCCAAATATGGGGGCCACAGCAGGAGGAATCGTGTAGAAAGTAGAGAGCAGCCTTCACCAGGCACTTTGACTTGGGCTCTCTACACTGGACAACTAAGCAATGAATTCTGTTCGCAAGCTTGTTAGAGAAATCCAGACTAATGTGACAACTATCCTACCTTAGACTTCATACAGAGAACATCTGCCCATAAATATAGGCAAATTTTCTCAGTTATTTATTTATTCTTCAAAAATTCCATGCAATTTACTAACTTTTCCAAGTTTCATTAAGTTCTTAGAACCAGTTACTATTAAATTTTCATTAAAGAGCTTATGAAAAATCTCCCGAACATTTCAACATCGCAGCATTTTTCCGGGACCTTAACAACTTTAGAGGTCCTTACCATGGCATCACTACTGCCAGCTTTTCCTAAAGTTTCCAGAAACACATTCAGATAAGCAGATGAATTGGCTGGCTTTCAAATTCATTTCATAATATAGTGTTTGCTCCTGATCTCTGCAGTCATTTAATGGACATCTCAATAAACAGTCAGCTTGCTGATATACAAGGCACTATGATAAATTACATATTTTAAGCAACTGTTTTTTAATAGGCTTAGGTGCTAGGTAAAAACACAGGTACTTATGGGAGCTGAGGCAGATGAGCAAGAAGGAGGAGTGCTGAGGTCTCTCCTTAACCTCCTTTCCTTGATCAGACCACACTGTTTAGAGATGAGCTGACCCAATGAACCCATACAAAGGATTTTCTCTCTTCTGAGTATATAGCAGAGCTCTTCCTTGTGAGTTCCCTGTTGGATGGGCAATGAGATGCAGAGTCAGGCTCCATGTTTTATTTTTCCTAGGGTCCCAAAGAAAGATGATGGCACCAAAGACACCTTAGCTGTTGGATTCAGCTAGAGTCATAGCACTCTCTGAGGCACGAAAATAGCAACAGTTTGAAGAGACAGCTGCCATGTCTGAGAGTGGTGAAAGTAGGATGCTAACACGAACCCTGCTTCAAATGCTCAAACTATAACAACAGTGTCCCACAGACTAAGCAATACAACCAAAAGGAGCATATTAAAGAACAGAATAAAGAAGGAAATGTCGCTAAACAAAAGCATTATAAAATTAATGTAAATATTAGTTCTGTGCAAAGACAGACAATGCTAAAAGCAGAGCCAGAGCAATGATGGAAAGGGACTCAGGTTCCCAGGTCAATGTGCTACCTAAGGACGTAACGAGGCTTTTTGAAATGTAAAACTAAAATCAAATTCCCTGCGAAACTTACAATACAGTATTATTTCTGCCCAAAGGAAAGCACCTGTTCTACATAGTAATTCTCTGTGCATTCTCTTGTCCCTGATGGCTTCTCTCCTAAATGCATGCCAGCCCATGGTATCTCAATCCAGCAAGGTCTAGCCATACAGCTTTTGAGTTGCACACCCACAGTGCGGTGCCTACTTCTGCTAAACTTCTAATGAAGCAAGCCCCAAACTAAGCCTTATTATTTTAAGAAAAGTCAACCCAAGTGCAGAGTGGGTATGGCAGAAATGGTTACAAATTCTGTACTCGGAGGGATCTAAAATGTTAAAGGCTTGTTCTAGAAGAATGAGGGTAACAATACCTTCCCACTAGGAGAACCATGAAAGCTTGTGCAGTCATTTTTTTCTGTAGGAAGAAAGCAGACACGGTGAGAAATGAACAAAAGGCATTTCCCTCAACAGAAGTTTCCCTGCCAGGAAAACATTTGCCAGAAAAGTTAGTTTGTGATATTTCACAAATAAACTATGAGTTTCATGGACAAGGTCTCTAACTGGAGCAACGCAAGTACTTTGAAACTTCCTATGGAGTTACCAGAGAGATGAGCTGGAAGATGCTAGATGGTTGTGGTCTTTCCCTCTACCAGGTCAAGAAAGAAAGTTGAGGCAATGGTAATATATAAATGGCATTGGAAAAGAGAGATGAAGAATTGATTCCCGGAGCTGCTGAGAAAGAGAGAGAGGGACAGGGAGAAGGGGATGGATGGACAGAGTGGAAGACATTCCTGGTAATTTCTACGGCAAGTGTCTAGGGTCTCATAACCCTGAGTAATTTAACCTGCCCCTAACGAGGCACCATCACTGGGTGCATCTTCCATTCTCAGTCTCCACAGTCAGTTACTGTGTAAGGATGCTTATTCCCAGTGCTCAGGCAAGCAGTATCTCAACCTTATTAGCAGGGGCACAAACATGGTCACCTCACCTATAATCCAGACTGAGTGCTGGGATTAAAGGTGGGTACTACATCCCTGCCCCTCCTGAAATGGAGATTTTAAAATGCAAATATTTTATGGTTGCTATAAGGATATGTGTGTGTGTGTGTGTGTGTGTTTGTGTGTGTGAGATATGGCTTGGAGGGTAAAGGTACTTATGACCAAGCTTGTCAATCTGATTTTGATTCTGTGAACCCACAAGGAAGATAAAAGAACTGAGTCCAATAAGTTATTTTCTGACCTCCATATAAACAAGGGCAAAAAACCAATACATTTTAAGATAATTGATACCTCTAAGTATATAGTAACATATCCTATATTCTTATCCTTTATCCCCATATCTCATAAACATGAAAGAACTGTTGATATGTTTAATAAATGTCACACAAAAAGACAGGTCTTTCTAATGAAGCAGCAGACTTCACTGAGTCATAGGACAGGCAGACAGAAATAGGACAGATGTAAAAAGACAGTATATGTTGATTGCATATGTAAGATAAAATCTAGACACAAGTGCAGGGCTAGCCAGCGTTAGAGCATGAAGTGGCTAAGCGGGTAGTGTCTACTTGCAATCCTAATATTTAAGCATAGAGACAGAAAGAAGGAGAGTGAAAGGTCTAAACAAATAACAACATTATGAAAAAAACCAAAAAAGAAAACAACCAAACCAAAAAAAAAAAAAAAAAACAAAACAAACAAACAAACAAAAAAAAAAAACCAAACCAACCAACCAAACAAACAAAAACCCCAAAGCTACAAAAATATCCTGTGAACTTTGGAGCCAAGAAAACTTAGGTTTAAATTAACTATACTTCCTGTTGTGAGCTCAGACAAATGAGACCTGTCTCAGAATTTTAGATTCCTCCTTTATGAATTCGTGATGTTGCTATTCCAGGGGCTGAGTGCAAAGTGTTAACCACCTACAAAAGCTAGTAGTCTCTTTCCCCTCACACCACATCAAACCCCAGGGTGCTTCTTTAGTGAAGAGAGTTTCTAGATAATTAAAAACACATATGCAAACAATAATGACATAAAACATAAAATCATGGCATGAATGTAAATTAAAAGTATGTTGGATGAGGTGTCTGGCGATGGTTTTATTCTTAGAAGCATCACTCAGTGAAATTTCTTGGAAAAGCCATTTTATCTTTGATTCCATAGTTTTATTATTTCTACAACTTAAATAGGAATCCTCTCTGCTCTGAAGCTGACTGCTAAGGATTAAGTATGGTAAGTTATATAGGAAGATAATTTGCACATTAGTCCATAAAAAGACGGTCTAGGGCTGGTATGTTGCTCAGTGGTAGACAGAGTGCTTGGCATGCATGAGAGGCCCTAGATTCAATCCACAGCACCAAAACCAAAACACAACTACAACAAAACAAACAAAAACCCAAACAAAGGACTATTGCTGGTCTACTTGCCATTACTTAAAAGCCACATAAATCATAACTGGGACACATACTGAGAACACAATCTAAAAACTGATGACCAATTTTGCTTTATCTTTTATGATCTTAGGACAGTCAAATATTGTTACAGACTTTGAAATACTTTATAAAGTAAATTGAATTTCCAAATTTAAAAGAGCATTTTTGACAAAGCATGGAAAATGCATTTTGAAACTGTTTAATTTCTGAGTTTAGAAGCATGACTAACAGTGAAAGGTGGCACACAGACGCAGAGAAACATGGTTAGCCAGATTTTTGTGTTGCCTTCTGAACATTTAAATGTTTTTTGTTTTGTTTTCAGACAGAAAGAGAGGTGACTAAAAGGCACCTTGTCAGCGCCCCCCCCTCCCCCCCCAGCCACATCAAGTGCAGCTCTGGGCACCTTTTCTCTGGTCTGGAATTTCAGGAGCAGGGAGCACAAAGGAGCTGATGAGCAATGAACGCTTCGGCCTTCCTCAATTAATCTTGTCTCTCTACCTTTGCTTTTGCTTTCCCACTACATGAAGGTAATAATGACACCCTCATCCATTATCCTTTTATCCCTGTTATTCTCGTGAAATTGCTTAATAATATGTTACAGATTCGTCTCCACTCACATAATTCTTCCTGTCATTTGCAGTATATCATCCTGCAAACACACAGCCCACTCTCACTGGCCGCTCTTTGAAGATTATTGTCAGTGACATCTTCAGGATGCGTTTGGAATCTGGAGCATCATTTGTGTTGCAATGGGGAATTACGCTGACTTATCTGTCATTGCCAAAAGCACAACAAGCGAGTCAGTGTTAATGCAAAGGTAACACTGGTTTTTATCATGCCTCCAGAACAAGAGCTCTTGTAAATTTATGCTAATGTGGCCCTTTTAGAGTTTAATAACCTCTCACCCTACAGGAAAATAACCCACACATACACAAACATACACAAACACACTCCCCTACACACTGGTCAACTGGTAATAATTTATTTAGGATCTCTTTGGGCACTAATGTGAATTATTGCTGACTTACATAGCTGTCCTTCAGAAAACATGCCTGTAGAAATGACAAGCTTCCATTTCAATCACCAAAATGTAAATTATTTTGCTGAAAAAGTAATTGAACTTTAAGAATTAGGCAAGCTCCTCTCTGACCACTGTGTAGGGGCTTTGCTCTCCAGAGTTCAAGACCAATACAAATGAGCAGTTTTCCCTGATTGAGGGTGGCATTCCAGAGGGACCCAGGCAATCTAGTGTGCATGCCAACTCTGACAACACATGACAAGCTGGTCGGCGTGCAGTAATTTGACTAATTATACCGGATTAGAGCATATTAATGCAAGCTGTTTTCTCCAGAGTTAATGACCTGCTGACTAGGTTCTGTTAGGCCCCAGTAGGTCCACAGGCAGCTAAAAAACAAAACCTTGTTTTGTAAGCCCTAGTCATTTCACATCAGCAAACAAGCATATCAAACTACTGACCAGCAAAATGCAAGCGACATTTTGTCTACTATAAAATCATGCAGCCTTCCCTCACTTTCTACACCCCTAAGGGTGCTTTTATACAAAGCTCATGTCAGTTTCTTTCTCTTTTAAAGGAGAAATACGCTGAGCCTAGGGAAATACTTCCTGAGTTCTGTGGTTAGGGGTGTGGACTGCTGTTTCAGGAAGAGAGTAAGACCAAATAGTTGAAAACAAATATCACCTTCATTACACAAACCTTCCTCAGAACAAGAATCTGTTACAAAGGTATGTTAAAATGATTTGGGTATAATAGTAAAATTAACCCAAATGCCAAAACTTATTTGAAAGGTATTTCTAAGGCCCATAGGAATTTAATATATTTTTAAAAAGAACTGGATGACTTAAATTACATAAACAGAGAACAATGGAAGAGTTGATACTTTAAAGTTACTGTTCACTTTTTTTTAAAAAAGCTCCTATTTAACTAAAAATGAACTGAAAACTTTAATGTGTCCCTGAATGTGTTAGGATTTATATAGTTTATATCTACTTTTGATTATGTAGGAATATATAAAATGCAAATTAGATCACAAATACTAACAGAAAGTTTAAAATAGATCAAGGTATAAGGATGATAAAAATCAAACAAAAAGACGCTGCAGAGTTACTGAAACCTCCTGGGTCTGGGGCATAAGTGTGTAAAATCCCAATGGGCAGGTAGGGAAACGAACTAACAACTTCAGCACAAAGTTAAAGATAAAAACAAGGCAGTTCAGGAATAATTATTCCCAAGACTAAAGCTAGAAATAAACATAGGCCAGGGATTTTTGAAAGAGGGCACTGTTATAGAGTAAGGAATGATGTCTTCCACCCTGACACAAAGTTTCAGGGCTTATTTTCAGAAAGCACAATTTAGAAAAATCACTCATAAAAAGACATAGAAGCAGGAAGCTATGCCTGTCTTCTCACAGACTCTAGGCTTTAGAACCTACTGTAGGCAAGGCCTGTGTAGGCCGAACCAGTGATGGTGGTCAGGAGATCTGCTCCAGCTTTCCCAAGTGAGCTCTGTAGGGAACTGGGAACCTGTGTGACTGGCAGCAGGAAGAAAGCTAAAATGTCAGCACGTAAGTGAGAGCCCTGGAGAACCAAGACAGGGCTCTGCAAGCCAAAAATTCAGTAAGACCAAAGCTAGGAACAAACAGAAGACAATTACTTGTTGGAAGAGATTGTAAAGCACCCCCAAAGTAAGCAAGTGGTTTATGAACCAACTGTGGAGCAGCTGATCCCAGGTAGAGCTGTAAATCTCCTAACAAACCCCCTCCACACACACCCTTATATAAAGCCCTTCCCTCCCCTTTCCAGGACTCCTCTTTCTTCCCCTTCCCTTTCGCTTACTTCAGCAGTCCACCTGCTGGGATTATAGGGTTGTGCTACCATGTCAGTGTGGTCTACTCCATCTAACCAAAAACATGAGCCAGCTCGGAGGCCACAGTGACTACTGATCAAGAAGAATACAGAATATTTAGCAATGAATGTTCTCCTTAACCTTTAGGCATTCCTCTGTAAATATCATTCAACTCAGTCCAGATTTTAATTGCTATTGGGCAACTGTGTGTTCAAATTTTCACTTGTCATGATGTAGTGGAGTAAAACTAGTATGTGCTGGAAAAGTAAAAGCAAAATCATACGTTTTCATTCACAGCTCAAAACTAGTTTGAGGCTGCCAAGCTTTGTGCAGTAAATTGAGAGAGATTTTTTAAAAATGTCTGCCTTCATGGAGGACCATTTAATTTCTTTTTTGGATAAAAATGGGCCAAGATTTCTTTGAGAGAATAAGTGAATCCTCTCTAATGCAGACTTACAGAAAAGTCTAACTTCATATTTCTGTTCCACTAATAACATTTACAAAGTTTTATACAAAGAAACAAAAAAATTATCAGGTGTCTACATAGTAAAAACGAAAACAAAGGAAAAAATATTAGTGTTGGGGGTACAACTTACAGGTAGAATGTGTGGTTAGCATAGGAGAGGTCCTAAGTTTAACCTCCACCATTAAGTCCAACCACCGCAACAAGACTTTGATAAGGGTGTTGATGTAGGACACATTTCAAGTTGAACTCCTCTAGTTGTTTGCAATTAGTGTTTTCAGTTAGCTAAATAGTCTGACTGTTACACTTAATAAGTAAAATGGAGTATAGGGCTGGAGAGATGGCTCAGAGATGAAGAGTACTGGCTGTTCTTCCAGAGGTCCTGAGTTCAATTCCCAGCAACCACATGGAGGCTCACAACCATCTATTTAATGAGATCTGGTACCCTCTTCTGGCATGTATATACATAATAAGTAAATAAATTTTAAAAAATAAAATGGAACATATAATCTTTTTCTTGGAAAAGTGAGGTGTGGGATAAAATAAATAGGATCATATTCCAGCAGGTATCAAATTAAAAGAATGATCTAACATCGGGTAAGAACATGCTGCAATAAGCAGTGTGATACATCAGAGGTTATCTTGTCTTTACCAGTAAGAGTGGTTACCACTGGTAAGTGCCTATAGTGAGATCTAATTGTATTAGAATACTATAGAGTGGATATCTATACTGCCACCATGCCTGGTGAAAATTTTAAGTGCTAGATATATGGGTAAACAAATCCAATATTAATTATACTTGTTTCCTTGGTCTACACTCAATATTTCACACTCAAGTTATCACAAGTTTTCATAGTCCTCCATTACACCATAGGTTTCAGTCAACTGAGTATTAAACGTCAAGACATCATGAAAGAAAGATATCTCATATTGTTAATACTTAGTAAATACAATAAAGATGTTACGTAAAGGTCTCTATGTGACCAAAATTTCTTCCAGTTCCACACTTTATGTCTAGAATAACACAGCTATTCTACAGAATAAGAATGAGAGACCTGCAGTACATGGGCAGTCCTGTCTCAAGTACAGGGTGATGAAGACGTGTGTGTATGTGTGTGTGTGTGAGAGAGAGAGAGAGAGAGAGAGAGAGAGAGAGAGAGAGAAAGAGAGAGAGAGAGAGAGAGAGAGAGAGAGAGAGAGAGAGAGAGAGAGAGAGAGAGAGAGAGGGATACTATAGGATAACTCTTTCAGGAGTTAGTTCTGGAGATCAAAACTAGATCCTCATACTTGGAGAAAAGTGTCCAAAGTAAACAAGGGAAAGAAGTATTGGCAGAGAA
Source organism: Arvicola amphibius (assembly GCF_903992535.2). NCBI lineage: Eukaryota > Metazoa > Chordata > Mammalia > Rodentia > Cricetidae > Arvicola > Arvicola amphibius. The sequence goes on along the minus strand of NC_052057.2, from coordinate 22,702,119 downwards.
TATTTAAAGATGACATGAATGTTGTGGAAAATTACTTTAACTATGTAAAGTGTGCTATATTTCTTTATGCTGCATTTATTTAATTCTGTAAGGAAAGTGTTGTTGTTTTACTTTGCCTGTCTAAGCCACCTGATTGCTCTAATAAAAATCTGAACAGCCAATAGCTAGGCAGTAGAGGGATAGGTGGGGCTGGTGGGCACAGAGAAGAAGTACGAGTAGGAATCTAGGGTCAGAAGAGAGAAAAGAAAGAATGAGAGAAACAGAGGGAACTACCTGGGGCCAGCTAGTCAGGAAGCCATCTGGCAGCAGGAAAAGTAGGACATACAGAATGACAGCAAAAAGTAGATGACGAGAAACAGGTTAAATTATAAGAGCTACTGGGGCAAGCATAAGATAAGGCCAGGCATTTATAATTAATAATAAGTCTCTGTGTCACGATTTGGTAGCTGGTTGGTGGCCCCAAAGAAAGCCTGCTAGAGATGAGCAATGAGGAAACTTAGAAGACTGTCCATGAAGGTTAAGGAGAGCTTCAGAAGGACAAACTGACCAACAGGTGCCCAATCTGGAGCCACCTGAGTAAGAACTGAAGGGAAGCTCTGAACTGGACAAGCAGGTACTTGTAACAGAAAGCACTACTTCAACAGATTGTTGAGTTCCCAACTGCACCAAGTAGAAGTCATTTAAATTCATTAAATTCTGTCTCAAAGAGTTCAAACTACCTTTGACCTTTATCGCCAGCCTTCCGAGTATGAATGGCTCCTAGACCTACAGAGAGAGCGTCAGTGGAGGTTTTGCCTTAGATCCAAATACTTGTTAATTATTTCTGTCACACTTTTGAAAGCACTTAGGTAGTTTTTATTGGAGGCGATGCCAGGACTTCTGTATGGGGGAGAATAAGACCATGAGGGGTGAAGGGCTTGTCTGGAGCATATTATAGATCAGTAAAAGGACTGGAGAGCTTGTAACACCATTCTCTTCATCTACATTTTACCTTTCTGTCACTCACATATTAAAAAGTGAGAGGAGGTCTACATGCACTCAGGTCACACCCTCCTCACCCTCTGTTACATTTAATATGAGTATGCATTTGGAGCACACCCCAGCCCATGAAAAACAGTGATTCAATAGTGTGCATATTGCCACCTGCTGTTTCATCTCTGTTGTGCCTATGTACACAAACACACACAGAGGAAGGTACGAGAGAACTGACATTCTTGTATCATTGACTAGTAAAGCAAAAGCCACTGCTTGGGCCTTAGAAATAGAATCAGCATGCACAAACAGCTCTGGCGAGAGACATGGTCACAGACATGAACTCAGATGGCCTTTGGGCCAAACAGACGGCATCTGGGCTTTCACTTGGCTTTCTTCACAGGGACCATTCAAGCACCTATCAATAACTTACAATGGTCCATCCCTCATATACACTGTGAGTTCTCTGCTATCCTCTCCTTTCTTACCTAGAGCTACCTGTGGTTAGAGGATTGCCCTCCTGGCTTATTATGTCCTTCCCAGGATTTGTGAAAAAAAAAAAAAAAGCAACACATTTGTGTTCACCATTCAAGGAAACAGGGACTACCTCTTATCAGGTGATCCTCTAGGATGCCAGGGCCATAGGGGTGACTCCTAGTGCCAGAACGATGATCAGGCAGGAGTTCACTAGACACAGGTCAAACAAAAAACACATGGGCATCTGCCAACATAGTTAAACCTTTAGGCATTAGGCTACCCACCCAGTAAAAGAATAATCCTCCTTTAAAGGCATGCCGGCTCCTCATTCACTAATTTCTCATTTAAACAGCGTTGCTAGGTATTCTGGTATTGGATCCTCATTGTAGAGAAAAGCTTCTGTTCACACAGGTCCACAACTTCAGTTTCTGATGTGTCACATTTGTGCCTTCACCTGACATCTACATTCCCCCAAATCCAGACTCCTGTGAGTGGAGTCTGTCAGGATCACCACTGATGTATAAAGTAATCAGACCTCCATGATCAACTCCAACCTCAGTTCCACTTCTCCATCTCAGGAAATACCATCAACAACTCAGCTAGAAAATCAAAAGTCACCATCTTCCTCCCTTTCCACAGCCACTCATTTTCCAAGTCCTATTCACAGCCAATTATGGCAGTATGTGCTGTGGTCCCAGCTCCTTAGGAGGCAGAAGTAAGAGAATGGCTTCATCCTAAGAGCTTGAGGCCAGCCTGGGCCACATACTGAGATGCTGTCTCAGAAGCTGTGGTGATTGGCAACTTCTATTTGTCTCTCAAATTTTACCATTCATCCTGTTTCATAAGCCACTGCAAACTCAAAATTCTTGTCTTGAAATGTTTTCATCACACTAGAGTCAAGGGTAATTATTACTTTTTAATACAATGCATGTGTATGTTGTGTGTGAAGTATATACATATGGTGTTTGTGTGTACTCACCAGTTAAACACATGTCGAGGTCAGGGGTCAGTGTTAGTGCCTTCCACTATTGCCCTTCATCTTATTTTCGGAGACAGTCTCTCCCAGAACTTGGAGTTCATTATTTTGACTAGAAGGACTGGCTGGTGGGCACGAGATCTACTTATCTCAACCCCAGAGATAACAAATGGTGTTATAGATGCATGTGTATGTTTTTATGTCAGTGCTGGTGATCTGAACTGAAGTCTTTACACTTTTATAGTAAGCACCTCAACCACTGAGCCAGGTCACCAGCCCAGGAGTAAATATCAGCTTCCCTGTCTGATGGTAATGGATGATAATCTCCTTCAAAACTAAGTATCGCCTTCTCCGTTCTTATTCCTGACCCACATGCCACCTTAACACACTAAAAACGTTTTAAATTCCAGAGTGTTTCATATCTCTGGTCTCCTGGTCCTTTCATGCAGTAGTCATAGAACAGACTTTGAAGTTAGGCAAATCTGAATTCTACAGCCAATTCTAACTTACAGTCCTGTGACTTGATTAAAATTGAGGTCATGTGCTGTTTTACAGGGTACATATTCTGAGAACTACATGTAGGCAATTTCATTGTTGTATGAGTACTATGTGGTATACGTATATAAACTAAGATAGCTATGACATATCTTGGTAATATAATTTTTTGGGGGTGTTTCAAGACAGGGTTTCTCTGTGTAACTCTGGGTGTCCTATAAGTCACTCTGAAGACCAGACTGGCCTTGAACTCAGAGATATGGCTGCCTCTGCCTACCGAGTGCTGGGAATAAAGGTGTGCACCACCAGTTCCCAGACGAGCAAAGCTTTTGACTCATTCTCCACAGACAGAAGAATTGTTACATATACACACATACATGATTGCATGTAAATACACACACATACACATACATGCACATACACACACATTCATAAGCTTAAGTGACCTCTGAGAACCTTACTCTCAACTGGTCATAATGTAAAGAAAAGGTGACTTTTGTCACCTGCATGTTTTTAAACACCCAGCATGAGAGTCTAATCAATAAAGCCCAACATCAGAATATAGTTTCATCCTTTCCTGTGGCCCAGTGGGTGGGTTATTAAGTAATCAGTGTTCTGCCATCTACACAAACACATCTAACTTCTTAGATCCCACAGAAGAATGAAGCGAAGCTATGAGAATTCACTTTCTCCAACTCTATTTTTAAGAACAAGCCTTCTGCATAGTCTCTGGGTTTAGCAAGGTGTGAAATGCCCTTGGACTGGGGCAGATGGAGCTTCTATGAAGTATTTATAGGTTTCTGATCCTAAGTTTTCCACCATAGTAGACAGCAGTCTAGGGGAACTGGTTCCAACACACTGTTGATTCAAGACTAGTGATTCAAGACTAGAAGATTCCTATCTACTGCCAACATGGTACACAGATCAATTATGGAATAAACTGTTTGGAAGGGAGAATAAAACCCAAGGAAATTGTAAGCAAAAGGGGAAATGTTTTGGAATTCATGATCTTTTGACCTTCTATGAAGACCACCTGCAGCTTCCACGAATTTCCCTTTAGAACTCTGTATGTCACTGGTGACTCTTTGTAGATGTCTTCCTTTACCTTCCTCAGTTAATGCGCTATCAGGGCTGTAAGTGTCAAAAGCCTATGCAGTGACTTAGAAAGAGATAAGGCATTTTTAGTAGTGAGATGCCTTCAGCAAGTGGGCTCAAAGCAGGCTCTTCCGGAAGGCATCCCTAAGCTAGCCGCTATGTCACCCTCCACGCATCTGTGTTCTCTCTCCCCGTTGCACATGGACACCCAAGTGCTGTGCTTCCTTGATTTCTGCCTGTCTCTGACCTCCACTAAAGTTACAGAGGGCAAGGTTCAACTCTCAGAGTTCTCTTCATTATTTGCTTAGTCCCTGGCTTCATAACAGATATGCTCAACGTACTGGTTAAAAAGACTCCCTTTTTCTGCCCACAGAAGGTTGTTTATTTGTGTGTATACACATGCACACACATCCACAGAGCTATCTATCCTCATGGAGAACACAAATACTGAGAGTCAGTGATGAAATGTAAAATTCAAAGAATAGGGTTTTATTCCCACCCCAAAAGCAAGGCTGATGGATAACACAACAAGAAAATAGAATTTGGTATGGAATGTACAGGGAATTAAATTATTTGTAGACAATAAGGTTTAAGTTTGCCAGATATTAATGCATCAGAAGGCAGATGTTATGTAAAGCAACAAAACCCAGGAGCAAGGTTGTAGGCAGCATAGCTTGGAGGAAGTCTCTCAGTGACTAGAACCATCCTTATGAAAGAGGTCCCATGTACTCTGTACCCTCCACCAATAGAATCCATCCTTATGCTTATTACAAATCGTTCCTCTCGAGGCACTAGCCCTGAGCTCTGTTTATCATTCAATAGAACTCATTCCTTTTTTTTCTCTTTGAGACAGGGTTTCTTAGTAGCTATGGAACCAGTTCTGGACTAGCTCTCTAGACCAGGCTGGCCTTGAACTCACAGAGGTTTGCGTGCCTCTGCCTCCCAAGTGCTGGAATTAAAGGCATGCACCACCACTGCCCTGCAGGAACTCACTCTTATTATAAAGATCAGAAGTTCTTTGCTACTTTACTAGGGAGTGTCTATATAGCTAAGCCCAAGCTTTGTTGTGCTAATTGTTACATATTACCTTTCACCAAACTTTTATACTGTGCTTAAATATATAAGAAGAATAAAGCACGAGATCAGACCCTGGAAATTTTGACCCAGTGATTACCAAGATGGTACTGACTGGAGTTTCATTCTTCATCTCTGAAGGATTATCTTGAGAGGTTTGTGGGGTCACAAGGTGAGATGCCAGTACTGAAAGCTCTTGGGTGTGAAGCTGCTTAGACGTAAACCAAGATGTAATGGCATCACATCATTACACCCGATTGCCATGTGCCAGGCAGACTTCATCATGCCTCTTAATTCCTGGCAAATCCAAGACTCAAGTGATAGCTTTGAAAAACATCAACACTAAGAATAAATTAAAATATACTACCAAAATAATATTTTTGAGGATTAACCATCACATCACAGAGACAATGCATCTTTTTAGATGGGGAAACAACAAAATGGTTCACATTTGAGGCTACACTACACAGCAGCTTGCATTTCCACACTCTGCTCTACTGAAAAGGGGTAAGCAGTTAAAATGTGCTTCTGAGAGCTTTAAATCACATTGTACAGAAGTCACATCAAATTAATACTGAGGACCATTTAGGGCTTTTATTCTGAAAAGCTTCTGAAAGGGGATTAGACTATGAAAACTCTCATGATACTAAAGCACCTGTTAATGGGTTGAGGAGGTAAGAAAGGAACAATGGAAGTGTTATTTTTAGATAAGTCTTTACTTTGTATTCTGGCACAAAGCATTGCTCATGGGCATGCCAGCAGTCCCCAGCAATATCCCACGCATGCAGGCACTGGTGAGCAGAATCCCGTTGTCTTTTCTTTTGGAAACAGGTCATTTTCTCTGCATAGTGACATAATGTGGCTGATGCACATTAACAACTATAACTATAAACATAATTTGCTATCCTTAGTAACACAAATTTTGAAAATACCTCCATGAACTCTGCTTTCAAATGGCAGAGAAGTGATTTTCACAAGACCTCTATGCCATTAATTCTAAAATCTTACATTTTCATGTCCTATGATAATGTTTTACAGAACCAAAAATTATGTTTCAAAAAAAAAAAAAGGCAGGAAAGAGCAGGAAGAGAGAAGGAGCCTAGACAGTTGTCAGCTCATCAAAAATAATGAGTGCTCAAGAGGTTTCAACTTCCTGCCTTCCCAGCAGCCTGCCCAATCACAACAGACTGCCAGGAGAGGAAGAGAGCAGGCAGAAAACACACTCTTCATCAGTCCGGCTAGGCCTGTACCTCCCAACAACTGCACACCAGCATTTGACAAGGCAACACTGTTGCTAGCCTGCTGAGTTCCATCAGCCAAGGGGCAAAGCACATGGTGGATGACAGCCTGGGTCTGTCCCATACTCCAGCCTTTCCCCTGGTCCCTGACACACAGTCACATGCTCGCCTAACAGTCTTATGACTAATGATGCAAACACGGAGTGTAAAGTCTCCTTAATTTGACCCTTGTTAAACTCCTAATTGGATTGGAGCAGGCTCAAGTGGAAAGCAACCCTGGGTTATTCAAGAGTGTTCTTAAGAATGAAGCCCAAATTACAAAAGGCGGCCAGGCTGCAGGACCGCGCCAAGAACGGGAAATGAATTGCAGCTGTCACTTAAGTTAAACATCTAATCAATTGCCTTTTTAAACAGGTAACTTTTACAACAGTTTCTTCATTGTAATGCTCTTCAGAGTGCGCTTGACCCAAATTTAATCAGCTGTTATTAAAGCAGAGGGGCGGCCACAGAGCACGTACTGCAGGGCGAGACACTGCATTCAGAGCCCTAATGATTCTAAAATGACTACAACCATCGCTTCATTCACGAGGACAAAGCTCAGCCTCTCTGCTCTACAACATCTTAACACAAGCTGTCTCAGCAGACAGCGTCCATTTGTCCTTCATGAACTGTGGAGGTCAGCCACGCTGCAGATGATAGCATTGCAACAGTTTCATTGTGTTTCTTCCCTACGATGTCTGAAGGGAGAAACTGTCTGAAGGGAGAAACGGAGTTCTTGTATATAAAATCCAGCTTTTCTGCAAAGAAATATACAGCTTAAGTGCAGAGAAAGGGGCTGCATGATATGCAGACAGGTGTAAAACATGAAGTAATTATAGAAGCTCAAATTAGTTCTTAGGCCCGAGGCAAGAAAGAGAACAGCGTCTTGACAAAAGGGAATAGCAAATAAGGGTACCAAACAAAAAATGGCTTGAATGTGTAAATTAGCAAGAAAAATGAGACCGAAAAGCAGCTTTACTCTACTATTATTCCCCACATGAGAACAGAGCAGCTGAACATGATCAAGAGAGCTTTGGAGAAGAGAGGCAGGTGTCAACAAGGCCCTCCAGAGTGTCAGCTCTGCCCTCCCTTCCAGCTACTCATTATGCGCAAGCTCTTGAGAGTGCCTCCTAGACCTGACCTATCATATTACTTCTTCTGTAAACACATAATCCCTGCTTGTTAGGTGGTGTCAACACCAGCATTCATCCACTACGGGAGTGAACAGACACTTCAGAAGTGCTGCCAAAACCAAAGAACCGACACCGCAATACAACAACCTGAATTTCAACCAGGTAAACAGATCTGATGCTTTTCTGTAAAATGCAATGTCAAGAGCTTCTTCTCTCATTAGCAAAAAGAAGTCCAAACTGCTTGCTATGGCAAGGCTACTTTCTTCTACAAGTAATTATTAACTGAGGCTACACACCCAAGGGCTCGAATAACACCTATTTATCAATTGCCTGCTATACACATTTCACTAAATAACTCTTTCTCTAAATCACACAAACACACAAATCACAGTAAACAGGTCATGAACAACTCATTAATAGCATAAAACCCAGCTGGGCAGTGGTGGCACACTCCTTTAATTCCAGCACTCAGGAGGCAGAGGCAGGCAAATATCTGAGTTCCAGGCCAACCAGATCTAGAGAGTAAGTTCCAGGACAACCAGGGCTACACAGAGAAACCCTGTCTCAAAAAACAAAAAACCATAAAACCTGGTGTATGTCAACTTGGACGAGGTATGGCCAATTGTAACATTAAGGGTTAAAAGTTAATGGAGAGTTTAATACCCTACATCTCCATTGGCAAAGACAGACATTCCTTAAACTATAAAGAGAAATGAAGATTTAATATTTAGGGTTGAAAAATATAATCTCCCATTTTTAATACAAAATTCACTGAAATTCAGAAATAAACAAAAAATGGTTCTGGGTACATTTGTCAAACAGGCCAGGGGCAAGAACACCTGAGAGGGAGCTTGGGCACCTACCTGATCTGTATCTTTCTTCAGATTTCCCTGGAGAACATTTTATCAAATACCAAGTGTGATCCATGCTTCCTGGACATGGACTCGATGCCACATGAAGTTTAGAATGAAGCATCACCTTGCCCGCCTCCCCACCCCACCCCAGGTGTGAGTAGTCCTGCTGTCTCTGACTCCCGGCTCTGAGTGTTAGGAGTCAGCTGCTTGTGGAGGAAGGAGCTGACCACAAGGACCTGTCTGCATCTCTGACTGCACAAGTAAACAAGGACAGTGATGGGAGTTTCCACCGGGAGGAGGAGTTTCTTCAAGAGGCAGAGGGGTAAAAGTTAAGCACTCAACTCAGGGCCTGACACTGAAGAACTGCCTCCATTGTACGCAAACACAGAAAACTGCATGGAAAGACACAGACCTATGCTAGATGTGCTATGCTAGCTACTTTTCATGTAAATTTGACATAAACGAGGGTCATGTGGGCAGAAGGAATCTCAGCTGAGAAAACGATTCATAGAACTGGCCTTTACACAAGTCTGTAGGGCATTTTCTTGATTGGTGATAGATGTGGGTGGTTCCAGCTCTCTAGGGGCGATGCCATCCCTGGATAGTCTAAGAAAGGAGGCTGAGCAAACACGAGCTAGTAGGCCAGTAAGCAACATTCCTCTATGGCCATGGCTTCAGTTTCTGCCCTGACTTCTTTCAATGGCGGACTGTGATAAGGAACTGTAAGGTGAAATAAACCCTTTCCTCCCACAAGTTGCTTTTGGATATGGTCTTTTACCACAACAATAGAAACTCTAACAAATGTTCTAAATGTCTATTTCTTAGCATTAAGGCAACATTTTTATTATGAAAAAACGGAATTTCCAAAAAAATTTTAAAAAAAGCTATTTTGTTTCATTTGTTTGCATATCCCCAGCTGTGCTGCTGGTTTATTTCAGCTCTTGTAGCTTGGAAGTTCATTTCAAATACTCTTCTCCTAATGATCTAATTAGTGTCTTCACATACTAAGAAAGGTAGCATTAAGGTTCTTTAATTTATGTATGAGAGATTAATTTGCATATCAGAAAGATCTATATAATCCTAGGCACAGCATATTTCTGTCGTTTTTCTGTTTCTGGGACTGTTCACCCACATCATTTTAAAACACCACTCACCACTCTGAGGTACATACAGAAATGAGGAAGGCGGGGAAGAAGGCTCGGTGGATAACATACTTGCCACGCAAGCTTGAGCACCTGCGTTTGGATCTCCAGGACCCACATAAAGCCACAGAGCATGGACCTATCATCTCAGAGCTTCTACAACAAGAGGGGAAGGGAAAGCAGAGACAGAAATCCGAGGCTTGCAAGTCAGCAAGCCTGGGGAGTGAAGCAGTGAACAAAGACACCTTGTCTCAAATAAGGCAGAAAGTAAGAGCAGAAACCTGAGGTTGTCATCTGAATTTTCATACACACACACGGATAAGGGGTGCTATACCATCTCTTTTATTTGTGTATGAATGTTTTATATTCATGTGTATATGTGTACCATGAATATGCCTAGTGACTTCAAAGATCAGAAAAGGTATCCAATTCCCTAGGACTCCAGTTTAAACTACCATGTGGGTGCTGGGAACAGAATTCAGGTACTCTGCAAATGCAACCAGTGTTTGTATCTGCCAACCGTCCTCTCCAGCCCATATCATCTCTTTTAATGATGGGCAAATAAAACTCTAAGATCTTAGCGGTACTAAAAGAGACTTCAAATTATTTGTAGTCTTACCTAATATTATAACCTAAATACTTCCTTGGATTTTTCTACCAAATATCTGAAGAAGGCCATATTTGGAATAACATGCACCTGATTTAGAAGCTTGCTCAGTTGGGATGGTCTGACATGAAATCTAAGTCCTGCAGGCCACGTGCTTTCAGGCTTCTAGGTACTAAGGCTTCTCTATTTTCGGGGAAGAAGGTGTTCTGCTGGAATTACACATTTTATATATTTGTAGTTTTCTGGTAATGAAAACATCTTTAAAACAACTCTGTACATTGCCATATGACTTTCCTGCATAACCTTTAATTATAAATTTAGAGACATAATACATAAAGGAAGAATGCTGACTCTGTCTCACAGGAGACAGCTGTTAGGATACCCTCTGTTCACACTGTTGGTCAGATGTACAGTCTGTGGGAAACTAATATACACACCCAACCTAATCCCACTACAGCCTCAGTTGGCCAAACTAACCTCAGCCCTTTTAGGACCACTGAAAGGATTTCTACAGTGTTTAAGAATCATGCCTGTTTTCTAAATTCACCTAACTCGCTAATTTTGTTTGTGTACTCTGTAGATTTAAAAAAAAAAACATAAAATTTAATTCTAAGTTGTGGCACATGCCTTTAATCCCAGCACTGGGGAGGCAAAGGCAGGTGAATCTTTGAGTTTGAGGCCAGCCTGGTCTACAGAGCGAGTTCCAGACAGCCAGGGAGACCTTGTCTTAAAAACAAACAAACAAACAAACAAACCCAAAGAAACAATAACAAAACCTTAATTCTATTATACCACAGAAAATTCTTTATAATGTTTTATTACTCCTTAAATTTACTGAAAGTTGTCTGGAGGTGGTGGCTCATGCCTTTAATCCCAGAATATGGGAGACAGAGGTAGGCAGATCTCTGTGGGTTTGAGACCAGTCTGGTCTACAGAGTGAGTTCCAGGACAGGCTCCAAAGCTACATAGCAAAACCTTGTCTCAAAAAAAAAAAAAATAATAATAATACTGAATGTTGTTTACAGCCTGATGGATGGTCAGTTTGGACAACGTTCCACAAACATTACAGAAAGAACTCTACTATTGCTCAGTGTTCTCTGGATGTGTGTTAGGCCTGGTTAGTTTCAGGCATATACCACCTTTTGGCATTGCACATGTCAATGAAGCTGTGATCTACACTCAAAAGTTCATGCTCCAATACAAATGTGATTAAGCTACACACACACACACACAAACACACACACACACACACACACACACTGTGTGTGAGTAATCAAGTCACACACACTGATGGTTTGAATAAGAATGGTCCCCATCGGCTCATGTATTTGAATGTTTAGTTGAAGGCAGTGGCTCTATCTGAAAGGGTTAGAATTATATGTGTGACCTTGTTGGAGGAAGTGTGTCACTGGGAATGGGCATTGAAGTCTCCCCCATGTTAGGCCCAGAATCTCTCTCTTCCTGTGGCTTGCAGATCAGAATGTAGCTCTCGGCTACTGCTCCAGTGACATGCATGCCATAATGCTCCCTGCCATGATGACAGTGGGTTAAGCCTCTAAAACCATAATGGCTCAATTAAATATTTTCTTTTTTAAGAGTTGCTGTAGTCATGGTATCTCTTCACAACAATAGATCAGCCACACACACACACACACACACACACACACACACACACACACCCCATCTCACAGTGTTAGAAGTATAGGATTCTGTACTGGGCTGCATCCAAAGCTCTCCTCTGCTGTAGCACGAGAACAGCTAGTTAAGTCCTCTTTGCACTTCAATCTTTATCTCATTATTTCACACACTGTTAGGGTGGGATATTGAAGTTTCCAGTTGCTATTGAAGAACTGTATATTTCATCTTTCAATTCTGTATTTTTGTTTTAAATTTACTGAAGTTTAGGTCAGTTGCATACCAGATGAATGCTTTTATCATGCTAAGACCCTAAGCAGTAGTGAAGAGGGTGGTGCCTGAACTGGCCTTCCCTTTATCCAGGATTCACATTTATGAATTCAACCATTCATAAATCAAAATTTTTCACAAAAAATCATCTGTACTAAATGTGCACTTGCCTTCTTGGCATTATATCTTTAATACTGTAGAATCACTATTTATACAATGCTTATGTCCTATTTGTACTATTGGAGTTTATGAGTAATTTAGAGATGACTAAGAATACAGATGTGTAGTTATATGCAAACGCTGTGCTGTTCTGTATGTGGGCTTTATATGTTCTGTATGTGCTAGCAGCTCCAGGAGGTCATGGAACCCCTGCCTCATGTGAACAGGAATGCCCACATGTGGTTTTTGCTTTGGTTTGGATTTTGGTTTTTGGAGATCTGGGTTTATTTGTGTAGCCTTGGCTGTCCTGGAACTATCTCTTATAGACCAGACTGGCCTCAAACTCACAGAGATCCATCTGCCTCTTGCCTCCCAAGTGTTCGCATTAAAGGCTTGCGCCACCACTGCCTGGCACCCAAATGTGTTTTACTTTCTTAGAGACTGACTAGACCTTATAAGATGCTTAATTTATCAGAATGTGGGTTTCTGTTTTGAAAGTTTAGAGTATATTCTCTTCTCCAGGGAAATGAGGCTGCACTGTCTCTTTCCGCACGCATGTCCTTCCACAGCTTGTTGAGCACAGCTTGGAAAGAAGTCTCAAGTATACCATGTTCTTGTATTTGCCCGATCAGATCTTCAAATGCATCTCATGTTCTCTATTATTCCTCAACGTTGGTTCTTTAGTTAAACTTAGAAGTTCTTCTATTACACTGAAGCCACGAATTCATTTTGCATGATTAATTACTCTTTCCTATTTTCCTGTTACTGTAACTTTTTTGATTTCCAGTTTATAATAACCACTATGTATTTTTCTAAAGTTATATAAAGATTAACACATAAACCTGTGTCTTTAGGCATTTTAAAAATCATTTAAAATTATAGGCGTGTGTGTGTGTGTGTGTGTGTGTGTGTGTGTGTGTTTGAAAATACTCATGCAGGCCAGAAGAGTTCACCAGACCTCCTGGAGTTGGAGGTGGTTGTGGTTGTAAACTGCCCAACATAGGAGCTGGAAACTTAATTCAGGTCCTAGGAAAGCAATTGGAGCTCTTAACTGCTAAACTATCTCTCAAGCTCCTAAAACTGTGTCTTCATCCATTTTCTATTACGTAACAGAATGCCTGAGACTAAATGATTGATAAATCATCAAAGTGTATAGTGGGGCGGTGGTGGCGCACGCCTTTAATCCCAGCACTCGGGAGGCAGAGGCAGGCAGATCTCTGTGAGTTTGAGGACATCCTGGTCTACAGAGCGAGCTCCAGGACAGACACCAAAGCACCACAAGAGAAACCTTGAAAAACAAAAACGAACAAACCAAAAAAAATCAAAGTTTACTGAGTTTACAATTTTGAGAGCTGGAAACTCAAGTCTAGACAGTCTGCTTCTTCTCAGGTTCCTGTGAGGATCCAGTTGCTTTGATTCACTGTAGAGGGTCAGAGGTTGGGGACACTTGAAAGACAGTAAAGGGGTACTAGACCTATGTAACACCAACATTGTATGAAACAAAGACTCCTCAGTATGAGTTCCAGAGATGACAAACCATATTCAACTTAATTTGTCTTAAAAATACTCAATAACTAAAGATTTAAGTAACAAATGATATATTGTAAAGAAAATATTAACATAATAACTCGATTAAGTATTTACTATAATTCAAATAATAGTGTGGTTTAGAGGAAGAAACTCACCTGTAAAAGTCAAACAGCTCTTATGCACAGACCTCAAAGTTAAATACAAACTGAACAATGAAAGGGGAGAGGCTGTAAAGGGGACTTAGAAATCATCTCCCTCAAAGCTCTCATCAGTAACAAGCTCAGAGAGTTCATTCAGAAGCTCAAGCCCCAGCACCCCACTTTCTGAATCCTAGCCAAGAGCATATTTCTCTGAAAGGAGTTACCTGAGGAGCAAAGACAAAGGAAAAGCATTTGTCAGTTATGCATATCTCAGATGGAAGCAGCCAGCACAGCAGGCTCCTTCCTCCTTCAGAAACACTGGAAAGTGGATTCAAGCCAGGGCTGACCCCTGAAGGAGCTTTCACATGCAATGTCACCTTCTTTGGAAAGGTAGGAGGTGGGCAAGGTGTCTAGTTGGAGGGGCTAGTGTCCTGACACCCTATATGGGCAGTTTTATGGTCATCAGGCTACAGGAAGAGTAGAATCCATTCTATTGTTCTCAGATATTAGGATAGAACTATTAAATGAATACCTTAGAGGTATTCAGAGCACTAAATTACATGAATTCCTGAAGCTTCTTTGGCTTCCACTACCCCAGACAGCTACTGGGCTGTGTATGCTCTCCTTTAGGCTCTGCTGACTCAGCCTGTTCCTTCTCCAGTACAAAGCTCAACTAATTCTATTATTTCCGGCTCCTTTTCTATTTTCATTCCAATTGTTAATGCCATATTTACAGAGTACATTTTCCATATAGAATATCTGTAATTTTAGTATTAAAGCCCTGGCCTTTGGATTCTAGCAATCTTTGTCCACTTACAGCCGTGTTCTACCTCATTCTGCTTCTCTGCCTCCTGCAAGAACTCATCATACTGGTATCTCACCTTCATTCATGATTGCCAGATAAACTGCCCAACTGGATTCCTATTCAAATGAAATTCAAGTAAAACTAGACAGCCTTAAGGTTTATAAATCTTATAAGCTGACTCTTACCAAGACTTGCAGTTCTTTGTCATCATGCCTTCTTCTTCCAGCTTATCAGCTTGGCTAGAGCTGACTGCCATCAAGTCTGGAACCAGCAGCCAGCAGTCGCAACTCAGGCACAGCACTCACATCCTTCCGCCATAAGCTCTCCGCAAGTCCTCATTCCTGGTTATCCACTCATTCGGTTTCTCCCTTCTGCCACATGAGGCAGCTGTGTGGTCTGAGTAACTCTGACTTTAAGTAAACTGATGCTGTTACAAATTCTGTTTGTACTTGCTAACTCTGTACCCCTCACAGCCACCCACTTTCACAGCCTCTGCTCCTGTTGGTGTTAGTTGGAAACGACTCAGTCCTCCCACTTCCTTTATCCGGGTTACAATGCTTTTATAAGCAGAAAAAAAAAAAAAGGAATTCTTCAATTACCAGCTAGTAGCTCTTCTCCAGCCATACCATAATTACCTCTCATGATGCAACACCCTTTCTTGTTACTCTTCCAAACCTCTAGCTCAGTTTCCAAAATCAGTATCTCATTCTTCACGTATTAATACATACAACTCGAATAAATGAAATGAAATAGTAAGAACTGTATAGATTACCTCATTGTACACAGACTATGTGTAAATTGTTTGTGGATAAGAAAATTGTAACATGCTGGGCGGTGATGGCACATGCCTTTAATCTCAGCACTCAGGAGGCAGAGGCAAGTGAACCTCTCTGAGTTCCAGGCCAGCTTGGTCTACAAGAGGTAGTTCCAGGACAGACTCCAGAGCTACAGAGAAACCCTGTCTTGAAAAACCAAAAAAAAAAAAAAAAAAAAAAAAACAAAGAAAGAAAATTGTAACATTTCCTTCTGTTAGTGCGAAAACAAACCAGCTCCACGAATTTCCCCTTCCTGACAATTTTACATCCATAGCTTCTTGTTTTGTGACCCAGGCATGCTCAAGCAGCTCTTTAAATCTGTCCTGCATCCACAGTACACAAAATTTCATTTATATCAGATATACTTTTATTGAACGTGTGTCCTATGATTCGCTTTATCCCTCCTACTTTCACTTCAGCTGGCTGGCTGCCCTCGGTCTCTACAAGCCCACTAATTCAGATGTGGAGCAGCAGGGATTCTTGTGTTCCCTGAACTCTGTGTGATGGCTAATGTGGATCTCAGCTCTTCACTCTTCTCTTGTCTTGGCTTTACAATAGTCTGGTTAGTTTCCTTCCTTATCTCTTTGAACACTGCTTCCCATTCACTCCTCCTGTCCCATCTTCCTCTGCTGGAGCTCCTCACAATCAAATCATTTCTTTGTACTGGTCTCATTACATACAGTCTGTCTCCTGCACACTGGCAGATGTTCTCATGCTTCTGTGCACATTTCTCTTAAGCTTCAGTCAGCTCAACTCCATCAAACTGCCTATTTCGTTTTTCATCTAGATAACCTCGTGATCAATGGTTAAAACTGAACTTACCTTCTTTCTAGAAAACTCATGTGGATATTTTTGTGTGACAACTGGTAGTTTATGTACCCAAGTATCAGAGTTAACTCAGGTGCAGCTAAATACTCTTTCTGTTGTGACCTTTCTTGCAGGGTTACCCTTATGTAGGAGCTAGGAGCTGTATGTGGCCTGTGGTTCAATTAGTTGTCTTGATGCTTGAGAACAGGAAGATTGAAAGAGAAAATTACGCTCGACAAATGTTTGTTGATTGTACTGACACACCCATTTTTCAGGCTTTTGCTCAGATGGTGTTCTTGCGCTGTGTTTGGGTGTTCCTTCTTCACAGCACTGCAGTACCTCCTTTTGGACTTACTGGGTTCTTTGCTGCTGAGTTGCAACTGTGTAGTCTGTGGTTTGCAGTCCTAATGACCTGTGAATTGTGAGCCATGGATGGTTTCACAGTGAACAGTGGGGAGCTTTAAGAGAACCCCAATAAATGTCTGATAACTGAATGATTTAAGCTTCCTGCTTAGGCCCAGTACAAGGAATTTCAGGGCTGTGTTTCCATGTTCCCAAGCTTGTGTTGACAAAGCACTACAAACAATATAAGCTTGCATGTCAGCAGCCTACAGACTATATTTTAGAGACTGCTTACATACAGACTTAATGCCAGAGAGTTCATAATTTGTGAATGCTGGAAAAAATGAAAATATTTATCTTTAAACCCTTAAATTCATGCAAATGAAGGACTTATTTAAACTGTGCTGCTGAGCTGTCTAAGAGAAGACTGATGGCAAAGGACTTTCTCAGCAACAATCACTTGTAGCCATACAAGTCAGGAATGAAATTCCAAACTTGCTTCATGATCTAGTTGAATAACAGCTAGCTCACAGTAACAGCTTAAAATGTGTGAGCATTTCAACCTAGTTACCAAATTTTGGTTTTTAATAATTATCATAAGAGAATATAGAAAACCAGCAGGTAGAATGAGTTATGGCAAGTAATTACTGTAACCTTTTAGGTGAAACACTGTGTGTGAAAGTTAAACTTGAAATCAACATTAAGAAAAAATAGTCATTAATCATCATTTAGCAACTATTCTTGTATATTCTTCTTCCATGCCCCTATCTGTCCCTGCAATGTCTCACGTAATGTTTCCACGGAGATCCTCATTATGTGTACAATCCTGTGCTAGAGTTTGGGGGTAAGGGACAAAGGGTAAATATTTTGCTTTTCACCTGGGAAAGGAAGCCATCTGCAGTCTAAGAACTTAGGTTTTGGAGAAATGACTCAGCAGTTAAGAGCACTGACTGTTTGTCCAGCATCCACATGGCAGCTCACAACTGTCTTTTGCTCTAGTTCCAGGTGATCCAACATCCTTACACAGACATGAATGCAGGCAAAAGGCCAATGCACATAACATTTAAAAACAAACAAACAAACAAAAAACAAAAGAAACAAAACAAAACTGAACTTAGGCTTCAAGAATAATCAGTTCCACCAAACTGACCCCAGGGGAGTCAAGTGAGTAAAAGCCTAGAAGCACAGATCACTAAAACGAGGAAGAGCTGCAGTTCTCTTTAGTGAAAAAGAAATGGTAAAAAGGCAGGGAGGGTGTGGTGTTGGGATGAGAATGGCCCCCATAGGCATAAATTTAAATTCTTGGTCCCCAGCCCATGGAACTGCTGGGGAAGCGTTAGGAGGTGTGGCTTTGTTGGAGTAGGTATGCCACTGGCGCTAGGTTTTGAGGTTTCAAAAGACTCACCCATCCCCAGTTGGCTCTCACTGCCTTGTGCCTGTGGATGAAGAAGTAACTCTCAGCTGTTCTTCAGCCATGTTTTCACTCCTCCATTCCAGCTGTTTTGTTGAGAAATGGGAATGAAGGGTATTGCAAGAAGGTGATAAGACAGAATGGCAGCTGGCACTAGGGTGAAGGGTGGTGACAGACAATACCGAGCCCTTGCCTGTCAGCCAATATAGCTAAAGGTTGCACTTCTGGTTTAGTACACACACACACACACACACACACACACACACACACACACACACACACACACACACCAAGAATGGAAGGAGGAAAGGAAAGGAGAAAGGGAGGGAAGGAGGGAGGGAGGAAGGAAGGGAAAGTCATTTAAGAGGAAATGGAAGCTATAATATTGGTCTAAGTGGATTTATTGGTGCTGTGTATATACGTTATGGAAACAAAGGAATTGTTACTGAGAAGTAATGGGCAGTCAGCTTGGATAGCAGTCTGAAACATTTCTTAGATATGGGAGGGAACGTGGAGACTACAGGACATATGAGCTTGGACTGTGGAGAAATGTTTTTGGCTGGAGATGCAATTTGAGAGTTATCAATGTAGTTACCAGGATTTCTGGAGAGCAGGAATGAAAAATTTAATCATTTTACAAACATTGCAGTAAAAGGTCAAAATAGCTAGTAGAATTAACAAAGTCTTCAACTAAGAACAAGAGAGATACTACTACCTTAATTAGACATTTAGCAAATTTTATCCAAGAGTCATTCTTCGGAAGTGAGGGATCTAGCTAGAGTCAGAAATGCTGAATATTAACTGTTAGGTACTGTGTGGACTGGGGAAAAACAAGATTTAAAATAGTTTAAGCATTTGATGTGTATTAATTTAATCTATGCAATAACCCCACTGTGTAGAGATTCTTATCTTTATTTTGCATATGAGAAAACAAACATAGGGAGGTTTAGTATATGAACGAAAAAAGTGGGGCTTGGGCTATGGAGGCAGCAGACATGGATAAAAATCACAACTTTGCAGATACCTAGCTTTGCAAGTGTATAGGAGTCACCAGGTTGCCCTGTGTCTCAGGGTCTTACCAATATGAGGGAGGCAGCAGTGTCCACTCCACAGTGCCTTGGAGAGGAAGAAAGTACAAGCAGTTTGTAGGACATCTACAATACAGGGGAAGTCATTAATGGCAATCCTTCTACCACAGCCTTTGTCTTTTTAAATAAGATAAAATTTTACAGATTACTTTTGCTATCAAGGTCCTAAGATGAGTTATTGAGTTCTTGGCAGCCTTCCAGACAGAGGAGTGGCATATAAGGAGAGGAAGCTATAGGCTAGGGTGTACAGTTCAGACTGGCATTTATCAGAAGTACATCAATATCTTAGGACTGTTAATACTCTTTAAGCAGCCTGCTTGGTGAATTTTACTGATTTAGGTATGTCAGGGCATGCAATAAACTAGTCTTTGCCCTTAAGCTGTTTATTATCTCAAGTTCAGAATATGGGGAAATTCAAGTACTGGGATCAATACATGAAAGTGCCAATTCTTAATAAATTCTGCTCTGGCTCTTTGGCAAGAGAAGAACAGGCAGGAAGGACACAGGCTACAAAAGCTACCTGCAAAGACCTGAACAACTTACTTACTATAGCACTGCTTTAATATATTTATAGCCTTCTTCTGTTGGCAACTGTGTCTGTCCTCATTCTAGTATGCCCTCAGTAAGCCACCAAGATCTTAACCTTCATAACACAAGTGCCATTCACTGAAGCAGTTATAACAGTAAAGGAAAGCTAGCTAATGGGATTTAAAGTGTTACAGGCCACTGAATCACCGGCTACTTGGTGAGAACATGTGGAGAAATGTCACTCTCAGCCTTGCCAACACAGTGAAAGCCTGCTAATGAAACAGACCTCTGAAACATGAAGGCTATCCCGATAGCTTCAGAAACCCTCCAGATTTCCTCTGGAAGCCTCTATCACAACAAAAGACTCCGGATGATCTCTACTTATTTCCCTTCAGGCTTCACTTCTCAGCACCTGTTCTGATGGAGACTGACCACCCCAGGCTTCCTATCCTGTTCATCTCCTCCTAGGTGCCATGAGCATCTTGAGGTCTAAACACAAACAAAAGGCAGCAAAGGGCTTCATCCCCTAGCCCTGGGGATGAAGAAGTGATATAAAACCCACTCCGAAACACATTTCTCAGCTCTTTAAGGATCTGATGTATTTCTAATGTCTGTTAAAGGAAACAAACACAAAATTTAAAAACAGAATAGCTGTGACAACATAAAGCTAGGAAAAAAATAAATGGGCTAGATCATGATCTGGAGAATTATTGGGCACCAGACAAGAGCATGGGAATAAATCACTCAGAGAATTAGATCTGTTCCAGGCTTCATTAGCTCTAATTATCCCCCAAATATGCTCAGCAGAATGTGCGTGAGTCTGCTGGGACTGGCGCACAATAGAGTGGGCAACACATAAACTCCTCTGAGCACAGAGAGAGTTCATAAAACAACCGAGACGCCTCTTACTGCATAAGCCACCAGATGAGACAGACGAGAGCTCTGCACTCTGAAGCCTGCTTTTGTAAAAGTTGGGGCTTCTTTGTTCTCTGTCTAAGACACAACAACAAGGCCAAAGCTCAGGCAGACTGCTTTTTGGTTCTGTTACCTAAAAAACACCATTTTGGTGGAAAAAAAAGCACTAATTTCATTTGAACCAAGTATGGTGGCACAAACAACTCCAGCACTAGGGAAGCAGAGACAGGCAGATCTCTGTGAGTTCAAGGTCAGTCTGGTCTAGATAGCAGGTTTCAGGACAGCCAGGGCTACACAGAGAGATTGTCTCTAAAATAAATAAAAAATAATAGTAATTTCATTTTAGTTAGGGGGGTTGGCAAATAAAAACATGAAAATTAGGATTTAAAAGTAAAAAATATTCATAAAAAGTGAATACAAATGGGATTTTTGGCCCATTTTTAAACACACAAAAATCTAGAGATATGGAATATATTTTGCATTTTATTATTTTTTTTATTATTTAATCCTCCAGTGTATTTTCCATACAACTCAACCCACTGGAGGCTTTTTGGTTCTCTATTCACTACCTGAGTCTGGCACGCTGAAGACTCAACTCAAGAAAATGACTCAGTGCAAGGGCAAGACTTCCTGTTGTAAGACTGCATTGGCAAGATGGCTCAGCAGAAAGAGGTGCTCACCTCCAAGCTGGCGACAGCACTAAGTTCCCGGATTTACACAGGAGGAGAACCCACTATCACTCTCTTAGGTTGTCATCTGACTTTCACATGTGTAACATGGCCTATGGCCTACATACAAGCCCACCCTCAACAGATGAATGAATGAATGAATAAAATTTAATAAAAAATCAAATTTTCAGGGCTCACTTTGACAGCAGACATACGGAAAAGATTCAAGGGCCACCCCCCAAGAATGACAGTGGAGTGTTCCACAGTTTAAAAGGATTCTATGTTGTCTTTAACTCATTAACTCGATTATTTTTTACAAGCATTTATTCCACTGATGTTAAATTATTTCAAAACTGTTGTTACTATTTAGAAATGAAAATGGTACTAGGCCAACACACAGAGGATTCCCATAGTAGTTTGTGTAGCCTAAGTGCTCTTCACTTGCATGGAAAGTTGATTTGCTTTTCTGTGCATTAAACATGTATAAAACCTGGTGACTCTGTTTACAGACACAAAAGCTATTTGCCAGAAAAGGTGACTCAGGTCAAAATGTATGCTTCACTCCAAATGTTGTGTACATTCTGGCAAAAACATGGGAAACTAGGTTAGAACTTTAAGCATCTGTGTGTGTGTGTGTTCCTAGGTGTGGGCGTGCTCATACAATGTGCACCGTGCATGAGGAGACCAGAAAGGTCAACCTCAGGTAGTATTCCTTGGGTGTTGTCCATTGTGTTTTTGAGACAGGTCTCTTATTAGCTTGACTGACTCACGTGGTAGTCTACATCCAGGGATCTGCCTGTCTCAACATCCCCAGGGCCAGGATTATAAGCATTTTCCACCATGCCTGGCTTTTGTTTGTTTGTTTTGTTTGTCTGTTTTTTGAGACAGGGTTTCTCTGTGTAATAGACCTACTGTCCTGAAACTCACCTTGTAGACCAGGCTGGCTCTGAAGTCACAGAGATCCACTTGCCTCTGCCTACCAAGTACTGGGATTAAAGGCGTGTGCCACCATGCCTGACATGCCTGGCTTTTTAATGGATGTTCTTAAGTTTGAACTCAGGTCTTCATGCTTGCCTAGAAGGTGCTTTATGGACTGGGGTATTTTCATAGCCCAGAATTATCTATGATAAGTTCATACACTAAAGTTATTTAAGCTAAATTCTGTTTTTTGTATGGACACTGAATTTGCAAACTTTCACAAATTTTTAGAAAGAGCTGTTATTCTTGTTCTTATTCAAAATAATAATTTAAAACTTATTCTCATTCAAACTTTGGAAAAATACCTAAAAGTAGCAAGATAAACTGAGTTGGAAAAGCACTTGGAGTTTTAGTTACAATGGTGTGATGGTGCATGCCTTTAACACCAGCACTCAGGAAGCAGAGGCAGGAGGATCTTTGTGAGTTTGAGTCCAGCCTGATATACATAGCAAGTTCCAAGACAGCCAGGGTTATATAATAGAGTGACCTGTCTCAAAAAATATTCTAGTTACATATGTTTAAACCAATAAGATATTAGTGTTTATAAATCAGGAATAAGAAAAAGTTCCTGTCCCTAAAAAGGTGGGAGTTCAAGGATTAGAACCTGAGGTGGTCCTCTGATTTTCACATGAATGTCCATGGAGCATGTGTCCCTGTACTCAGATGAACACATACACACACACACACACACACACACACACACACACTCACTCACTCACACTGATATTTATGCCCGGCATTTAGCAATAGGATTTTCATAGAACCCAAAGTTGACTTAAATGTCTCACTTACTGAAAGTTGCTCTACAGTCCCCAGTTCATTTGTGAGTGATATGCTCTAGTCATCATATTTACCAAAAGACATACGGCAAAGTTTGGGTCTTGGACAGGGTAGTGGGTATCATGAAACATAGAATTAATACAAGGACTGAAGGGCACAGGTATATTCAATCTGATATCTGACATATAGCTTATTGACAGACAATGGAACTGCATCCCAATAAACCCATCATAAACTGAAAATATCACTAGGTGAGAATACATTTACTACAATTAACATGCCAGACCTCACAGCTTCGTGCCAGGGTGTACTTCAGAGAATGTGGCTCTGGAGTTGTGGCTCTCAGGCCACTGTCCAGCATCTTGAGCAAGTGCTGGACCATAATCACAGGCCCAGGAAGAGATTATTATCAAGAGCAGTCCCCACCAAAGACTATTATAGAGTAAAAAAGCTGTAATATGGCGACTGTTCATGCTTACTTTAAAAAGCTTCTTTCTGTTAAAAGAATAATACTGTGGGGAAAAATTCCTTATGGAAAGGTAAGCGTTTCAAGGAGGGACTCTGACCGTGTGTCAGGAGGAGCTTTCTATACATTCTTTCTTGTTAGTGAATGTCTGCTGGGTGGGTGACGGGCTTCTTCTCAGCAAAGGGACCGGAGAGCCATGCGGGTAACAGAGCAGACACAGAGCCAAAGGAGGGGCCATACAACTCCCTAGAGAGAGTGTCAGACTCATGAGGCAAAGGTTATTCTTCCTCATTCTAATTGCATGGTATAGTATAACAAAATGTTCACTTAAACTTTATATGCATTAACATATGTTAAGCATTAGTTTTACTGGAAATCCTAAGTATCATAATTAAAATGTATATGAAAATTTTATAATACATAGACAGATGTCTATTATTGAAAACAATCCTCACGTTTGATGGAAGGAAAAAAGCACCTGGGACTCCAAAGCTTTCTTTGTTCTGATTTGATTCTGGTTTTGAGACAGGGGTTGATGATTCAGCCCAGGCTGGCCTTGGATTTGCTATGTAGCCCAGGCTGAATTCAAACAGTTCTTCTTGCTTCAGCCTCCTCGGTGATGGGATGATAAGCAGTTCTGTGCCAGAATACTTGACTAATAGCATTCTTGAGCAGGGCTGCACTTTAATAATGAAAGGGAGTTTTCAATAAGTTTTTTTTAAAAAGCTATATATTATTCTGGCTTAATAAAGCTCACTGATATCACAGAGTGAGACAGTATGAATAAAAATACCCTAGGGCAATGTATAGATACTTTTCCAAATAATAGTTAAATCAATTATTTCTAAACTTCTCTTTTTATAAAGATACAGCCCATTAGCTTTGTTTTTACTTTTCTGTTTATATTTATTTATTTTGTGTGTAAGGGATGGGGCACATGCTTTATAAAACACATGTGAAATACAAAGTACAACTTACAAGAGTTTCTTTCTCCACTGTTTGGATCATGGGGACCACACTCTTGTCATCAGGCCTGGCAGCAAATGCCTTTAGCTGCCTAGTCATCTCACTAGGCCTAGCTATGAGTATCAATTGGTTTTAGAAGGAAATAGATCTTCTGGTGAATCAGTACAATGTTATATTCATTAAATAGTATATATTCTTCATAAATATTTTCCATATGTGGAAGACCAATGTTATAAAATTAAAATTTATAACATATTAAGATCTCTGTAATATGGAATTTAAGTCACTGACCATATCCTTAAGTTAATGTATCCTTAAAGTAGACCTTTAGTTTTTTTATTTTTTCCAGAATACTAACCACACAGCTGCTGCTACAAAGAATACGGGGAAGTACATGAACCCACATATACTTGTTTTTGTAATGTAGACCACATGCTGTAGAGCTGACACCAGCCACTGTCAGACCAACCTCGCTCTGAAACTATTTATGTGACCCTTGGTAAGACTCTTAACCTTCCCAATTTGGTTTCTTCATTTATGAGTCCTAACATTTCTTTTGCAGACTGAAGGAGATTGTAGACTCATTGGGTATTGTTCTCCATTCCACCTCTCATGTTGACTTACATATAAAGAATAAACATCCACCCATCTAGAGCATGTGGGGGTCTACACACAGAGGCAGAAAGGCTCCCACATTCACATGAAGAGAAAAAAAAACACATTTTCCCCCAGAATTTCACCAGCTTTTCTCAAGTTTTCCTATTACCTGATTTTAAGCTGTTTTAAATACACACTCTTGACTGTCTGTGCCATGTATCCCAGGTAGATCTCATTAAGAGTATTATAGTATCCAAGGTGAAGGCTGCCAATCATACAGTGAAACAAATTTCATAGCATCATAAAGTGTTATTTTGATTTTTTTTAAAGATACAGATATTGAAACTATCACAGCCAATCATTTGATTTTGACATGAGCTTAAAAGGTTAAGTTACTATCTGAAGAAAGGTAATCTGGTTGCCTTTCACAGCAGTCTGCAAGCTCGGCAATCTGCATAGAGAGGGGCATTTGTCATCATTAGCTGAGCTGTGACAGCTGGCACCCAGGGTGGCCTGGAATCAAGAAGTGGCAGAGATACTCTGGGTTTTGGTTGCCATTCAGTATAGTCTGTTTCTTGGGGATCAAGTGTACTATATGAAAAGCTTTGTGATGTAAGAGCATTGAACATACTTGCCTTTTTCCTTAACATGGCTAACACAACGATGGCATGCAATTAGCAGGCTGCCTCTAGACAACAAGATGCCATATCATCCGCATCCTGCCTGCCTCTTAGAGGGGGACTCTTTTCAGTACCCAGACAGCTCCAGAACAGTGGTTTTCTTGCTGTTGTTGATGTTTTTAATTCTCTGTTAACACTGGGTTAGGATATTCAATTAAGTACATTTAAGGAAATGGAACAAAGATGGAGAGGATGGTTCTCAGATACATTAGAAATAACTTCTCAGGAAAGAGTTCAATTACATCATTCAATATGGTACATGCTCTTGGGATAATATTAATAACAAAATTAGATTTTTCCTATGACATGCTCGTCCAGTTGTTTGAAGTGCATGTAGTTCATACTGAATATTTTCAAAAAATTCCTTGGGAAAGTTTAAAGTAATCTTTTATTCAAGTAAGTGCTAAATGTCTGAAATAGTTGTGGTTAATATCATCTAAAGATATTTATTAAAACTGAAAATTTTACAACTACACTTTTATATCTAGTTAATACAAAGCAAAATAAATCATTAAAGAGAAAGTTTAAAATAAGGAACAGGTTGACCAGGCCTTTGAAAAGTGAGAATGTTATACACAGTCTCTCTACAGTCATCAGCATTTAAAAATGTAATCAATAACACTGACTTTATATTATTATGTAAACTAGTTTTTCACAAATAAAACTAATTTTTGTGTTAATGTAAAATCTATGCAAATACATGCAGTCATTTATCAGGAGAGCTGACAAGCATTCCATATTGGAGGGGAAATGAAACTGCCTTAAGAATAGAGGCAATTAATTATTTCTGTATTTTTTCTTCTTCTGTCTTGAGGCACAAAAGTTATCCATCCAGTTAAAACAGCAAATGAAATAAAGAGATTATTTTTTTATTTAAACACATATGGCTTTTGCCTGCAATACTGATCACCACAAGGTCTACAGATGCCCGTGGCTAAATTGTGTGCTGGCAGATGCACACAGGGGAAAACGTGCTAATGCAGCGTGGAGAGAAAAACAAATGAAGAACTGCGCTGCCTACTAGGAAAGCCCAACCCAGAAACAAACCCACACCCGCCCTTCCCCAATGAATTATGCATTCTGCTTATCAAATACAGGTGAAGGTTACAAAAAATTAACCTTGGTCTGTTGCAAAAGCAGAAAATGCTTTTAAATTAGTAAAGACATTTTTATGTGCATGGTACTTATCAATGTAGGTGAATGTATAAGAAGTGTATGTTTTTTATGGACAGAATCGCTAGTGACATTTAAACTGATCCTACAACAAAAAGTGTATAGTACTGAAATGCATGTGACTAGATAGAAATTGTTGAATTTCTAATTAGTCATTTTAAAATCCATTTGCCAACAATCTCTGAAGGTATTACTGAAGACTGGTAAGAACTGGTTTATGGGGGCTGGAGAGAAAGGTCTAAGGATGAGTACTTGCTGATCCTATAAAAACCCTGAGTTTGGTTTCCAGCACCCATATCAGGCATCTCACAATTGCCTGTAATCCAGCTCCGGGGCATCTGACATCCTCTTTTGGACTTCACAGGCGTCTGCAACACATGTGGCACACACACACACACACACACACACACACACACACACACACACACACAAAGAAATAAAAATAAATCTTAAAAAAAAACCTAACCAAAGCAACAAAACAACAAACATTATGGAATGTTCCTGCAAATGAAATCTATATTTAGTTTCTTTTCGACAAATTAATGTGAAAACACAAAAAGTTAATTCAATCTTTTACTATCTGAAACACTATGGTTTTGTGTGTGTGTTTGTGTGTGTGCACGCACGTGTGTTGCATGTGCAGGCTATTTTATAAACACTGAAAAGAACGTTTCCTAAGAATGGTTTAAGATTATTAAGAAAGCAATAACTTCTTTCTTAATAGGCCTGTAAGCTTGCATAACATTAAAATTTCTATTTTAACTGCAAATAAAAAATATAAAACAGAAAGCTTTTAAATAATTTGTGTGTCTTGGAACAGGGTTAAAGACTAGCTGTGTTCTTACAAGTTCCACTTGAGCTACTGGGACAGCAGCAGCATGAACAAAAATGTCTGTACTTGGACATTTTACTTAATTCTTTGTTTGGTGTTCTTGACCATCTAAATTTAAGTATCAATGTGCATTGATATGAAACTTGGATCCAAAGCATATGTTGCAAGAATGTGCACACATTACTCAGAATTAGCTATAATTACTCCATAGGTTCATCTTATATCATGTAAAAGAAAGACTAAGGGGCAACTTCAGAGTAAAATGCAAATACTGAGAGTTTGTGAGATTTCTTTCTTGTGCCATAAAGATATTAAAAAATAAAAATGCCTCAAATATTGCTAATTCATTTGAGAGTTCACAGGATGGTACATTCATATGGAAACCTCACAGACCGGAATTGTACTGTTTGCAAATTATAGTTCAATACACCCTACTGTATTTTTAAAAGTTATTTCTATTTGATTTTATGTGTATGCATTTTATTTTATGTAGGCTTGTCTGCATGTATATATGTGCACCAAGTGCATGCCTGCTGCCTGAGGAGGCTAGTAAAAGGCACCGGTCCTCTGTGGACTGGAGTTAAGGATGGTTTTGAGTCACCGTCACCATGTGGGTGTTGGGAATTGAACCCAGGTCTTTTAGAACAGCAGCATTGCCCTTAACCTCTGAGTCATCTCTCCAGCCCTACACGTAACTTTATGAATCAGATTTCATATGAAACTAAAGCTAGTGTTTTCACTTAACAGAATCCTCAACTTTTATTTAAAAAATACTCCATCTTTTAAATCATGCTCTTAATTTTGATTTTATTTTTTTTATTCAGAAAAATAAAAAGGTTATGTAGATTTAAAAGTATCAATTGCTTATCAATTCTACTTTCTACTTGACGTATTTAACATGGCACTATATAAAACAAATGTGCTTAAAAGAAATAGTACACAGGGGCTGGAGAAATGGCTCAGTGGTTAAGAGCACTAACTGCTCTTCCAGAGGACCTGGGTTCAATTCCCAGCACCCACATGGCAGCTCACAACTGTCTGAAAATCCAGTTCCAGGGGATCTGACACCTTCACACCAATGCACATAAAATAAAGATAAATCATAAAAATTAAAAAGAAAGAAATAGTACACACTGGTAAACTAAAATTTACATACTTGTATAGTGAATATAGCCAGAAGGGAAAACCAAATATTATATAGGGGTCTGTTTGCAAACATTTGCCATATATATATATATATATATATATATATATATATACATATATATATGACAATTCCTATTTGTAGACCAATATTTTCTAGAAAATATTTGTCATTACATAAATGTGGTAAGGAGTGATCATTTTCTATGAGATAATTATTTTAAATAAGCACTTTAGTTAATAATTACTGAAAATTATAATAAAGCCCAATTATAGGAATGCTTTGTTCATTAAAAAAAAAGCTCCAAGCACTAAATAAAAAAAAGGGAGAGATTATTTTAGATCAGCACTCACTGAGGTTGATCAGTTAGAAACCATATTCTAGGCTCAAGGTCATGCTGAACATTTTCAGTGCCTTAATCATGCACAGTATGAAGTGGTAATAATGGCAGTGCAGGCCTAGATTAACAAGCTAATCACACCTGGTTCCACTGTTTTCTCTGAGTGCAATAAAAATGCAGCCTACCCAGAGCATTGGGGCTGCATTCACATACATAAATTCCTGTAAATCCATGTTTGTTATTTGTTAGGGGGTGTCCTTGTTTTTATTTGTTCATACAGGGGGAAAACGAAGTGATGAGCCCATTTATCCTGTCTGCTTATTTCTGTGATGTCTGAATGAAGAATACAGGCTAAGATTTAACAATAACAATTTTAGTTTCATCATAATGATATGGGGTATGTTACCAAGGATTCTGAGGAAGGACAGAGAGATCGTCATTCCATGACACTCAAGCAAATGTAAATCTCATTGTCTAAAAACACTTGGAAGAAATCAGAGACATAATCATTATGAACAGTAAAAAAAAAATCTTTTCATTGATGGGTTTTCCCTCCACCTTTTTTCCTTCCCCTCCCCCACCCCAATTTACAGAAGAAACTTGAAATATCCTGCACCTCTACGTACATATTCAAATGAAGGGAGGGAACAGAGATAATTACATATACAAGCTGGGCTTTTAATTCTGTTATCTATAAAAGGAAAAGTCTGGCTACCAGTCAAGCAGTGGTAGTGATCCTTAGAACTCTGCTTCCAACTGGCATCTTTAATCTCTAAGTTACTTTTCTTTTCAACAATTGTTAATGCCAACATTAAGCAACAGTGTAGAAAAAAGCATTTGCCACTACAGATGTGAACATAGGATGTGCACTAGGGTAACAAAGAATGCTGAGGCAATGAACTCCCTTATTCAAGCAATTTTTAAAAATTAACCTCCATTCTTAGGGTGCTCAGATTGAAGAAACAGAACAGGTCTATCTCATATAAACATTGACCTTAATCTCCTGTGATGAACCTGACTTTCAAAACAAAATAATGACTTTAAGAAGTCCTTGAAACTTTCAAGCTATTTTGTTTTAGTGCTTTTATACCATAAGTCACAACAGAAAGATAGATATATGCCATCAAATTACCAGAAAACGCCCTCTATTTTACTTTATTTAATATGACACATAAAGAAAACCCTGCACAAATATCTGTCTTTAATTTCTCTAGTGTAAAGGGGACTACATTATGTCTGGCAGAAAAAACAGTTAAAGTAGCTTGGGTACATTTTTTAAAAAGAGGAAAGGGAAGAAATCAGATGCATACAATGAGCCTTCAAAGTCACTCCAGCAGTAGAGATAAATAATTTAATAAAATCAACTTCATATTCTTTTAAAGTCTCCAGAGTAATAAGCACATATTAAAAAATAAAGCTTTAACTTCATGAACAGTTGTGGATAAACTAGCTGCTGGCAGATAAAGAAAACACGGAGGACAGTGTGCATGTGAGCCCTGCAACTGCTCAGATCCCTTATGAGCTTCCAGAAGCTTGTCACTGGTGAAGTCAGTGAACTTGCAATTCAAGTTTAAATAGTCATTAAAAACAAAACAAAACAACAAAAAACCTAGAAACCTTAGGTTCTATACTTCTGAACACAATGCAGCTTTTCTTTATAGGAGACTGCATGAATGACTTTGCACAGGCCATGAAAGTTCACCCCCTCCGGGACAGTCACTCAGGAAGCTACACTTCAGAAACAGTTGTCTTGTCCTTATTATTTGGTATGTTCCAAGTGTTGAAGTTCACAGCACTTGCTTTATGTTCACAAATATGGCTAGCTGTTATAATAGCAGGCTTTTGTCTTTTCCCTAACTGTAATATTTTAAATCCAAACTGCATTGTTAAACCCCAAACATCATTCCAATGCAAGCATCTCAGTGGTTACATCATGAGATTCTTGGGTATTTCTTTTCCCTCCAATTAGGTCACTTTTCTTCAATTATCCTTCTATTATTAGCTCATGTCAAGGATGCCTACATGCATACCACTGGAAACAATTCACCATTTATGTCTAAAAACACGAGGCACACATAAGCTTTTCTTCTGATACTTCGTAAGACTATATTTTAAAAAATCGACTGACATCAATCCAGTTCTTATACAGACTTTTCATATAATAAAACAGATTTTATATCATTTGCGTATAAAATCATCAGTTCAAACAATCCAATAAATCGAATGATTTTTTAAATTAAAATTACGATAGTAGTTAAATAATTTACCAGTACAAAACATGTCTAATGCCAAAGCCTCGATTAAAATCAGGTGAACGTCACAAAAATACATCGTTAATTTTAATTCCTCTCCATGGGCAAGTCAATTAAAGAAAGCATGGAGGGAAGGAAGCAGCCATCAGCGCAGTTTAGTTTTCCTTCCACAACGAGGATGTTGGGATTGCGGAATGGATTCAGCTACAGGCGCAGTTCATTTCCCGGGCTCAGAGCAGCAGACGACCTGGGTAGCAGCGGCTAGAAAGACAAGCTAGTGTTGTTATTCTAAGCTGCCGGGTCAACCCACAGCGACAATAGCCGCCGGGAGTCCAGTTTTATGCAAATCACTGCTAGCGTCGGGCGTGGTGGGTGCTTCAGGACCCCGTGGCCTGGCCTTCAAGAAACCTCACTACCCCGCAACACTCTAGGGCTAATGACTTTCGTGGTTCTCTTGCTCCAAGTGAAAAATCGTTAGGGAAGGGCCTCGGTTCCATCCATTAGTTTTCACAAAGTGCTTCGGTGTTTAGCTTCGCTTTAACCCAATTAAGCCGCACAGCGAGCCCAGAAAGATGCGCCACCTGCGCCAGGCTGCAGTCGGCGGCGACGGTATCCCAAATCCCTCTGTCGGACACAGCAAAATACCAGGCCCTCGGTGTTGGAGCCTACCTCAAGCTCCATAGGCCGGGTTGAGGCACCGAGGGCGCGATCTCGGGGGAAGGTCAGGGCCAAGTATCCCTAGGTTACACAGAGGTCTGAAAACTCTCGGCCGGGGCCGCTCTAGGGCGGGGCGGCGGCGAGAGCAGAGTGGTACACGGGCACCGAGCGTGGTTTGCAGCAGTAGTGGAGAGTAGGGACACCCAGAAAGCTTTACAATTAGCCTGAGAGCAGATGAACCAAGGAAGAGAGCTGGGGAACGGGCAAGGGCCACGGGGTGAGGTTGCCTGGCGCACCCCACCCTGAGGACCCGCGCGTTCCCACTCCTTGCCGCACAGATCCTTCTTGTTGGTTTGGTGCTCCGGGTTGCCTCCTTCAGCTGCCAAAAGGTAGCAGTGCGTTCACTCGCGACGCCTGCAAACTGGGGAGGGGCTTTGAGAATTCCTACTCCACTCTCCCAAGGGAAAAGAAGGTCTTGGGGGGAATGGAATAGACGCGGCCATCGTTAAGCCCCAAATATTACACCCTATTTTAATCTAAATCGGAATCTATCATTCTTGGGTAACAAGAAATAAAATTAGAGGTGGCCCTGTGACGTTTAAAAGTTGGAAGTCTTCAACAGGAGTCATTAAAAGCGCTTACACAGGTGTTACTCTATCCTTATACTGGAAATCTTTTAATGCGAAACAAACAGACCTCTGCACTAAAAGCAGGCAACTGAAATCTACTACGCAAGCCCTAATCACTCT
Organism: Arvicola amphibius; assembly: GCF_903992535.2. Taxonomy (NCBI): domain Eukaryota; kingdom Metazoa; phylum Chordata; class Mammalia; order Rodentia; family Cricetidae; genus Arvicola; species Arvicola amphibius. The sequence continues at coordinate 22,669,290 of NC_052057.2, read as the reverse complement.
TTCTTTAGCTCATGTGCACTGAGGACTCATTTGGTGATGGCATTGGCTAGGAGAAGCTCCCTGAAAAACCTCTTTAGCGTATAATAATAATAATAATAATAATAATAATAATAATAGAAAAGAAAAAAGAAAGAAAAATCTCAGTATGAAACCTAAAAAAAAAACCCAACTCAAACCTGAAAGATTACAAGTTCATTTTGGAAGCCATTGGCCATCTTCTCACAATCAAATTACAAAATCCCATAAGATTAGGAACCTACTGTTGGTCTCCACTAAAGATACCTGAGATGGGAGATCTATTTTTACGTCTGCATGAGCTAACAAGGTCGAAGGGCCACACCTTCAAGTTCTCAAGTTAAGCCCATTTCAGTGAATGGTCTAGATTCTGTTCAACACAGCTCATCTAAATCCCAAAGATCTTGTGGAAAGTATTCCCGAAAGAGCACCATACAGCCTTCACTGTGGTTTGTTATGTTAGCACTGACCAGCCTAGCTACCGACAAGGGGAACTGCAGACAGGTAGGTGAGCTTGTTTTAATCAGCCCTCTTTAACTGGGTAGATATTATCTACAGTACTCAGCGGAGAACTCAGATCTGAAGCTATCAGTCAGTTAAGAAGCAAACTTCTAGCTTGCATTAAAAAGAGCCCAAGGACTAACACGCACTAATTACTTTACTCTAAATTTAAGTTAGTGACTTTGTTCTAAAAGGCTCCTTTGACTTCACTAATTGGTGAATGACCATTGGTACACCTGGTAGCTCACCAGGGGTGAACAGACAAGCAGGCTTTACAGCACTGAGAGACACTTCTTTTAGTCAAGTCTTTTCCAAGTGTCAATATGCTTCAAGTTATACCAAAGCCAGATTTCCTCTTGCTTTCCAACCTGTCTAGGTGGCCTGGGTGGTTTTCTGCCGGCAGCAGCTTCCTACCTTTGGTTTCTGTGCCTCTATCCACGAGGGGGGATTAATTAGCCGGGCTGAAGCTGGGGGAGGCTGTCGTGACGAGCCCAGTGGCGATTGGCCGCCCGCCTGCCTGGCCCTGCCTTTATAATTTCCACACGAGTGCATCTGGGCTTTTACACAAACCAACAGCAGCTTCTTCTGACAGACACACACTCACCCCGACACACACTCGGCACACTTTTCCTCCGTCTGATTAACAGTCCTGCACACGCCATGATTACGGGAAAACGTAAATAAATACGTAAAGGGGTGACTATTTTGACTACTGGAAGATCTTTGCGGGGATTCAGCGCAACTTTTGTTTTTATTACTGAGAAGGTGTTCTCTCCACGCGTCTCTCTCAGAGGATTCTTTAGCGGAGGAGAGAGGGGGAGAGTGCAGCCTTTCACTTTAAGACCGGCTAGGCTCGCGGATAAAAGGCCGGCTGGGCAGGGCGGCCCGCACTGCAGCCTGTCCGAGAGGCTAGGTGCCTTTTGCGCGTGGCCCCCTTTCACCACCGAAGTTGGCTCCAGCGCTAGCAGCCGCATTGGATCCCACAGCTTATTGTGAGACTCCGGTGTACAATCCGGATCTCTGCCCCAACATGATCGCGGCCCAGGCCAAGCTGGTCTACCACCTGAATAAGTACTACAACGAGAAATGCCAGGCCAGGAAAGCTGCCATCGCCAAAACCATCCGAGAAGTCTGCAAAGTGGTCTCCGACGTCCTGAAGGAGGTGGAGGTGCAGGAACCGCGCTTCATCAGTTCCCTCAACGAGATGGACAACCGCTATGAGGGCCTGGAGGTCATCTCTCCCACCGAGTTCGAGGTGGTACTCTATCTGAACCAGATGGGGGTGTTTAACTTCGTGGACGACGGCTCACTGCCTGGCTGCGCGGTGCTGAAGCTGAGCGACGGGCGGAAGAGGAGCATGTCCCTCTGGGTGGAATTCATCACCGCCTCTGGCTACCTCTCCGCACGCAAAATCCGCTCCAGGTTTCAGACGCTGGTGGCTCAGGCGGTGGACAAGTGTAGCTACAGGGATGTAGTAAAGATGGTGGCTGACACGAGCGAAGTGAAACTGCGGATTCGCGATAGGTACGTGGTGCAGATCACCCCGGCCTTCAAATGCACCGGGATCTGGCCGCGGAGTGCTGCCCACTGGCCGCTTCCCCACATCCCCTGGCCAGGACCCAACCGGGTGGCAGAGGTCAAAGCCGAAGGGTTCAATCTGTTGTCCAAGGAGTGCCACTCCCTGGCCGGCAAGCAGAGCTCGGCGGAGAGCGACGCTTGGGTGCTGCAGTTTGCAGAGGCTGAGAACAGACTGCAAATGGGGGGCTGTAGGAAGAAATGTCTCTCGATCCTGAAAACCCTACGCGACCGCCACCTGGAGCTGCCAGGCCAGCCTCTCAACAACTACCACATGAAGACTCTGGTGTCCTACGAGTGCGAGAAGCATCCCCGGGAGTCGGACTGGGACGAATCTTGCCTGGGCGACCGGCTGAATGGAATTCTGCTGCAGCTCATCTCATGCCTGCAGTGCCGCCGGTGTCCCCACTACTTCTTACCGAACTTAGATCTGTTTCAAGGCAAACCGCACTCGGCTCTGGAAAACGCTGCTAAACAAACGTGGCGATTGGCAAGAGAGATCCTGACCAACCCAAAAAGTTTGGAAAAACTCTAGAGGATGATCTAATCCAGGGCCGGCAAGATCACTCTGCTTAACGTCCTGACGAAATGAAAACTTCCTGGTTGATTCCTATTTAGTATTTCCTGAGACAGTGCAAACAATCTCTTCCTTTAAAAGGAGTAACAGCACAACATTTACGCATCATCTCACACACCCCTAAAAAGAGGAGGGAATGGAGTAGGGAAACAGGGGGAAAACCTACACCCACGAGCATCTTTATGCAGGCAACTCCCATCTCCCCTGAAAAGTACACAAAACCCATAAAGACCCGAAAAAAACCCCGAGCAACAACGCAAGACCTTGACCAACTCCATCAAAGGATTATAGTAATCTTGAGACTTAGGCGCATCTGCCTTCCAGTAAACAGGACCTGGATGTGCCATCGGAAGGAGCGAAAGGAGCCTGTAATGTATATTTTGATTTGTAACAAATATTGTGATCTCATGTTGTCTTTGAAAGTGTGGATGTTGGTGTTTTGTGATTTGGTGAACAAAACTGAAATTGCCGTTTGGAAATTTCTAGACACTTTCCACGAACAAAGATGCATTTAAAGGTAGATTTCCTTCTGGTACTTTACCTGTCTGTGAAGTGTCTGAACTTAAAAAAAAAAGTTTACATTTTGTTTCAAATATATTGCTTGTTCTAACATTCCATAAGTATACTTGAAATGTTATTTAAATATATTCAAAGGAATTTGAATTCAGCTTATATAATAACGCTTGAATATCTGAATTATATATATTTGAAAATGCACTTGAAATACACTGGATAATTACTTTTGTGATTTAGATTTTAATTTCTGTTGCTGATTTTATTTAATTAGAAGAAAATAAATGAAGTAAAATACCCAATTGTTGTGTCTCATTTTAAATTGTTTTCTGTCAGGAGAACTAATGGTTCCTTTTGAAAATCAACTCAAGTCTTTTAGAGATTTTGACTAACAGGCTAATAAAATCACTAAAAATACACACACACTAAAGGGGCTCTTTTTTGAATAGCTATAGAAAATATCCATTTCCTCAGTTTCTAATTTACTAGCTGGTTCTTTTCTACAACTGACACATTTATAATCTACTTTTGAGCCCCTGCTTCTGGTTAGTATTTCCGTAGCTTTTTGACAATGTAAAGGGGAAAAAAAAATCTATCATGGCAGTATTACTGAGTTTAAAAGCAGCAAATTCTAAACAAAATTAACTTAAAGTCATAAAAACTCTGAAGTTTGTATGTGAAATTCAAACAATAACATGAACGTATCTTTTAGCTAGTATACTTTATCGCCCTACTTTAACACAACAGGGGTTATTAGAATAAATTAATCAGAAAACCATTCATTTTTACTGCATAGGGAAAGCTAATGACAAAACATAAAGACAAGTTCTTGTTTAAACACAGCACACTTACGCATCACACACCCATGGCATTAGGATTCTTTGGTAGAATCTCACTGATCAACAAGTGCTGAGAGGCCTGCACCTAAGGTTCTGCATTAGTTAACTCAGGTGTCAGTACACTTTAGAATTTCCTTTGTTCATTTACAAGTAAGAGTCTATAATGTGCCAATTCTGTGTATAACTTAAATATAAATAATAAGGCTGAAGGCTATTTTAGAAAAATTTTTGAAGTGAATTATAGGAAGATCTTTTAAAAAAGACAGTAGACTATCCATTAGAAGAGCCCATGATCTCAACCTCTTACCCTAAGAAGAAATTTGCAAGACTTACAGTGAAATAAATAAGAAACTAGGGAAATAGATCTCAGAAGGGTTCTTGTCTGTAGGGTTTCTCTGGTGCCCAGGGAGGCTTAAATCCACAAGGTAAGATTTAGCCTATATGTATGCCATGCCAATGCTCCAAATGTGCACCTTCTGGAATGGTATGTGAGTACTAGTGTGTGCTGTGTGTAAATAGAAATCAAAGCTTAGAAAGAATCTGCTTCTTCTCCTTTTAAATCCATATGTAAAATCCATTTAATTCAGGAGATGAAAAATGGATGTAATAATGGGAATGAAATTATATGTAAATGGCTCCTGCCCCAGTTTCCTTATAACCTTTCAATAAATAATAATTCATATTGCAGTATATACTTTTGAAAATTAAATGTGATGTTAACACAAAATTTCACAAGACATATTCTAGTCTTCCCAGGAACTGAGCCACTGTGCCCCAGAGATCTAGGAGAAACTGGCTTAAACACCAAATCTGCCCAAGTGCACACAAAGGCACATAGGAAGACTGCTCAAATGCACATGCTCTGTTACATAAGTTTAGGATTTAAGCTCATTAATACAATCTTTAATTCTGAAAGAAACCATGGGTTATTTCATTCATTTTATTTTCTATAAGAAAGATGAGAATATGTGTACCTCTTCAGTCATTTAAAACCAAGCAAAACTGCAAACCACATCCTGCCATCAAAGACATCAACGCTGTGCAGTCTAACTCACTTTTGTGTCGATCTTCTTGAAGGCAGCATCATCCTCATCTACCTCAAAGTAGATTTCTGTTGTGGTGATGGAGAGAGTTCCTTTGGCCACCACCACAGGAGCAATGAGCTGGGCAGGGGTGCTGAGAACCACAGGGCCTGCAAGACAGGGGCAGTGAGTCAGTCTGGGCCTCTCTGGTGCTCCTAAATTCTCTTCCAGAGAGTGTGGTGAGGTTTTATTTTTTAAAGATGCACTAGGAAAAATTGTAACAATTTTATGCAAGGTCTTTTTATGTTAGATAAGGTATGTTTAGCATCTATATGGAACCTTAAAACTAGATGAGTAATTCTATAAAAACTCAAGAGTTCAAGGTGCTGAATAAGAAACCCATAACATGCAAAACTGCAGCCTCTGCCTAGAAATCTACATGGTTGGTGAGGCACCGCCTTTATCCGACTTACAAATGCTGATCAGAAAGGATGCTTCCTGTGCCCTGCTTTTCCAAGGAACATGACTCTGCTCTCCAAGAGACCCTAGGCAGTGAGTAATGCCCCCAAAGACCAACCGTCTCCAAGTCAATCCTTTCGGCGGCGCCTCTACCCCAAGGAGAGGTGATAGAGGCGAAAGGTTTGGAAAGCAGATAAATATACAAATCCCAAGGGCTAGTATTTTACGGAAGGATTGTTTTAATTTTGGCGCGCTAAGGTGGTATTCACTACTGGGAGTACAAAGCTACTGGGTTCTTATGAAGGAAATAACGAAAACCTTGGCCGTCATTTTCTCACCAGAGCACACCAAAGATGAAAATGTGAGAAAAACGCTGAAACAAAACCGTTCTCGGGAAAAGGGGTTGGAAAGTGGAATTTCTCAGCTTTTGGAACCAGAGAAATTAGGATTCAATAGATTTTTGTTAAGTTTGCGCACCCGATGGAGTGCTCACTCCGAATTTCTTCAATTAGAACAATGATTCGAGGGGAAATTACTTGAAATCCCTTTCTCTTATCGCTTTTGGTCTAAACATACGACAAAGAATTCAGAAATAACGTGGGCTTTGTTGATTTCTCTTAGGTTCTAGGGAGCAAGCAACAGAACCCAGTCATTAATGCCCGCCCTTAGCTGCACACAGCAGGAGACAGGCAACCGGGGAATCTCGCGCGCTCACGGGCAGGCCCGGGCCTGAGCCGGGAAGGCTCGTGGAGCCAGCGGTCCGGAGCCCGGCTATTTCTGAGACGAGACCCGGAGGTCTAGGCCGGTTTTGGTGCGGCTTACTGAGTCTGGCCCGCAGCAGACTAAGTGGGGTCGCCTTCAGCGGTGCTACTGCCTTGCAGAGTAGCAAGGCGGCCTGGGCTCCCGGTGCCGCCAGAGGAGTTGGGTCAGCTACTCGCGGGAAGTTTTTTTTTTTTTTTTTTTTCTTTTCCAAGGGGCGAGGCGGTCGGTCTGGAGCGCCACTTTAAAGGCTCATCAATCTTAATCTAGGTTGCTCAAGTAATTATGCCCGAATCTCTTGTACGATTACAAGTGGATTTGGGTTTCTATTCCCCAGGCCCTCCTTTGTGTTTATTGGAGGGTCCGCGCTAGCCGGCGCCTCCAGCCCCCGGGGCCCTCCTCGCTTCCCCCGCGCCCGCCCGCGGGTTCGAACCGCTCCCTTAACCCTTGCGCCTCCGCAGCGCGGCACCCGGCGCGAGTTTCCTCGTTCCCTCTCCAAAATGTTTTGTTGTATTCACATTTGAAACAGTATTTTAAACAACTTGGGCTTGGCAAAAAGACAAACAGACAAACAACATCCACCTAGGAAAGTTCATTCTAAACACCGACGAACACGCTTTAGGTTTTTAAAGTCTGACATTTGGAAAAAAAAACAATGGTCCAAAAACATTAAAGATGGCGAGCTGTTTCCTTCTCCTAAAAAGTAATTTAACATATCCAAACAATAAATTTGTTTAAAACTGGAAAAAAATAAAATAGATCATGAGTGGAGTTAATAAAACTACTATACTCTCTGGTTTACTGAAATACAACACAAATTTTACGAAAACAGCTTGGGAGCTTTTTAGCTGGGAGCATATTTTTAAAACGGAACTGCGCTTCCTTTTGATTCTTCTCTAATTTTTCTATTGAGTTGAGATTTTCTGGGAATTTATAAAAGGATTTCTTTAAGAAAGACACATCACGTAACATTCAACCTTAGATGCATGTCCCCCCAACCCCTGCAAATCTCCAATTACAACTCCCAGTTCCGTAGATTGTTGGAGGAGTGCAGGGCCTTTTTGTTGTAGCCTCCGGGGAGCAGAGCAGCCAGAGAGCGCACAGTTAATCCACTGCAGCAATAGAGAAAGGGGATTAGCTTTAATCCCCTTCGGGGAGCCTCTGGATTTTAGGGATCCTATATTAAAATGTTTACATAAAGCACAATCACAAGCCAGCATGTTTTCCATATGGTACCAAGTGATTTAGAAACCTGGGATCTTTCTCCAGAGTGTTTTGAAGGGCAGTATCCCTGGTGCTAGGAGATACTCATCTACCGACCTCATTTCTAGCGCCCCTCCCCCAACTCAGCACTATGGGTTTAATCTCCAGAACTTTGCTTGGTATTGTGAATTGGGAACTGACTGTAAACACATCCATTCCAATAGCTACCCTAATAGTGAAAGAATAAATTACAATGATGTCCTCAGCACACACAGAACAGTAATGTTACAAAATGTGAAACGTCTATTCCTATTGTATTGGTACATACGATAACTTAAACCTCTACCATTAATTTAAAACTCTACCATAAATAATGAGAATTAAAAACAAACAAACAAAAAAATGTTATTTCTTACATTGGCCATGGGTCCATGACTGCTTTTAGAGGCAGGCTAGGGGTGCTACTTGCCATTATTCTCGAACCAGAACCACCAGGCATCAGAAAGGAGCGGAGAAGAGGTTTCTCTTTGAAGCCATGCTTCTTCTGAAGACATAGTAAACCTCACTGTATACTGACATGTCATAAGTATATATGCTCATGGAATATATTTTATTTCCAGACAGGGCTTCTTTGTGTAACAGCCCTGGTTGTTCTGGAACTAGTTTCATAGATCGCCTGCTCCTGCCTCCTAAGTGCGGGGACTAAAGGTTTGTGCCACCACACATAGCCACTGAATATATCTGAAAAGAATGCCATTGAATATATTTTTAAAAGAATGCTAAATACTTGTGAGTTTGGATTGTGTTGCTGAAAAATCAAAACTCCAAGCCTAGAAATCAATAAAAAAAAACACATTAGCATCTCAATACAACCTTACAGTTTGCAGAAGTCTTTCTTTCGCATCTCCATTGAGGTAAAGGTCACACTATTCACAGAAACTGGGCTCTAGATGTCACAGTGGTGTGCACCTGCAACAGAACCACAGGCTCACTGCTCACTGCAAGGGATGAGGATTGGCGATTTGGGGGCCCGAGCTGCAAAGGACTAATTGTAGGACCAGGACCTTGGTAAGGGATTTGTAGGATTTCATGACTCAAGAAGGAAGACGTTGTGCAGGGGATCTGATGGAACAGGCTAGCAGGGACTGGTTACTTGTACTAACACTCCAACACCAAGCTAAGGCTGTAAGGAGGCAGCATTTACCCACTTCAGCCAGAAGAGGGGGTGTTTAGTGTTTCTTGACCTTGCTATTGTCTGAGCTTAGATCAAATTATTAAGTTGTCTATTGTGACATCATAGATGATGGTGTTGTGTGATGTTTATGCTCAGCTCAAGAGCATCCTGGCTTAGCTGTGACCTCCAGACCAGCTCCGGGAAACACCAAGGTCAGTTCCCACAGGTCAGAACTGCTTTTCTTTGCTCTGATGCAGGATTTAATTACGTTTTAGGAGGGTCAACAGAGTCCTAGCTATCAAAGGCAAGTAAGGCAACTGCATTTGCAGACAGTACTACACTTCTTTTACCAGTTCTAACAGCACAAAGAATATAGAGGCAAACAAGCTGATGTTCAATTAAAGGCATTGTTAGACTTAGCAGGGAAGACACATGATGGCAATTACCTTATTTAGGGCATGTACAGCTGCAGTGTATGTTGGAATCAGCTGAATTTCTCTCTTTCCTTCCTTATCATATTATTATTATTATTATTATTATTATTATTATTATTATTATTAAGACAGCTACATTCTTGTAGATCAGGCTGGCCTCAAACTCAGACATATGCCTGCTTCTGCCTCGTGAGTGCTGGTATTAAAGGCATGCTACACCATTGCCCAGCTAATATTTCTTACATTTAGCTAATCTAATAGCTGTTGTATTTAGAATGATTAAAAAACTAAAATATGAACAGGCAGTAAATATTTGCAGTTGATTTTATAATAATGTGACAAAATTTCGGAGAAAATGAAAGCGTGGAGAGCAGAATACGGACAAAACACTGACCAAAATCACGACTTTATGTAATCTTTAAATATGGTGCTAGGAAAAGTAGGGGGAAAAAATCTAAGAAAAAAAAGATTAAAGAGCTTTAATTTCAAGACAAATTTCAGAAGCATGTGGGGTCATGCACTTCAGTTTTAGCAATATTTTCCCCAGAACCCTTATTACACAGTGCTCCCAAACAGTCTCACTTTGAGTACACAAGCTTGTACCCAGAAAGTGGCCTTTGATGCTTCCTGGTGCCTTCTTGAGTTCCCTCTGTCTTAAACACTGAGTTTAACAATAATAGATAATTTCCACATTTCCCTGCTCTCCTGAGATGACTATTTGATGCTTGAAACACATATTAATCTCCGGAGTTCTGAGAACATTTATCTCTGAAAAGAGTCAACTTACCATAGACTGAAACTGTTGTGAGAAAAATGAGAGACCTCTTTCAGAACATGCAACTCAACATTGCACTTTAGCATAGTGTTTGTTCATTATGTTCATAATGTTGCTACTGTTATCGAAAGCTACATCTTATTTAATGTGCCTGCAACGAGGAGTCAGGTACCAAGAGACAATCTGGTGGAGTCTAACTTTATCCTTTCACTTATATTCCCCAATTCATTTGGCAAACAAGTAATTCTTTGTCCATATATAGATATGTATAAAATTATGTATTATGTATCAACAATATAATAAATATATAGTATTTTCTGCAAGGACTATCATGGATTTTGGAAATAAAAGCTTTAAAAAGCACATAATCCAGATACAAGAGCACTGAGATGTCCTGAAAAGCAGTGGTCACTTTGGGGCTCTTGTGATAATCCACCCTCCCAGGTGAGGGGATGAGATTTATGTTTCAAGTTATATTATAGTTAGTTCGACATATGGGAGACATCTTTCATCTTCTGGAATTAGAACTCTTTTATGGCATCAGGATGTCATTTTGTATCTGGGAAGAGTAAATTCCTTTTAGACTAGATGTGTGAATAAACCAGAGGGTGTGAGTTAGAGTTATATGGACAGCAGGCTTAGGACCCTAAACTCTAGGTTGGGCTCATGCTAGCCAGGCTTCATTTTCCCAGGGCTCCTTACATATTTTCATTGCAGCTCTTATAAAATATTGAACATGCTGCTGATCTATTCCTCCAATTCACATAAGCAACTTGAAGATGGGCATATCTTCTTCACTGAACACAGAACTCACTCAAAGAGTGCACTCTGCATTTATGGAATACAAAAATGATACATATCACCATTTCATTTGTATGTAACAGTAGAAGTCTCTTAAAATACCAGATAATATTTTTATGATTTATTCCAAATTGTTATTTAAAAGCATAAAAGAGAGTGGGACCTGGGAAAAATAAAAATTAAAAAAATATACTAAAATACAATGGGAATTATACTTGATTATTCTAGTTACACCCATATATATCATTCATCAAAATGGCATAGTTTTATAACTGCCACATTTTTCTTAGCACACAATTTGATTCTTTGGAAATTAGATGCAGAGGCATTTAACTCAGCATCCATTCACTCAAGCAATCAACAAAAAATAATGACTGTGTGTTGTATTCTTTTGGGAACTAAAGGGAATAGAGTAATGTATAAGGCATAGATTTCACAATGAAGGACCTTTATGGGGTAAAATAATAAAGAAATGTAGATGAATAATTATGTCAGAGAGAGAGAAGGGCTCAACTGAGTACTCTATAAAGCACAGCACATAAATTAATCTTATTTATTCCTTCCAATAATGCTATGTGTCAGCTACTGATATTGTCCTCATTCTACAAATGAGAATGAAGGTAGTTTAGTCCACATCATAGGTAGAATTTATATATGATGTCAAGTTAGGTTAGATATCCTTATGTGTACTCCCTCCTATCAAAAAAGAGGTAGAGAAGAACCCTATGGACATTCCTGGAAGTGTAACAATTTTCACTGAGGTGATGGCAGGTGGTATGGAATTTGCAGGAATGGCGACTCCCTGAGGATGATGTATGGGTACGACAGCTGGATAACGTAGGGAGAATATTGGGGTGAACACAGAGCTGCAAACGGCATGATTGTGAAATCTGTTGACTGAAGAGCAAGATGAGGAAGGGAGAGCTGTGGGAGACGACACTGAGAAAGCATACAGAGCTTTGGCTGTCAGATCTGCTTCGATTATGGCAGTAGAGTCAGATATTGCAGTGTACAGCAGTGGGGAGGGTACACACACCCCTTTGAGAAGACTGGTAAATACAAGGCCTCTTCTTAGGAGAGGTCATCCTCTGCAACAGTGGTTCTTGACCTTCTTCATGCTCTGACCCTTTAGTACAGTTCCTTATGTTGTGGTGACCCCTAACCATAAAGTTATTTCATTGCTACTTTATAATTGTGCTACTGCTATTAACTGTGATATAAATATCTGATATGCACCATATCTGGTATGTGGCCCCCCAACAGGTCTTGACCCACATGTGAGAACTGCTGCTTTATAAGCTTCCTTCCTGGTTTATAATATTCATATTTTGGAGAAAAATTAAACATCGCATTTGCCTTGATGTCTTCCTCGCGCTGAAGGCTTTCTGTGCACAACTTAGCCTCACCTCTTTTTGCTCCTTTTCTCGGAAATGATCTTCCTTTCTCTTTGTAAGTCAGCTGCTTTCTCTCTTTCTGTGCTTGATGTCACCCTCCCCTGCCACCTCAGCTGCTGTCTTATCTGTGCCCTCTCCTGTTTTTCTCTCCTGTTCAGTTCTTTGGCTACACTCCCACCTGGCCTGTTGCCAGGGTGTTTGGGAAATGCACTATGGTTAATAAGCACAAGTTCTCAGAGTTAGGAAACAAAATTGTAACCTTTTGATATTACTAGAATCTTTCAGACACACTTTCTGAGGGGATTGCTTGTGCTTAATGGCTTTAAAAATACCTGTGTTCCAAGGAACATCAGATTGAAATTGCTGAAGCAGGACCTTGATGTCCATGGCATAGGACTGTCCTGCTGGCTTCTGGCTTGGCCTCTGCAGTGTTGCTGACAGCTCTCTTCACTGACTGGAAGCCTGCTGTTCCTTGGAGCTCTGCAGCTGGTCTGAGACTCTCTACTCTCTATATTATCCACTTTCTTAGTGACCTTGGTGGTATAAATTGTGAACTCCAAGCCTAACCCTGCTTTCTAACATTAGATCATTAATATCCTTTTAAAAAGCTTGTGAATCCAATAGACCTAGCCAAACAGACAGGTCCTCGAGAGCAGAGATTCTATCATGTATCTTTTTATTCCATGTGTCATCATGGCGTACACATCTAAGAATAATCAATATTTCTATTTGATTTAGTTGGAGAACCACATCCAACTAAATAAATTAGAGTCAGGATTCAAAAATGTTGGTTAAAGATCACATGTCCTCCCAGTTCTTGTTTTTACTACAGTGTAGCCCTGGCATCTTCTATTGTAAACTATTCTCTCTTTTTAAAGTAATGACAGAATTTATTTGTGTGTGTGTGTGTGTGTGTGTGTGTGTCTGTGTGTCTGTGTGTATTCCTATGGTACAGATGTGGACGACAGAGAGCAGCTTGTCAAGAATTGGTTCTTGGGGTTGGAGCCATACAGCTCAGTGGTTAAGAGGTCTTGAGTTCAATTCCCAGCAACCACATGGTGGCTCACAACCACCTGCAATGGAGATCTGGTGCCCTCTTCTGGTCCGCAAGGACACATGCAGGCAGAACACTGTATACATAATAAATTAAATCTTAAAAAAAAAAGAATTGGTTCTTGTTTTTCATGATGCAGGTTTTGGAGACTGAATTCAGGCTGCCAGGATTGGTGGCAAGTGTCTTAAACCACTGAGCTATCTTGCTGGCTCTGTTCTTTGTTTTTTGTTTTTTGTCTACTTTACAATATAGATGGCAATAATCCACTTAATTGCTTTGTTAACTAACTGAAAGGTTCAAGAAAACACAGTGCTATGAGGAAATGAATAACGATTACTGGAAACAAAGAACAGTAGATTAACATTTTGGCTCCAAGTCTCCTAGGCTGAGCTGGTGGGTCAGGGCTCCCACTGCTACAACATAACTTCTAACATTCAGTATGCATTCTAAGCCACACACTGTCACTTCTCAGCCTCTGATACCATCTCCTCTCAGTAACTGTTAATTCTGTCTCCCACCCACATTTACATTTAGCTACATCAATTTTTTTCTCAGAAAATATTGGTTAGTAAGTGGAGACCTCAAATCCAATTTTATTTTTACTTTAGTGTTTATTTCCTTTAGTTATTTTATTTTATTATATTTTATATTCTGACTTCAGTTTCTCCTCCCTCCTCTCCTCCCAGTCCCCTGCCACCTCCCTTCTGTCCCCTTCCTTCCTTCCTTCCTTCCTTCCTTCCCTCCCTCCCTCCCTCCCTCCCTCCTTCCTTCCTTCCTTCCTTCCTTCCTTCCTTCCTTCCTTCCTTCCTTCCTTCCTTCCTTCCTTCCTTTCTTATGTATACAATATTCTGTCTGTGTGTATGTCTTCAGGCCAGAAGAGGGCACCAGACCTCTTTACAGATGGTTGTGAGCCACCATGTGGTTGCCGGGAATTGAACTCAGGACCTTTGGAAGAGCAGGCAATGCTCTTAATCACTGAGCCATCTCTCCAGCCCCCTCACTCCTTCATTTCTATTCAGAAAAGGAAAATTCAAATTTAGATTCAGAATTTATCTGTTTGCTAATCAGTTTCTCTTTGAATTCCTGACTCACATATGAGCTGAACTGGAGAAGCACTTTGACTGTTTTTAGCTAGTTGATAAGCTAGTAATATAAAATGAAAGCATGGGCTTTCTATAGGCTCCAGCTTCTGTATGCAGCATTGAGTTACAGGAATAAATATGGCTCAAAACTTGCAGAAAGCTGCTCATCCCTGTGCAGCTCTGTTGTGAGTGAACAGGGAAAGTGCAGCATTGCTAATGTTTCTCAAAGAGAAGACCAGGGCACTTCCGCTTTGCAGGTCAGTTCTCCGCTCCAGGGTGCTAGTGTGAGCAGTCTGTTCACTGGAAGGATGCTAGTGTGAGCAGTCTGTTCACCGGAAGGATGCTAGTGTGAGCAGTCTGTTCACTGGAAGGATGCTAGTGTGAGCAGTCTGTTCACCGGAAGGATGCTAGTGTGAGCAGTCTGTTCACCGGAAGGATGCTAGTGTGAGCAGTCTGTTCACTGGAAGGATGCTAGTGTGAGCAGTCTGTTCACCGGAAGGATGCTAGTGTGAGCAGTCTGTTCACTGGAAGGATGCTAGTGTGAGCAGTCTGTTCACTGGAAGGATGCTAGTGTGAGCAGTCTGTTCACCGGAAGGATGCTAGTGTGAGCAGTCTGTTCACTGGAAGGATGCTAGTGTGAGCAGTCTGTTCACCGGAAAGTGGTTCTTTATCTCACATCTCCTCCAAGTGTATCAAAAAACACAATTCAAGTATTTCTATTAGGTAAATTAATATCTTCATTCATGTTCTCTCTACAATCTGTAATGTGTGGAAGCTTGGTGCCCCATATACAGAGAGCCATAGTCTACCAATTACTTAGATGATTACTGTTCTGTTTTTCAGATTAGTGGTTTCATGGCACATTCTTAGAAATTATGTATACGGAGAAAGAAGTGAAAAAAAAAACTGTTTCAAACAAAACAATGTATTAGGAAAAAAGGTCTTACTATTGGGGTTTATAAGACACTTGATCAAACTGTGGCTTATTCTTAAAATAAAAGGTATGTGAGAATTTTATATATGATTTGAAGCATGACTAATGTATAATTGACAGAGTTAAACTGAGTTCTTTTATCATAGTTTGAAGTTCATAGTCAGGCTAGCAGGACTGTCAACTGCTATTAAGAGGAGTTTAAGTATGTCTTACAGACCACAGAACGCAGGACATACACTTTGTAAACACAGGACTGCACGTACACAATATAATGTCTGAAGGTCTGCACTGACTAGTGGACTTTTTGAGAATAACAAGAATCAAAGAACACCAGGTATTCAAGATGGGGCTTTTATTTTACAACTCTGTACCGAATAATAAAATCAGTTATAATGTTAACTATTTTAGTTTTTGCAAGAAATGGGCACGTGAATGTTTTCTCTAGGTGACTGGTGAATTGTTTGAAGTGGAATGTGAACCCTTTGGGTATGCTATTTATGACTGGCAAAGCAACTTCCTAATTCAAAGAGAAAGAAAAAATAGACTTAGGAAGTCTCGTAAGGCTTTTCCAACATCAAATAGCTTTTACTAAACAATGTTTTGATGAGTTAAGTGTGAGTGAGTCAGGAACATATGGATTAAATTTCCCTTGAAATACACATGCCTTTCAAAATGGGGGGGGGAGTCCTGAGTTAAATACATTTTAGAGAATCCAGAATGTCTAAGAGATATCTTTCTCTGAATACAAATATTGGTAAATAAATTAATTCTAGTTAGAATATATACTTAAAATCACATAAGAATACATGTGAAAGATTCTTAAATATATGTGTGCTGGTGAGACAGGCAAATGCATTCTGATCATCATGTTAGATGCATCGCATGGGGGGGGGGCAGCTTGGCCAGGGGACCGAGACAGAGGGACTGCACTCAAGTGTGGAGCAACAGTGACTTCTTTTCTTTATACTCACCGGTTCCACTTAAAAGTTAGATATCTGTGCTTCTGACACTTCGACTTGTTTAAAATAAGCAAATTCTCTTAAAATTCTTGGTTTGTGGCATTATGTTGTTTCCTTTATTTTATTTTCCTAGTCTTGGTTTCTCACTCTTCCATGTGTTGCATATGTCCCAGCATCCATTTCTCTAGTTCAGTGGTGGTCAGGAACACTAAATAAACACAGAGCTTATTTCTAGAGAGGAAGAGGGAGGTTTTGGGACCCTACAAATGTTCTCCTAGGTTTGTTCTTGTTGTGCATCTCACTCTTTATTCACAGAATTCATGTTTCCTGAATTTCAGAATTCTAAGAGACAGGGGTGTGTGTACAAATACTTGTATAAAGGATAATAAGCCTCTTTCTTTGAAAAAAAATCTACCTAAAAAGTCCAGCTTACATTGTAATATCCCTGTCCCAGCACTACTAATTAAAAATATTTACTGTTCTTTAAAAATATATTTAAAGTATCATTCTAATTCGTTGGCTATAGAACACACAATCTATGCAATAGACCTTTCTTAATTGAGAACACCATTGCTATCTTAGCCTTATAAATGAGAACCCCCAGAGACATTCAGTTAATAAAGACATAATTAGCAGGTAAGAACGGAGAGGAGATGAGATTGGCTTTAAGTTTCCCTACCATGAACTCCTGCCCGAGAAGCAGGTAGGCTGACTGAAGATCTTTACTTCTCCTGCTCCTTCAGATCCAATCCCGTCTCATCCCCAGTTCATCTGCCTGCCTTTTGTGATCTCCCTTTCTTCTCTGACCCTGTCCCCAAATGATCACAGAGACCTTCTCCACGTTCCTTCCCCCAACTCATCCCATTGTCCCAGCCTCCCACTCCAGTAGGCATTCCCTGGGAACACTCCAGCTGAGCTGGCCAAGAAAACAGGTAATCTAACTGAGGGCCTTCACCACTCCCTCCTCTCCTCCAAATCCAACCCCAGTCTCCTCCCCAGTTCTGCAGCTGAACCTGTTGCAGGCTCCCTCTCTCCACTGTCCACACCTATAGATCTGCAGCTTCCTCTCTTAACCCCCCCCCCCCCACTCATCGCTTTAGCCTGGCCTGGCCCCTAACTCTAGCAGGTACCCTCTACTCACCCACAGACCACTCCTACCAGGGAAGCATGTAGGCTGGCTGTAGATCTTCCACTCTCTTCCGCTCCTCCAGATCCAGTCTCACCGTCTCATCCCCAGCTGTATTGTGCACCTTCTGGGTGACCTCTCTTCACTCTCTACCCCTATTCCAAGGAGACTACATAAGGAAATCCTAGTAGAACACTCCTCTCACCTCCCTCCTGTGAACCCCTTAGATCCCTAGCCTATCCCCATTCCTAAGTGTCAGGTTCCAATACTCAGAAACACATTTTACCTGGAACCCCCAGTGGTTACACCTAACAGGTCCACAGAAAATTTCCTACCAGGCAACACACAACCATCACATTCTCCTGAAATCCAGAGAGAAAACATAAAACAAGGAACAAAACAACCACCTACCAAAGCCAAAGCCAAATATCATCATCACGTAGACCTATAATCACCCCAATCCCAGATGCCTAGATACTAGCATAAAAACACAGTAACAGCTAGGACAATATATCTCAATTAGAGTTCAGCAACACTACCACAGCAGGCCCTGAAAATTCCAACAAAGCTAAAGCCCAAGAAAACACCTTAAAACAGCTTGCATGAAGATGACAGAAGTCTTTGAAGAGGAGGTGAACGATTCCCTACAGAATTCCAGGAAAACACAGTGTAAGGAAATGAATAAAACTGTTTGAGACCTAAAAACTAAAGTAGAATCAACAAATAAAACCCAAACTGAGAGAATTCTGGAAATGAGAAATTCATGAATTCCAACAGGAACTATAGAGGCAAACTTCACCAACAGAATATAAGAGATGGAAGAGAGAATCTCAAGCACTGAAGACATGATAGAAGGAATAGATACACTGGTCAAAGAAAATGTTAAATCTAAGATATTCCGGACACAAAACATCCAATAAATCTGGGACACCAGGAAAAGACCAAACTTAAGAATTTAGGACTAGAAGAAGGAGAAGATTCCAAGTTCAAAGGCACAGAAAGTATTTTTAACAA
Source organism: Arvicola amphibius (assembly GCF_903992535.2). Lineage (NCBI taxonomy): Eukaryota > Metazoa > Chordata > Mammalia > Rodentia > Cricetidae > Arvicola > Arvicola amphibius. The sequence continues at coordinate 22,651,080 of NC_052057.2, read as the reverse complement.
ATTCATAGAAGAAAAATTTCCTAACCTAAAGAAGGACATGCCTATAAAGGTACAAAAAGCATACAGAATACTAAATAGATTGGACCCGAAGAGAAAAGTTCCCTTGGCACATAATAATCAAAACATGAACACAGAACAAAGAATACTAAAAGTTGCAATGGAAAAGTAACTAATGAAGGCGGACTTAACAGAATTACACCTGACTTCTCAGTAAAGACTAAAAAGCCAGGAGGATCTGTACTTAAAAACCAGCTGGGTTGGTGCTACAAACGTCAAGAGACTAACTGATGCCAGCAAAAACTACCAAAACCCAGCAAAACTTTCAATCACAATAAATGGAGAAAAAAAATACATTCCATGAAAAAGCCAACTTTAAATTATATTCACAAATTCAGCCCTACGGAAGGGGCTGGAAAGAAAACTCCAACCTAAGAAAGTTAACCACATTTATAAAAAACAGGGAATAAACAATCCCAGATCAGCAAAATCAAAAGAAGGGAAGCATGCATGCACATGCATGCACGTGCACACACACTACCACCACCACCACCAAAATCACTGGTCATTCATATTTTCAATAACAGTGGTCTCAATTCCCCAATATAAAGACACAGACTAACAGAATGGATGTGAAAACAGGCTCTACCCTTCTGCTGCATCCAAGAAACACACCTCCACACCAAGGACAGATATTACTCCAGGTCAAGGGTTGGGAAAAGGTATTCCAAGCAAAAAATGGACCTAAGAAGAAAGCTCGTGTAGACATTTTAATATCATACAAAATAGACTTCAAACCGAAACTGATCAGAAAAGATAAGGAAGAACTCTACATACTCCTAAGAGGAAAGTTCCACCAAGATGACATTTCAGTTCTTAACATCTATGCCCTAAACACAAGAGCAACCAAGTTTGTAAAAGAAACATTACTACAGCTTTAATCTCATGTTGTTCTTCACACACCAATAGTGGGAGACATCAATACCCCACTGTAATCAACAGACAGGTTAACCAGACAAAACACTAAATAGGGAAATACTGGAACTAACAGAGTTTAGAAACCAAATGGACCTAACATATTTGTAGAACATTTACTCACACACAAAATAATATACCTTCTTCTCTGCACCTCATAGAAACTTTCTTGAAGACTGACTATATACAAAGCAAAGCAAGTCTCTTATATTTTTGGTTGTGAGCCTAGTCTTTCTTTAATGGATGAGCCATCTCTTTAGTCCAAGAAAATATCAACAGATACAAGAAAATTGAAATAACCCCCTGCATGCTATCATATCACCACGGATTAAATCTAGATATCTAGATATAACAGAAACAACAGAAAGCTTACAAACTCATGGAAACGGAACAACTTTCAATTGAAAGAAAAATAAGTCAAGAAAAATAATTAAAGAATTTCTAGGATTGAATGAAAATGAACACAACATGCCCAAACTTATGGGACACAATGAAGACGGTTCTAAGAGGCAAGTTCATAGCACTAAGTGCCCAACACTGGGGAGAGGTTGGGCAGTGGTGGTGCACACATTTAATTCCAGCATTCAGGAGGCAGAGGCAGGTGGATCTCTTTGAGCTTGAGGTCAGCTTGGTCTACAGAGCAAGTTCCAGGATAGGCTCCAAAGCTTCATATAGAAACCCTGTATTGAAAAACCAAAACCAAATCAAACAAAACAAGAAACAAAAACAAAAAAAAAACCAAACTAAACAACATCAAAAATGAAAAACAAAACAAAAAAACCCTAGGAGATCTCATACTACCAACTTAACAGAACACCTGAAAGTTCTAGAACAATAAGAAGAAATTATACCCAAAAGGAGTAGATGGCAAGAAATAATCAAACCCAGCACCGAAATCAACCAAATAGAAACAAAGAGAATACAAAGAACCAATGAAAAAAAATGTTGATTTTTTTGAGAAAAGCAATAAGATTGATAAACCCTTATCAAATTAACTAAAAGGCAAAGAGAAAAGACCCAAATGAACAAAAAGATGAGAAAAGGTCTATCTCAAGTTCCAGCTACACTACTCTTGGGCATATTCCTAAAGGAAGCTTCATTTTACCATAAGGACACTGGCTCAACCATGTTTATTGCTGCTCTATTTAAAATAGCTAGAAGTTGGAAACAACCTAGATGTCCTTCAATAAAAGAATGGATCAAGAAAAGTGTTCTATTTACACAATGGACTATTACTAAGCTACAAAAAATGAAAGCATGTGGGTCACACCAGCCAGAAGAACAGATTGGTGTGTAGCCCAACCATTATCAGAGAGGCTTCATCCAGCAACTGATCAGAAACAGATGCAGAGGCCCACAGTCAAGTATTAGCGAGAGCTTAGGAAATCTTGCAGAAGTTGGGGAGGAAAGACTGTAGTGACAAGAGGGGTAAAGGACAACATGAGGACACAGCCCAAGAACTAACTAAGCAGGGCTCATAGGCACCCACAGAGACTGAAGTGACAATCAAGCCTGCATGGGATTGTTAGGTTCTCTGCATACATGGTATGGGAAGGTACTTTACAGTATAGCTTGGTGATTTTATGGGACTCCTAGCAGTGGGAATGAGGGTATCTCTGACTCTTTTGTCAGGTCTTGGGACCCTTTTCCTCCTATTGTGTTTCCCTTGCCAAACCTTGATATGAGTTTCTGCCTAATCTTATTGTAACTTGTTATGCCGTGTTCAGTTGATATTCCCGGGAGGCCTGCCCTTTTCTGAAGGGAAACAGGAGGAGTGGATCTGAGGGAGAAGGGAGGGAAGGGCTGGGAGGAGTAGAGAAAGGGGAAACTGCAGTCAGGATTTAATGTATAAGTAAAGAATAAATTCTAAAAAAATCAAAGAATAAAATGATCACAAATTACTCAAGAAAAAAAATTCATCATAAAATTTAGAGGCAAATGGACAGAACTAGAAAAAAAATCATTCTGAGTGAGTTAATCCAGACCCAGAAAGATAAGTTATAGTATGTATTCACTTATATATGGATATACGCTGCTAAATAAGAGATAACAAAGTTACACTCCATAAACCCAGAGAGGTTAGATAAAAAGATGAAGGAACAAGGGGGAGGCACATGATCTCCCTGGGACAGGAATATAGAACAGATTTTTTTGGGTTGATTGGGGTGGTGGTGGGGGATCAGGAACAGCAGGATCAGGTAGGGAAGGGGAAAAGAAAAAAGTTTCCCTGTGGAAGAGCTAAGAGATGAACTGAGTACTTTGTTTTCATGAGCATGTATCTTAAATTCAAGCTCAATATTTTATTTCAATAGCTTAAAATAAGGTTTATTTTTGGAGGAATAAATTCATTTGTCAAAAGTCTTGGTTCTCCTATTTACTAAACTTTACCAAAGGTTCAGTAAAAGCCTTGTAAGTAAGGAAGATTTCCACATGGTTAAAGGAAGGCAATGCACAGCCTGTATGGACTGTGGTGTGAGAGGAAACACATCTTCAGTTAGGGGTTTTATGCAGACTCCAGGTAACAAATTGTGAAGATGGGGATCTGAAAATTGCAAATTCAATGTATAATGGCACAGCCTTTTTGGTGAGGGCCTGGACCAGACTGTCACTAAACAGTAAGCAGAGTTACTATCTAAGCCAGAAACCCCCAGAAATAAGATGTCATGTTTACATAAAATCTTATACGCAAACATGCAAAGACAGACCAAAGGTGAAAGAACCCAAATGTCTACCAACCAAAAACAGACAAAACAATGCAATCTATGTAGAAGGGAACAGTCCTTGCAGAAAGGAAAGATGACAGAGAATGCACAGAATATAAAATGTGGAGGCAGAAAGAAGATCAGTGGTTGCTTATGAATGCAGGGAGAATAGACAACCACAGGGAGGACGGCCAAGGAGCACAAAGTTTCATTTAGGCGCAATAGACTGTTCTGCATGTGGAGATAATTGTGTAACTGTTAATACGCAAAAAAATCATGATTTTTATATTGCATATGCATCAATTTACTACTACTGATTAGTGATCTGGCTAACCAACATTTCCCAAGAAATGTCAAAAAAAATTTAAATGACTTAACAAGATTAATTAGTAAACTGTATTTTAAATGGAGCTAAAATAGAGATGGGTTCTATCTAAGAGGAGATGGGAATAGAGGAAAAGCTCTGATGGTTTATTTTCAAAGGTGCATCAAGCCAGGTTATAAAAATCCAGCTGCAAATGAGCAGAAAACATTTGACCTTGTGAATGCCTGCAAGTCTAGCTATTCCTGACTTTCCCAACACTGCTAAATTATCCCTTTACCCAAACTTGAAATTTAGATGAGAGAAATGCTAATAGTCTAGCTTGCTTGCAAGGTCATATATCTGATAAACTTTAAAATTAACAAAATGATAAGTATATATATGAACCTACATATGGATTCTGTTGAATAAAAGAAAAAGTTTAAGTGACATATAGAAGAATAAAACCTAGATAACAAGCAAGATTGTCACTACTGATTATTCAAATATGGGAGGAAGGGGCATGCATTAGGCCCCATTTATAAACTGTTCTCTGTGTTCAGTCAGCATGCCTGCCATGGTAGACTCATGAACAACTTTGCAAGTTTGTAAAATAAACATCACTTTGGCTACAGTAAATATTCTACTTCTCTTATTGTGAAGTGAGGATCTTTGGCTACAGGGAATTTCTAGTTCTTTTATTGTGAAGTGAGGATCCTGGTTTCTCACAGAGAAGTTGCAGAATGGAGAGAAAGAAATAATATTTCTGGTGAAAAAAGTTTGAACATTAAGCTTATGGAAAATATTCTCAGATACTGGACATTAAATGGGTGGTAATAAAAGTTCACTATGTAAACAGCAATAGGTAAACTTATTACAACTTAGAGAACTGGTAATAAAACATCATTACAGTCATTAACTCAGTAGAATTCCCTAAATTTGCAATACTAAACTCTGGAAAAAACAATAAAGAATTTCAATTTGGCTATGTAAAATATTTCTACTGTCACTCAGCATGTGAGTCTCTTTTTAAAGATTTATTTTTATTTTATGTGTATATGCCTATATGTAGTATGCACATAACATACACAGTGCCTCTGGGTGCCAGAAAGGGCTGTCAGATCCACTGGAACTGCAGCTACAGGTGATTGTGAGCTGCCATGTGGGTGCCAAGATCTGAACTCAGGTCCTGTGAAAAAGCAGGCAGTGGCCTTAGCTGCTGAGCATATCTCCTCCAGCCCCCTTTCTTACCTTTTTTTTTTATTAAAAGGCATTTTATGTGTTGTATGTGTGGTAGTTTGAATGAAAATGGTACCTATAGGCTCATAGGGAGTGGCACTATTAGAAGGAGTGGCCTTTGGAGTGGGTGTGGCCCTGGTGGAGGAAATGTGTCATCAGACATGCTCAAGTTAGTGTGCACGTGTGTTCGCCCTCTCTCTCTCTCTCTCTCTCTCTCTCTCTCTCTCTCTCTCTCTCTCTCTCTCTCTCTCTCATGTTGTCTACTGATCTGGATGTAGAATGCTCAGCTCCTTCTCCAGCACCTGCTTGCCACCATGTTTCCTGCCACAATGACATAATAGACTATACCTCTAAACTATAAGCCATTTCCAATTAAATGTTTTCCTTTAACAAAACTGCTGTGGTCATGGTCTCTTTACAGGAACAGAACATTGACTAAGACAATGTGTGCCTGCACATGAGTTTATGAACCCCATGTTATGCTGGTACCTGAGCCAGAAGAGGGTATTACATTCCATAAAATTGGAATTACAGATGGTTGTGAGCTACCTAATGTGGGCGCAGGAATCAAACCCAGACTCTCCCTAAAAGGAAAAAGGTTCTTTTAAATATTTCTCCAGTCCCATGTAATTTGGTTTAAGAGAAAAGAGATACATTGTACCTGTGGGCTGGCATTTTATCACTTGAATGCAATCGTCTCCCTGTCTACTCACATAAATTTGAGTTAATCTTTCATTTTAGTTTATTATTTGAAATTTTCAAAAAAATAACTTGCTAAATTTCAAATAAAATAATTGTCATTTCATATTAAATTCAGTTAGCTCATACTAATTTATTTCAGTATTTCAAGTAAAAATGTAATTAGTAAGATGAAATATTTAGGCACATATGGAATCTTAGGGCTAATTCACTTTGGTGGATCACTATAAACTAAAACAGCAATTAAAGTAAATTAGATTAGATGTTAATAATATAATAATTACTTAGTTGATTGGCAGACTCCTATATTAAAATCCTATTAGCTGCTTGCTACAAACATAGTACGCTGAGTGATTAGTAGTCACACACATTTAACTTGCCTCTTGAGATGAACAGCTTGGGAAGAAAGGGAACTAAAAATGAAAAAGAAAATCAGGTGACATTGAAGCTACAGAACTTTATGAACACTTTATTTCTATTAAAAGCAGAGAGTACCCAACAATAAAAAGTACAACAAACACCCAACATTCAAGTAAAAACTGTGTTTTTTTTCAAAAGCATTCTTTAAAAAAATAGATTAAAAAACATTTACTAAAATGGAGTTAGGCAACTTGTAGGCTATTATTAAAGTTAAAATTATTGTTCCTACTTATGCAGATTCACAGACCTCTAAGTACTAATGTGCTGGAATGGGACAAGACAGAGCGACAAGGAAAGGTCCTGGTTTTACAGCTACGTGTGGAGACTGCAGTGCTGGCTCTTAGCTGTACCTCTGTCAGCAAAGCATCACTTTGTAAGAAGAGGGCAATGGATTCTGTCCAGAAGCAGGTTAAGGTTATCAAGTTACTTTGATATTTTTAATGTTATACTTCTTTTAATTTTTTAAAAAATCATTTATTTTTATTTCATGTGCATTGGTATTTTGCCTGTATATTTGTCTATGTGAGGGTATTGGATAACTTGGAACTGGAGTTATAGACAGTTGCGAGCTGTCCTGTGAGTGCTAGAAATTGAACCCAGGTCCTTTGAGGGAGCAGCAAGTGCTCTTAAGCACTGAGCCATCTCTCTAGTCCCAATGCTATACTTCTTATATGAATAATGTGTGGAAATACTTCTGAGTTAAACTAAGAAGTGAAACACTGTAACTTTCAAGTCTGAGATGTAAACAGACAATTACGACTTTACAGAATACTTCCTGAGACACCAAATGAACATGAGATAATATCAATACTATACATAGATTCTTAGGCTCTTTTGCTTTTTAACTTGGAGCTGTCTCCTGTAATGGTGAAGTTCTCTTTAGGCAGTACAGCACTATCAGGAAATTTAGGATATGTTATGAATAATAAATACATTATCTTATCTCTTGCCTCTCACCGCTTGCAACAAATGAGGGAGCTGGCTCTCCCATTACAGTCTGCAGTGGGCCCTGTTCCTGGCCTGGGCAATACAGTAGAGCTGACCCTTTTGACAGAGGTGCTGATGAGATAGTCCTGCTTGTGTGAGAGTTGGCCCCACCCCCTCATCTGACATGTGGTTGTGAGGGCAGGGAAAGATGCCTCTCCTCCTTTGTTTTTGCCATCTGTGGTGGGCAAGAGAGCTGATCCTCCCCCTTACCAGTGTAGAACTTTGGAAAATGGATCCTGCACCTTGCCTGGGGAACACAGTAGAATCAACTCTGTTGGTGGAGGTGTGGGTGGACCAATCCCAAAGTTTTGAGTATGGGAGGGATGTCCCCATTACTTCTCTGTCATATGCATAGGCAGAGAAGAGATGCCCAAACTACATGCCCCCATCAATGCCTGAGGCAGGTGGAAGAGCTGGCTCTGTTATCCTAAGAGTGTGAGAGCTGTCCCTGTCCCTCATCAGCTGCAGCACTCGGGAGAGTGGTCCCTATGCCACACCTGGGCCACACAGTAGAGCAGGCCCTGAAGGTGTCGGTGGGGGAGAACCAAACCTGAGGATGTGAAAGCTGGAGAACACGCCCTACCCCTTCCTCATCATTGCAAGGAGTGAACTAGCCAAGGCAATGCTGCAGAGCTCAGCCTGGTGGTGAGGATAAGGGAGAATTAGCCAGCCGAACAATCCTATAGCTCAGGTCCAGAACCAGGGTTATGACTTGGTCCATCCCAATATCCACCCCATCTGTGATCTGTTGAAGCACAGAGTGGGGGTGAGGTCTGTGCTGTAGACCCAGGTCTGCTGGATCTCCATGACACAGGGCAGCAATGGGATGTCCAGGGAGAGTTCCAGTGAGGGCTCAGTGTCTATGGTATAACAGAGACCAGGGGACTTCAAAACAGACCAAAGCTTCTTTGTGATAAATGCCTGATGTATAGATATATGGATAAAGGGGTTTACTGCATGACTCACTGTGTCACACTGCAGCATCCATGATGAGATTCCCCCTTTTTCCTCTTTTTCTCTTAAATTTTATTTCTTTTTGAAGAAGTAGGGGGAGGGGGCGGTGAGTGGGATTGGGAAGAATAATGTGAAAGACACAAAAAATAAATTTTAAAAAGTTAAAAAAAGAAATATATTATTAGCCAGATGGTGGTGATGCACACCTTTAACCCTAGCACTAGGGAGGCAGAGGCAGGGGGCTCTCTGAGTTCGGCCTGGTCTACAGAGCGAGAACCTGGACAGTTAGGGCTATACAGAGAAACCCTGTCTTAAAAAACAAACAGAAACAAAAAAATATATTGTTAACTGTCTAAGACAGAAATAACTATGATAATGATAATTATTTCTTAGAGCAAAAATGTTACTCATTTATAAGGTTATTAATAGTATATTTCATTAAATTTAGGGATTCTAATCTGTAGTTAACTTCTGGAAATGAATTCTGTGTTGCAATGTCAGTCATGACAATGGAGATCAATAATGAACTTAGCATTTACAACACACACACACACACACACACACACACACACACACACACACACACACACACACCTCTGTAAATTCTGTACACTATTTCTGTCTCTTTTTTTCTGCCTTTTATGGAACACTCTCCTCTCATTCACTTTCTCTTTTATTTAAGGCTTCAGGCGACACTTTGGGTTACTGTTTTAAAGATGAACACTATGGATTAGGCAAGGGATCATCAGTATTTTAGGATACACTCTAAGCTTTGCAGACAGACATAGGATCTTTCATGAAAGGATGAATTAAGACCCAGTGGATATGAACAGGTGCACATCTGCTGAAAGGATGGAGTTAGACGCCAAGACACAGATGGCCAGAAATTATACAATCTCATTTTTTAGTGACTTTCATGAAATGCAACTATTATTTATACATTAATAATTCATTTCAAGGGTACTTTCATTGCTGTAAGGTATCTGATCTTAATGTTCTCACTGTTATGAACAGAAATTAAAAGTTAGCTATCATTAAAGAACAGAAACACAGGAGAGTTACTATTGTTTGGTGGGTTGTGTGATTGGCAGATTAATATTAATACTGAGCAGATTTAATATAATCTTCAAGAGACCAGGCAATCTTGAACCAGCTATTTTTGGTGAAACAAAGTGCCAAGTAATGCAAGCTAAAGTACAAAATGGCAAAACATGGATGTTAGTACAGGTGAAGGAGGAAAAGCAAGGTCACGCACAACATGTGAGTTTCCTATGACCTCAAAAGTAGAAATGACTCCAGAAAAAGTCATACCTGCTGCCAAATTTAGCAAAAACCTTTATCTGCCTTCATTTCCAAAAGTAACATTTGAACATTTACTTAGGAATTGGAGACAAACATTTGGTATTCAGGATACAGGAAATAGAAAAAATAGGTTTCCGGATACAGAAATGATAGGCATTTCTAGGACCTGACACTACAATAACCCTGCTTAGTCTATCCTCCGTAAGTGGGAGGATGGGAGTCTGTCTCCCCTGTGCGATGAATAACAACATTTCTGCCGTAGGAACAAATTGCTGCAGGCTTTTTATAGAGCTATACCATATTACTTTCAGTAAGCAAGTTCCTGGAAACAGTAGTGTAATACTTTAAGTAGAAAGATGCACAGAAGCCCCTGCTCCACTGCTACTCCAGTGCTGTATGGGTTGACAACAAATTGAGCTTAAAGCTTAATCGGAGGTCCGAGTCTATGAAGCAGGGTGGTTTTGTTGTCATTTGTTTGAGACTGAATTTCATTGCTCAGCCCAAGCTGTTTTTGAACTTGCAGTCCCCATGCTGAGATGGCAGTGTATTACCATATCCAGCTAATACAGGAGCTTTAACCTGCCTCTAGTTACGATGTATCCTCACAGTCTGATTCCTGGACTCAACGCATGCTCTAAGCCTGTGCCCAAGTTGTACTTGTCTCTTTCTGACCTGCTTTTATCAGACCCCAAAGGTTATTGATCCTTAAAGATGTCCACACCCAATCAGGCCATGACAGATCCTGTTCTTAATGACTTCAGACCAGCACCAGGACAAAGAGAAGTTGAGGGCGGGACAGGGAGGTTAACTGTTAGTAACTGGGGTTTAGAAGTGTGAGGGTAGAGCAAAACAGGAGCAAAACATTCCAAAGAATTCATCCTGGAGGGGTTAGCAAATCCTGTGCACAACTTGTGAAGCACCCATTTCCCAAGGCTGTTGGCAGGTTAGAGACACAAAAGTCGAGGGACTCACTATCTTACCTCCCAACATAGCAGCAGTTTTATGTACTCAGAATTTTTTTCCCATCCAAAGCACTGTTCCTCATTGCACGTGTGCTGCTGGTTATTTATTGTCAGTGAAGCACACTTGATGGATTCCAGAGAGTGAGGAACCTTAAATTATCAACACTCATATGAATAAGCACCATGACATCCACTGGCATCCACTTCTTCACAGGAGCTAGTCTGAGCTCAGTGGCTTTATGTGTTCCTCATGACAAGCAAGCATATTAACAAGTACCTGCGAGGTTGTCGATTTCTTTCTCCTGGAGCAGGCTGACCGCATCATCATCTCCTTCCAACATAAGCTCAGCCTCTGAGTTCTGGTTTACGATTGCTTGGCTTCTGAATGCTTTCTTGGACTTCACTACATCTTCTTCAGTGCCTATATGCAAGCAAAATAGCAGTTTAGTTACTGTGAATGTATTTGCACCTAGTGGGCATTTGATACAACATTTTCTTTTTTTCTTTCTTTTTTTTCTTTTGGTTTTTCGAGACAGGGTTTCACTGTAGTTTCTAGAGCCTGTCCTGGAACTAGCTCTTGTAGACCAGGCTGGCCTCGAACTCAGAGATCCGCCTGCCTCTGCCTCCCGAGTGCTGGGATTAAAGGCGTGCGCCATCACCGCCCCGCTACCATTTTCTTTTCTATATGCTCTGATTGCTATTCCTCTACATGTACAGAGCATTTTAAAATACTTCTTTATCCTGTTTGTCTGGATTCCTCTGAGAAAAGTTGAAGGAGGTTTATCCCTTACTTTACAGGTGAAGGAGTATGGGGAGCAAGCTTTTGGCTCACCGTGGCCCTACAATCAATCCTTCTATTTTCCTTACAATGCTCTGTCCCTGATTTTACCTACAGCCCTTTCTACTTGTTGAGACCAGGTCTCTCTGACTCGCCAAGGATGACCTTGACTTTTGAGTCTTTTGAGCAGCTCTGAGTAGCACAACTGCAGGCATACTCTATCAGACCCAGTTTATAACCCATTCTTTGTGACTCTAGAATCATGTATGCTCTATAAAATATCTGTATTTCCCTTCAAATTCAGTTTTTGATCAATAAAACTTTAAAATTTTACTTATATAACCATATTTTGTGTGGATTAACTAAGTAACAAATCAGTTTTTGAAAGCTGATGATATAGCTCTAAAGAAAACAGGAAAGTGTTCACATCTAAGTGAAGAAATGGTGTCAACTGAGGAGCTATAATAATAATAAAAGGTGGTGAAGGTAGAATGATCCCCAATAGACCTATCACATAAAGTGGTTTCTTTACCAATTAACAAAATAAACATGGATTTTCTGAAACTATATTCTGCTTTGGTATATGGCTATGCAGAGAGATCCTGTCTCAAAAAAAATACTAGTAAGGCTAGATTAAAGGACATATTAAGAAGAACACTCAAACAGCTAAGTTGTTTTTTATCTCAGAGGAGCAATGCTACTTTACATACACAAATTGAGTGTTTTTTAAAAAATATTTATTTATTTATTATATATACAATATTCTGTCTGTGTGTATGTCTGCAGGCGAGAAGAGGGCACCAGACCTCATTACAGATGGTTGTGAGCCACCATGTGGTTGCTGGGAGTTGAACTCAGGACCTTTGGAAGATCAGGCAATGCTATTTACCACTGAGCCATCTCTGCAACCCCTACAAATTGATTGTTTGACAAACATTTCCACATTCTCACACACCTGCTTTGGGTGGCAGCAATCTAAAATTGTTAAAACTGCAAATAAACTGGACATATATATGCAAATATAAACTAACCCACATGGGAAAAGCTCTTTTTCATACTATTTCAGTCTAAGGCATGCTATGCTGAACATGCACACAATCTTGTCTGTGTCCCTTGAAGTCTAATTTGGGGAAAAATACTGTGTTTGTCTTACAGCATCTGGCACAGGCTTGAAAGACAGCACTGATTAGTAGGATGCTACATGCAGTGTATATACTCCTGGAAATCAGTCCCATACGGTAGTTCTGTGCTTAGTGCAAGGCTCTGTGATAACAGTGCTCCCAGGGCATGCCACAGCTCTGGCCCAGTATTCGCCTGATGCAATTAACAGTACATTTATTTGGTCAGTTTTCCTAGGTCCATTCCACAGGCCTTTCAACAGTGCATCAATGTTACTCAAATGCTTTCCTGGAAGCACATCTAGGTGCTGGAAAATTTGCACTGGGAAACAGCATGTGAGCCTATTCTCACCCTTAGCTCCTGCTTCCTTCTCTCCCTGTCCTATGTAGTTTTTCTTTTTTCTTCTTTCTTTATCGCTCCCTCGCTCCCTCGCTCGCTCCCTCGCTCCCTCGCTCCCTCCCTCCCTCCCTCCCTTTCTCCCTTCCTTCCTGTGTCTCTGTCTCTCGGGTGCACACCTTTTTCTTTCCTTTTTTTTGAGACAGAAGCCTTTCTTTTTTGTAGCGACTGGAGCACCGATTATGCTTGATAAATACAAACTAATTCAAAGACCACAAAAAAGTGTGTGTGGGGTCCTTTTTCACTGGTTCATGGGTGATTCTTATTTCTGGAATACAACCTGAAGGACAAAGCCTGGAATATTTCAGACCTATATCTCAATACAAACTCTGCATAGCAACAATGTCTGAGGGGAAGCAATAGTCTCAATCCCTTTACTAGTTGGGCAGTAATTTAATCAGAGAAATTCTGAGCTTGCTTTTTTTAACAAAGGACACAATGCAATGATAACTCAGGAATCTTTTGCCTGCACAACAGTACTCATGTACTGCCCAGCTGAGTTAATCAGCTTGTTCCTCCTTTCTCCTGCTTAGGTCAAAGGGTGAGGATTCATCTTGTGTAATGCTGGCCACTGCATTACTTTCAGCCATTATCTGGTATGGAGGCTTTCACCAATGCACAGCTCATATGACCCTCAACACATTATCAGAATATTTATCATACAATACAAGTATGCTGAATATTCCTGTCTCATTTAATTTACTTTGTAATCAATACTCTCAGCAAGACTTACACTGTAGGGTAAAACCTAAACTCCTTAGCATAGCTGACCAAATCCTCTTAGCCTCTCATTGCCAGCCTCATATCACCTTTTCCCACTGTTCCACAGAAGTACTGAGTAGCTTCTGGAATATGCCATGATCTCACATCCCTCTAGATCTGTACTGATGGTATGCCCAATGTAAAGTGGTATTCCTTTTTTTCCTTTTCTATTTTTTAGTTGCCCTTCATCATTCCCTTTGTTCAGAAATTTGTCCTAGGTGACCTTGGTGCTGTCACATTTGGATTTGGATACATATTGGAGGCAGGATCTCTTATGGACATGCCCTCTGCACTACACTACTTTGTCATCTCTGAAACATTAGAGTCTGGCACTCAGTAGGTGCATACAAAACCTGCTGAAGTTCAGGTTTAAATCCATTCCTTGTTATGACTTGTCCACTCTTTCCCTTATGCTCTCTCCACACCTACAAATCTTCCAGCTGAAGTGCCTAGTATTTGCTTGAGTATTTACTTCCACAGACACCTGGAAGCCCCTCGATGGCTGGAATCACATCTGTCTCTGTGTTTCCCACACTTAGCACACTGCCTGGTAAGGAATGAACACTAACAAATCCTCAATGAGTCAACTGAGGCACAGGAGTCACATCTGAATATCTCTAACTCAAAATTTCTCCCAAATGCCCCGGAGTCTCGCTGATTTGTGTTAATTTATGTGAAATGGAGCCCAGGTATTTGTATTAAGGTAACAATGCCCGTTAAGTTTCAGTCAGCCTAATAAGCAAGTTTTTCCTTGTATAGAAGAAACAGAGCATCTTTATGTGACTGTGTTACCACAGTAAAAATCTATCTATAAAGAACATGCAGTAGAAGGAGGAACTTGGAAATGTATCAAACTTTGTTTGATCTCTTCTAGCTTTGAAGCAGAACACAATTCAAGTCTTTTCATGGTATTTGCTAAAGGAATTGGTACCTACACACAGGGCTGATCAGTCCTCCTGAAGTGTTACCAGCTTGCAGCCCAGTGAACTTACCAGTTTTGTGGAACTGAAATAAACATTTGTCTAGATTAGAGGATATGAGATTTAAAGGTGCTTTTCAATCACAATATCCTTTATGAATTAGAGTTTCATCCATCAACATTACAGCAAAAGGAGGCAAGGTCTCAGAGGGCCGTCTCATTACAAGGCTTGTAAACACTGTCCTTAGAAAGAATTGGTTTATCACCTAACAAATCAAAATCTGATTGAGAGGAGAATTTATTTGAGATCATCTGTCTTAGAAGACATGTTGAACTGAATGCACTTCTTGGCCTCTTTAGCCATTCATCAAGAAATTAACGAGCAAATGCCACAAACCACTGGAGCGCCTTAGACTTGAAATGGGAATCACACACACACACACACACACACACACACACACACACACACACACACACACAAGAGTAAAGCCAGACAGGAGAGACAGGGAGGCTCATTTCCTAAGAAAATATGAAAATGGCACGGAAATGTAAAGTTTCAGAAGAAAACTGTACCACAGGCTTGTAGATGCAAAATTAGACTTGCTTTCATTTTCTACCATGTTTAAACATAGGAAAAAATTTTCCATAGACTTATTCTTAGAGTTATAGAGACACAGTGCAACCCTGAAGATTTTCTTCCTTCATAAGTTTCTCTTACTAAGCAGGAAACCTAAGATCCAAGTACATTCTAATTGAGCTAATTGCTAATTAATTAACTACTTTTCTTTTTTTTTTCCCCTTGCCAGGGGACTCCATGCAGGGCCATGAACGCTACCAAGCTAAATCATCCACTCTGACAAAGTATATTTAAAAGTGAGGTGACAGGAAAACTAAAATGTCTCCAGCATTGCTACTATATGCCAGCACCACACAGTTTTATTACTATCGCCTTAATTTTTATTGTCTTAAGTAACCGCAATTTAAAAGACACTGACAGAATGCGTACTATACTTGGTTGATACTATCAACGTCTGAACAAAATCAAGATATAGCAATTAGTTTGTTGCCATTTATTATTTATATTGACAAACAAATACCATAAAATACAATATAACATGATTTGTTTTCATTTAAGGGATTATTCTACAGTTAACTACAGATACTAAAAATGAGCAGCAGTCACAGGGCTGAAGAGGTGGCTTAGGGATTAAGTCCTTTAAGCCTGACACAGGTGATTTCTTTGCTCATCTGGCTTATCTCCTGATGTGCTAGATATGGATTTAATTTATCTTCATTTATTTTGAAATGTTTTATTTAGAGATTTTCTTAGTGACATTCTCCCCACTTGGTTTAGTTCTGGCGTGGTACTTAGGATGGAACCCAGGGTCGAGAGCCTTCAAGGCAAGTGCTCTACCATTGATCTACATCCTCACTTTCTTAGTGGAATTTAATTTCTATCCTACGCATTGAGTAAACAAATGTTTCTTGAGAAAGCACATGAAACAATATCGTTAAAACTCACCCACTAATTCTCTTATACACTTGTGCTTTCCTGTGCATGTTCATCAGTTACTCATAATGAGAAACTGGACTTTACAATTTACTGTTCTTTATTCTTTCCTTTTATACGCATTATAAATATTTTTTTAAAAATCTACACCAATTTCCTTTTCTTAATTTAAAAGACTATATTTTCTCATTTTACACGTTAAATTCAGTTCCCCACTCCCTTCCCTCCACACCAGTTTCTTAACTTCAGTTTCCAATCTGTGAAGGAGAAATAATGAGCATTTTCGCAACCTAAGTCTTAAGGGATTACTGCAAAATTAAGATGAAATAGTGGGTGCTTATGTATTTTGAAGTTATTAAACTTAAGCTTTACTGCTCATGATATTAGTGGACTTATAGAAAGGGAGAAAAGAAAGTAGGCAAATGTGAGTCATAAACCTAAAGTAAGATCAGCCTGATTCTGAAGTCCTAAGTGCACTGCATGGCCAGCATCAGTGTCCTTTGCTTTGTGGGAGATCTCCTTCCACCAGGATGCTACACAAGGTAGAGTCTGCTCATAACCATCACAAAGCACACGTACACGCAGCTAGTCTAAACAGATGCTTCCTGAACAAAGAAGTATATGCAGCTCATGTGCTGTTTCACTGTGAAAGAGAACACAGTGCAGACAGCTGGCATTTAAATACTTTCTCCCAATACCATTTTATTCATTCCATTCATTAAGTTATTATTAAACAAGCTACACAAGCATCAACTTTTTTATTTTATCACCATCTTCATCACATCAGCATCACATCACCATCATCATCACCATCATCATCACCACCACCACCACCACCACCACCACCACCATCATCATCATCATCATCATCATCATCATCACCATTATCATCACCACCATCATCATGTTCTCTAAATCGTGATTTAACCTAGGGCCTCATGCATGCTAGGGAAGCAATCTAAATAGAGCTATATCACCAACCCCTTTTTCTTTTCTTTTTTTTTTAAAGTCTGGATACAGGATTTCACAAAGTTATCGAAGGTAGCTTTGAGCTCACAGGGAAGGCCTGGCCAGCACTAAAATAGTGATAGCCTTTGGACTTGCTGGGATCATAGTCATGTCCAGCACCCCATAAATATTTCTGATGGCTTTTGAAATTTTATGCATGGGATATTCTAACAATATGAATGTTTAAAATATTGGTCATCTGTAGAAAAGACCTTGGTTTCTCAGTAAAAAAAAAGTTAACAGTATTTTCTCATTTTTGAAAAGGTCTTTGTAGGGTGGTTGGCAGAGTGAAAATTTAATGTAATTTTATTTTTGCCTAAATATATGCTTGGAAAATTCTAGTTTGTAGACATCTGGAAATCAGTTTCACACAAGAGGGCATTCTTTTCAAAAGAGAAATTCTTTGCAATATACATCATTTCACAATTTTTAAATCTTATTCAATGTGTTTTGACAAATCCTAATGTAAGTCAGATAAAATACTGTGGCTTAATCTTCAAGCTTAAATACTTTTAAAAATAAAAGTACCAATGATACGGATACTTGGGGAAATGTTAAAGATTTTTTAATTAAAATTCATGTCAGAGCAACAAATACCTTTACAAAATAGTATCTTTGTAACTCTACACAATATGATTTAACTGCCATCCAAAGAAAAAGAGTTCAGATAAATGCATCTTTCACTTAATTAGAAGGTTATAAGATCTCATGTGATGACATGTATCCATTACCAGGCACCATAGAGTTCTGAACACTGAATTTTTTTTTTTTTATCTCAGAGACACTTACTGCTGCTCCCAACTTTGGGTGCTGTTGCTTAGTGAATGTGTGAGATGAAAGCTAAAGGCACACACATACATATGAGGAAACTGGCCCTAAAATCATTAATAAGTAGATATTTACTTTCTAAGGCAGTTTTAAATTTTAGAATTTTAGAGTTACAATTTAAAAACATAGACCACATATTTTCTCCTTAAGATGGAGATATAAAAGAAAGGCTACTTTTAACTTAACCACTGTCTGAATAGAATACTGAGAGAGAGAAAGAAGAAAGGAAAAAAGAAAGAGAAAGGAAGAATGTGGAAAAAAAGAAAAAACCCAGAAGATCCAGAAAAATGCCAATGGTAAAAACTCCACACTACATTAAAGAGACTGGAATCCTGAAAGCATATTACTCTTTATACGTGATCCACCCCCAGAAGCTTGCATCCCATCTGCATAAACTTTTCTGAAAAGTATGTTCCCACAAGTATAACAGGATGTGTGGACAAATTTTGTGTGTTGCTTCAGCACCTTCATAGAATGGCAGAGTGATTAGTGGGTAAGCTTAATATATCAGATGTAAAAGCTGCAAGATCAGCCTTCATTCTCCTTCTTTAGTTGTGATATTTCTGTCCAGATGAAGATCTAAACACCATTCCCACTACAATTTATTACTGGTTGACACAGAGTTTAGTGAATGATCACAGATAGATATTATATATGCTCCCATAAAATAAAGATTCAAAAATGGTACTTGAATCATTATTGATGACACATCATTACCTTGCATACAATGGGAGCAGTGCATCCTCTGTGTTGCTACCAAGGAGGAATGTATAGACAGACATTCCTTATCCCTTCAGGGTCCTCTGAACAGCCAGAGGAAAATGTCGTTGCTCTGTAGTAAACATGTAGTATTACCAATCTGCGTATTAATTAAGATTCAGTGAAATTATTTAGAATGTTAAGTCCTGTTCAGATTAGTTATGCTTGTAATGACGGACCAGAATTTAAGAAAGGGAGAAGAAAATGGCTACCTAACACCAACAGTTATTGCTCACTAGAAAAGGACAGCAAGGACACTTGCAAGCAAAAGAACTGGATCATAGTAACGCGTTTTCATTTCATGCTTCCCCAACCCCAGTAAGCTGACAATATACTCTGATTATGTGAACTGCCTGAGAGTACACAGGTTATTAGAGCAGGAGGTGGAAATGGGAGGGCACTTTTTAATAATTGACAGGCCTGCTAATAGAGTATATCTGATTTGTCAAAGACATGTAATACATTTTCAACAATTGGGTTCTGGACAGCAAAAACAGAATTTCATTTATTCTTAATTCAAAATAATTCATATGTAAGTCAATATTTTTTAGAGCAGACCAAGTAAGTGATATTCATAAGGCAGCATTTTAAAAAAGCAGAAAAATGCAATTAAAAAGATACAAGAAAAATGTTATTGCATTAAGTGAATTTAAGGCACAATATAACTATAAAATGTTAATATAAATAATCCTAAGGCACAATTCAGAAAACATGTATTCTATGCTTTTAGAAGAATATATATCATATACCAACTCCTTAGTCAAAATCGGTAGGGATTTTTGACTAGTCATAGAAGTTAAGGATGATGTATAATTATTTACAACAGATGTGGTATTACTTGAGGGAAAACAACACTGCTCTTGGGCAGGTTTGGAACTCATTATCTGTACAGGTCAGGACAACGAGTCTTCAACTCTGCCTGACTTCACTGCATAGTCTGACCCCGTGGTAAGGTGCTGAGAAGGACAGTGGTGGGGGATGAGCGCACCGGAGTGGGACAAGCAGCGGGGCAGTCCCTCTTTCTAAGCAGTTTTATTCCCTTAGAAGAGGAGGGAATGGGCTGGGGAGGGAACTTGGAAAAGAAAGAAGCCTGCTAGATTCTAGGCCCAGAGGGATAGATGGGAGCAGAATATAAGCCTGGAATCCTATCAATTTTTGAAAAGGAATAAACATGAAGTCGATGACATGACAAAAACTGAAGGATGGGGCACTTCCTAGAGCAACATGGGAAATATGCTTGAAGTATCTCAGACTACTAGGAAAGGAGTAGACGCTGGTTTGAATGGGCAAGGAACTGGCGCAGAGAGGGGGAAGAAAACAGTAACTAACTCCTTCTTCTTTATTACTAGAACAAGACACAGCCAGGATGCTGCTGATGTGCAGGTTATTTTGGCAGTATCTATGAAACAAAGGGCTGGAGATGTTCATGCGCCTCAGTGGCAGAATGCTTCTTTACTTGGTTGGTGCCCTAGGATCAACCCAAGTAGATAAAAAAGTAATAATAAATAAGTGAATAAAAATAGAAATTAAAACCAGCATTAAAAGTTAAGATAAATTGAAAAATAAACCTACATTATGTTTTCAGAAGTGACACAATATATAAAGCCCATGAATGACACTAAGGTGGCCTATACTACAATAACCCTCATGGGTAACATGCTGAAGGTCCCAGATATTATCATGTAAGCTCCATTTGAGGGAATGTTCTCAGAACGTGGTGGGTGGTGCTTGGGGTGAGCTTTGGCTCATCCAGCACATGCCTAGGTTTATCTCATTTCTGTGTTCTGTTCTTTCCTAAACATAAACCTTCAACAGCCCTGTCTGTTTACAGCCTCATTTTCATACCATCTCCCCATGACATGAGCCTCTGGTTCCTTCATGTGCTGCTGTTTGGGGTACTCTGTATGGTGCTGACCTTTTTGCCCACATATTCTCTCTATTCACTGATTTAGGGGAATTCAGTTCATGTTTTCAACTGCCACTCAGACACAATTACCTTCACAGAGCTCACGGCACTGATAGTACACTGCAAAACAAATACCTATTGTACTGTTGCACATGCATTACACATGCAGTTGTGTGTAGATGTTATCAGAAACTGGTCTAAAATGAGCAAACTAATGAAGAAATATGTTTTCCCCTTGTCATTTGGCATAAGTCCACTAGATGAACTTTAACCCCAGCTTCCTCTCTAGCATCTCAGAATGTTCTAAGTTGAATAAGTATAAACAACTCATTTCAGATCTTAAAAATGCAGCACTCACAGATATGTCCTCAGAAAAAAACATTATCCTTCAATTTAGTTTCCCAAACTGATCAAATATGTGGCTAAGTACAGTACATGGATCTCCTCAAGTAAGTACAAGACAGTGACTGGTTTTAATGAGTACCCAGTTTCAACAAAAACATGGGTGCTCTAATGGGATATGTAGAGAAATCTGATTTTGGTTTGTAAGTCACTGTTATTTTATCTGACACTATGAATATCTAAAATAAAGTTATATTATTAGAAAATATCCTATTATTGTTTATTTATAATCTAAAATAAAATAATTTTGTAATCTAGAGTTACAGAGTGATCCAAAGACTTGCTTAGGGCCATTAGTTCTTTCCCACTGAGTCATTATCTCCAGTCTTAAATACAAATACTTATAAATTTCTGTCATTAAAACAAACACGGAGTCCATCAAGTCAAAGCTTTAAGCCTCTCCATCTTGGTGAATTCTACCCTAACCTAACCCTACCCTACCCTACCCTAACCCTACCCTACCCTACCCTATCGTTACACTCACTTCCGTCCCCATGTTGGCGATTCTATTCTTTCCACTCTTACTTCTCTGCTCACGCTGGTAATGCAGAACATTCTCTTGAGGTAATTTATAAGTCAGCTATTCTTAGTGATATCTTCTCTGTTAACCAGTCTCCTGTAGTTTAAAAATGTCCACCTCCCTAACTCAGTGTCTAGAACATGTGTGATACACAGAAACCGTTCAATTAATGCCTTTCAATTAGCACAGTTTAGGCTTCTGAATCTGCTTAAATCCTATGCGTCTGAATCTTCTTTGTAAGAACAGGTAGGTAGTTTGGTGGGTCAGTTTTTGATATGCAAAATGCCATGTATGTACAAAGGGGGTATTATAAGCATATTTGTAGCCTTTGTGACCCCATTTTAGGAACTCTATTTAAGTCATTTTACTAGCCCATAAAACCAATCGGATGAAGACAAGGGTAGGAGACAAAGCTTATGAGTGCTGTCAAGAAGAGCTGGCAGACAACTGCCTGCAGGTCATTCCTTCTCTTAAAATCATGCATCATTAATTTTTCAGCAGTTACTGGAACCTAATTCAACCACTAATTTTTACTTCAAATACAGAGATAGAATTTATAATGCACCAATTAAAGCAAGAGGTTTACTCATTTTTCTACGTAGTAAGGACATGGGTTTCTCAAATGCTGTAATAATTGCAAGCTCTTGGAAGAAGGAAGACAGATAATTTCATAGTTTTTCTCAATGGCTGCATTGGCTGTATAGCATTGTTCCCACTCTCAGTGCCTTCCTATTTTTCTGACGACTACATAAAACATATTACAGTAGCCATGCATGCGGCAGCAGACTAATTTAATTCCAGCTCATTACAGAGCTGCTTTTTGTGCATCAAGGTCATAACTTGATGGCTTCACAAGCTTAGATAAATCAGGTGTTAAGGCAGACAGATCTCTGAGGAATGTAAGAATGTTCTCATTTGCAGTTCTCAGCATATCTTATTATTTAATTGCCAAAGAATGACTGATTAACTTTGTCATCTTTGCTCTGTGTTTTTTTCCTCCCTCAGGCTGAAGGCAAGCCTGCCCTCTTCTGCAGTGCCAGATCAGACCTATTTAAAGATGATGCCTTGATCACAGACACGAAGTACTTGCGCTCCTAGGCCTTGATGAAATGTAGCTCCACTGTCATTTTATTGGAAGAGAAACAGAAGCGCAAATGACAACTGAACTCAACAAGGAGAAGCAGACTTACTAAGAGTCTCCCCTATTCTTTGTCAGCAGGTATCTTTACACACTAGAATGTACCAGAAGTTGAAGAGTCTGGGTTTTTATTTAATATGTAACAGTTAAAACCCACTACTTCAATTTTTATCTATTAATTAATTTGCCCAAAGAATATATCATGCAGATGAAAAGATAAGTTTTAAAAACATCTTTCTTATGTAATTCCAATGCTAGGGTTCATAAAATTCCTGACAAATTTTCACTTGAAAGAGATTTTACCACTAAAAATCACCTAAATAACACATTCAGTACATACAAATTAACACATTAAACATCAAGAAAAATTACATGCCTCTAGGTGTTAATTAATCATATTCTAACACCAGAGACTGAGAATGTGTCAAATCATACTGAATTTTTTGCACACAACACCTCATAAATTATTCAACTCATTAGTGTTACTAAAAGGAGGAAAAATTCCATCACTACTGCAAAGACTATTTTCCAATTGAAAAAGGTCAACTAGAAGTTTTAATAATAAAATCATGAAGCAAACTTTCAAAAATCACTGTGAAATAAAACTGTTTTTTGTTTCCTTAGAATTATATCAACCCTGATTATTTACTCTAAAAAATTAATATTATTATTTGAGACTCCAAGAAAACTAAAATAATGGCATGAACTCTGAACTACAGATGGATATTTTCCCATCAGGAAGCACAAACTCGATTTTAATATCTAACCATGGAGCTGGATTTAGAATATCAAGACAGATCAGGTGGTCCAAGGCATTTCTACTAAGCCTGAAGTCCACTGCCTCTCCTTCACTTCTGTTACCCTCATATAGACTCCTGTCTCCAAACTCATGATCTACACTAACAAGACTCAACTTGGACTTTGAAGTGCAGACAGTGTTTGACCACTAAGGAAGGCGACTTGTTTAAGAAACTGAACGAGGCTCTCTCAGTTACAAGTCTTTAAGAATTCTATTTTATTCACTGATTCCAGTTTTTTACCCACACTGGGAGTTACAAGTATAAAAACATTATTTGGTTCCTGAAACATGTTTCTATCACATGGACAAATGAAAAAATAGTTTTCATTCACCACAATCCAAAGTGGAGATTGTGCATATTCAAAGCTAAATGGCAAGTCAGGATTTAAAACATTTATCATAAGGAGGTATAAATGATGCATTATTTGACAAGGAAGAAGGAATACACTGAATCTTAACTTGTCTTAGGTAGTCTTTGGGAATTTGTAGCTCTGGCCCTATGAAGGTTCCCTAACGGGTCTTCCCAACATCACAGGTCTACAAGGTGGCTGTTGGTCTGCACCCTTCCAGAGTTCACATATATAAACACACTCTGATGTTTACAGAGGGTATAGTTTGGTTTTTCTTTTTTCTTTTCTTTTTTTGGCTCTATATAGATGTATTGAATATAAAACTCACTTTAAAAACAGAATCTGCTTTCAATTAAGTCTCCTCCAGCATCTATTTTTACTGAAGGAAGTGCTTTGTAATCATTAACTGGCAGTTACTTCCTCTTTCTTCTGAAGTACTTCGGGCACAGTTTGGGCAACAAGCAGGACTAGAAGTGGGGAATCCTGGTTGTTTGCAATCTTCCCTTTATTTGTCTGTAGATATCCCTCCATGGAGTACTTCCCATTTTCCTGTACCCTGCTTCCTTTTCTGACTGCCAGCCCTCTACTCAGTTCCTGAGGTCCACAGATTAGCCCTGATGAAGGCTTGAAAAGGTGTACCCTGGAAGTGTTCAGGGGCGGAGATCTGTGGTATGTTATCTTTGTCTTCCATACCATTGACCTGAAGCCCTGAGGGAGTGACCATCATATGACTCTACCATAGGAACTGTACAAGTGCTTTAAATACATGTGGCCTGGGATATGATGTTTGTTACTAATCTGTCAAATAAAAACACTCTTCTTTCTCTTTACCAAAGAACCAAACAAAAGAGAGACAAAGAACCTGAATACTGTTCATCACCTAGCATTAAAATTAATGAAAATAACATATTTAAAATGACCAGGAAATACACAGAAGATTTGGCTAGCATGGCTCATTTATTTCAAGATGTAAGTAATATTTATTTTAGTTCAGATTTATTAAAAAATAGTTTTTATGTGATTAAATATGAACCGCCTTCAAAAGGATTTAAGGCAAAAATACAATCAAACACAAGAGACCCATTTTTCCCCCACAGAAAACAAAAAGAGTATTTTCATAACAAAGCCCTTTGAAGTAACTTGTAGAGTATGGTGGCAGCCTCTACAAAATTAGTTTTTATAACTATGCCAATGCACCTTAACCTAACCTCTCTTACAAATCATTTGCAGACAATTCTACTTTCCAATAAGATAAATTCATACTGAATTGGTGAACAGATTTAAATTAGTAAATAAAGCACACATGTTTAATCCCAGCATTCAGATTCAGAGGGAGATGGAACTCTCTGAATTCCAGGGCCAGGACATCTTCACAGTACTATTAAGTATATGCTGCCTAAGTAGGCAGTATTTCTTTTTTTTTTTTTTGTTTTTGTTTTGTTTTTCGAGACAGGGGTTTCTCTGTAGCTTTGGAGGCCTGTCCTGGAACTAGCTCTTGTATAGACCAGGCTGGTCTCGAACTCACAGAGATCCACCTGCCTCTGCCTCCCGAGTGCTGGGGATTAAAGGCGTGCACCACGGCTGGCTGCCGGCTAGTAGGCAGTATTTCTATGAATCATGGAATGTAACAACCCAGTTTCATTTGGCTGCAAATCCTTAGGGTGCTAAAGATCCTTACATGGGTTTTAGAGTTGATTTGAAAATTCCTTATAGTGAGGACTCTTATGATTTATTGAAACATTTTTAATGTTTACTTCGCACTGTATAATTACTATGTAATTTTTCATACGGTAATGGTTGAACTGAAACCCTTAGGGTACAGTGTTTATTTAATAATGATTTATAGCTTTTTATACTCACTTCATTAAGAATAAGAGTTGTATGGCATGAGTACAAACTATATAATGATGCAAAACTATTTACCATATGTGGTAAACTTTAAACAGATAGTTCACTTAATTACTCTCAAGTAAGTGAAAATAAATATGCGCCAATTAATCTAGGATTAAAAGTGGAAACACCAAACTACATGGACAGTGCTCACTATTATCATCTTGGAATATATGGCACAAGAAATTCTGATATAACCAGACTTAACCTTATAGAGCATTTAAAAATGGTTAAATAGTGTCAGTGAGACGGCTCAGTGAGTAAAGGTTCTTGCCATATACTCTGATAAATCTGGATTTAATCCCCAGGACCCACATGCTGAAAGGAGCAAAATGACTCTCTTTGACTTCCACACGTGAACTATGACACGTAAACATATGTGCCTGTACTTGTGCATACACAAGCATGAGCACACACATACAATAAATGTAGCAAATTTAAAAAATGGGCAAATAAAATGTAAATAAGAAAGCTTATTAGACAACAATCTAAAGTAAAATTTTTATTAAACTATAGTAATGTTTTTCTTAAAAATTTTAAAAATGAGAATTGGGGTACAGCTTTTTTGCAGTGTGGTGGGCGATAACACTGGGAATGTACTGTTAGGCACAAGCGTCACTAGCAATCCACTGGAAACCTGGATCTGAACTGGCTGAACAGACAAGACTGTTATTAATGTATCATGCGTGTGGGTGTATGTATATGCATTGTTTGCATGTAGGCACGTGGTTATGTGGTCATATGCATGTATGTGGATGTGGATGTGACCAGTGTCTTTGTGATAACTTTCAATTCTGTGAGTATGTGTGAATGCATGCATGGACACCATGGATTCCTCCTTGAGTACTTTCCATCTTGTTTCTGTAAAAACTGAGTCTCTGAATTTAGAGTTATTAAGTGCTTAGACTTGACTGGCCAGTGAGCTTCAGGGATCTGCCTATCTCTGGTTCTGCAATGATGGGGTTACAAAGGTATGCTTCTGTCCTACTTTTAAGTGGGCTATTGGATGCTGGGATTTCAGAATTCAGCAGGACTGACTAACTGAGCCATCTCCATAGTCTGATAATTTTCTGAGCTTAAAAAAATAGGGTGGAAACATTATGTTAATAGGTTACTAAAAAACCATTTCAGTTATATTGTAAATAAAGAGTCATTATATAGAGCCTATGTATAAATGGGTTACACACACACACACACACAGAGAGAGAGAGAGAGAGAGAGAGAGAGAGGAGAGAGAAAGGAGAGAGAGAGACATAAAAAACACAGGTCTTGGCAGCAGGGTCTGTGCAGTACCCACAGTAAAAAATAAACAAAATACACACTCACACTTGAGGACAGGATTATAATATAGCTTTACATGGCTGTGATCATTAAAGTTTGAAAGACATTGAAAATCCATGTCACTGCACTTTTAGGCTATTTGAAGAGATATTAGGTTATGACCAGATGTGAGTATTTTAAACTTTTACAGTAAGATGAAGTCTCTCAATAAATCTAAGAAATATGCAGTTTGGTTCTACCTTGATAGTGTCTAAAGGGTAGGTGAAAATATTTCTGACACTTAGGTTAGTATTACCTAATATTGCAAAACTAAATTCTTACTATCACAGATTCCTCACCTCAGAAGTGGATTCTGCTTTTGAGGCAGTGGCACTCACCGTACTCATTGCAGATTTGAGCAGTGCTTCAGCATGTGTGGAGCCAAAATGCATTTCGAACAAAATCTTCTCCTTCGACGAAGATCATCCTCCCAGTAATCCAGACGCCAGAAATCATGCAACTGACTAGATGTGGGAAATAAACGACATTAATGTTAGTAATAAAAAGCCGAAAACAGGAAATTCATTTGTTCCCTAAAAATAAAATTTTTACTTCATTGGTATCTATGGAAAATTAAGACAACTGTGTCTGTATGAGTATCACTATCACAACAAGCAGTAGTTAAAACAGCCGCATTCTCGTACTTTATTCTCTCACATTGGCTGCTTTCCTTTTTTTACAGTGTTCTTTTCTCTACCAAACATTGATTATGAGGAGTTTAGTAACAAATGCAACATCAAATTGCAAGCATTAATGGTAGTTTCCTTTCTTTTACAGTGTATAACAAGCTTGTAAATCAGAGTAGACCTTACTACAAATAGTCTGCAACTTAATGTCTGTAGTAGACTAAATTAAGAAGAATAAAATATTGCCCATGTGGATCCGGTGGAGAAATGATTAAAATGATGTGCTGAAATATTCATTGAAGTAAATCCCTGCTGCCCACAGCAACCTGAGAAAAGTGCAATTTTATCCATTATTAATAATACCAAATTAGAGTTGCAAAAAATTCCAGTATGTGGTAATTGTCTTGGTAAATTATTATTCTAATGCTAAGAGTCCTCAGATGATTTTACAGCTTTCAGCTAATATAAACCATTAACAACTATGGTTATCATCGGATAACACTGTCTTGTACATGCTGAACCATTATTAAAACCCACAGAGCATTTCAGGAATTACTTGAAACATGCACATTACATGTTCAATGCAGCATTTCGTTATATGGCTTGGCTTTCATTTAACTTAATGAAACACTGGTGGTAAACACCTCAGCTTAAAGTTAGGTTTTCTGTTTAGAGAATGTAGACTAATATAGTAAAGAAGATGCTGTACTGCTGTGAGCAGCACTATTGATAGTCTGTTGTAGTAGCAGTGGTGTTTTGAAGCACAAAGTCCCTTCTGAGACTCATGACCTTTATTTACTTAACTGTAAGTGCCGGCTCCCAAAACTCAAATGGCCCTCAGCACTGTCTTCCACGCTCCTACTAGGATGGCCCATTAAATACTGCCAACTGCTTTTCTATTCCAAAGTCCCAAAGTCCTCCATATTCCTCTAACAAGCAGCATGGTCAGGCCTGTCACAAAAATATCCCACTCCCAATAACAACTTCTGTCTTAGTCACTGTTACGCTGCTGTGAACAGACACCATGATCAAGGCAACTCTTAAAAAAGAAAACATTGCTTGCTTATAGTTTTGATTTTCTTATTTTCTTATTTAGTTTTTATTTTTAAGGTAATTGAGTTTTTTTTTTAAAGAAGTAGATTACTCTCATAAACTACACAAAAGATATTGAATTTACAAGATAAAACAAAATCAAAGATGGTAGGTAATCTGTTGCTGGACATTTAGCAATAAAAATTATTCAAAAGATCAGATAAAAGGTTAAGAGTCAGAACAAACAGATACTTTACTAAAAACACATGAGACAGATGAGCACCTGGCCTTCCACTTCCACACATTACCATATACTAATCATTGATATTAAGAATTCTACGTATAACTCGGGAGGCAGGGGCAGATAGATGTCTATAAGTTTGAGGCCAGCCTGGTCTACAGTGTGAGTTCCAGGACAGTCAAGACTACATAATAAAACTCTGTCTAGAACCCTGGCCCCTTCAAAAAAATTCCATGTATGCATTTTAACCCTGCCCAGATCACACAAGAGCATGTGTCTGACAGATTGGTAATTAAACATTATCTTCACATGAAGAGGCACTTTTATGAAACCCATGACTTCATACACTGAGTATACGCCACCAAGAGACTGCATGATAAAAACTGGAGCTTGTGTCTATCTGTTGTCTTTTTTCTTTCTTTTTTTTTTTTTTTCAGTACTAGGGATTAAAATTAGAGCTTTGCATATGCTAGGCAAGTGCTCTACCACTGAGCCACATACCAAGCCCTGAATTACACTCCAGTATGGTGTGATGCTAACTTGAGTACCTGAACTATATAATTTAAATGGGTAGATTGTACAGTATATAAATTATATTATAATAAAGCTATTATTAAGATAAAGGTGTCATTGTTTCTGTTTGGGCACACTATGGATTATACTTCTCCATCTACCCTATGGATTTTACTTCTTCCATCTACTTTTCTTTTTTTCCTTTTTTTAAAAATGAGGCATGATCTTGTTATGTAGTTCAAAATTGCCTTGGCCTCGTAGCAAGGTCAATTCTCTTGCCTCAGTGTACCAAATGATGGGAGACAGGAGCTGGCCACCATGTCTAACTTTATGCATGTTGAAGAAAAGCATGCTGATGTTACTTTTTGGGCAGTTACTTGTGAGTATCAGCCAGTCACTTTCACAAAAGGGTCCCAGGGACAGTGGACAGGGCACAGGGTGGGTGCCATGTCCCTTTCCCTTGGCATACCATCTATTAAGATGCTAGAGTGACTTTCGGGAGTACTGCCGTTCTGAGGGCCTGTGCAGGACGTGGGTCTGGATGAAAAATAAGATTTTATTTTTCGAGACAGGGTTTCTCTGTAGTTTTAGAGCCTGTCCTGGAAACCTTTCTGTTGACCAGACCAACCTTGAGCTCACAGAGATATGCCTGCCTCTGCCTCCCAAGTGCTGAGATTAAAGGTGTGCACCACCACCACTGGGCCAAGATTTTCTTGAGTTGAATCCCTGAGATGTTCAGGTTGTTTGTTACCTCAGTATAACCCAAGAGCTAAGTTTGTAGGAAGCTAACTATGACAGGCCAATGGGCACGGATTGAATCATTCCATATCTGCTAGTTTTTTCAGTCCTCTTAGAATCCAAATGAGAAAAGCAGCACTATCACACACCCTTATAAGAAAACAGGCCAGGAGGGCTTCTTAATATCATTGACCACTGAGCGGCAGAGCAAGCAGATGCTCTCTGGTACTCGGATTTCTCAGCTACACTCACTGCAAAGGCAATTAAGAAAATGAACTGTCCTAAGGATATGACACCAAAGACAGCTATTTCCTGCCTCTTTTCAAGAAAAGCCAACTACCCTGGATGAACACTGGCAAGTGTGGGAGAGACACAGTGAACTTAGTGAACTTAAAAACTTAAGTTAATATCATCTAGCAATATTTATGAGGGATATAGTTATTTTTCTTTGAAAAGCTTGTATTAGTACACATTAACTGTTTAAAATCATGGGTTTCATTTAGTCTCTTTCTCATGTCTGTCTCATACTTTGGACATACTCACCAAACAAGGTACATCTTATTTTTTCTATCAGTGTGAAGGGGAAGCATGTCTATTTGATAAGGAGAGTAGAATCACTTAAGGGGAAGTCTTTATTCTTCCCTTAAAATAATTAGTTATATCAAAGGTGTCAAGTACTTACATTTGGAACCATGCAAAAGAATGGCCTTTTGCTAGATTCTGGGTGTTGAGATGTTTGACTTTTAATTTGATTTTGATTTTGTTTTGTTTTGCTTCCTTCAGAGAAGGCAGATTTTTAAGGAAAAAAAAACCACACTTCATTTATCTATTTTTTTTTGCCTTTTGTGTACACCCCCATATCCTTTAAGTCTTTTTCTAGTAGCATAAAGAATAAAGTGATTTCACAGTCTTCAAGGGGTAGTGTTTTCAATGTGAAAATGCAAGATGAGAAAATCTGTCCACAAGAAACTGGGATAAGGTTCTGGTTAGTGTTCATATAAGGCAGAAGCAGTTCTTTTAAGTGTGATGGCCAGGGAATTGAGTTTCATTCTAATAAAAGAAACATTTGCTGTTTGAAGATCATAAGACTACTGGGACAATTTTCAAAATCCTTCGTTTATTTTAGATAAAACATTAACATGTGTTTTAAAGGAAGCTCACCATATTGCTTAGGTGAACTGTCTTAAGACACACAGCAGGCCTCAGGAACCTGAAATTGCTTGCCTGCGTTTCTGTTGCAAGAAGGCTGGACAAATCCGCTAATACCCACCAGCTGAAACTGGCCTATCATAGTGGCCTCTAAGGAAAGCTCCTCTCAAGATGATTAAGTTCTGTGCAAGAGGGAGGCAGTGACTCCTAGTGATCCAAGGTCACCTGGAAGGTAACCAGTCACACAGCATTCACCTGTGCTCTTCTGAATACTGCACTGTGCAGAGGTGGTAGCACCCGGCTCAAATACCTCTAGTACTACACCCTCATCATTCTTAATTAGAAGTGACCTAGGGAACAGAAAGTCCCATTCACCCACATGACACATTTCCTTACCGACCTCTCCATTTCCCGTGGCAGCTTTGTCCTGAATTTCAGACCCTTAGGATTCATGTTTTGTAAACCATACTATTTTAGGTGTTAGTTGTTGGCAGTCTGGTATGCTGAAGCTGCTTTAAACTGTCTTCAGTCACACAAACAGGCATTTCTACAAAGCAGTGTACAAATGAAGACGGCATGCCTCACATAGAAACACAAGACACAAACTTACTTCTAATTTTGCCTACAAGGTATATACATTCCCCTTAAGAACAAAATATTGTTTTTAGAAATTAGAAATGGATTGGACATGTAAAACAATTCCTAGAGGTCAAAATCATTTTGGGGGGAGGAAGGGGTCATATAGTTGCTTGTTTTCCAGTGATTTCAGCGCACTGGTGCAGGTCTACCAAGAAAACAGAAGCCTTGATTGTGTCCTCAAATTCCTAAGTGATATCACAATCTATTAGTCTCTTTGCATTTCTAAAGAAAGTCAGTGATATTTCACACAGGATATGAAAAATAGTAATTTTAGAAATGTTTGGAACACTAAAGCAAAGGGCTGCTCATGACTGTTCCCACCATGTCCTCACGCCCTTCTTGCACACAGGCTATGCCCTATCACTCACTTTCCATTCACAAGAGCACTATTACACACGAGTACGTGTAAAAATGAAATTAGTCATATGGACAAACAGTTTGACAAACTCACACATATAATTCCAAGGGAAGATCTGGGAAGAACAACCAAATTCCAAGTGACCCAGTTAGGCAGATGAAGACACGCCTCCCGCCTCCCAAGACGGGGTTTCCTGGCTAGAACTCTCTTTGTAAATCAGGCTGACCTCAAACTCACTGAGATCCCCTGCTCTGGCTCCCAAGTGCTGAGATTAAATGTGAGTACCACCACTGCCACTGGTCAAGATGAAGTCTTTAACTAATATACAAAGACTTTTTTGAGTAATATTATAATCATGGGGAAGCCAGAAATTACTCTCTTAAATATTTTCATATTCCATGTCCCCACCTCATCTGAGACAGGGTTTACTCTGTGGTACAGGATAACCTCATTATGTGGCACAGGCTAATCCTGATCTGATGATCTTCTTATGTTAGCTTCCTAAGTGTTGGGTTTACACTTGTGAACCACCCTGCTGGAATTGAGATATTTTGTAATTTTTCTATTTATCTACATACATTTCATAAAATGTCTATACTAGATATGCTTTCTCTATTATATGGTAAAGTAGTATATAGATAAAACCAATTATGAGTGAGTACATCCCATGTTCATCTTTTTGGGTCTGGGTTACCTCACTCAGAATAGTGTTTTCTATTTCCATCCATTTGCATGCAAAATTCAAGATGTCATTATTTTTTACCGCTGAGTAATATTCTAACATGTATATATTCCACAGTTTCTTCATCCATTCTTCCACTGAAGGGCATCGAGGTTGTTTCCAGGATCTGGCTATTACAAATAATGCTGCTATGAACATAGTTGAGCAAATGCTTTTGTAGTATGATTGGGCATCTCTTGGGTAGATTCCCAATAGTGGAGTTGCTGGGTCCTGGGGTAGGTTGATCCCGAATTTCCTGAGAAACCGCCACACTGCTTTCCAAAGTGGTTGCACAAGTGTGCATTCCCACCAGCAATGGATGAGTGTACCCCTTACCCCACAACCTCTCCAGCAAAGGTTATTATTGGTGTTTTGGATTTTAGCCAATCTCCCAAGGTCCTGATGAGGAGCAGAAGGAGAGAGAACATGAGAAAGAAAGTCAGGACCGTGAGGGGTGCGTTCACCCATGGAGACGGTGGGACAGAACTAATGGGAGATCACCAACTCCAGTTGGAATGGGACTGATGGAACATGAGACCAAACTGGACTCTCTGAATGTGGCCGACGGTGGAGGCTGACTGAGAAGCCAAGGACAAAGGCGCTGGGCTCTGATTCTTCTGCATGGACGGGCTCTGTGGGAGCCTTCTCAGCTTGGTCGATCACCTTCCTGGACCTGGGGGGAGTTGGGAGGACCTTGGTCTTAACATAGAGTAGGGAACCCTGATGGCTCCTTGGCCTGGAGAGGGAGGGGGGATATGGATGGAGGAGAGGGGAAGGAAGGGAGAGGAGGAGGGGACGAGATGGAAAATTTTAAATAAGAAAAAATAAAAAAAAAATACACACTACATAGTAGATACCATTATACAATATAGTATACAAACTGCACACACTATTTCAAAGACAAGGCTTAGCACTGTTTTAGAAGGCAGCTGACCTAACACAGCAGCTGGCTTAGGAGCATCTCTCTATTTTTG
The DNA here is from genome assembly GCF_903992535.2 of Arvicola amphibius. Lineage (NCBI taxonomy): Eukaryota > Metazoa > Chordata > Mammalia > Rodentia > Cricetidae > Arvicola > Arvicola amphibius. Next base: position 22,617,147 of record NC_052057.2, on the reverse strand, counting down.
TGGGTCTAGCATTCTGAATCGCTCCTTTTTTGCTTTCTGTGTCAGTGCAGCTAGGCCTGTTACTACATCTCCAGTTCTTCTCAGTGTACAAGAAGAAACTGAACAGTGAAGAAAGCCTCAAGCTGAACCTCTAGAAGCCTAGAACAGCAGCTAAAGCCTCTGGTACATACCAAATGGTTCAAGAATTTTCAGCTAAGTTTATGGGATAAAACCATGGCTCCTAACTTTACAATGTTGTTTAGCAACAACAGCAACAAAATAACACTATTTCCATTGATGATATGAAACAGCTAAAGTAGAGAAACACAAATTTGAAAGGCTTTAAAGAAATACTATTTAGGGTAGGTCAAAATAGTGGGCCAGGCCTGTGATTCCAACTATTTGGGAGGTCAAGGCAGGAGGATTTCAAGTTCAAAGCCTGCCTACATTACAGAGTAAGATAATGTCCAAGAACAAACAATCAAACAAACAACAACAACAGCCACAAAAAGAACAAAGGTCACCCCTTAAAAATAGTCAACAGAAAATATAAACATTTAAATAAAAATATTTCCTTTACTACTTTGATAAAAACAAAGTAATTAAAAAATACTTTTGAAGGCTTACTATGCACAGGATGCTATTAAGGCAAGGAAGCTGGCTGGTGATTTTTTATTTTCAGGCTGTTCAAATCATCAGCATAGCCTTCCCAGTGTGTCACACCATAAGAACGGGTTTTGCTGGACCTGAGTCTTCCTAGTACAGGTGCTTCTGACAAACAGCATCAACACCTCTGCCCTTCTCTGCACAGACGTCACTTCTCTAATTGTTCTCTTGCCTTTCTGCACACACTGCAGTTCTGCCACTTACAAGTCCAGGGAACTCTACTTTGCTGAATTTAGTTTCTTTCTTTTACCCCCCAAATAATCTCTCTCTCTCTCCCCTCTCTCCTCTCTCCTAGTGTGTGTACAAATGAATTAAAATTAAAATTAAAAGTTAACTGGGCATCAACCTCACTGATTTTTTATAGCAAAGATATTCACACTGAAAAGTCAACACACACATGTGTGCCTTGCTAAAGATGGAAAGCATAGAAAGGCCAAAGGTCAGGTCGCATATCAGAGAACATTACATCCTTAGCCATCAAAACTACCCCAGTGAATCAAGGGAGATGGAATAATGAAATGAGTAAACCCAGTCAGGAGTAGAGCCCTGTACAAAACAGACCACTCTAGCTGTGTTCTTTTCTTTTGCAGAATCCAATAAACTGCCATTATATTCCTTTTAAATGGCTCCATTACTGGATTCTATAAGAGCCTAATCTCTTGATAATTATAATAAATGCTTGTAATCAAAGTAGGAACCATTTAGAATAGGAAGGAGAAAAGCTGTTTTCCATCAAACTCACTGTAGTTCTATGACTTCTGAAGCATTTAGCTACAATGCAGCTTTCCATCTAATTTGCTAAAATAAATATTTAAGAAAATACTGGATCAATGAGACTTTGACTTGAGGCATTGTTGCACTTTTTTTTTTGGTCTCAGATTTTAAAAAAGTATTAACAATTAAAAAAAGGGACATCTTTGTTTTAGCATACAGATTTCTAGAATTTAAGTGATAATTTGATTACAGACAGTGTTTCCTCGGGGAGAAAAGACAATCGTTACTTTAGAAAATGACTCTGGTGATGAGCTACCCTCAGTGTGGTAGCTTGAAGGAAGCATCCCTTTCCTGGAGCACAGCACATCTCAATGCAGAAGTTAGGGCTGGGCTCGCTTGATAAGCAGTGCTAGGTCACGGAAGTAATTCAAGGCTGGTAAGGTGACGGGAAATGACTACATAGGATCAAGACGGCTTTCATCTGCACAGATTTCACTTCTAGCTCTGAACAGCAAGAAGCCAGCTGTGGCCAAAGTAGGAAGAAACTGTCAACCAACCTGTGCTACATTCAAGGGAGAACTGTTTCAGTTTTTAAAGTAGTGATTTTTAATAAGTCTTAGTAAAGAACAATCCTTTCTAAACATTCATTCATATCGATATATAGGGTTTCCACCAACTGTCAAAAGTGATGGCTCTAATCAACAAAATAAAACTTTTGTGCTCAGTTTTGGAAATAAACAGAAGTATGAGGAGAAAATTAACAAAGAGAAGGAAAATATAAAATACAATGCCTTAAAGGCAGAAACAAGTACATTTTACTTGGTATTCCTAGAGGTACTAAGAGGGAATTCATGACTTCTTTGTGAGAACCTGTACATTTATTTAACTAGGCGCAATCACTGAAAATGACCTTTAGCCAACCCTTCATCATGGTCTTACAATGATCTACAATGAATGCTAGACACTCTTTAAAGGGCATTACTTAAAGTCATTGCGCAGGAGGAAGTATTAAAGCAGGGGCACCAAGGACAGGTCTTTGCTCCTCAAAACATAGCTTAAGCTTAAGGAGAGTTGGAAACACATTGAGAATCTTTGTCAAAAGGCTGACAAGCAACCAAAATCACCTAGTCTTTTAGAATGGCTAGGGACACACTCACACTCAAGGGGGCTTATTTAAGGCTTGATGGAGAGAATGATCAGCGGAAAAGATTTTACAAAGTAGAAATGCTGCTTAAGATTAAAAATCATATAGGGAAGTGTTATGAATAGAGGTTTTCTCAAAACAAGTGTTATCTAAATAAATTTTTATATTTACAAAATGTAGTCTGTTTCATAAACTTAATAGGTTATTTTACATAAATCATTGTCCGCATTGCAAGCTAAACATGTGACTATCTCTATCTTTCCTCTGTTAATTTATATTCAGTATAAAATTTAAGGTTGACTATTGATCGGGGTGAATAGGCAGCTGAAAGCATGGATAAGAACAATGAAGAATTGGTAAAAATGGTAATACTGTGGAGTATTTTTTTTCTTTTTAAATCATTTTAAAAGGTGTTTCTGTTTCAGTTAGCCAACAGAGGACATACTCTAGGGGACACGAATTTTCCCTATTAAGAGGATGATTAGTCCAGTAAATTACACCTTTCAGATGAAGATGATTGTTATATCTCTGCACAGGGAAGGGAGAAGGGGAAAGGAGGTTCATTTCACCACAAAGTAATTATGTGGGGCCAGTGTGTTACCATTTATCACGGCAGAAAGATGACACTCACTGTAAGTCAAGGGAAGCTGCTACTCAGAGGTTCCCATCTAGATCAATACACCATGCATTTTTTCTCGGCAAAAAAAGTAATTATACAAGAGAAACTTCACATCAATAGCTTCCCTGGCTAACATAGAGTCTACCATAGAGGCAGGAGGGTAGAGTCTTGTCAGCCATCACCTAAGTCTAACCCATTAAATCCAAATTAAGCTTGTTTTACAGTTATGTTAATAATTTCTTTCCAGTGCTATTTTAAATCCCCAGTACTGGCGATTTAAGTAAGAGAATGCCATTACTTTCTGTTTCTTGCTTTTATGGTAACAAAGCATGCCAGGTTTCTCTTGATCATACTATAAGATATGAGAGTGGCTACTGATTAACCTAGGAATATTTTCCAAGAAAAGGCAATAAATATGTGAAAAGCTGTGCACACTAAACAGAACTGAGAGCACTGCAGGAGCAGGGAGCTAGTATCCAGTCAGGACTCTGACCTTCTCTAACTTCTAAGATTCACAAATAGCATGTGGAAACAGCATTGTTTTGAAATATGTATTTAAAAATTTCAATATTAAAAACTATCCCCAGACAGGGCATTAGAATATGGACAGATAGGGCTACACACAGAAACTATGTCTCAAAAAGACAAAACAACAACAACATATTAGTTATATGTGTCAATTATATATAGACATAGCATATAATATATATATACACACATTTTTGTATATATACATGCACACATATAGATGATAACATGTTAAAATCATCTAAAATCCATCAAACTGTCAATGTGACAACTGCTTTCTCTGAGATAGAGTTTAGTCTTATAAACCAATATAATATATCAGAAAAGGTTAAAGGGCAAGAAAAAAATCACTACTTCAGTGAAAAAAAAATTTGACATCCAATTTTCAAGCTGATTTATCAGTGGAAAGCTAAAATGGATAGGTTGCCACTACTGGGGAGCGGCCTGTCTAAGAAAGCTGTTACAAAGCCTCCCATTTTGATTTAGCCACATTAATCAATACAAAGCTACACTGTTTCAATTTTTAAAACATTGATCTGCAGTAAGCTTAGTTTAGCCACATTTATCAACAGTCACAAAATACTCAATATATTTTTAAAAAACTGGTAACAAAAATAAAGTGATAAAATTCAGGTTAATTTGCCTTGATAATTAATCACTGCTGCAAAATAAAGGTTTAATTTAGTTAACTAAGAAATTGAACTAATATTTTCACATGTTGGGAAATAATGCATGTTTTCATTTTGTCTGCTTCTTCTTATGCCTAAACCAGCATCGACTGCAAGAGTACTTTGAGGCAGTCCCAGGTTAGTTTGAATGCTATAGTAAGTTCTTCTAGATAAACAACAGATAACATTTTTGTTTGTTTTGGGTTTTTGAGAAATGGTTTATTTACTTATTTTTTTTTTTTTTGAGATAGGGAGACATGGTTTCTCTGTGTAACAGCTCTGGCTGTTCTGGAATTCACTTTGTAGACCAGGATGGCCTCGAACTCACAGGGATCTGCCTGCCTCTGCCTCCCAAGTGCGGGGATTACCACCACCGCTCCTACTTTCCAATTTTAATACTCTTCCCAGCATACATTGGTTAGTTTTAGTCCCCTAACTGAGACTTCTCACTAGATTTACTGAGATTTTCATGGCCAGCCAACATGCAGCAACACCTGTCTGCCTGGCTTTTTTATTACCCTTCCAGTGAGCATAAATGGTACATGTACTTTAAATATTTAAGAATATGTTATCATGAATACAAACAGAACTTTTATTGCAAGTTGTTTACTCCATCTGCCTTAAAATATGGGCAAATTTTAGCATTACTTTGGTCATTCAAACAAATTTTTATGAATAACTTTAGTCATTTTGCATTTGTCAACTTTTACCTATTTGTTTTATCCTTCTATGTTACAGATTTGGAAACTATAACCATTTGCTGACCCTTGTCTCTGAGTTCAGTCCCAATCCCCACACAGGGGGATTCACTGTAAAGGTTCGTGGAGGAATTCTTTGGGTGCATACCTTGACAGTGATCACTTGGGCACACGGAGCCCCACTTCTCTCCGCTGAATGCAACTACTTGGTAAGGACACGAAGGAATGATGGCTCCTCCACAACCTCTTTCCACTAAATGCTATGTTCAGTTCATACACTGACTGCAATAACTTGTTCTTGGGGAAAGTTATTTCACTTTCGGATCTGAGAGACCATACTTCCTTCCATTCTCAACTCTGCTCTGAAACATCTGCCAGGCTGTGTAATGTCTCGCGTTAAGATCACCTAATTAACTGATGCAGGGACTCTTCCTAGTTTGACAATTTTGATGAATTCTTTACAAAGGCCTTGTCTGAGTTTCTCTTCTATGAAATTTCTTTTAATTCTAATTTCTCTAAATGATTAAGGCACCAATATTCATGTCAGACATATCCTTTCTAATGTGTAAGCAGAAAGCACTGTAGTATGGATCAGTAACCCTGGGCCAAAAGGTAATAAAAAGCCACAACATGAGGCAGTTCTATGCTATGAGTGCTGTTATTAGCAGAGTAAGTGTGCATTTTTGCTGGCAAAACTTAAAATTTGAAGTATTGGTTACAAAAGGAATAAAATTCCTTTGTTACTAAAATTAGCCATTTTCACTTTTAGTACAATATAGAGGCATATGGATCGTTAGTTTTACAAGCATAGATATTACTATTAAGGTAGCTAACAGAAATAATTACAACACTGAAATTAACTTATTATAACCCATCTCCTAAAATCAGCGAATCAGAAAGGATTCCGATTTTTCATAATCTTCTTCCAGGATTTTGTAGAAATGACAAGAAAAATAAATTTCAGTAATTCATTCATTTCAGAACCATATATTCACAATTGTTATGTGTAGCTAATGGCATCTAAAAGACATTATTTCCTTCCCCAGAGGAAATACACTACATAAGACAAAGAACAATTAGTCTTTTATTCACTTAGCATGTGCTCATCCTTTTAGCCGCCTCATACTGCAAGGTCACCCCTTGGTGTTTAAATACACGAAAGAAGACTGGGCATCGTGGCAGGCACCTGGGGTCCAGCACTTGTGAGGCTGAGGCAGAAGGGTGGTGAGTTTAAGGTTTGTTTGAGTTATGTCCTGAGAATTTGTCCCTCAATATATATGCATGCACACAAGCTATATAAAAATGCATTCTGAATATTAAGGTAAGAAGTACAATACAGAGATAAGGAAGAAGTAAAGATACTCATCACTCCAAATGAAGCAAGCAGCTCTTAGCCTGTAGCCTAAGAAAGCACACAGGAAAAAAAACATCATGAGGAAAGGACACCACTGGTACAGGCAATGTGTCACCAGGATTTCAAAACTAATATAAGTCCCTGCTAGAACCGTGAATAAGATATGCCCCTCACATTAATCACTCAGAGATTCTATATGGCTTGTTTCTCTTTCTCTAGCACCCCATGACCTCACTTGAACATCTAGTATTATTAGGAGATGAATACCTATTACCTCTGTTATGATTGCAGAATAATTATTCTGTTCAGGTTCCCGTCAATTTAATTTTATAATGGAAGAATATAATAAGACAAAGAAGAGCATAATTAAAAAACTATTTTATAAATATAAGGTAATACAAGTAAAACAATTAGCATACAAACTAGTGAGTAGAGTACAGTCTATTTTATAAAGGACTAGTGTGATTAAATTCTTTTTATTATGGATTTGCAGTTCTGATTTGGTAGTACCGGAGGCAGGTCATGACCTCTCGAGATGCATTTTCTTATCTGTAAAATTGAGTTGCTACAGAACCAGGCCTAATCTTTGGCTAGGCAATCAAGATCCTCCTTGATTGAATTTGAACTCTACTTTCAGTCTTATCTTTAATTATGACCATTCTCAAACTTCATTCTGGTTAATTTAACATAGCTCAAATACCCCTGCTGCTATGTCATTCTTGGAACTGGAAATCGGAACTATTTCTTTATTAACTCTGTAAGCTGGTTAATATTTCATTTCAATAATAATTACAGTTTTTTAGTAATGTTACCATTACTAAGAATTGGCATGCTCTCATAGATTAGACAACAGAGAGCTTCCTTGGGCTGAGTTGCTTTACACAGAACAGCAGCCTACTGTATCCTATTGGGGACAGTGGTATGTTAACTAGACTACAGCTAGCTAACAGCAAACACTGAGAGAGGGTCAGCAAGCAAATCTCCAAGAAACGTGTACAGTCTAGAACGCCGGTCTACTCCAGCCATCACTGTCTGAGAACCTAAGAGCACAATTCCTCCCCATCTGACTACTGTACCAGTAGCAAAACGGTAAAGAGAAACTATGTGCTGATTTTGATAAGGCATGACAAAATTCTACATCTACTCATTATAAAAACTTTTCACAAACTACATAGACCAAAGCATAAAGGAGGACTTGTCTTTAGTCTGATAAAGAAAACACATTAAAAACCAAAATTAACAAAAACCCTTATAAAATATTTAAATTATTGTAAAATATTGAAACTGTCCTTGCCATCAGAACAAAGAAAGAACATCACTGTCACATCCCATGAAACAATGCTAAGTAGAGTACAGAAACAAAGTGAATGCCACTGGAAAAAAAGGAATGCCGCCTGTATTTCAGGTGATGCTGTGCTCACCAGAACAGCTAAGAAAATGCACATACTATGACCAATCAGTGCTTAGAAGGATTACTGGATAAAGATCTATAGATGTAACAACTGTGTTCTAGTTATCTGTCCCAAGCTCACTACTAAATTAATAAAAACACAATTACTACAGCTTCAAAATACATCAACACCCTAAAAATAATCTTATGAAAAGATGTACAGTATCTTCACACTGAGAGTTACCTACCATCCACAAGACAAGTGAGAGATGATTCACACAAGTAAAAGCTTATCAAACAAATACATCTGCATATTATTTTAATGAAGCAGTCAATGTTCTATAGAGCCAATGAAATTTCGATAAAATCTTCAAGACTTAAAGTCAAGAACAGCTAGGTAAGCATATGAGAACCAAAGACCTGAAAATAAGCCATGCACGAGGCTTATTTATACAGTTATAGCAATCAAGACAGTTATGTTCAAAAATAGAAACCAGGGATAGAGAGAGGGGTCGGCAGTGGGAATACTTGCCGACTTGCTAAATGGAGTATGGTTCCTCACACCCACAAAAGGTGACTCAAAACAATCAATACAAAACTTTGGTTACAGGGCATCTGATGCCCTCCTCTGGCCTTTGCGGAATTCACACTTTCATGCACATGTCCCCACAAACATACAAATGATTAAAAATAATCAGAGTGCTGAAAGTTAAGTCCAGGAAGTCTAGAGACTGACACAGACACAGGCTATTAGTGCAGTATGAACACGGACGAGTGTTTTTTTTCAATATATGCTGCTTGGTCCGTTGGGTATCTGGCAAAGAAATAACAATACTGACTTCTGCCTCTGGCACAAGTTCTATCTAGGTCTCAAGCGTAATGTCAAAGTCAAAGCACTAAGCTTTGGCAACATTTAGATAACATCTTCACAGTGTTAAAACAAGGACATTTCCAGAAGCAAAATCACTGCCATCAAAGAAAAGGTGATATGGACTAGAGGACTGTTTATAACAAACGTGATGGTGTATGGTGGGAGGAGACACATGAATGCCACCTCCACTCAAGATCAGGTGCTGATATAATGAATAATGAATAAAATGAACTGCTACAAATAAGTCAGAGTAACAACAGCTCAACAGAAGATTCAATAGGTGGCTGAAGAGACAGCTCAGTGATTAGGAGTGAATTATGGCTTGCAGAGGACACAAGCTCCCAGACCCACATAAGATGGCTCCCAATGACCTTTAACTTTTGGTCTTGGGGTATCCAATTTTTCTAGCCTCTACATGGGCACTTACACTCATAAGCACATATAGAACCACAGCCATACATACAATTAAAAAATAACAAAAATATCTTTACAAAGGTTGAGCAAAAGACTTAAACAAACATGAAACAAATGGCACTGGTCGTAAGTGGTACTGGACATTTTAAAATTTCAGAAAATGGTAATATAATGCAAAGCAGAATGTAGAGATGTAGAAAAACTTAACAGCTTGAGAACTTAAGTAAAAGAGCTACACATGTCTATACCATGGCTCAATAATTCTGATTCTAGTTGTTCTTCAAACAGAAAAGATATATAATTTTAATTTACACACATAATTTTTGGAAAATAAAACCATAAAAAAACAGATAAAGGAATTATCAGAGCATAAGAGCAACTTTTACTTATAATAGTAAAAATATGTGTAATAGATATATTCAGATACATTCACATAACATATTTCTAAATATAGATGAATATTAACAATCTGAAAAGCTTATGACATATGAGCTAAAGTCACAAATATTGGGCAAACAAAACAAGAGAAACAAGTTCATATTATGAGGTTCTATGCAAGAACACAAAAATAGGTTACAAGTATGTACTGTGAATTTAGGAAAATGGTTTCAATACTTAGCTTCCCTAAGTGCAAAGCAATGAAGCAGAACAATGGTGGGGGTGTGGTTTTAGAGTTTTGGTAGCAGTGTCTATACACCTAGGTCATCACACAGGGAGTGTCCATTTAGTAGCTTATTGAGCTATTCTTTTTATAATATGTATTTTTCTACTTTGTGCCGCACTTCCATATAAAGGGGGAGGGAGTTCATGTGACTGCTGTGGAACAGTGATTTTTATCCTATCACTTGTATTATTTTTAATAAAATGCTGATTGGCCAGTAGCCAGGCAGGAAGTAGAGGCGGGGCAACCAGAATGCTGGGAAGAGGAAAGCAGTCTGCAGTTGTGACCCAGATGCAGAGGAAGGGAGATGTGACTGCCTCGCCGAATAAGGTACTGAGTCATGTGGCTAACACAGACAAGAATTATGGGCTGATATAAGTTATAAAAATTAACTAATAAGAAGCCTGAACTACTGGGCCAATCAGTTTATGATTAATATAGGCCTCTACGTGATTTCTTTGGGATTTAACAGCTGCGGGAACCTCAGCCAGCGATGTGACGACTTCTTTCATCGTGTGGTAGTCTGTAGTGCATTTCACTGCACATTTTAAACTTAAACCCACTCATTGTACATGTTAAAATTCACCCAAAGCCAACAGAACTCCACTCACATTCTAAATTTAGACATATGTCTAAATGCATGTGCTTGCGTTTACGTATGTGTGTGGATGTTGCATTCTTTGGTGCAAGGAGTGTGGAAGCCAGAGACAGACATCAAGATGTCTTTCTCAGTTGCTTCTCCACTTGATTTCTGGGAGAGAGTTTCTCACTGAACCTGGCATTCCCCCCAATGCTGGCTAGACTAGCTAGACACCGAGACCCCGGGATCTGCCTATCTATACTTACCAGTTCCGGGGTTACAGTGACATTTTATCTTGGTGCTGGGGATCTGAATTCAGGTTCTCAGAAGGGTCTTTACTTACAGAGCCGTATCACCATCCCCCCTGCATTGTATTTTGTATCAGTACAGGAACTTTAGTATATTTAACGCTGAGGCTGTAAAGTAGCAAGCCAAATCTACATAGAGCTTATGCAAAGAAATATCTGAAATTCATTTAGAATAACTGAATATTTCCAAAAAGTTGACTGCACTCATATATTTTTGGTTGTGAGCCTCGCCTTTAATGGTTGAGTCATCTCTCTAGCCCAGATCAATCCTTATGTACCAAGAATTTGTATCTTCAGATTTCCCTAGCAAAACAGTCTCATGTCTCTGTTTGTGTATGGGGGGTGAGAGAAAAGAAAGTGGGAAGGGGAGAGAGAAAGATAGAATATATAAGGATTTTGTTCTTCCGTAGTTATGCCAGCTTGGCAAGAGAATGCTATCAATGAAGCATGGAACCTCTGAACTGTGTGGTCACATGAAGCAAAAGCATACTGATTTACACATGCCTTCCCTCAGACACAGGGAGACACACATCTGCATGCTCATTCCAGTACTGTGTGTAGAAATTCCCTTGTCTCCCTAAAGAAAAAAACATCTGATGGCCATGTTTTCTTCTCCATCCTAAAGACATCCTGTAATGGAAATACATTTTTTTTCTTTGAAAAATGCTGCAATGGGACTGTCTTTTGGGGGCTGCTTCTCTCCATATGATTAGTGATGGGTTTAAACAGGCCGAGAGGACACTAGAGGAGTCCCAAGCCAGTGGAACTTTTAAAAGAGGGTGAATTTACACACTAAATATCCTTCCTCCCTCCCTCTCTCCCTCTCTCCTCCCTTCTCCCCTCTCTCTTTCTCTCTGTGTGTATAGAGGTCAAAGATGGGTCCACGAAAGGTCCCAGTGAGAACTTGACTGGTGGAAGCATTAGAACTTATGGCAAAGTTACTGTGAAGGCAGGAGTCAAAATTTATTCTAAGACAGCAGTGCACAGTAAAGCACTGTGCCAAGAAATAAAGTCAAGAAAGAAATGGAAAATTACCCTGATACAACTGGAGGACTGAATAGGTAAAATGGACAGGCTTGGATCACTAGGATCTGAGCCAAGGTACCGGAGTTTAAGGACTAAGACATACTTTACTATTTCCTGGTAATTCACGTATAAAGGATTGAAGAATCTGGGATGTTTTAGATGTAAAAGTTGTAAACTGTAATATATACAAGTTAACTAGCAATATAAAAGTTTAGAGCTGTAGAGTTTAGAAATTATTGCTATGTAAGAAGGGGGATTTTTGTCAGGCCCCAAATCCCAAAGGGTAAGTTCTTTCCACTTTAACCTCAGCAGTTAAACTCTGGTTCTCCTGCCAGCCTCCCAGCTTCTATCCTGCTAGTCCTCATTCCCAGGGCTGAGCTGGGCCTTCCCGCTCACAGCTTCACGCTGGGGGTCATCAGTGATCCTCAGCTGTAGCTCATGCCCAGGGTTTTGTAATTCTCTTTAGTCAGAATGCAAAAGAAGCCACCATCAATTTGTCACCTGGGTAGAGGCTGGACTTTTTACCTCTTTGAAGAAACATGGAAACAAAAAGCATCTCGTTGTCCTCATAGAACTGATCCTTCCTTAAAGTCAGAAGGAGGCCTAAAAATGTGCCAGGAATGCTGGACCTGAGAGGTGCAGTTAACTTGAGCCTGGGGACAATGATTTTGCAGCTTGCTTCTCACAACCTCACATGCCCCTTTTCATTGTTCTATATAACACAGAATCTCCCTCTCAGAAGTCTACTAATCCAGAGGGAGGAAACTTTGCCTTGTTCATCATGAGCCACAGCATAAGATACCAGTCTCCTAGAGACTATTCCTCAGCTCTTAAGCAATTTCAAACAATTAGGGTAAAACAGAGAATTAAAAGAAAAAAACTAAAACACGCTCCGCACCAAAGAATTATCATTTTTTTTCCTGCCCAAATTATGTTATTTGCACATTTGGGTTTATATATAATAAGTTACACCTATAATTAGTTTTTACTTGAAGTGTTAAAAGTTCTAAATAGCAAAAATTAGTGTCACAAAAATTTGACAGACTTTCAAATCTTAAGTGCACTTAAATTCCAAAAGCTTACAATGAAAGAAGCAACATTTCCAATGAAGGCTTTCTTTTGAGAAGACAGAAATTCAAGGGCAGCCCACCAACCGCAAACATGGGACAACAATTTGATGATTCTTTCCAACAGTGGCCTGCAATGGATAGCTAATGCACCACGGAGTAAAAGTCATCTGCTCAGCTGCTGATATAAAACCATTAGATAATGAGAAAGACGAGGAACTCTCCTTTCTTATGGGCATAGTTAACCCAAAGGCAAAAGTACAAAGGAAACAGATAAAGCTAATAGCTTGTGATTTTAATATTCAATGATCCAAAATAAACCCAAAATCCTGTTTCTTATAAACGCACCCACGAAGAAAGAAAATTTGAACATTTCAAATTCTCAAACAACAACACTGCTATTGAACAACGCAAGCAACAGATAATAAACATATTAGTTTGAGTAACTATGAATCAAGAAAAATAAGCGAGAAGTGAATGGATGTGAGGATTTGTTACGTTTCCTAATTTTTCTAACAATACATTCAAGACAACTTGTTTTTAAAAATCCCAAGTTCTTTCTAAAGTTCTAAGAAATAAATTATAATAAATAAATAAATAAATAATAAAAATAAATAAATAAATTTCTAAATTTCTAAAAATTCTAAGCATGCGAGCACTGATGTCATGTGCGCAGCATCTGAACACCGGTGACTGCCTGCCATTTCATGCAGGTTTATAGATATAGTGACACATGTATTTGGAGAAAGTAAGGGTAAAACATGAAGATTTATGTTTAACCACGATCAGCTAAAGTCCAGAGAGGAAAAACAAAAGTCAAGAGAATGACACTTCATTGCTTATTCTTAAAGATTTTCTTTCTTTTTCAAGATTTATTTATTTGCTATTACAGTGCTCTGCCTAAAGGTATGTCTGCACTCCAGAAGAGGGCTCTAGGTCTCATTATAGATAGTTGTGAGCTACTATGTTATTGCTGGGAATTGAACTCAGGATCTCTGAAAGAGGAGTCAAATTGAGACAGCCTGGAGTTGAGATGCCTTAGAGCTAAGACACACAGATGAGATGGAATCTGAAAGTTTCTTGAATCTAAGATGCTGTTGTAGGCTTTAACTTAATACTGGAGAGAGGTGAGCAGACACTGAATTTTAAAGCAGATATTAACTAGGCCAATTCCACTACTCAGTGGAGGGATTCAAAAGTTTTGTACTGACTTCTTTTAAAAGACAGGAAGCTGCTCTACAATGATTAATACTTGCAGATGAGCACCTAAATACTAAAAAATGAAAACAATACCAGGCAGTGGTGGTGCATGCCTTTATCCCAGCACTTGGGAAGCATAGGCAGGTGGATCTATGTGACTACAAGGCCAGACTGATATAAAGAACAAGTTCCAGGACAGGCTACAAAGCTACATAGAGAAACCTGTCAAGAAAGAGAGTGTGAGAGAAGAAAGAGAAAGACAGGAAGGAAGGAAGAAAGAGAGAAGAGAGAGAGAGAGAAAGAAATAAAACTAAAGAGATGAGGCTGAATTTAACTTATATTTTGACCCTGAAGCTGATATTGTTTTACTTGGAAAACTTACAAATTAAAAGAAACTCAGGAAAGTAACTGTTACTATATATTATAGCCATATATCTGCAAATATTTATAAACTCAAAACAAGTTAATAAATGTTATTATTTTGATGACAGAAAAAGTATGGGAACCATAAAGTAAATAATTAAAATTCCAAGCAGTACATATATCATTAAAGCTTGTGAAAATTTTTGTCATAGTTATATAGTGAGGAATTTTGGTGTGTATGTGTGTTTTATTTTATGTTGCTGTTCTTTCATTTTTGAGATAGGTTCTCAATCACTGTGTAGCCCTGGCTGGCTTATAACTTGTTTTGTAGACCAGGGTAGCCTTGAACTTATAGAGATCCACCTGCCTCTGTATCCAGAGTGCTGGGATTAAAGGTGAATGTCACAACTCCTGTTGGTGGAGAATATTTCTCAATGACCAAACAAAATAGTATACATATTTATTTACACTAAAAGAATAAAAGAGCAAAATGCTGATATATAAATTTCCTTTTAAACTTATTGTCCTTTTCTAAAGGCCATTTATTTAGTGAGGATTTGAAAATTTACAAGTTCATGGTAAACATTTTTAATTTTGATACAGATTAAAAGAAGCAATATAAGATACAGAATAATGTTAAGAACTTATTTGTGAACTCAAGTGTCAAGAGATGTGGTGCTCCTCAAGGAAGTAGTGAGGTCCTGTCACTTACTACCCCTTGATCTGGACATAGGAACAAGTATTTGCCCAACTTTGACATAGCACCACCAAGTTTACTAAAATATGAAAATTTAAAACAATGATTAATTTTCATATTTATGTATGAGTTTTTTTTTTGCTTGCACACATGAATGTGTACCATGTTTACTGCTGGTGCCCACAGAGGTTAAAAAAAAGGGGTGTGTGTCAGGTGCTCTGGAATTAGCTGGAGCAACAGTTCCTCACTTTTCTCACATTATCTCTAAGTAGATACTACAATGGTCTTTATAGTTATGTCATACATATTTCATGATGATCTTTATGTAAGACACTTTGTGTTTTCTCAAATGTCACCTTATATAAAACACGTAGAATTCTAACTATAATGTCAAATACAAAATTCCACTGAAAAGAGGTTTTGTCATACTAAATTAAATAGTCAAAACTTATATTATTTTTAACATAGAAGAACTGGTGGGAGCCAAACATACTGTGCTAATATCATTAATCTTGCAGCTATATCAAAGCAAAGAGCCTCCTCATGGCATTTGCTTAGAGGACGGTTTGGCAAATCCATACTTTAGTGATTGGTAAGCATGGCTCTGGAGCATAGGATACTGGGAACGGAATATGAAGTCTTCATGGTTTTTCATTAGTTTTTCCAATACTGCTACAGGTTAACTTCCTTATGTGATAGATTCTGTATCTCCAATCTGTTTCTGAATAAGGAGATAGGGGACTTACTGAGTTTAAAAATTAACATCTGAGAATTACATAATCACATGTATTAAAGAGTGTCTACAAATTAACAACAGAGAGGTAATGCAATAGGACATCATATCAAAATAAACACTGAAATAACTTTGCAAAAACTTCATGGCTTTAACAAAATTTAAAGCTGACTTAAAAACAGTCACACACATGATTTACATAAAATTTTGTCTCTTAATAACAGACTGTTAAATGCAGCGAATGCTGTCAGGAAGGTTACGAATCAAACAGTTGTTTTATAGTGAGCAGCACGTATAAGAAAGGGTCTGGTGGGGTGCTTTGACAATAACACCCATCCAGCAACACTGCTCCACCATACTGCTAATCCTAAAATGGAAACCATCAGAAAGTGTTGCTGTTTATCTGTTTTACTGAAGTCCTCCACAGGGAGGTTTATGGGAACATTGTGCTGTCAAGGTTGCAGACTTAAATGAACAGAGATGACAGTAATCAGCCTTTCCCCCTTGTATTCTAAAGGTTCCTGCCCATATACTTAAAATACCACAAACAATAGCTGTCTCTCTATTCTAACGTATTCATGACAGATGACTTCAAATACAGCACTCGAAGGCAAAGACTTTCCAAGTAGCAGGCAAACCATTATCAGTGACAAATAACAACAAATTGCTTACAAGAAGAGTATTAAAGCACAAATTACAATCTAACACATGTGGGTTTTACTGTACCTACAGCACAGCACAACACCACTGCAAACTAACTTATCTCGTTTATTTATTCAGTCATTTCTTCCTTTCATTTTTAAAAATCAAAAATATATGTAGTTACAAAACAGAAACTCCTGGGATTCATATTCTTAACTCTTTAATGCACCTTTCTTGTTAGAATGTAAGGAGCTGAGTGGTGTTTCGAGGAACTTAAATATTTAATTGAAACTATCCATATCAAGAAAGAGGGCATCTTCAACAAATGGTGCTGGCATAACTGGATGTCAACCTGTAGAAGAATGAAAGTAGATCCATATCTATCACCATGCACAAAACTCAAGTCCAAATGGATAAAGACCTCAATATTAATCTGAACACATTGAGGCTTGATAGAGGAGAAAGTGGGGAAGTAGTACTCTACAACAAATGGGGCACAGGGAACCGTTTCCTACGCATAACCCCAGCTGCACAGACATTAAGGGCAACATTGAATAAATGGGACCTCCTGAAGTTGAGCAGCTTCTGTAAAGCAAAGGATATTGTCACTAAGACACAAAGGCAGCCTACTGACTGGGAAAAGATCTTCACCAACCCTGCAACTGGACAAAGGGCTGATCTCTAAAATATATAAGGAACTCAAGAGACTAGACGGTAAAATGCCAATTAACCCAATTAAAAAATGGGGCGCTGAACTCAACAGAGAATTCTCAACGAAGAAGTACGAATGGCCAAAAAACACTTAAGGTCATGACTCAACCTCCCTAGCTATCAGGGAAATGCAAATCAAAACAACTTTTGAGATATCATCTTAACACCTGTCAGATTGGCTAAAATCCAAAACACCAATAATAACCTTTGCTGGAGAGGTTGTGGGGGTAAGGGGTACACTCATCCATTGCTGGTGGGAATGCACCTTGTGCAACCACTTTGGAAAGCAGTGTGGCGGTTTCTCAGGAAATTCGGGATCAACCTACCCCAGGGACCCAGCGATTCCACTATTGGGAATCTACCCAAGAGATGCCCAATCATACAACAAAAGCATATGCTCATCTATGTTCATAGCAGCATTATTTGTAATAGCCAGATCCTGGAAACAACCTCGATGCCCTCGTGGAAGAATGGATGAAGAAACTGTGGAATATATACATGCTAGAATACTACTCAGCGGTAAAAAAACAATGACATCTTGAATTTTGCAGGCAATGGATGGAAATAGAAAACACTATTCTGAGTGAGGTAACCCAGACCCAAAAGATGAACATGGGATGTACTCACTCATATCGGTTCTAGCCATAATTAAAGGACATCGAGCCTAGAAATTTGGATCCTTGAGAAGATAATAAGAAGGTGAACTCCCAAAAAAAGATATAGTAATCCTCCTGGATATTGGAAGTAGACACGATCGCCAGGCAAAATTGGGAACTTGAGGCTGGGCGAGACTGGGCCAAGGGAAGATGGGGAGAGAAAAGTGTGAAGGGGAGAATGGGGGGAGCTCGGAGGAATGGGGTGCTGGAATATAGGAAGGGTGGATATGGGAGCAGGGAAGCATATATCTTAATTTTAAGGAGCTACCTGAGGTTGTCAAGAGACTTGACCCTAGAGGGGTTCCCAGTTTTCCAGGGAGACGCCCCCAGTTAGTTTCCTTGGGCAGCTGAGGAGAGGAGCCTGAAAAGCCAGTTCCTATAGCCATACTGATGAATTTCTTGCATATCACCAATAGAACCTCCACCTGACGAGAGATGAAGAAAATGACAGAGCCCACATTGGAGCACCGGACTGAGCTCCCAAGGTCCTGATGAGGAGCAGAAGAAGAGAGAACATGAGAAAGAAAGTCAGGACCGTGAGGGAACCTCCAGCTGGCGACAGATGGGGAAGGTGACTGAGCCCCACATTGGAGCACTGGACTGAGCTCCCAAGGTCCTGATGAGGAGCAGAAGGAGGCGAGAACATGAGGGAAGAAAGTCAGGAACGTGAGGGGTGCGTTCACTCATGGAGACGGTGGGACAGAACTAATGGGAGATCACCAACTCCAGTTGGAATGGGACTGATGGATCATGCGACCAAACCCGTCTCTCTGAATGTGGCCAACAGCGGGGGCTGACTGAGAAGCAAAGGACAATGGCGCTGGGCTCTGATTTCTTCTGCATGGATGGGCCTCTGTGGGAGCCTTCTCAGCTTGGTCGATCACCTTCCTGGACCTGGGGGGGAGTTGGGAGGACCTTGGTCTTAGCATAGAGTGGGGGAACCCTGATGGCTCCTGGCCTTGAGAGGGAGGGAGGGAAGGTAGGGGTTGGAGGGGAGAGGAGGGAAGGGGGGAGAAGAGGGGAGGGAAGGGGGAGGAGGATGGAATGAAATTTTTAAATATAAAAAAAATAAGCCATGAGAGAAAAAAACAAAAGAAACTATCCATATCAAAAGCAAGAGAATAAAAGCCACAGAGTCCACACACTTATTTCACTATCCAATAGCGTATCAAAGTATCATCTTCAATGACTTCAGCCAACAAGACTCTAGGGTCTGCCTACTTAGTCCTTGGCAGCACTGTTTTATAGCTCTGTGAATGCAGACTTTTTAACAATTGCATTAAGGACTAGAGGTTGTGATGGACTCACTTTAAGGAGGGGAAACAACCACAAGTTTCAATTTTATGCCTTTTTTTAAAGTATGGGCAAATTCCAATTCTAGGAAATGTGAGAAGAAAAGCAGACACCAAAGGCTTCTGTGGCTAAGAAGGCTGTCAATGTTTGTGACTCGTTGTTCTTCATCTGCAAACTGCTGTCCTCTGTTATATGCATCTGTGTGGTTCATGTACTTGGCAGTATGTGTTATGGATTTTAAAAAAGACTCTTCTGAAAGACTGACCAAAAATTATTATTCCAATTTTTAAAAATCCATATAGTTTAGGTCCATCAAAAAGTTCAGGGAGCCTCCAGTCCAACCCTTCATACCCAAGCAGACAGCTGCGCTGCAGTCTCCATTTCCAGGTCCTCCTAGACGGTACTCTGGGGTGTGCCCCGTAGTAGAGTTCTGGGAGAGGCTGCACCGGCACAGCCTTTTATGCCTTGCTTCACTGCAGTGTATTTTCTGTTTCTTTTCATTTTAATCTGTATTATATTTTGTTTTAAGGAAGATGAACTTCGAGACTCTTTTGTTGTTGTTGTTGTTTGTTTTCCAAGACAGTGTTTCTCTAAGCAGCCCTGGCTGTTCCGAAACGCTCTCTGTAGACCAGGCTGTCCTCAGATTCACTGAGCTCCAACTGCCTCTGTGTCTGGAGTGCTGGGATTAAAGGTGAGCGCCACCACTGCCTCACTGAACTTTGTGTCTTAAATTCTGGCTAAACATAGCAAAGCCCGTTTAATCTTTCTCCTTGGAGTCCCTTGCCTATCTCAGATCATTTCTCTTAAAATGGAAGATTGAAAATATGTTGACATCTCTCCTTTTTCATCCTAAATATTGGAACTCCACGAATAATTCAAAGTCAGTATCCCATAAGCATTTCTCCTTTATAATTTCTGAACCTCTGATAACTGATCTTCGGCGCGCCTCCCTCCCCAGCTGCATCTAATCATCGGCGTCACCACATCTGGAGGGCAAGTCTGAGGTTGCGGCTCTGTTCTCACAATCTACAACTTGCTGTTTTCTTCTCTTCTATTGCCTCCTTGACTCTTTTCAATTCCCCCTTCCATAACCATCTCAGGAACTACAGTTTACTGATGAGTGACCCCTTACTCGCTGAGGAGTCCCCACCTCACATCGCTTAAGACAGGATGATTACTGTACTGTTTTACTAACCCAGGGTGCTACCAATATCTCAGCAATAACAACTTACATATTTATGTAGCACATTCTAGATGAGAGCTTGACATTTTATTATTTTTAAATTTTATTTATTATGTATACAATATTTGTCTGTGTGTATGCCTGCAGGCCAGTAGAGGGCACCAGACCCCATTACAGATGGTTGTGAGCCACCATGTGGTTGCTGGGAATTGAACTCAGGACCTTTGGAAGAGCAGACAATGCTCTTAACCTCTGAGCCATCTCTCTAGCCCCGAGATTGACACTTTAAACTAACTGAATATTTCTAGCAAAATGTTTCTTTTCATCCCCGAATAACTTGTTATTTTACATAGAATAGTACTATGAGACATTTTATAATATATATATATATATATATATATAGTGAAAATTAATCCATCTGAAATCCCAAAGAAGCTGACTATATTTGTGTTTCTATAGGATGTGTGAGGGCTGCACATACTTCACTCATGTCCTTTCCGGTTCTTGTATGGTGCTGAATGCCATTACTTGCTGACTACCTTGCCGGTCCATGTCTGTTGCTTTCATTTGGACATTTCAATAAATGCATAATTGAATTTTGTTTTGACTTTTTGTAGGAGCTGACACTGAGCATCCTTATGTGCTTCATGTCTATCTGCCATTTAATTCATGTGAAGTGTCTCCTCCAGGGCTTTGCTGGTTGTTTCTTCAGCAACCACTGTTTCATATAATTATATATATAGAAAGTAATTCTATATTCTAGCTATAAATCCCCTGTAAACTATGGGATTTACGGTGTAGATGTTCTTTCATAAGTTTAGGTTCTTTTGAGTTTTTTTTTACCCACTGAAAATAGATATTTAGTTTTGATGATGGCCACTTTGTGATGGTTTTCTTTTTTTTTAAATTTATTTTATTTGTATTATGTTTGCCTGAATATACGTTTGTGTACAATCTTAAAGCCTGATGCCCAATGCCAAAAGAGGGCATCAGATCCTTTGAAACTAGAGACAGTTGTGAATTGTCATGTGAGTGCTGGGAATGGAACCCAATTATCAAGACAAGATCAGCTGATGCTTGTAACTGCTGAGTTATCTTCTCCAGTCCTATGATTTCTTTTATTCTTTTATGAATCAGATCTTTAGTGACTAATCAGATTAATCATTCTACCAGATGAGATCACAAAGATTTGTTTCCTCTATAAGTTTTACAATTTCACATTTTACGTATAAGTTTGAGACCTATTTTGAGTTAAGTTTTGTATGTGACTGCAGAACAGGCTGCTCCAATTTTTGCATGTCTCCAGTAATAGTTCTTGGGAAAAAAGTCCATTGTGTCTTTAGTATATTGCTTTCCTAATGTCATGGTTACAACCAAACAACAAAGCTCCCTTTACCTCGCAAGCTCCAGGTTGCTAGGTGTTCTCTGGTGCCTGTACGATGGAAAATGTTCTCAGCATTTCTTTGAGAATGTGACTTCTGGTAACAACTTAGGTGAGAACACTTTCCTTTTGCGATAATTAAAGTAAGAATTTTTGCTGGATATAAAACTTTGAATTAACAAGGCCTTTTCTGGGCTTCAGGATTTTTACAAGAAAGCTATAATCTTGTGAGCTCACTTCCACTGGATGGAACATATATTGTGCTTGTTTATTTGTTCTTACATAGCTTTCTTTCAAAATTTTCCTATCTCTGGCTTTCAGATTCATTATGGTATGGTTTAGATACAGTTTTTTAATACTATTTTTCTGTGTGAAGTCTCTATACTTAAGTCTCTATGTATCAGCCATTTTCTTAAAGTAAGTTTTCTGTACCCTTCTCTCTCCTCTCCTAACTGGGATGGCACACCTTCTGACACTGTGCCATAGAGTATGAAGTCTGCTCGTCTCTCTGTTCTTCAACTGTGAAAGCCCATGATCTATCTTTATGTTCCTGCTCTTTCCCCCTGTCAACTTCATTCTACTACCTGAGTACACACAGCTAAGTTTTCATGTCAATGACTTCATTTCCTCTTTGAGCACCTTTTCGTGCACTCCATCTCTTGTCGAGATCTTATTCTTGGGACATTCTTTAAAAGACAATTTGGCCTTATTTCGTAAATGCTGGTTACAATGGCTGCACTGAAATCAATCGACAGTTCCACATCTGCAGCATTACTGGGTTCAGCATCTATTAGGTATGTCTACGTGAGAAATGGTGAGATTTTCCTGGCTCTGTTCACTGAACAATTCTAGAAGGCACCAGAGTATGCTGTGGGACACAGAGTGACATTAACTTCTTTTGAAGAATTTCTCTTTGCTTTAGCTTTTTCAGTCAATTAAACCTGTCTGCCTTGCCTTGATTAACTAGGTAGCACCCCTGAAACCAGCTCAGGCTTTAGGAACATAGGATGGGTTTGTTTGATACAGGCAGTTATGGCATGTAAGAATAGGAAATGTAATCCTCAAAACTAACAGAATAAGAAAAAATACACCCAGCTTATATCAATAGTACCAAGTCTTGAGATGCATATTTTAAAAGAAATTTTCAAATTTTAGACTATAGTCAATACAGAAAGAAAAAGCAACAAAATTAATTTAAATGCTAAAGTATGTTAGGTCTCAGTATGACTGAGTAAAAAACAAGAATTGGCACACTATGTTAAAAGTAAACACTTTAACGTGACATTAGATTATTATAGGGATGACATTCCTTCATATTTAATGTAGATTTGATAAGCAGAATTTAGACATGATTAGTATTCAGTTCCCATACTAAGAAAGACAGGAACAGGGCAAGCCTTTCAAACAGAGCCACCGCAGAACTCCTGCAGAGTGACGGGAGTAAGCATGGAGGAGCAGGGATGCTCTGGACAGAGGAGATGCTGGATTGACAGATGGCAGGTCTGATCAGGGTGAGCAGCACATTCTTAGCTGTTCTGTAGCATAGCTTCACGGAGCTGGTGGACTTATCTTTGTCAACATAATCAGATTCTGTTGCCCTGCAGTTCAAAGTTCTTATTCTTTCACACCTCCCAGGAACAAAGTTACAACATTTCATATATATAAGGTCACAGATCATGTTGCTCATATGTTACTTGAAGCTATCTTCAAGCTATTACATCCACTGTTCATTAATACTAGACAGATTACTCTTTTTTTCTGTCATCTTGTTAGTTTCCAGGTCAAAGTTTTAGTAATATTTGTCTCCTAAATGACTTAAATCCTACTATCTTCAGACACTCATCTAAGAATCACTTCAGATTTTAGCTTAAACAAAGCTTCTTCAAAGAACTCTTCCCTAATAGAACAAAAATCCCGGAGGGCCTGTACTTTTTCTTGCTGCTTGTGTGTCTGTTACCATTTATTTACCATCATTTACCATCAATTTTCTAAATAGCCACTAAGCCCAGACTAGAGGACAAGTTTGCTTACACACTATGCTAGCACATATAGGAGTTAAGCTTTAATTTACTGATAAAATGAATAAAATAATTAACATATTGGGGGTATTATTACATTTAATAGGCTCTTTTGCAAGCAGCCAAAAAAAAAAAAAAAAAAAAAACCAGAGTACTAGGTAACTTAGACATTTTATACACATCAATTCATTTTACTTTTAATAAAGTAGAAACCGTTTACTCCATATTATTCATTCAACAACTTGAGGAACAGGGAAGTTACTTGTTTAAGGTTAATACAGCACACAGGAAATAAACAGTGGAGCTTCATGTTATTAAGCAAAATCTTATATGATAAAGGCCCCCTCTAAAACAAGCCAAACACTGCTGACACACAGTAATATAGCACACAGAGATCTTCAAGATGAATTCATTCCAAAAATACATACTAATTTAACTTTAGGTAAATATAAAATAATATGATTCCTTGAGGATCTGTCAAACAACCTTGCTGTTATTTGTCCTCCCTCTCCTTCTGTACTGACATTTCCTCCCTCCTCCCCATGTGGAGGCCCTGGCCATCCCTCCCCTTTACATCACAGCACCTATATCCTGCTATTCCCCTCTCAAGCACCCCCTCCAACAGGGTTCTTTTTACTTTCCTGGTTCCTGCTGTTGTTATTCCAGTATATATTTACATCTGAAGCTTTGGAGCTGAGAACCACAGACAAGACTATAAATGTAAATGTCTTTCTATATCTGGGTTACCTCACCCATATTTTCTTTCTAACGTTTTAATTTCAGGACTTCTTCTTTTTTTTAAACAGATTAGCTTTCCATTGTGTTTAGTGTTCACTGTGTTTATGATTAGTCTCTGTTCATCAGTTGAAGGACACAAAATGTTTCCACTCTTGGCTACTGTGAGTAGAGGCAGTGGACGTGGATGAGTCCACTGAGGGTAGGATGTCACGTCCTTCGGGCATATGCCAAGGGTTGGAACAGCTGGATCATATGGGAGATTGATTTTCATTTTTTAAAAGATTCTTCATACTGATTTTCAGAGCAGCTGCACCAATTTTCATTCTTACCAACAATGACAAGGGCTCCTCCTTCCCCACCACCTCAGCAGCATTTTTTTTTTTACTGGTTCTTTTGTTGATTTTAGCCATTATGACTAGAATGAGATGAAATCTCATTATGACTAGAATGAGATGAAATCTCAAAGTTGATTTAATTTGCATTTCCTGAATTGCAAAGAATGATAAACACTTTTTGAAATATTTCTTAACTATTTTGATTTTTTCTATTGATAATTGTTTACATCTGTAACCCATTAAAAAATAGGTTCTTTCCCCCCTCTTTGTCTTGCTAGTTCTTTGTATATTATGGATATTAATTTTCTATCAGATATATAGCTACAAACATACTCTTCCATTCTCTGGGTTTCTTCTTCAGATTGGTTGTTTCTTTAGATGTACAGAAGCTTTTTTGTTTTATGAGGTCCCAGTTATCAACTGTTGGTCTTAATTCCCAGAGAAATGGAGTCCTATGAAGAAAGTCCTTTCCTAAATTTAAGTAACGTATGGTTCTACCCATGTTTTAGTCTAGCAGTTTTACCACTTCAGTTTTCAAAATGATGTCCTTGATCCACTTGAAGTAATTTGGGGTAGGGTGACATATATGGTGGGTATAATTTCATTCTTCAACATCTGGACATGGAGTTTTTTCAGGACCTTTGTTAAAAATGCTTTTTCAACATTTTCTTCAATGTATGCAATATATGTTTAATGTTGTTTTTTAATCTCCAATATCAAAAGACTGTAGTTATAAGTACTCATGTTTGGCTCTTTGATTTTATTCCACTGATCTACATCTCTGTTTTTGTGCCAATATCACATTATTTTATTATTATAGCTCTAAAATATATCTTGAAGTCTAGAATGTAAATAAGAACCACAAACTAACAAAAGCCCCAGTATTAGGCACTAAAAACTTGATTTTTGAATAGTTAGTCACAGGTTATTGACAGGGTAGTTCCAACATCTCTAGTTCAACCTTCCTGATGCTGTGACTCTTTAGTACAGCTCTTCATGTTGTCGTGACCCCAACCATAACATTATTTCATTGTTTCTTCATAACTCCAATTTTGTTACTGTTATGAATCATAATGTAAATATCTGGTATGTGATTCCCATAGGTTGAGAACAGCACCCTGAACAATATTGCTGTTACCCTTGTTGTTCTTCAGAGACTGATGGTAAGCCTACTGTTGAAGGCACTGTACACTTAGGGCACAGTTCTCAATTTATTTAAGCTTTATCTCATGGAAAGCCTTCTGCCTGTGGTCTAGCTTCTATAGTACCAGAAAATACTATGCAAGCTACCAAGGTAGGGAAACAATTAATAGCCCTAACCAGCTCAGATGCCTGTGAACCACAACAATGACCAGCATAGCAAGGTATCTGGACAGGTGTAAGAAGTGGCACTTACATCATCTGTGATAAGCGAGAGTTGTCTCATTGTACTTAAGGCCCAATCAACAGGAGAGAAATCATGCCTGATACTAGAAACCTAGTCAGTTTAACTAATGAGTTAAAGATCCTAAGAAAAAGACATCTACTCTGCTACTGCCCCTTTGCTAGACCAGCATATTTCCTTACTATATTCTAAAGTTATTCTTACATCCACAGCTAAGTGCAGTTTTCACTCCTCTTCAAGACACTTGTCTTTGCAGTAAATGGAGATCATCACGGAAAACCATTTTTGAACACAATGCAGAGATCAATGGACTGTGAGGATTCCAGACAAAATGGACACATCTACAACACAGCTCCTGTATCTACGGCTCAGAGAACACTATGTAAGAGGGACAGAAAAATTCTGAGAGCCCGAATACCAGGAAGTAGGCTAGAAAAGGCTGTTTAAGCAAGACTGGAATAATGGCAGTATCAGTAGACATACTAATGGGTAGGGAGAAAAATCTCACTGGGTTTCTACAGAAAGAATCACAGGCAACTAACTAATGACTGCTGAAAGATGGAGAATCAGCCTCCCCCAGGCATGACTTCTCTAATTGGTTATCCAACACAAAGTGGTCATCCCTGAAATCATTTACACACAACAAAAATGGACTCAGCAGGTTGTATTTATATATTCATGCATATTTATACATATTTATGTAATAATAACAAAGAATAAGATCCTATCAATATGAGAGTGGGGGGGGCATGGAAGGAGTTGAATGGAGGAGGGCTGGGGAGGGGCTAAAGGGAGGAAAGGAAATGGGGGAAAGTGCTATAATTCTATTTTGATTAAAACATAAAATAAATAAATGTAAAGAATATGTATTGAGCATCTGTTTTATGTAGAGTACTATATATTGGGTATAGAGTTAAAAGCAAAAGTTCATAATACCAGGTTAAAGAAATAAACATTTAATTTTAAGAGCCATGAAAAAGATTAAAACTAATAAATTAAAGAAAGTGATGAAAGAACAGAAAGTATGAAGATCTGATAAAAATGAGCAGAGAAAGGAGGCCTAAACTAAACAGACACGAGTCTGAAAGGACCAGAGAGGAGACAACAAACAGAGCGAGGGCAGCCTGCTAACAATGCAAGCAGAAGCCAGTGTGGATGCAAGGGCAGCCATGAACTGTGAGGGTGTACAGATGACAGGAGGCCAAACACGGAGCAGGGGAACCAAAGTAATCAAGGGAGCACAGAGCTTTATGACTATCAAATACAGTTAAGCATACCAGAAAAATGAACTCTAATCAAAATATGCCCACTCCTTTTAGAAACATGCTTTTCAGTTCCCCTGAAAGATAATAAAAATTCCAATGTGCAATTAATCTTATTTGTTGCTGTGTTAAAATGAGAAATGTGAGGACCAATTTGCTTATATTTATAAAGTGATTCTAATTTGCAATATGTACAATATTTATATTTAATGTACAACATGCAAAAGCTGACAATTATACAAAAGCCAAATCTTTCCAAAGCATTCATTTATTATTTGCTTGTTTGTTTATTTGTATGTGTGCACACTGTAGCAATCACGTGGAGGTCAGAGGACAACTTGTGTGAGTCAGTTCTCTCTTTGCACCATCTAGGTCCAGGGGTCAAATCCAAGTGTTCAGAATTGGGGGCTTTCCCTAACTGAGCCTTCTCATTGGCCCCAGAAGCTACATCTGTAACATCACAGGAAAGCATTCAAAAGCACCGGTTAAATTACAACATTTTGTGACATATAGAGAAATTAATGATTTCCATTGGAATGTGGGGGGATGCACACAATTATTTAATAAAAACATTGTTGACTGTAGTATCATGCAGGCACAAAGACTTTGGTGTTTGTTGGATGGACTTTCCTCTGAACCGAAGCCTTTCTGGAGGGAGGCTTATGGAACTTAAGACGTAAACCAAACACACTAGGCTCAAGAAGCTCCTGAAATGTAAAGGACTTACAAGCCCCTCTCACAGTTCTATGGGCAGTGACAGTTACCAGGAAGACGAAGTCTCAGATCTGGACTCTCTTTCAAGTTGTGTAGGGAGCTGCAAGAACACAGCTTGCATGAGTCCTTGCCATTGCATTGCACTTACGCTCCTGTTAGACATCCCCAAATAACTCAGAGATAGTCACTAAGCTAGATTTGGGTATAATTATTTCTTCTGTCTACTGTTGGTTCCCTCTTTGCGGTTAACAGAGTTGCGTTCATGTCTCTTCTGAAAACGGGACACAAATGGCGCCTGTGTAGGAATCAAAGATGAGTTGGCCCCGGATGGGGGATGAGACATGTAACTGTGATTGATCTGTCTGAGGGTGGCATGAGGGACACTTCCTGACATAGCGGCACTGCATATTTTCCCCTCGAAGGTGGTAAGATGTGTAGTCAAGTCTGAGCCACCTTAGGGGTCTTGTGTTTAATGGCGTCTGCCTTGCAAATGCAGAGCCTCATGAGATAATGCAGTCCCTGAAAGTAACATCATGGCTGCTATGAGGTTATTATAAATGTCAAGTACTTGGTGTTCCTTTTCTAAGACGTTAGGCTATATAGTATTACCCTTAAATACAAACCACTAATATTTTCTCAAATCCTTCTTGTAAGCCCAGGACAGACTGTCAGTCTTCTCTAACAGAATTGCTTCTCCCAGAATGTTCCACAGTAGTATCTGGTCTATATTCTGAAAATTACCACACTGCTGGAAGTTTAGTAAAAACATGTGATGGGGCTTAATAAAAGAGATACAAGCAAGATGACATGAGCAAATTAAACGGTGATTTTTTTTCATTAATTTTTTAAAAGAAAAGTGTGTAGAGACCAAAAAAAAAAAAAAAACCCCTACCTTATATGCCCATAAACTCCAGAAAACAGAAAATTTATGTTTCATAAATGATCAATTTTGGTTTAATTTGCTATGGCATTTACATTTGCGATTAAAAAATCCTTAAATTTGAATTGAGAGTGAAAAGAAACCATTCTAAAGTAATGTATCACTTCTCTATAGTAAGTGACTATATTTAATATAATATATACACCATATAAAATCAAAGGTTAAAAATGACAAACTTAATTTTAAAAGTCCTTTAAGAAGAGAGGAACACCGTAACCTCACATTCCTGCATAAGTAAATGTTATGTCACTACCTATTATTCTAAAATAGAAATCAGTAGCATAAGAGAAAATTCAAAACATTTACTTTTTAGCCAGGCAGTGGTGGTGTACACCTTTAATCCCAGCACTCAGGAGGCAGTGGCAAGTTAATTTCTGAGTTAGAGGCCAGTCTGGTCAGTGAGTTCCAGGACAGTCAGGGCTACGTAGGAAAATTCTGTTTCAAAAAACCAAAAACTAACCAACAAACTAAACAAAAAACCCCCACATCATTTAGGGTTTCATCTAAATTGTTAAAATAAAGATTTGAATTAATAAAGCCCATTTTCATATTTTTGAATTATATTTAAGTAATAAATATGTGGCCATGGTGGAAATGGGTTTTATTTTTCTCTTATATATGTTGTTACTCCCTTCCTCCACACCCATCCTCCTCACCCACCTGTGTGAAACAGCCCCCCAGGCACCATGCTTGTTCGTGAGGATGTTGAGAATCTTCTGCTTTAGCTGGTTCGCTGTCACGTGGTCACGGTGCTTGGCAGCACTGATGAGGTGGTCACACATCTTCTCCTCCTCTCTCCTGTCAGCAGCATACTGTGCACACTGTGACTGTGAAGGCATGCAACAAGTAAGAACACACTATGTAGAGTGGAAAAAATGCTGCCTACCCTTAAGCTAAAGGGAAGAAGAACTAAATTTAAAACCGGCATTTGACATACTCTAAGACTCTGTTCTAAGCAAGGCAGAACCACCTTTCAAATTAGAAAACAATGTGTTCTTTTAAAAAGTATATGTAAAATATTTTGAGAAAAGTTCCATAATTAATGCTTTTCTACTTTGGGTCACTTTTTTAGAATTGATTTTTATTGAGCTCTACATTTTTCTATGCTCCCTTCCCTGATTCCCAACTCCCCTTCAACCCTCTCCCAAGGTCCCCATGCTCCCAATTTACTCAGGAGATCTAGTATTTTTCTACTATCCATGTAGATTAGATCTATGAATGTCTCTCTTAGGGTTCTCATTGTTAAATCTGCTATCAGTGTCAAAATTAATCATTAAGAAGAAATAATTAAAAAGTTCATTAAACTTAAGTCTACTTTTTAAAACCAATTTAACATTTCTCACTTAAGATAAAGATATATGATTCCAATAATTACTTTGAAAACAAAAACCTTGTCACTTGCCATTTAATTTTTTGCTTCCTGAAAGACAATGTAGCATAGAAAAAAATTACTTAGATAAATATAGCAGATGGATTTTGTTTTGTATTTTAAGCAGACTATGTTTGCTTTTTGCCCCTAATTCCCGATCTGTAAAATGAGGAGCTAAGACAAGGCTTTTCCAGGTTCCCTTCTACCTCTAATATTTAATGCTTCAAAAGGTCTCACAAGAATCATTCTTAGTCTCATCTTCCCAGGTCCATAGCCCTCAGTTATCATATCTGCATCTTATTTCTGTTTTATGATGCTACCTTTTTATGCAAACCTCTGATGCAGAACTGAAAAGACACGAGTTTTAGATTAGCTAGTGTGCAGACTGACTCAGCCTGTGATTTTAGAGTTACATTTCAAACATCTAAGAAAATACATGTGACCAGCTCCAGTTATGACCACTGTGCAAAGACCTGCTGCATAGGAGGCATGGGGACACAGTCCTGTCTGCTGACACACACTCTAGGCAAGCTTTCTCATCTGGAGAAAGAACCCATAACAATCTAAGAAGAATTAATTCATTATTCAATTTATCTTTTTGTACAGGGAATCACCAATTAGTACAAAGATCTGCTGCAATAATGTGGTTAATATTTCATTAGCACATTGGAGGGTAAAATTAAATTTTCATTTTTCTTCCTTAACAATTATAGTGTTAACTAAGAAAAAAGTCTTAACTGTAAAGTACCTAGCTCAAATTAAATATGTTTCCCCTTAACTGCAGAGCTCTATGAGGACTACAGAGAATTGTCAAGCCTAGTTAAATGTCATCCCATCTGCATTTTTAAAAAAAATTTATAACTGATACATTTAGTATATATACACACACACCCTCTACACACATAAACACATACACCCATACAGACAGACACATACACATACAAGCACATAGATGTACATACACACAGATACACAAACACAGACACATACACATTCTAACATGAAGTAAACAAATGTAAGAATTTGACCTGAAAAACCAGTAGGTATCCGTTAAGTAACAGTGACTATTTTCTCAAAGTTAGACTTCTATTGGCAGTATACACTGTGGATATGAGTCCTAAAAGTTCAACTATATCGGCAATATACACTGTGGATATGAGTCCTAAAAGTTAGACTATACTGGCAGTATACATTGTGGATATGAGTCCTAAAAGTTCGACTATATCGGCAGTATACACGGTGGATATGAGTCCTAAAAGTTAGACTATACTGGCAGTATACACAGTGGATATGAGTCCTAAAAGTTCGACTATATCGGCAGTATACACGGTGGATATGAGTCCTAAAAGTTCGACTATATTGGCAGTATACACGGTGGATATGAGTCCTAAAAGTTCGACTATATCGGCAGTATACACGGTGGATATGAGTCCTAAAAGCACCCAGCCTTCATGTCCACTACCTTCAGGAGCTTTCACTACTCCACTCCTCCTCCTGCACAACCACAGGGAGACTAAGCTCATCACTACCTCAAAAAAAAAAAAAAAAAAAAAAAAAAAAAGCAACACTGGGGTGAGTCTGAGAAAATCTTACTTCTCTACTAGGGAAGCCACAGATGCACATAAAATACAGAGACAGAATGTTGGGATTGTTGAATAATCATTGTGGTCAGAAGAGCAGCTACAAAACAATGTCTAAATATTCCTTATGTGGGACAGTATAAACAGAAAGAAACACTGCCCTTATCTTAATGTCCTTTTGAGTACATATGTGCTAAGGTATAGCTAATATCTGCATGCCTGAAAATATAATTGAAATGTTTCATAAGACAAATATTGGTTTGTTATAGCCCCACAAAACAACCTGACTTTTTTTAGTATAACTGTGATTGTCTCAAAATTCATTCTGCAGACAATCCAGTTAAAGTTCTAAATCTTATTTACTTCCATAGTAAAAATGAAATTAAATATTCTTTTTAAAAATTCTGACATCTTATATATAAGTTTTTCAAAAAAGAAATAATTCACTTTTTCTAGCCATCCAAAATACTACATGATATGCTGATAAATATCCAACAATTATTGCTGAAGTATATGAAAACTTAACTTTGGCAAACTACCTGACACTATACTTTTTATTGATGTTTCAAGCAGTTTTTAAATACAGTATTTACAATGCCCAAACATGAAGTTACCTGCTACATCATCTGACCAGTCAAGAGGTGGCTGTGTGTATGAAAGTGACAACAGATATTTTTCTGTCTTATGCTTTTCAGTTGTCAAGGTCAGAGATCAGCAGACCTAGTCCATCAATGCACATGACTCCGTGAGCTGCTCTACTGAGATAAAAACCCCGTAAAAACCTAAAATTGTTGGCTCTCTTCTCTAGCTCACTTATTGGCATGATGCACCAAGAAAATCAACTGCTGCGGAAATCTCAGTGGACACCTCCAATTGCCGCGCACCGTGCCCCCCGTGTCTGCATTCAATGTGCTTTTAACCTGTTACCGAGCTTCGGGCAAGGGGCTGGAGGTTAAAATACACAGACACACACAGACTGAGAGACAGCGACACGGGTCATCCTTGAATTCCCCAAGAATGCCCCTTTATTGTGTTCAGGGGCAGATTATATAGAGATAGCCACGCCCCAGCCAAACCCACCAGAAACCACTCTCCTGCCATCAGGAACTCCTGAAGGTCTCGTGCTCAGAGCAGCTGTAGGCACTCAGATCAGGGGATTACAAGAAATTCAGGATCTGTGGTCTCACTGCTCCCAACAAAGTGCTGCAGTTATTAACTCTAAGGCCACCAGGAGCCCGTGAAAGCCAACCATTAGACCATCGATGTATTTCTGAAATGCACTGTTTCAAAAACTGAGTGACCTGAAATACTGAACTGCTGTATTTAAAAGAGTAAAACTAGGAGATCTGCTGAGCTGCATGTGAGTCCATTCAGAAAACCACACAAGCATCCGTGTGCACCTAGTTGTCATGCAAAGCTCTAATAGACTAAGAACAAGGCTTTTGGAATCTCAAGGTTCTAAGTGTCTGTATAGTAGTCGAGAATAACGTCGAGCTCCCCTTCCCCATGATGAGGACAGGACAGAAGTGACACGATGGTAATGTATCAGTGTTTCGCTGACACCGAGGAAGTCTCTAACAGCCTGACCTCAAATGCCTCCAGTGGCATTCCCTCCTTCAGTATGTCATATGCCAGGTAAACAAATGGGTGATGATTGGACTTAACCTTACCTCAAACTCTGCATGCTTATGTACATCCTCTGCTCTCTGTCTGTTCAAGATGAACTCAGCTTCATTAGCAACACGGACTATGTGGTCTTTCATAGCATGGCACAGCAATCTGAAAAGACAAATACCGATGGAATTACTATTTCCTCATGGCTTTTTTCTTTGGAGGAATGTCCAATTATTTTACAATAATGTATTTTACTATTTCAAAAGTTATGCATAAACTTACGTAAAGCTAGATTAAAGGAGAGGATAAATCTGACCAACTGCAGCATGTTTAGCAAGGCAAATGATAGGCCTGAAGAACTTCTACCACTCCCACATGAGGAGATCCAAAGTCTCAGAACTACAGCGAAACAAAGGCTTAAACAAATCCAACAGTAGGGCTTATTATTAAGCTACTTTTTAAAACCTCAAGCTTTTCAAATGTAACAGGCAGTCAAATGCTACTTCCTGCATCCCTGTTCTCCAGCTTCAGATTTTAACAGGCAGATCATGTGTGTTTCCATGTGTGGCATGGACCATAGACCAACATTATCAGCCTCCCCAGCATGGTGATAGTGTGCTCAGCAATCTGCTTTCCACTTGCTTTCCTCAAAAGTGTCCTGCCTTAGAGATTCTGTGACTCTGACACTAACTTGTTCTTCCTTTGAGGCAGTTCTTTCCAGAATGGTGGCACTCTTCCGAAGCAATATTTTGACACTCCCACTTCTATTTTCTTGGTGGCGTGCTCTGTAGCTTCCTGTGCTTTTGTCCCCTTTTATCTCTCTTAAATCATGTATTATCTTGAGGGGGAGTACAGGGGCAGAGGGCCTATTTGTGTTGGTAAATACACTACAGGCAGGACACTGGGGCACAGTATGTGCCTGGTTCAGTGTCAAGCAGGAGGGAAGGCCATGCAAGTACAGGCTTTAGCTACATAGTTTTCACGTTTAAGTAATTAAGTGTAGATTAAAATTTGTGTATATTTTATTTATTTAGTATGTATGTACATGAACACACACACACACACACACACACACTCACGCACTCATTCACGCTTGAGCTGTTTGCTGGTGTTTGCATTTGGATGTCAGGGGATAAGTCTAGGGAGCTAGTTGTCTCCTTCCACAGTGTATCCTAAGAGCTGAACTAAAGGCATCAGGCTTACACAGCCAGTGCTTTTACCTACTAAGCTTCCCCTAACTTCTTTCATAGAGATATAACTTATATATATTTTAAATGGACCATTTGATAAATAGTCAAATAAACTTTTTCATATAAACTGCCACATGTAGCACTAGTTGCCCAGTTCCTATTTCTATAATTTTGTCTTTCATTGATTGTAACATAAGTGGGAAATATTTTCACTTGCTGATTGTGGACTTTTTCATTGATATCTAATTATTTTCAATGTTGGCTTAAATGAATAAAACTTCTGTGAACATTCACCCACACATTTTAACAGGAACTTTTCATTGTGTTGGACCTATACCCAGGCTTAGAATAAGTGGGTCATAAAGGAAGTGTATGTTTGATCTGCTAAGATTCTAACTGAATAAGCAGTTTTCCATGTGGAGGGACATTCGGCATGCCTACAGATGGTATATAACTCTATTGCACTTTTTCAATGTGGTTCAAACCTGAATTTCTCTAATGAAAAAGATTTTGTACATCTTTTCAAATGGTGGTTGATCATTTTTATACCAATTTCAATGGTGTTTGAACTTTTTGCTCAATCCAAATTCTTTTTTATTTATCATCTTTTAATGATTACTCTAGTGAGGGTTTGACTGCATACTTTATAATATACAAAGGAAGTCCAATATCCTGCAGCCCAAGGAGTTCTGTTATTTATATCCACTAAGTCTGAAATTCTTGTTTCTGTCCTATTTCTGGCATCATTTTGTTGGGGAATATTATTTTAAGGTATGCAACTTTTGTTTATGCTGCATTTGTTTAACTCTATGAACGCTGTGGGTTTTTTTGCCTATCTAAAATACCTGATGGTCTAATAAATAGCAAGGCAGGTGAGACTGGCAGGCAGAGAATAAATAGAAGGAGAAATGAGGGGGAGGGAGAGAAATGAGAAAAAGAGGAGAGGAAGACATCAGGGGCCAGATATCAAGCTATACAGCAAGCCACGGAAAAAGAAGTAATGAAAGGTATACAGAAATAGAAAAACATGAGAGCCCAGGGGCAAAAGGTAGTCGGGATAATTTAAGAAAAGCTGAAAAGAAACAAGCCAAGTAAAAGCTGAGCATTTGTAACTAAGAATAACCCTCTGTGTGTGATTTATTTGGGAGGTGAGTGATGGGCCCCTCGAAAGAGCCTAAAGAGCAAAATCAACCAAACACATTATGAACAATAAACTCAATTAAAGGATGTATACACAGTATTATTTTTTCTATATAACTTAAAATCATATTTGAGTTAATGAATTATCAACTATATAATGCTCATTAATTTGTATATACCCAAATTCCAAATTTTATAAACTGTGGCATCTTATGGCCATTTCCTTTTTATTCTGTCACTATTTTATTTCACACACACATATACTTATGTATGCACATACATACATACATATACACATACACACATCATCTTCCTTGTCTCCCCTTTTCATGAAGGATCATACATCCTGACTT
This sequence comes from Arvicola amphibius, assembly GCF_903992535.2. Taxonomy (NCBI): domain Eukaryota; kingdom Metazoa; phylum Chordata; class Mammalia; order Rodentia; family Cricetidae; genus Arvicola; species Arvicola amphibius. The sequence continues at coordinate 22,580,964 of NC_052057.2, read as the reverse complement.
TCTTCATCAAAGGCTCTATTCAACAAATTATTGCCCTTTCAGCTTATGTAGTCATCTGTAAAATGTGGAAAATTCTGTGTGTAAGAATTAACTATAGAAATGAATGTGAGCAGCCCAGTGGCCTATGCAAAATGAGGTGTTGGTATACTTAACTAGCTCTACATTGTCCCTACAAGCCTTGTGCCCATCTGACACCTCTGCTAGTAAAATGCTGTGACCCACATCAAAGAAATGCCTGAGCAGACTGAAGATGAGCATATCCATCAGTGACCTGCATAGGAAAGTGGTGCAGCTGAAGACCCGGAGCCTGACTGCCTCACTGGCTTGTAAGATACAAAGTCTCCCACTCTCTCACTGAATTTTCTCCTACTTTACACGATACTACAGAAATCTGGCATGTAGCCTTTACCATTGCAATGTAACACTGCCATCTACAAACCTCACACTCGGGAACCTCTCAACTGAATTAGGGAGCAGCTCAGAGTATTTAAAGCATATTTATAGCTGTCTTTTCAGGCTTGGCCTGCCAGAATTCTTTTTTTTTCCAGTTTATTTATTTTTTATTAAAAATTGCCATCTCCTCCCCTCCTCCTCCCCCTTTCCTCCCCTCCCCTCCACCCATACCCCCACTCCCTCCCTCTCCAGGCCAAAGAGCCATTAGGGTTCTCTACACTATGTTGAGTCCAAGGTCCTCCCAACTCCCTCCAGGTCCAGGAAGGTGAGCAACCAAACTGACAAGGCTCACACAGAGCCTGTCCATGTCTTAGAGACCAAGCCCATCGCCATTGTCCTTGGCTCCTCGGTCAGCCTCCACCATCAGCCACTTTCAGAGAGTCCGATTTGGTCGCATGTTCCATCAGCCTGCCAGAATTCTTAAAATCAAGTAGGGTAAAACACTCAGCCTAGTTAAGAGTCTATCGTAGTTCTGTTGTTCTTCGAAGGAAATTCTTAAGTCAGCTTGTCAATCTCTACATGAGAAAGAAAGTCAGGACTGTGAGGGAACCTTCATCTGGCGATGGATGGAGATAGAGACAGAGCCACACACTGGTGCACCGAACTGAGCGCCCAAGGTCCAAATGAGGAGCAGAAGGAAGGAAAACATGAGCAAGGAAGTCTGGACTGCGAGGGGTGCTCCCACCCACTGAGATGGTGGGGCTGATCCATTCGGAGCTTACCAAGCCCAGCTGGACTGGGACTGAAAAAGCATGAGATAAAACCGGTCTCCCTGAACATGGCAGACAATGAGGGCTGCTGAGAAGCCAAGGACAATGACACTGGATTTGGACCCTACTACACATACCGGCTTTGGGGGTCCTGGCCTGTTTGGATGCTCACCTTCCTAGACATGGATCGAGGGGGGAGGAACTTCGACTTCTCACAGGGCAGAGAACCCTTACTGCTCTCTGGACAGGAGAGGGAGGGGGAGTGGAGGAGAGAGGGGGGTAATTGGGAGGCGGGGAGGAGGCGGAAATTTTTAATAAAAAAATATAAAGCAACATCATTATCAACAACCCAAAATATCTTCCAAAGACTTTAGGCCTGAGTTATCAGTTTAGAAAAATCCCTGGGCAGAGCAGAGTTGTGCATTTGTTGAATTTTTAGTTTTTATAAAATATATTGTAGTTTTTATTGTGCATTTTTATGTACATTAAGAGGATATTTCTAAGCATTTCACTTTACTTTTGATTTAATCCTTTTATAAGCATGCTATCATAATAGTATTTGAGTGGCTAATCTTGTACCCTATTTTCTGATTCATTTAGTAATACAAGTACCTTTTTTGGCCATCTTGGGATGGCCTCTTTAAATGAACTAGCTAAGACCTCTGGTCAAATGCCCAATGTAAGTGCTGAAGACAGAAAAAAAATCTTTGCCTTGCTTGGGCTCTGCAGGAGAAATATGTAGTCTGTCTCCACTAGTCAAGGTGTTGGCTGTGCTTCTGTACCATCGCTACAATTCATAGGAAGTTCGTTGCAGTCCTAATTCAAGATGAGCATCACGACTCCAAACTGGACTGCATCTCTGAGCATGCTCAAACAAGGTGTGGTCTTTTTAGTCTGTGCATGTGGAGCCTCACGTAAAGGTTTTGAATGTCATACCAACTCTATATGTTTGACTAAAAGCTTTCTTGTAAAATTATTTTCACAGGTTTCTGGATATGTTATACAAGTCCATGTATCGATGATACACATGTTTATGATTAGCACCGATAGGAAGTTTCATTTTTTGAAATGTCTTTTGATGCTGGTGTAAAGGATAGGCGATTCATAAAATGAGCTGGGAAGCATTTTGTATTTCTGGAATGTTTAAAGCATAAAATTGTTATTTTATTCATTAAATATTTAGATACTTGGTTAACATCCATTTTGCTCTTTACTAAGAGAAGTTCACTGCTTTTCTATAATTTTTCTACAAATAGAGAAGTATAGATAATGGTATAATTTATTGTACTGATGTCTTCTTTATAAATAATGCTTTTAAGAAAGAAAAAATTGTAAAAGTTACACATGCTTAAAAACAGATAAATTTAATAAACCCCTATTATCACTAGCAGTAAGTAAATTACTAGTCAGCACTCAAGTCATGAAAACAGGCATGGATAACTAATATAAACCACAGAGATAACGATCCAATCTTGTCTGCATTTGCTACTTATGAAGAGGAAGTAAACACCAGAGCCACTTATCTTTCTGTAATCTTCACCTGTGCCTGTATGGTTCTGAGTCCTTTCCTAAAAGAAGTGGTCTGCAGTCACAGCTCATGACACCACTGGAGTTACAACATGATGATTTTGCACTTAGCAATATTCTGATGTAGGGTTTTATCCTTGAATGGGTTAATTTTTTTTCAGGTTTAAATCCAAATTTCTCAATTCTAAGTTTAGTTGGATAGAAGAAATACATGCAAAAAAAATTTCTTTTCTGTGCCCAACTAAACAGTAAAATGTGCTTTCTAAATTTTCACTGAGGCTGTGTGCGTAACAGGTGCTGAGATTTTCAGGGCTGCCCGTGTGTATGTTACGTTATATTAATAGTTCGTAAACAATAAAACCTTTCTCTTAGTCTTTTCCCAGACGGGGTAAAGGATTGTTATAAAGAAGTAATGATGGCTTTTAAATAGCGTGTACAATTGAGGAAAATCACCTTTGTGCTCTCTGCATATCACCACATGAACTACTCAATTTACAACTTGGTTATTCTATTTCCCTGGTACATGGAGGAAAGCTCAGAATCCTGGCATACAATGAGGATGGTTAAGACAGAATTACATTTTAAATTTTTTTCTCACTAAAGTTAAAAATAAATACAAGTATATCTGGAGGAATATTTTAAATATTGTTAAAATATAATTCAAATAATATTGACGATCACTGTGACTTGAATATGTTTCCTGAAGTTCATGAGCTTTAATCTTAACCCCAATGTAACAGTGTTAAAAGTGGGGGCTTCAAGAGGTTAATAGGTTTTCAGGACTGTGGCCTCATGATGGATTAATGTTATTGGAAGAGCAAGTTGTTACAAAACTAAGAACATCCCTTCCCCTGCTTTCTCTCATCCTGTCTTTACGTTTTACTGTTGGGAGTACGTGGTAAAAAGACCCTACCAGATGCTGGAGCATTGATCATGGATTTCCCAGCACTAAGAACCATGGAACAATATTTTTTTACTTATAAACAAGCCAGCTTCCAGTGTTCTGTTATAATAACATAAAGGAAAGTACTACAAGTACACGTGAATTGCAGTTCCATAATATGTGAAATTTAATCTTTATTAAATGTGACTTACTTTAGCTTTGAATAAACATACTTTGTAAACATTCTCTAAAATGTTCAAGTCAAAAACAGAACTACACAGTAATTTTATAAAGCACATGAGTTTTTACTCATTTATTTGTAAAACTCAGCACTTAATATTACACATACACACACACAAAGAATAAGAAGAAAAATGTCTGATTTAGTCTCCAGATGAAACAATACAGAGAAAAACTTCTATTTTCAAATTTCCAGAGATTTATGGTTAAAAACTAAACTAAAACATTAGTTCTAAGGAAATGATTCAGAGATTATAGCTTTGGAAATTGCTGGTGTGTGTGTGTGTGTGTGTGTGTGTGTGTGTGTGTGTGTCTGAGTGTGAGCGACTAAATGTGTCTGTTGGAGAAATAAATTCAAACAAAACTTTAGCAGTTTTAATGTTAAATGGCATACAAATAGTAACCACATAATTATTTATGAATTACACATGGATCAAGTTCCTCTTCTTCAGATCCTAAAGAGTTACACTATCTTTAACTTTTATGAAAATAAAATGAAAACTGGAATATTGTGAGCCCAGGTTATATCAGCATAGGACATAAACATTCTGCATTTTTACAGCAAATTCATTAACTGTATATGATATTCATTAATTATATCTGATATTCCATTCAAAAGAGTGATGGAACTTTATGTAGGGAAAAGATTAATTCATTTCAAAGGATTTCTCACATATTTTAAAAATGTCTTTCTTATATAGCTCCCTTTCAATTCATATTTTAATAATTTAAATTGTAATTATTATTGCCAAGATATTACAGGCAATTTTACATTCCATTAACTTTGCTTTGTTTTAATAATAAAGATTCTTGGTTAGATTCCTTTAAATGATCCAGAGCATAATTCCTGGATACCCTGGGTGTGCTTTAGCTCAGCTGCACATTCATCAGCTAGTTTTTCCTGTTAATTATAGATGACTCAAACATGCTTTCTCAGGCTCTGATTGATGGATTGTATTCATGGGTGTAGCTGTTAAGAGGGATAAACATTTATAACAATTTCCACTTGGAGGTTTTTATTTCCATTCCTACTAGCCAAATAAATGGACAGCCCAGCAATCAAGCTGAGAGTTAGGAGCAATGTTCCATGTCCAGACAAATGAAGAAGCACATGTGAAGTACTGAGTTTGTATGTAGCACACAGTGAGTGAGTTTCGCAAAAGCAGATAAACAGAGGGATGTGCTTTTACTCTAAGAACTAAATGGTCATCTTCATACTGGTCTTTGGAAACCAGTATTAACTGATGAAAGATCCCCTTCTGTATGTTGTGAATGTTTTATTACTATTGATTAATAAAGTAGCTGATTTGGTCAATAGCTAGGCAGATTAGAGTCAGGCAGGAGATCCAAGCAGAAATACAAGGAGAAAAAGAGTAGAATCAGGGAGTTGCTAGTGGCCACCAGAGAAGAAAGAGCCACAAGCCTCATGGTAAAATATAAAATAATCGGAATGGGTTAATTTAAGTTGTAAGAACTAGTTAATAATAAGCCTGAGCTAATAGGCCAAACAGTTTGTGATTAATATTAAACCTCAGAGTGGTTATTTGGGAACGGGTGGGTGGGAAAAAAGCCTCCAGTTACAATTAACATTTTGAATTTGCACAAGAAAAATATTTAAATTGAAAAATGATCCAAACTACAGACAGGAACTGTAGTGATGAGCTCGCTCCACCTATCTAAATCCTGCCCTATCAAAAAGCCAATGCAGTTTCTTTATTAACCAATGAGAGTCTTCCATCAAGGAACAAGAGAATTCTGAGTATGTATAATATTTAACACAAATGGAGCCTTTTATTCCAAGTGTCTGTGTTACTAGCAGTTCTTACAAATGTCACATGCATTATTTTCAACCTTCAGAGAAATAGGTGCTACCACATTTTAGACCATTCTTTACAATAATGCCAGGGTACGATTATGTTAAATACTTAGAGTAAGAGCACTTTCCAGTGGAAGGGCTAATATGTGAACTTGGCATAAATAACCTGTGTGTGCCATGTCTGACTAGGCACTGTGAAAACAACCACAGAGAAACACATGACCAGTGAGCAATTTCTAGCACGAAGCCAAGGTGAGTATGGCCCAAGGGGAAGGAGAAGGGCTGAGAAGCAGGGGAAAAGAGTTTAATTTACACCTACCTTGGACTGTAGGGAAAACACTAGATTATAAATACAGACCTCAGTATAGGCTTTTCCACGTCATCCACAAGCTCTGAGGTCTCCTCAGTCACTTCTCTCCAGTGTTTTCAACGTTGGTCATTTTAACAATATTCTCACTACTCTCATAATATCTAATTTCTAATACACACTAAGGCACTATTTCAGGATGCATAGATGTGGTGGCCTACACATATCTAAAACAGCAAATAAAGTCTAATTTTTAAGGAGAGAATTTTAGGGTGGAGATCTATAAACTGGTGACAAAGAAGGTAACTGGAGATGACATTATGAAAGTGGTTGGTTGTTCATGGAAATGTCTGTGACAGGGTAGTATCTAAGCTAACTCCAGAAGAAAGAGAGAGAGGCAAACACATGGAGATGTGGGGCAAAAGATCGGCCCCATGTACTGGAAGGTTTCCACTTACCTAAAACCCTTCCTGCTTGTTTTCTGAAGTGTAGTGGCCCACAGGTGTGAGTATTTTTTCACCTTGACTAAATGCCAGAGAGTATGATTATGTTAAATACTTAATGTGAGCTTATTTTTACTCTTTCAAAGTTGTTGACAACAGGTGTGGCTACAAACAAGAAATCCTGACCTAGGGTGTAGTTACTTGGTGTCTTTGACATTAATATGGCCCACAGAGGTGGATCCACAACACCCTCACTAAAGGTCAAAGAATTCAAGGCTATTCCTGCTCCTTCATTTTAATACAGAATATTTGCCATTGGGAGTGGCTGCCTACAGGATACTTGGTCTAAGGTGTATTCGCTGCATATCCTGCCCAAAGCATCAAAATGCTTTACTCAGGAAATCATGGCTTAATGTATCAAGAACTGACACAAGTAACTGTTCTGGTTGTCCTTTATGTCATGTAAAAGCAGTCTTGTGCCTTCCCCCTCCCCCCGTTTTGTATTGGGTTATAAAACCATATGAAAAATAAATGTGGATGAATTCAGTATTCACTGAGTTGCCCTCCTGGTACTATCCTATGTCTCTGTATTTTTTCATATCTCTGTTTCTCCTACCTAACATTTCTAATCCACGTGCTCCTACCCTAGAAAGTAAAAACCCATCACAGCAAGACCATGAAAGAAGTCACCCCAATGTGTGGTTTATGATACTGCAGAGTCCAGAATCCATGTACTTTGCTACCTTCTGCACCTCTGCAACTGGGCATTTCATAGGTTCAGTGTAACCCAGAGCAAAAGCACTTCTCATCGAACTATGCTCCTCATGTCCTGCTCCCCTTGTGTGAGCTGAACCTCTATTACATGACATCCATTTATCAAAGCCATAAACAAGGCTGTCCTTGTATTTTTTTGTCTTCTCTCTTTTATCATAGCCTTTATGGCCTATTTTCCAAATGATACTTCCTAATATGCTCATGTCTTCCATCCTCACAGCTAAATCACCCCTAAAAAGGCCTGAAACCTCACAGGGCAGTCTGGTTCCGTGCTGAGCCCTTGAATCTGTGCATTACACTGCACCCAGAATGCCCTAATCCTCAGCAGAGTGACTTCCCAGCACCCAGAGCACCATCATAGTTCTCCCATGACAGATCCTGTTGTTGCTGGAGTTTGAGGTACTAGAGCCAGTAGCTGTGGATGGCGATGGAAAGACCTCCTCCTGCAGCATACCTTGTGTTACTGCAAGCCTCCACTATATTACTGTCTACAAGTTATTGTTTGATTTTAAAGACATTCGTCTTGTGTCTGTTCTAGACTTTATCCCCTCCTTTTTCCCCACTGAATAGCTGGCAATCCACTTTGAGTTTCTAATCGTCTCTGGTACTCTAAAGATTTGTGGTTGTCACAAGCATGTTTCACCATAACCCCAGTTTATGTGCCTATTAGGGGTTCAAGCATAGGTTTCTGGAATACTAGGGAAGACAGTATCTACTGAACTCCATCTCTAGTCCTCTAGAGCTCTAGAACTTTATTTCTCCCCTAGTCTGGATGTCTTTTAATTGTGTCTCAGGTCAAATTGAAGATGCATTCTCTTCTCACTGGCATGGTTCCTCCAGCCTCAAATATGTTGTCAAGATAAAAGCCATTTCAGAATAAAGGTCATCTTGAAGTACTGTAGCTTAATGTACAATAGCAGATATTCCCCTCATTCATGTTCTATGCTTTTAAATTATCAAAACTTTCATCTTTAACACTATCTTTATAGTTGCCAATACTAAGATCACTTTCAACTAGGATCATAATATTCCATCCTCATTGTAGTAAAGCTTGTATGGCGCAATGAGTTCTTGATGAGAGTTTCTGATTTAATTGTTTTAAGAAGTGATCAATATTTTATTTTCATTTCCTCTCAATATACAGCAAACTCTAAACTACTAGAAAAGGAAAACTCATAGAAGCATTATATCTTTGATATTAGCAAATTTTCTAGCCACCATTCTTTTCTGACAATATTATAACTTAATTATAAGCATTAGAAATTCAGCCCCCTTAGCTCTTACAAGTATTATTGACAGTAAAACAATTTTTCTCATTTCTGATTGGCCACAGAGGTCCAGAACAGGTCATCATTCCCTGTAACTGGAGTTACAGATGGTGTGAAACCATCATATGGGTGCGGGAATTGAACCTGGGTCGGTCCCTATGGGAGATCAGCCGTCAGCCCTCTTAACCCCTAAGCTATCTCTCTTTCCTATTGCCAGTTTATTATAATTTCCCTTCTTTCTTTACATTGCAGTAAGCATAAACCTTATTTAAGTTCAAAAGTATATTATGATGAAAACATTGTTCATTGATAACAAAAGAAATGTGCAATAAAGATACTATACGGCAGAGGTAGTTTCTCAGGATACAGTGCAGTGACAGAAGACAAGCAAAGCCATTCCACATATAAACTACTTTCCTTGAAGAAAAGTCAAGTTCTTACATTGTAAGCATACTTGCCATATTAATCTATGTAAAGCTTGTCTCCCCCCAAAGCAAACATCATACCAAGTATTTAGTAATTGTTTTCCTTAGAATGCACTATAACATACAGGAATATTAACTTGTAACTGGTTGCATGCTTGGGATTATAGAAATTACACCTGTCAAATGTTGACAGCTCTAGCAACCTTGATGTGTCTATCACCAATAAAGCATGGAAAAATCTCATAGTAAACAACCACACACAGCAGTGATAAATACAGCAATGGTTTCAAACAAAATGTCACCTATGGCATCATTAACAATGGTAATAGACACCCCAAACTAAGGCTGTTGCACCTTCTGTATTGAACATTCCTTATACTTCCAGTCAGGTACCAACTGCATGAAAGGATCAGAGGACATTGGTTCATGTGAACTGATGAGGACTCAAGCGTAAACACTGAGCTTAGCCTGAAAACAGATGGGATGGCAGATGGGACTGCAGACTGGATTCACATGATCTGTCTGAAACAACTTTACTATTCAGTAAGATGTGACTCAAATCTCACAAAACATCATAAATCTAATATCATCATTTTATATATACAAAACTAAATATACCTAAAATTTATTATTTAAAATTAAGTACCACATATTATATTATTTAGTTCAAAGCTATTTTCTAACAATCTTTAGAACAGATGGTATGAAAAAGCCGTTGCCCAGTGGAATCAAATGCACACTGTCTAGTTGCCGACAAAGGGTAAAATTAATTACCTTCCTTCATTGATGAGTTCAATAAATGCAAGGCCTGCATTCTTCTGGATAGAATTCTGCCATTCTAAAGCGGACTAAACCAAAGCAAACATAGCAAGATGAACATGCAACATGAAACAGTAACTAATTAAGGGCCATGCTGACACTGCCACCTCCAAATGCTTGCAAGGTTATTACAAGTGCTCACTTCAGAGAAAGAAATTTTAATGACCTTGAATTCCCAAAGTTTAGAAGGGGCTTTTGGTTCCCAGAAAACTGAAGTTTGATGAAAATTAAGACAGTAGTTTAGTTCAGCACCAAGCTTCCTTCCAGGAAAGAACAAATGGCCAAAGCTATACAGGCCTAAAGCTATGCACAAGGAAGAGATATTTTATATTACTGAAAATTTTAGTCATTAATACATAGTCTTTATTATAACTGGAAGCAAAATTAGAAATGGCTTTATGCATCTATGTTCATGCAAGAAACCTTTATATATGCATGTATGCATCTATACATTTTTGTAGTGATACTTCATTTGTATTTTAATAAAGTTTGCCTGGAGATCAGAGAGTAAAATAGCCCCACTGGTCAGCCTTACAGACCAGGCAGTGGTGACACACATCATTAATCCCAGTAGCCACACTAGTTTGCCATAGAAACCAGGGTGGTAGTGGTGCATGCTTTTAAAGCCAGCACTAGAATGGAATATAAGATGGGAAGAGACAGCTCTCAGACAGTCTCATTCTGAGGTTCCTTGAGGCAAGATCACCAGTTTTTGGACTGAAGAAGAGGTAAGAACCAGTGGCTGGCTGTTTTTTGCTTTTCTGACCTTCAGATTGAACCTCAATATCTGTCTCTGGGATTTTATAATCATGCTATATATTTATGCACATATACCTATTGCCACACTATCATTCTGCATCCACAGGTCGTACACAGCTATACATTATATGCATCTATGTCTTTATGCATATATACATTTATGCAATATACCTCTATGCTCTGTGCCTTTATACATTTATATGCCTTTATGCACTTGTACGTTGTAAACATCTTGCCTTTATTGCACCTATGCCTTTATGCATCTGTAACTTTATGCAATCTATGCGCCTTTATGTATCCTATGCTATACATTTATGCTTTTGTACATTTACATATTCATATCTTTAGACTGCCTTGGGAATAAACTCTCTCTAGTCAGACTCCATTTAAAAAGACTGAACAGCACAAAGCTACAAATTTTATTATGCTTAAATGCTAATAACACAGTACTTAAATAGTAACAATCATACTCTAATTGTATTATCTCTTTCTAACTGGACAAAGCCAAATTTCAATATGCTTGAATCTGGTGGCCCCAAGAGAAAGTGGCCACAACTATGAACATCAAACAACTATGATAACAATGCTTTTATTAGGAAAGAATTGCTGCTTATTTGTACACTTTCATGGCAAAATTTGGATATGAATTTAAATATCCATTTGGTGGCTGGTTAATTAAGTAACTTCAGCTTATTTAAAAATAAATGTCTGGGCATGCAAGTTTTATAGTGAAATTATATTCCTGTCAGTAGTTCTATGAATATTTCTCTAGCGTACTATTATAGCACACACATATACAATTTCTATTAATTACTCATGCCACTCATCTGCAAATTCCATTTCATGACTTATATTTCTTTTTTTTGCACATGGAAAACCACTATTTTTTTATACATATTTTTACAGCTTAACTGATATGGTGAATGAATAATTTATTATATACAAAATGATATTTCCTAGCATCTCAAATCCAAGTTTGACTCAAATTTATCCACTATTCAGTATATAATTAACTCAATACAGGTAGTCAGTTAGTTAGATTTTCTTAGATATATAGAGAGTATTTCAGTTAGTTAGGTATTCTTCAAATCTTTCATAACCTTCAGAATATGATATTTAAATGTTAAAAATTTAGGACTTTTCATGACAGTGAGACACATCTGCTCCTGGCAGCACCAGTCTACTTCAAGAGGAGAGAATGTGGCGATCAAGAGGCTCCTTATGGAGTTTGTTAGATAAATGACATGCGGGATCCACAGAGAGGTCGCTGCTAAACTTGCTGGCGGGATGAGGGGGGTCCTTTGGGGTTCCTGCTTCATGGAGAGTCTGCGAGACATTCTGCACGGAATACAGAAGCTAAGTGACTGACCAACTGCCAATATAGGAAGACCTTCTCTTTGAAATTCTTGCTTCATGGAAAGCTATGCTGGATACTATGGGCCTCGTAGGCTGAAGTGGATGACCCACCAGGACAGAAGAACTTGGTGGACTGTCCAGGCAGCGAGAAGTCTGTCAATTATAGAGTTATTTTGGAATTTGCTTACAAGTATTTCCTGTTTCTTAGATAGATTATATTCTTCTGGAGTCTTTGATGAATTGAAGAATTTATAGTTATAGTTTTCCTTAGTTATGATAATGATAAAGGAGATATAAATATTGTAACTAATTCTTGCTTGATAACTGTTTAATCATGTTAAAGTTAAAACCTCTTTTTATTTAAACAGAAAAGGGAGGTGATGTTGGGAGTCCCCTCTATGTGCTGTGATTACCATAATGAATAAAACTGCCTTGGACTGTGATAGGGCAGAATTAAGATAGTGGGGAGGACTGATGACTGAATGCTGGGAGAAAGAAGGGCAGATGTCAGGAAGCTATGGAGTCACCGCCAGACCGTAGACTTGCTGAACGTTGGCTGGCTGCGGCCATGCACCTTCATGGTGATATATAGATAATAAAATGGCTTATAATTAATATGTAAGACATTAGCCATTAAAGCTAGAGCTAATGGGCGAAGCAGTGATTTAATTAATACAGTTTCTGCTGTGATTATTTCGGGGGGTAAGCTAGTTGGCGGTGTCTGGGAAGAACTTGCGGCTGCCTCCTCCTACTCAAACTTGATAGATAATAATTTCAAGGAAATACATGAATCTACATTTTATAGCCAAAGAGAATCAGTAACTGGGAAAAGACTTTGAGACAACATCCAAAGTCACTAGGACGCTTGCCGCCAATAAGCACCTTGGCAAGGCCACTCCATTTCTCAGAACTCCTTTCAGTTTCATCTTTATTGAAAATCACAGGAGTCTTTTTTCTTACATTTCAAATAGGTGTCATGTTACCATCCTTTAAGACATTGATATTAAATACTAAGTTTATTGCAAATCAAGATTCCACAAAAGGTATTAGCTTTTCAGCACTACTTGATATTTACTGTGATAACAATTCACTCCACTATGAAGAGTCTTGGAGACAAATAAGGTAAACTCCTGAAACATAGAACCACATTTTCTAGAACACATCCAAGTTTCCAATGCACAAGATGAGCAGAATAAATGTTTTGAAAACTATTTAGATCAAACTAAAAATATCTGTAGTCTGCCTTTAGGTCAGATGACAATTTTGATATAACCTTTGATAAAGAAAGAGTAGTAAAAAGTCAGACCTAAGGTAAAGATGTTGGTGTTTAAATATAAACAAGTTAATTTAAGAAATTTGTATCTTAGACCAGTGTACTATTTTTTTTTTGAATTTGTGTGAAATATATGCTTTCTCAGGCTATATCCTGCCCCAACAGACCCCTGCACAGCATAAACTCATTATGAATAAAGGAGCAGCATGACTGCATCCTGCTGGGCATATAGACACTCCACATCAAATTTTATCTTGTGGGAAACATTTAATTTCAATTTGAAATGCTTGCAGAGGACCACCAAGTCTTTAAACCATCTTGGCCACCATTTTTAACTGTTCTTTGTGGATGCATAAAACTTCCTTAAGATGAGGGGCTTTCTCAGGGAACTGGATCTTGTGTGAAGACCCTTTGAAATGGGACACTTTGAAGACAAATAAGTTCCAGAAGGGTGACGATGAAATCCCTATGTTCTCTTATGTCAGTTCGATGAACGGTAGACAGCTCAGGCCCCAAACATCACTCTTTCCATCAGTTTCTCCTCAGCTACACCAGCTTAGTGCACATTACTCACTCCTCCTTCTTTGTATAAGATTAAACATGCGAACTTAATATCCTTAGATATTTAATCTATCATAAACATTTTGAAAATATGGTAAATATTAGAAGGAAAACAAGAGGGTAAAAATACATTTAAGGTCTTCTGTAAATTGAAAATTGATTTTCTATTTTCTGTGTTCTTAAGATCTACGTAGTATTAACTATCACCAAAAAGTGGTGGTAGTCCTTAAAATCTTCAAAGTAAATGTTCTCTGTAACGGATAAGATGATGACATGTTGAACAATCCAAGTAATAAATTAGTAAAACTAATAAGAACAAAAACTTGAGTGAAGAATATGTATAAAATAAAAAGTAGTGTCCCACATATTTCCTATGAAAGGGAAATTGTGCCTAAGTTTCTTATTGCCAACTCGAGACAAATGAAAGTAACCAGTGAAGAGGGAACCTAAACTGAGAAACTGTCTGAGTCAGACTGGATTATGGGGATGTCTTTGAATACTGTCTTGAATTCTGGTAGATGCAGAAGTACCCAGCCTGCTGTGGGCAATATTACACTAGGCAAGAAACCCTGAGACGAGCCAATTAACAGTGTTCTTCCATGGTTCTTGCATTCAACTTTCTTGCCTTGAGTTCCTGTTCTGACTTCCCTCATGATGGGCTATTACCTGGAAGAATAAATTGAAATAAATCCTTTTCACCTCCAACCTGCTTTTGGTCATGGTGTTTATTATAGCAAAAAGAAAAAGAACAAAAAAGGAAGAGAAAGTAAGGAAGGGAGGAAAGGAGGGAGGGAGGGAGGGAGGGAGACACCTAGGACAGAAAGATAAGCTAATTCGTATCTGAGTGTATGTGTAAAACATTTTAAGTATTCTTTACTTTTGGCCTTTCATTTCTTACACATATGAATATTGTATTAAAAGCTTATAGTAAAATAATGTAATAAACAATAAAAATATTAATGATTAACTGGTTAATATAGAGAGATTACTAATATAAAGGATAGTCATGTAAAAACAAGTAGGCAACATAAGGATACCAATATTCAGGGGTACTCAAATCCCTCATATAAAATGGTATAATATTTCTATATAATATAAGCACATCCCTGGTACAATATAAATAATAATTAGGTTTGTAGTACTTAGTATATATGGTGATATAAATGTTACATAGAAAACTATTCCTACTATACTTCTTAAAGAATGGCAGACAAGGTTTGAACATGTTCAACATAGCTGCACATATTTATTAAAGGAAAAATCCATCAAGTGAATATTACAGTTCTAGACAGTCACCCACAAAACAAAAGGACACCTGATTTCATAAAAGAAACACTCTATATAATATTCACACATCTACCCTAACAAATGATAGGTGACTTCAATAACCGACTCTCACCAAAAGACAGAACATCCAGACAAATACCATACATCAAATTGATCTAAGAGACATCTATAGCACATTCCACCCAAACACTAAACAGTGTTTTCTCTGCTTAGTTTTTCTTTATTTTTTTCAGAAGCCTATGGAATTTTCTACAAAAAGAGGCACACAAAACTGACTCTGAACAACAAACATACTATGAAAATTAGGCCAAGACAGAAATCTGAATAAAACTGAATAAAAACTGAATAAAAATGAAAACATAACACATCAAAATCTATGGAAACAAAGCAATTCTAAGAGAAAATATGTAACATTTAAAAAAATTAGTGTTTGCCACATTCAAATATATAATTAAGATTTATTTATAGACATGGTTTTGAATTCCTTCAAGTCTTGAAATTAAAGTTTGATACAATAAGAATTTCTAAAACAATATTCAAAAACTGAACATGTAAAACATATCTCTCCTAATTTCTGATTTAGCATAAGAACATAATAGCCTTTTACTTGACACAAGAAGTTACATGAGACAGGACAGAAATTTCTGAGCTGGGATGGACCTTTCTCTTCAGAGAACGGCCTCCTTTTCCTTTCCTTGACTATCCCATTGGAGCTTACTTTTCTTTTAGGGTGAGCATCTACATCTTTTTAGATGAACCAGTTCATGTGAACATGAAGGGAGGGAGCTTACAAAAAGTATCAAACAAAAGGATGGATGTTAAAAGATTAAGAAAAATGATGAAAATTGTGTAAACTTTATTTAAAAGACACTCAGGATGTTGTAAAATACACTACATCATTCAGCAAATAAACTGATTCATTTTATTAATAAATTATAACTATTATTATTAATGTGTGTATGATACTGTATGGGGGCATCGGTATGCTTGTATTATGGAGTGCATGTGGAAGTTGTTAGGTCTCAAACCCCCAGAAATGACTAACTTTGGTGCCTATTAACATATCAAAGCAGATGCTGGCTGCTATGTTCTCCCAGCATCCCTCAGTGCCAACCTTTAAAGGGTCATCCTGGCTAGCATAACCAGCCCCTACCCCAAACTCGCCAGCCCAGGGGTTGGGGCTGCCCTTCTCCCAGCTTCTCTTTCCTATATAATCCAGCCATTTTGATGATGTTGGTCCTTTTCTGGCCTTTTGGGCCTTTTTTCCCTCTTGGTTACCGCTCCTGGTTGCCCTTTCTCCCTTTCCTCACATGGTCAGGCTCACTTTGCAGTATATTCACTCTGGACCCTTCCAGATGCATCTGGCTATGTTCTCCCTCAAATTTACTACTCTCATTCTTTTATCTACAATAAATGTTCTCTTCCACCATACCTGGGAGCAGTCATATCTTCCCTTTTTATTTCTTGTTTTCATTTAGATGTGAGGTGACAGTTTTAGGGATTTGGTTTCATCATGGGTTATGGGGATCTAACTCAGGTGGTCCAGCTTGTAGGTCAAGCACTTTTACTTGTGGAATTATCTTGCTAATCCTAATTATTTAATTTTTAATGTGTAATAAACAAGGTGGGTGTCAGGCCTGAGGACAGACAAACAGATCTGCAGACCTGCTTGAACTGTCTTCAAGAGCTGTGTCTCTTTCCCTGATAACATAGCAAGGAAAGCCTCCCCGCTTCAGGGTCCATTCCCATAGTCTTCAGAGTCACACATGCATGCTGCTTGATTATATCAATTAAAAATCTCAGCCATGTGTTCTTGTTGTTGGTTTTTTGTTTTGTTTTTTAAGTTCTGCCTCACTGCCTACAAATTCATATATGTAATTTGCAATGCCATAGATAAGCCTAGCCTCCCTGTGGAATGGAAGTGTGTCACTAAGGTCTTAGTAACTACCAAAATACTAACAAAAGCTGGTCACAGAGTGTGTAAGCACTGATTCACATGTGACTGAATTTCACCATGAAAACTGGAGTTAATAATATGTTTCAAAGGCCTGGAGAAAAATAAAGGCGCCATCTCTTGTTTTCTCAAATTTATTATCTCATTACACAACCTCAAGTCCTTACAGTACTGAGTACATATGAAGGAAGGCATTTATCAGGCCTAGTCATTAGCCTCAGCCTTGCCTTAGAACACTCACTTGGCTTTATTACATCCAGAAAAAAAAAAATCATTTCTTTTGTACCATCTGACTAACTGTACCAAATTGGAGAAAAGGTTTAAAACATTAAATGTTCAAAGGCCAAATCACTTGAAAGGAGAAGGGTTTCCTCAGTTGTGGCTCCTTTGTGATACAGTCTGTAAAGTCCTGGGTCACACCCTGACCACACCAGTGAGCACCAAATCCTTCAGTTAAGTATATGAGTACTTTAGACAAGACAAAGTCATATAACCACAAATAATTCATGCTGAGCATGTCATACATTGAGTTTTTATTTTAACTTATGTATTTTAAAGTTTTTAATGAGAACAGGAATGATTTATTAAGCAGACATTTGCTTAATCAGTGCTTTAAGTCAGAAAGCACTTAAATACTGAGAGTATGATTTTTTTTTTACATGAGGTCCCTCAATTTATATCTTGACAAATAAGGCAAAGAGAAATGCAAGTGGCATCTGCTAAGCTTTACTGATGGAAACTTAAAGAAATCCTGTGGGTAACAACACTCAATTTTTCTTAGAGTTCTTCTAATGGAGACTTCCTGAAAAAGAAAATCTGGAAATAATTAGAAACTATTATAGTACCTAAAAAGGTTTACTTGAGAAACTCAGCCTGCTATTCATCTAAGAATGTAGTAACCAAGGAGAACCTAAGGAGGAAGTAAGTGCTGTGAGAGGGTGGGGGCACCTCAGCCACAGCGCCGCAGAAATAAACAGTCTGATGCCATGCTACCTACAACAACTGAAGAGCCTGTGCAGGACACTAACCCTGGGCTCTTTTACCAAGTAGAACGCAGACTAACCAACCACCTTATACGGTTCCTTATACTCCAAAATGAAAGAAAACATTTTGTTAAGAAGATGATAGTAACTATTTTTAACACAAACCATAAGTGAAGAGTAAATAATTGATTCTTAAAATTTAAGATGTACATGGGAAAAAGTATCTAAATATTGTAAAAATTGTTCTGTGTTTTTGGGACCAATAACCAAATTACAATGGAGAATGGTAATATCTTCTTGAAACTTAAACATGTTTTGAAGAAATGCCAAAATTCCACTGGGGGTAACTGAATGTCATGCCCCTTGGAGTCTAAGGGTGCCATTATGAAAGCCGAATTATCCTTGACAAGTACTTCAGACATTTGTAATGTGATCTCATGTGAATTTAGACCACATTTTGGACACAAACTATTGGCAAGAGTAATTTTTTTATACTCCAAAAAGAAAGAAAATCCAATATCCTTAATAGTATGTAGTATTTAACAAAAATTTCCAACATGGAAAGTGAAAAATAAAAGCAGTAAAAGCATCCAATGAGCTGTAGCGAAGAGAAATTAGGGGCAGCCAAAGAAAAGCTCACTATCTTTTCTTTTCAATGCCCATTGCTTATTCTCTCTAAACACAATTGAGTTTCTAATTACTTGAATAATTTGAGATAAATTTTATGCAACAAACTACAAATGTTATTTGCATTTAAAACTTATTTTGTCAGAATTAAATGACAGCATGGCTCATATTTTAAGGTATTTCTCCCTGGCAGGGGGCATATAATGTGTCCAGACAGTAGGACCCATACTTTGAACTACTTGTGTTCGTCTCGCTCACTGCTGATGCTCATCCTGTGGTGACTGACAGTCAAACAAAGCAAAAGGAACTCTGCGGTTCCTGAGGTCTTAAAGACTCATCATGACTGCCTGCCTTGGCAGGAATACAGCACACAGACGGGTGCTAATTCTACAGGGACCAGCTGCAATGGAAGAAAATGCATTAAGATCTGCAGAAAGATCACACTTTGCAGAGAGCAAGGCCAAGATATCTCTGCAGCAACTGTTAACTTTCTCCATCCAAGGCCTGCCCACTGCCGCAGTCCATCTGCTGATGGGTAAAAATGAAGGAAGTTTAAGTATTGCAGAAAATATATTATTTTAAGAACCTTTGAAATGTGTCTACCTTCCTCAGTACCCTCAAAACTAAAGTTTGAAAACATCTGTGGACCAACTAATGATCTGCAATGATGGATGGATAAACTGATTTCACACTAAATTGTTACCTTACACAACTCGCTTTGAACGAATGAGCATCACTCATTTGCTTTTCTTAAAAATGCTTTGCAGAAAGTAACATTACAGATTAACACAAAACAACAAAACAATGGAGTTATTTTTAATGTGTGGACTTTTCAAGTTACTTAGGTGAGGGATATTTAACCAATGGATCACTTGAAACATTGAAATTTTTCAGTGCTCAAACACTGAATTATTTTGAAATTCAATTTGAAATATCAATCTAAGAGGCCTGTTTATCATGCTATCCTGCTGACACATGGAGGAAAGTGGCACCACAGAGAGAGCTTATATTTCCACTCTTTCCTTCCAATACAATATGCTGAGGCAAATTTTCATCTCTAGGGGCCCCTAATGGCAGGAATTCCTGGAGCCAGCAAATGGTGATGTGAGACCTATGATATAGAATGATGAGGCCATTAAAGACACCAGATCCTAATGCAACATTCTCTTTATTTCTCTGAACTGCAGTGATAGCCAGAGCTAAGAAAGAAGGCATTCTAACTATGCCTTGCCACACAAAAAGCTGCTAATATTTGGATTCTTATCACCTAAAATGTCCACGGAGCTTCCATTTCCCCTGAACTCAGGACCTCGACACAGAGTACACTTTTCACATGCTCTGCAGATGAGCTCCTCCCAGGTTGGCTCTATGGTTCTCCTCTCAACTGCTATTCCTGGCTTCCATGAACATACTCCTGAAGAAAGTAAATGTGAACCTGGAAACTGTAGGTAAGCTTTGGCTTGTTTGCTCTGGGATATATATAAAGACCACAGGAGTCACCATTGGCTTATCTGGCTTGGTTTGAGGCATTAGGCAGGACTCTGGTATCGGGTTATGTCAGGTGTGTTCACCCTTCCACTGGAGAGACCACAGGTAAGTCAGTAGGTAAGCATTTGCTATTTCTTGGGACAGTTAAAAACCACTGAAGTCACACTCGGCTTATCTGGCTTGGTAGTGGTGTTAGGCAGACCTCAGGGCTGTGTTATGGTGAGATGTGTTCACCTATTCTACTGGGGGAGACCAGAGATAAATATAACAGCTATGTATTACAAACATGTATCATACTTCCTTTTCTTTCTAATATTATAGAATATTTCATAAGCATATGGTAACAGGGAGACTTCAAGTGACAGGGAACGGAAAATGAGTACAATAAATTTCCTATTTTAGTTATCCCAAAGACTAATATATGGTTTCTCTCAAGATTTAGATAGATCAAGCTTTCTTGTTTGTTTTTGTATAGTTTTAAAAAAACAAACAATACCCACCATTTACCTTTAATTCTTGTTAATAAAGACAATCACCACTCAGTAAATTTCCAGATTTATCAATACATACCAATTCTACACAAAATTGAAAAAGCAGCCTGCCAAAATGACTCAACATGCACTGTATGAGTTTAGTACTGATAAAAAAAGACCTTGAGTTCCTTGAGTTTCTCTACACTCTAGTCTGGACAGAGGAGAAAACATAGTACACTAACAGTTATGTTTTCAAATTACATATATGGCTGCAGTATTTTAAAACATGGTGCATACAATAGCAAAAGATATTAAGAACATAGAACAAAGCCAGGCACAGACAGAACAGAACACCGGGAGGTAAGGGAGGAGAGAGCAGAGAGAGAGGTGACAGTAGAGCAGTTTTTACATAGGATAATCACTGGCTCTAAATCACCTCAAGGCAAGCTATCTTCTGCATTCTCCGCAGCGATAGATAAAATTTAAAATATGATTAATACTATACATGCATAAGAAATTCTCATGCAGGTTAATTTTACCAAGTGAATGAAACTCTTACCTGTAGAGCAAAGCAGCATGACCAGCTCCACCACAGACGTGCTGGACTTCATACAACACAAGCCTGCATAGGAAGAGGTCAGCAAAGGTCAAGCCACAGACAGGCACATAATTACCTGATTTTAAAGTATAAAAAACTTGTCTGAAACAAGACTTCAGAAATTAACGTAAATGAAATATCCATCAATATATTCTTCTACATTAATTTAAAATATTCAAATGTTCCAAATGATATAAAAGTTGATAAAATATTGATTTCATGTTTCGGTTCTTATTAGGTCATGTCATGTTTTAAAATGTTTAGCGGGTAAGGTAAGAGCTGCGTTATGAGTTGCTTCAACCCAAAGGCATTACCGATGTTCCTGGAGCAAGTGTAGGAACAAATTTGGAAGAGCTGCTGGCGTTTAAACAAGGCACACACTTCATTCACACCAAAACTTACTGAATGATCCAAACTGATAGAACAACTACCACAAAGAATGAAAAAATGACACAATGAGTTTGTGATCCCAAGGATCACTGACTCAGTGTCTGATGGCGCCTGTGTTAAGTCCCTTACATCACCAAATCAGGCAAGTCACATTATACTCTAATGCCACTCCTAGCTTATACGTAAAAACATTCGGTAACAGCCAAGTCATTAATTATTCAACTCTCCTAAATAAGGATGATTTGTAAATGTTGTATATAATAAGAAAGTAGATCATAATTGCTAATTTCTACAAGTACAATAATACGGATATGTAAAATTTGACTTAACAATAATCTCCGTATGAGCATATTAATTACAGTGGTTGCTACCCTTTATTAAAATAATAATCTCTGATGAGCATATTTGATACAATGACTGCCCTACTTAAAAATAATGTCCAAGTCATGGTCTTAACTTTTTATTTTTTTACAGAAAAAGTTTAAATGAATACATTTTGAAAATTTTTTCATAATTATAAATGCAATCAAAAAAGTATCTTTTAAAAATGTTTATTACTCAATATGTAAGTGATTTATGGGATGGGGCGCATGGACATAACATGTATGGGAGTCAATAAGGACAAGCTGCGTGGATTCTGAGGTTGAAACTCAGTCTCCAGCCTGTGGGGCAAAGGTCCCTACCTCCTGAGCCCCATCTGTTGGCCCAGTAAATAATCTTACAGGAAAAGATACTTTGGTGTTCTATTAAAATGTTAACAAATGTAAAGCCGAAACAATGGTTTTATTTTCCTTATTTTCAGCCAGCAGTCTCAAGTGCCTTGTAGACACGAGCATGTCCATTTATTGCAGGAGGGGGATAAATATGCTTTGGTTGGCCCATTTTGCTAAAGACTATCCATGTCATACAGCCAGAAAAGACAAGCTGTAAAAGTCACTGGTGCTCCATATCATCAGATCCTGAGCAGACAGCTAATGAGAAGAGAGACTGCCATGAAAACTTGGTTTAAGAGAAGTGTGGTGTGACTGGTCAGAAATACTCACACTCAGGAACTCGAGTCAGAAAGTTGCTGCTTGTTGGCTGACCAAGCATTTGGATTCTGACAAAGAAAACCTTAAGGAAATGGCCATAGACAGGACCACAATTAAGATGTGGGCATATTAACACAGACAATACTACTCTGCTATAAAAATTGTCCATCTTTATTCTGTATTAATTTTGAATTAATACTAATATTAATATTAATATTATGTATTGAATTAATACATAATATTAAGTAAAATCTTAGAAACAATGGAATTACTAATTTTAAACAAACTCTTATATAATAGTCACATTCATAACTCCTAGAAACATTATCAATGCATCATAAGAAAAATATAAAAGCTTACATCATTTATGTATTTTTTCCCAAAGGAATATGAACAAATTGACAGGATAGCAAGATGGTGCTTGCAAACACAACCCTTCTCATGTCTGTATAAGAAGATGAACTCAGGTTCACAGACCTCACTCTTTACCAGTGTGTGTTGTCTAGTAAGTTCTGGTCAGAACAACCTGTTCTCAAAAGATAAGCCAGGAAGTAAAAACAGACCAGACATTATGATGAGAGCATAAGCTACGGAATCCTGGAAGTAATTAGAATTCTAGCTTGCTGTGAATTACTTCTAAGGGTTAGAAGGAGTACGGATGAGACAATGCAGTGTGATGCCTGTGATAATGAGATGCACGCGTAGAAGAAAATAATATTTTATTCTTATAAACATCACCATATTTTGCAAATTTAAGAAGCAATAAAATTCAGTCTGTGGAAATTTAATCATAAGCTCAAGTAAGTAAAATTTACCTGGTGATGCTGTAAACTACTGTTAACTGTTTAGACCATGGCAGAGGGTGTACTCATGCAGGTCTCTGTGCACTGAATCAATCCTATCTGTATCTGACAAGAAATCTGTAACTGAGTCAATGCATTTGATACCATCTCTAAGAGTACAGTGTGAGCACTTCACAGTGATAAGTAAGATTTTACTAATGACAGCTCAGCCCACATTCCAGGCTGTAATTCAAATATCTTATACTATTACCTTTTGAACCAGTTATCATTATAGTATTTGATAGACTAATAAAATGAAAATATTTGGTGAAGATACCAATGTGTTTCACCTAGGAAGTGGTAGAACTGGGGTCTGAGATTACATGACTTAATTAGAAGGAGCACTATATGTTTTCTACATAACAATCAAGCATCTATATGATGGCAATATAACATAATGAAGGCCCTGGTGGTTGTGTGAATAGAGTGAATAGAGTCAGCTTCCTTGGTGAAGGTAACCTGTTTTGGTCTGATGTGCAGATGGGAAACAATATATTATGCAACAAGGATAGCATGATCAAGGAACAAGGAAAAATATCTCAATGGAGCTTTCTATCCTGGAGATGGATGAGGGTACTGGAAAGCAGAACTGGGAATCTAGGTTATTACAAATTACAAATGGTTTGGGAAATTAGAAATGGTTTGGGGAGTGAAAATGAAGAGCTATGAGCATGATATTAAGTGAGGCAAATGGTTCCAAAAGTCTATTAATGACATTCCCATTGTATAACGACAATCTGTGCCTTGTTAACTAAAACATAGCCTTCACTGGAGTCATACATGTGAGGCAGAGGCAGGAAGTTCTCTGTGATTTCTATCAAGTTCCAGGTCAACCAAGGTTACACGGTGAGGCCATGTTTGGAAGGTGCGGGCAGAAGTACAGGACAATCAACAGAATGTTCTTAACAGGAGATATACATTTACCAGAATACATATGCTCCCCACTAATACAAAGCCAACACTGCAAGTCATACTGGTTTTGCAGCATAAAGCAAAGAGCTGGATGGAGACAGTAAGTATCTGTGCGCGGGAGCAGAGGCTGGCAAGTAAAAGATGTTCTAATGGAAGAAGACTGGTTAATGAGAGCCTGACTATAATATGAACAATACTGTTGAAGGATGACATCAGTTAATGGGTAGCCAAGACACAGGCATATGTGTATATTGATTAGATGGTCTAGATTCAGACAGGTAGCAAAACAGAATAAGAAAAAAAAAACAATTATCCCAAATTGGCAAATATTTGGGAACACATTTAATAGAAACTTTGAAAATATATTTGCTCTTGACTAAAACCAAACCAACTAAAACAATAAAATGAAAACCCTACATCAAAGAATAGACCAGATTATAAACTATCCAAATGAGTATGAAGCTAGAAGCTTGATTTTGAGACAAAGGTATCTTTGTTATATATGGGCACTACTCAAAGGTATAGTAACATTTCTTCTGAAGAGCAGTCAGATTCCATTGTGAATCTGGGGGTCTGACTAATGTCAAGTGAAAGAGCCCTTTAGCTTTCAAATACTGCACAACAGTCCAGTCTCTAAGGCTGTTCCTCCCTGGTGGGAAGTGAAGGGGCAGTAGTCAATACACAACCAGCAAAGGGACTCATCTTGGAAGCAACATCACATGCTCTTTCAAGATTGGCATTATTCAGAATCAGACTTTGACAGACATCTGTGACAAAGAATCTCAACAAGTATTTAGAAATCACTAGTGGAGAGAAAAAAAACTTAGTAAGATATTGGGGGGGAACGAGGTAAGAAAACTGAAAGGACAGAGCTCCATTCATGTAGAAAGCATATACTGAGCACTGTGTCTAATGAACTAAAGAGCATCATTTTAATAAAACTGTAGAGGGCAGCGCAGGTATTGTTATCAGGTAACCAATGTGATCCAGAGGACCATAAAGGGTGCAGCAGGACAGCAAGGTCAGCAGCCTGGTGTGGGAACATCTGAAGGAGTGGTCATTTGTCTGGTTAGTGCTGACCCGATGTTGGCAAAAGATGGGGGGGGGGTGACGACAAATGTCTGAGATACCAAAAACAACAACCAAACTCGAACAATGGAACTGGGATGTAATATTGTAGAGCGATGGTTCTCAACCTTCTTAATACTGTGACCCTTTAATACAGTTCCTCATGTGGTGACCTTAGAACATAAAATTACTTTGTTGCTACTTCATAACTGCTAGTTTGAACTGTAATGTAAATATCTGATATACAGATATTGGAAATGTGACCCCCAAAGGAGTTGTGGATGACAGGTTGAGAACATCACTGTAACGTGTGAAGAGTAGCAGACAGCGCCCACTGTGCTTCTTGTGTCTTAGTCTGAAGGGTGCAACCTGTGTAGTTCTCATGCTGGACCACGAGCACCAAAAAGAGAGTGAAGGAGGTAGAACTTCAGGATGAAGCAAAGCCTCCACATCTTTCTGCCACAATAACTACTTCTGCATTTTTCACTACTTTTTTTACTTTTGTATTTGAAAGTTACCATTATTTCTTCTAACACTGGCAGGGTCCTTTGCTGGTTGTTCCTTTACTTTCAGTTTAAAAAATACCAGAGTAAGTTATTGATGTGGATTCTCAAATTTAAAAACATGAAAATAAGACTCCAAGAACAATATCAGCATTTACCGGCAAACCAATGACGAATTAGATTCCATTATTACTATGAATAAGGCTAACATGTGCAGACATAGTATGAGCTAACATGTCACTAGACATTCAAAATATCTTTTTTTTGGCAGTTTGATGGCATCAATGTAATATGACCTAAAGTGACTATAACAATATTAAATACATTAAAATGCTAACTTTGATTCAACAAATTTTAGTTTTACATTAAAATAATAAAAATATGCTATTTACAATCCTCATTTCCCTTAGTGTAGAATGTTCACATTCCGCAGTGTTTCACAGCTAGCCTAGGCCTTCCGGAAGAGGCTATAAAGTAAACTTAACTATGACTATTAGTTTCGTTATATGTCTGAACTATAAAATGTTTCCGGCTTTAAAATCCTGAATATGGGATTTCAAAAGTTTATTTAAATTTTTATGTGACTTACATTCTTAATGTCCATAAGTAATGGTATTCATTTACATGAAATATGTTAAAACATTCACAGAAAAATAAATAAATATTAATAAAACAAATAAGGTACGTTTCCCCATGGAAATCTCATTAGGTTTAGAAGAAGTTAAGCCCATTTCTAAATGAGAATGGTTGAGTGAGAACCAACCTGTACATCTTAATGGCTGTGTTGGTCGGAAACAAAAGTACCCGTAAGGTTAATGTTACAGTAAACCCATAATCATTCTGACTGATATACTGACACAATCTTTTAATTTCTTGTTATTCTGTTGATATGTCCTAGAAACCTTATTCAGACTTCTGTGTGTGTGGTGTGTGTGTGTGTGTGTGTGTGTGTGTGTTTGCCTGGTTTGAAGTTTATAAAATGTTAGGTAACACATCTTTGGTAACCGGTGCACTGCCCCAAGTTGACTTTCACTACTTACACTTTAAACACTACAGATTTGTGGTATCTCATCAAAAATACAATATTTGGAAAATAATTTGGTAATTTTTGATGGACAGTGCTACTTTTCATGTGTTTTTCACTTCTGTTCACTGACACAATTGATTTACACATTTTAAAAAATGGGTTGTAAAGTCTAAATTACTCAATATTAACATGTAGGGGGAAGATTGTGCTTGGAAATATTCTGTTAAGATTCATTTACTTCTGAACCTTAAACAAACGTTAGTGACCTACATTGAGGAAGAAACTGTGACATATGGAAGCCAACACAGTCTTTGGCTTGAAGAAGCTATCAGTTCAATTGCAGAGAGAAGGCATACACATATATGTTGATGAAATAACCTACAGTACACTAAAAACAAACTTACAACTAAACACTATCTCAAAATCACAAACCATGTATTATGAGGTTTCTGTGAATAACTATTCTCCAAAAGATTTGGAATTCAAACTTGTTTTTTTTTTAAAAATAATAATGGTGAATGACTGGAATGTCCTGCCCTTTTCTTGACCTCTTGACTTAGTTAAACTGCAATGAGGGAGGCTGAAGTAGGGAAATAACAGACATGGTCACTGTCACAAATCATCTGCTCTTTATAGTGCTCTCTGGCTAAACTTGATTACAACGCCGATTATTAGCTCTATGCTAGTCCCTGTGAAACATGCTTCTCTTCTCCCTGAGCAGCTTCAGATTCGAAAATCCTACACTTGTAATTAAGTGAAATATCAATAACCAAAAAGGAGAAAAACACCATTATGTAATATAACATAAATAGTTACATAAGCAAATAGTTTAAATAAAAAGTTTTAAAATGTCTTTATATTAAAATGTTATATATTTTTAAATGACATAATTCTTTTAGCTATAGCATGTAAAAATGAACAATATAAAATTTCCAAACTACTTATATTCTAGGTCTCATTAATTTTAAAACTCAAATAAATATATTTAAATTCTGAAAATTAAATAAGTTCAAAGTTTCTCCAACAGTCATTATGAACCCTTAGGGGTCTTTATGTTTATATAACAAATAAGTTTTATTCAAATACATTAATAAACCATGATGACTGCCGGGTATTACTTTCTTTTCTTCATAAAGCTTTCATAAAGTTAAAGATAAAAGGCTAAGAATTACTAAAAAGAAACTACTTGCTAATCATTGTGATGAAAGCATAAAAGGAAAATGCTTCAATGTAAGGCAGCTCAGGTAGAAGAGGCTAGTCAAATGAACTCGTTTACTTTCCAGAGTCTCTCAGCCTTATCCAACTAATACAGACGAATTGTGGACACAATCTGAAAAAATAAACTAGACCTTCATGAACTGGGTGCTCAGGGCACCGAGTTCTCAGACTTTACCCAGACTGAGCTTCTTTGGTAAATGCAACATTAAAGCAAAAACACTAAAGGTGAGCAATGAGTCTGCTTTTATTCAATATTAGTAACAAAATGTTGTCTTGCAGATTAAGTTATATAACACTATAAATAGTGTTACAATTATAAGTTCATATTCTATTTAAAGGAACAACTTATTGACATGACATGCCATAAAGTGTAAACAAAATATAAATCATATTGTTATTAATTTAATTATAAATGAAATTATTTTGTATAATTGTGGTCTGTGAGGTGGATCAGCAGGAAAAGGCATAAACCTGATGAACTGAGCTTCATCCTTGGGACTCAAGTAAAAGTATAAGAGAAGAACCAGCTTCATAAAGGCATCGTCATAAAGGTATTATGTGCTCCATGGCGAGCCCACACCCACACATCATTATATATACACAACAGCAATGAGCAAAACTGTAAAAATTAGTCTAACCAAAATACCTATGTCCAGTTCAAATCTAGTTATAATTCAGAGTAAGATTTTAGAGTCAATTTGTATTTATATTTAAACCAGTGTCCCAATAATCAGTCATAGAATACATACAAGTGTCCATGTGGACATGGCATAAAATATTAGAACATATCAACTAAAAGTAAACAATACTTCTATTCATTCTAATTCATCTTAGAACAAGAGATAGTTCTCTTTTGAAACTATATGTACATGAAGTATACCTGTCAGGATCTGTGGTTGTTCAAGAACTAAAGACATCTGGTGATTTTATAATAATTAGCTAAAACAATACTATTAAATAGTAAAAACAATACTATTAAATAATGTGCCAAGTTACAAGTGAAAACAGGTAAGTCCTACTTCTAGAGAAGCCTCAATTCTAGTGGATGACCCAGACAAATGCACTAACCAGTTTTCAGAGAGGACAGCAAAGCCTATCTCAGCAGAATTTTAGAACATTGGTTCAGTGATCTAGATAAAAAATGTTTTAATTAATTCTTTGTCAGCAAAAGAAAACAAGTGGCACTAACGGGAATCAACAGGAAATATGGGTGGTCATTATTTGTAGGGAGAGTGATAGGGGGATTATTCTAAGACCAGCAATCAAAATGTTTTGATTTGCGAAATAGGATGTCTAACGAAAAAAGTATTTTCTGAGAGTGCACCTAGCCTCAAGCATTCTCTCCATTATAAAACAAGTATGTAAAAAGAAAACATCATTGTAAGTGTAACTTCCATTAGATGCTTTGCTGTTTCTGCTGTTTAAATTCCTCTAGTTTTTTTAAAAAAATAAACAGTCTTAAAGCTAAAATAAGTTACAAGTTTAATGAGAAAAATATCTTTGGTTGGACTTGGTAAGATTACAGTGACTACATGAAGCAGAGAGAAGAACCTGTTAGGGAAGAAGATGACAGCCTGTGCAGGCACCATGAAGCACAGGTCCCTGCTTTTACATAGAGAAGGTCAGGAACCACCTAACAGCTAAGGCGACAAAACATAAAATGTAGCTTTTCAGAAACTATGACCTGCCACGTGGAGATAAACACACACCTTAATCCAGCACTGATGGAGGATTGTCTATGTGTTACTTTCATTTTAATAAAGATACTGTCTTGGCCCTTTAAGAGACAGAAAATTAGGTAGGCGGAGTAGACAGAACAGAATTGTGGGAAAAAGGAAGCAGAATTGGGGAGACACTTCAGGCAGTCGCCATGCTTCTCCTCTCCGAGATGGATACAGGTTAAGATCTCTTCTGGTAAGTGATCCACCTCGTGGTGCTACACAGATTACTAAATATGAGTTAATTAGCCAATAAGACGCTAAAACTATGGGCCAGGCAGTGTTTAAAAGAATACAGTTTCCGTGTAATTATTTTGGGTAAAGCTAGTCGGGGGGGCGGAACGCAGCCCTGCTGCTCCATTCTACACAGCACTTTGGAGGCAGAGGCAAGTAGATCTCTGTGAGTATGAGGCCAGCCCTGTCTACAGAGTGAGTTCCAGGACAGCTATGGCTGTTATACAGAGAAACCTTTCTTGGAAGAAAAAACAAAACTATTTCCTAGGCCTCCTGAGCGATTCATTTTACATATAATTGTGAATTATGCCAGCTAGTATAGCAAGCAAAACTAGATTAAGAAAACTAATTCTACAGGAGTTGATGTGCACACAGAAAACAAATAATGAAAATGGGAGAAGAGCCTAGAGCAGGCTCAGGTGAGCATCCCCATAGCTTCAGCACAGCAACTAACCTGAAAAATCAGTAAAATACAACAAAAGATCCTTGCTGATCAAGTTCTTACTATGCACGGAAAAAACAGCATAAACCATGGTTTGCATTATCTTGTTAGTAAAAAAAAAATTCGAAGATGCGATCATGACCTATCATCTCATCCAAAGAGGAAGCTTATACGACACCAACAATGTCTGAGGGCACAAGTGAACTCCAGCTACAGCAAAGTATCGACAGCATCTGGGGATAGCAAATGGTTACAGGGTACCAAAGACACTGCAACTGTGAAGTTCTGGAATGTGCATTCTGCAGAGGAAGAAACATAAGCTAGAGTGGGAATGGCTGAAATAATGGAGGATTCTTCTTTCCAGTTATAAGGGTTTGTCTAATGACAAAAGCTTCCAGTTCCTAAAACTCTGCAGTAGGG
Source organism: Arvicola amphibius (assembly GCF_903992535.2). Classification (NCBI taxonomy): domain Eukaryota; kingdom Metazoa; phylum Chordata; class Mammalia; order Rodentia; family Cricetidae; genus Arvicola; species Arvicola amphibius. The sequence continues at coordinate 22,550,135 of NC_052057.2, read as the reverse complement.
ATTCAGAGACAGCGGAAAGAAGCAAAGGATTTATATAGAGGGTAATTTGTAAAAATCTCAATGCTGTGCGTTCTGAACACCAGAAAGATCAATAACTAGGCAAAATATTTGAAGAATTCTGGGAACTTTAATTAAAATCATAACACTTACTCATCTTATCATTTCTGTTATTTGCTGATTTTATTTTATTTTGATGGTAATATTCTATCTTATGACACTATTGCAACCAAATTGGCTTTACCATCTTGGCTTTAGTAGGTATAGAGGACAATGGATTACCATCTTTATTTGTAATGTGTTAAGCATTATATGCTGGTAGAATCTAGTTTAATTGTTTCAGGTGGAAAGTATTCTCTTTGAGTTTCCATTTTGAATGTGTTTGGACTTACAAACAATAAACTACTGATGTCTGCAAAAAAAAAAAATCATAACACAGTATTTTATGACATTTCAAATATTTTAAATATAGATTTCTCAACTTAGTCCATAATGTACAAATTTTGAAAGTTATTACAAAAAAAAACAGTGAAGTGCCGGGCGGTGGTGGCGCACGCCTTTAATCCCAGCACTCGGGAGGCAGAGGCAGGCGGATCTCTGTGAGTTCGAGACCAGCCTGGTCTACAAGAGCTAGTTCCAGGACAGGCTCTAAAGCTGCAGAGAAACCCTGTCTCGAAAAACAGAAACAAAACAAAACAACAACAACAACAAAAAAAACCCAGTGAAGTATAACTAGCTAGCAGCTATGTTCTATAGTGTTCTGAATTTAACTGCACCTGAACCTACCATGGACAACTAGTCAATCTTTTTTGATAAACAGGACTTAACTATATATACAAACAAATCTCCAAAAAATGTTCTAAGTTACTTAAAACTTGAAAATTTTTTTATATATTAAAATTATCAACTTTCTATGCATATTGTGAACAATACAAAAATGAAGGGGCAGGTGTAGAAGTCCTGTCAAATGTTTATTCTTGTCTAATTTTTAATCAGGCTTCTTCAGAAAGAGTTAGTTCTTAGTGGATTGTTTTTCTTGTTACCCAGAGTCTCTCTAAGTTGTGGGAACCCAACTTAATTAGGAAGTGTCTGTGTGTGGAGAACTGTATTGGACACCAATATAGACAGATAGGAGAGGAATGGTCAAAGCCGACTTGTCCTCAGTCTGACCTCGAAGCCTGAAACTAGAGAGAAAGGAGGCATGTCTGACAGCCCAAGAAAATGTCTACATGTGCATGTCTGTATGTAGTTGTACTGTTATTTAAACTCAATTTGGGTAGATGTCATTCACATTCAGAAAGTTACTGGAAACAGTAGGAAGTTTTCTTTGAGACCTTTTACTATTAGAGCATGAGCTCTAAGAACTTGGATTTTACTGGCATTATTAAAAATTTAAACTTGGATCTCTTTTTATACTAACGTCAAAAAGTTCATTTTTAATGTCATTTCTTTTAGAATTGTCTGGTCATATGTATCAGTACCATGCTGTTGTGTTAATAAAAATTTGTGTTTCTTCTGCCTTGAAATTTGAAGGAATTCAGGAGTGAATTCATCTGGACTTATAGTACATTTTATTGGGGAGATTTCCTACTACTGCGTCATTCTCCTTGCTTGTTATAGTTGGAACTGTTTTAATGATCTTATTAATTTAATTTTGTTAAGTGATATGCATCTAAAATTCATTCATGTATCTTATATTCTGCAATTCAATAGAATATAAAATTTCAAGGTAGGTTCTAATAATTGTCTGAATTTTATTAGCATCAATCAAAATGGCTTCCTTTCCACCTCAGATTTAATTAGTGTGAGTTTTTCCTCTCTTTATTTTAGTTATTTTACATAAGAATTTGGTGTTATTATTTTATCTAGAAAGAACTCCATTTTGGGAAAAGACTTAGAGTCTTGCACTTTATATTAATTAACTCTTAACTTTGGAGAATTTTATAGATAGTATTATATTATTTCCACTATGCATTCCCTCCTCACTTCCAAACCTCCCTGTGTCCCCTTCAATCTCTTTCAAATTATTGGCCTCTTCTTCAATTATTCTTGTTTTACACCACACACACACACACACACACACACACACACACACACACACACACCAATAAAACCTGTGGAGTCCCTTTAGTGTTGCTTATATGTATATGTGTTTAGAGTTGACCACGTGAGACTGAATAACCTATGGAAATGCTCATTCCCAGAGAAGACTGGAATTCCTTTTTCAGCAGCAATTTTAGTTGTCAGTCACTCTTCATCTAGCAGTGGAGTCCTAGAAGATGTCCTCTGTCTGCACTGACATGTCAACATGTTCTTCTTATGCAGGCCTTGTTTAGATGAGGGTATTTTTTCAGTCTGCATGGATTAAGCTTTCCCAATATTTATAGACAACACTCTCCTAATAGATGCCCTATCTTCTGGCTTTTACATGCTTTCCATTCTTTCTTTTGTGTTATTCTCAGGCTTAGCTATATGGGGTGCATTGTGGACATTATCTATTGGGTTTGAGCATCCACAGTCTGTAGTCCTCTGCATTTTTGACTATTCCTGAATTTATGCAATAATCTCTATCTGTTGCAAAAAGAAAGCTTCTTTGATGGGGGTGAGAGTTATACTTATCTGTGGATATAAAGTTAAGTATTTAGAATGTAGTTGGGAATTATACTGGGTTAGTTAGCAGTAGTAGGTTTTCTACTAGAGTCCCTAACCTTGCATCAGTCAAAAGTAGTTAGCTAGGTTTATAGTTACAGGTGAGAATTCTCTCTGACTGATCAGTACCTTAAGTCCAATTAGACAGTTGTTAATTACCTCCAAGATTCGATTCTAGCACAAAAAATAGATATATAGACCAATGGAACAAAATAAAAAACCTAAGCATAAATTCATATAGATACAGTTATCTGATTTTGATATAGATGCTAAAATCACACACCGGAGGAAAGAATTTTCAATAAATGTTTCTGGGGAAACAATGTCCAAAAGTAGAAAAATAACATTAGATCTTTATCATGCTGTACAAAAATCAACTCCAAATGAATTGAAGACCTCAATATGAATCCCGAAGCTTTAAAACTACTGGAAGAATTATACTGGAAATAGTCTAAAAGACACAGATGTAGGAAATGACTTTCTGAACAGGACTTTATGTTCTCAAGAATACCAAAAATTGACAAGACTCTGATAAGCTAAAAAGTTTCTGTACAGTAAAGGAAACAATGACAGGATAAAGAGGAATCCAACATAGGGAGACATAATCTTTGCCAGGGATATATCTGGTATAGAATTAATATCCAGAATATACAAAGACCTCAAAAAAAAAAAAAAAACCAAAACTACCTTGTGACTCAATTAAAAAAATTAGCCACGAATCTAAAGAAAATGTCTTCAAAAGAAAAAATAAAATGGCTAAGAAATAAATTATCTTTAAAATTATTAAACATTCTTAGAAAATAGATAAATACAAAATAAAACTAATTTGAGCTTTCATACCCAGGCCAGAATTGCTAACAACAAGAAAACAATTATAACTTTTGGAGGAATTGTAAACAACGCTTCTTGGGTCTATCCGGCATACCACGACAGCCATTATGAAAATCTATAAGAAGAATTGTTAAAAAACCAAACAAACAAAAGCAAAAACAAAACAAAACAAAACAAACCCACCAAACCAAACCAAACCAAACCAAACCAAACCAAACAACCTAAAAGAAGATTTACCATATGGCCCACCTATACTGTTCTTTGGATTATGTCCCAAGAACTTGACATTCCATTCCACCAAAATTTAGTCATGTTCACAATAGCTGGAAAATGGAAACAACATAAATGTCCTTCAAGTAATGAGTGGATAATGAAAATGTGGTACATACACAAAATGGAATTCCATTCAGATGTAAATAATTTGTTTTCTTGATTCTTTTTATTCTTAAACTTCATCAGCTTCTGCCTTGATCTTAATTATTGCTTTCTGACTATTAATTTGGAGTTTGACTTGGTCTTTCCCAATGCCCCCAAGTATTATTGAGTTGTTTACCTGAGATCTCAAACAGGCATTTGGAGAAATATACTTCTATTTTATGATTGCTTTCATTGTGTTCTATTGGAGATGGCATGCTTTATGTTTTTTCCATTTAATTCCAGGATTTTTAAATTACTGACTTGTTTAGTAACCCACTCATCATAAAGTATTGTATTGTTTAATCTCCATGAGCTTATGTTATGTTCTACAGTTTCTCATAATATTGATGTTTAGTTGTATTCTACTGTGAACATCTAGAGGAAATCACTTCAATTTTTCTGTTTTCTAAGCTTTACTTTGTGTTTTACAATCTATTTAAAAAGCTCTGTAGGCTGCTAAAATAAATGTGTATTCTTCAGTGTTTGGATAGATACTTTAATGGTATTTGTTAAGTCTGATTTATGATGTCATGTAATTCAGATGTTTCTCTGACATTTAATGATAAACTGAATTATAATTTTGAGATGTGCAGAAATTACCCACTATGATTCTGTCCGGATTCATCTGTATCCTTACAGCTAGTCTTATTTGGTGCTGTCTAATGTTCTAAATGCCTTCTATATCTTGATTTGCATTTATTTCTTCAATTGTGGGAAAATTTCTGCTCTGATTTTAGAGAAAATATATTCTATGCCTTGAGATACTCTCCCCTGTATTGAGTTCATTTTATTCAGTATTTTGCTCTTGTTTTTATATTTCATCTGGAATCGTGTTCTTTAAGTTGTTTGAACACAGTTCCCATCCTTTTCTCGAGTGCTTATGGAATGTTATGCATCAGTCTCACTGGTGGCTTTTTACTATGGAATTAGTACTGTTTTTAGGAACTGTGTTGAGTTCATTTTTCTATTATTTGTATTTTGTACTAAGGATTGCCCTTCTGAAGCCAGAAAATATTGTATTTATTTTAAGTATTTTAAATCATTCTTCTTTTGGAAGGATGTGTGCGCTCTTCGAGAGAGTTTGGTTTTTATATGGTTCTGGTGTTGTTTTGTTCTGACACACTGATGGTTGTGGGAGAGGCTTGATTTCCAGCTCTCCCCAATGATTATAATATTATTTGCAAAAGCAATCACTATCAAAAGGGAGTCTAAACGTAAGTCATCACTAACAATTTGATCACCCCATAAATGCCAACCATTTTATTAAGTAAAGGGTAACTGACATTTTGTATACTAATATATTAATTATTCTGGTATGAATGGAAAGGAAAAGAACACTATTGATAAAACTAGTGATTAATATCAGAAAAAGAAGTAAATGGAAAGAAAGGAGATATAAACACAGAAAAGTGGGAATAGTAGGAGCAAAGGAGGTTGGGGTGAGACAGAATTCAGAAAAGTTTGATTGGAAAGGGAGAAGGATTTATACATAAACCAAATGAAGTATGCCATTCCAGTTTATAAGAGGTTGGGGGTAAAGAGATCTGTAATCACAAATCTGACCAGCCTATGTTTTCTGGGAGAGGGAAATCTGACCAGCCTATGTTTTCTGGGAGAGGGAAATGAACACAGAAGTGGAAAAAAGAGACACAGAGATAGAAAGTAGGTACAGAGTTTGAAAACATCCAAACCTGTTTGTCATCTGGCTTTCAAAAGTTATATCCCAACTCTGGGCCTTCTTTGTGGAGATCCAGTTACAGATGTGGTCTGTTCAGGCTGTTCGTTCACAAGTGAAATCTCAGTAGCTAAGCATACTACCTCTAGAAAGTCCTTCAGGCTTCTGGCTGCTAGTGCTTGCCTAACTACTGCGCAACCTTCTCTTGTCTGATTAGTATCTTGCAACAAGTGTTCAAGTTCCCATGCAGATTCTGAGTTAGATCCATGTCTCCTTCCATGAATCCAGATTCAGAAGACCTCTGGCAGAATGGTGCTGAAGCTAAATGAGTGTTCAGTCTCCATGTCCTTGCTGAGTTTATTATGCTGCAAACTCCCCAACAAACTCAACAGGTCTTTCTGAAATGGAGTGTCGTAGCTGTTTCAGGCTGAGTTTGCTATTTTTCCAATACGCCTGCTAAGCATGGTAAAATCCCATTTCAACTAGCTAGTCAGTAACAAGACAGCCACCTTAATCTTAGATCCACATCTATTATTTTCCCGCACCACTGCTGTCCGGGCCATCAGGTCTCAAGAGTCTCACTTTCCTAAGAGATTTTGACAGCCACATACACCAAAATGCCCATGACTACTTCACTAAAGAAGTTTAACTGGGTAGTGGTGGTGCACACCTAAAATCCCAGCACTTGGGAGGCAGAAGCAGGCAGATCTTTGTGAGTCTGAGGCAGCCTGATCTACAGAGTGAGTTCCAGAACAGCCAGGGCTACACAGAAAGACTCTATCTGGAAAAACCAAAAGTATTTACATGCTCACACATTTCATTCTTGTGAATGTTATGCCCCTTTCAAGATTATTACTTTTGTCCATGTTTTTTATTATTTTTAAAATCAATATTTAATTTACTTTTAATAACATTGCTGTTTTAATTTTACAAGACTTAAACTTTTTAAAATTTTTGTTGTGTTGTAGTCTAACAGGTTGCCTAAACTCCCTCACCTTTTATGAATGTACTTAGATTTATAGACTTCCCTTTTAAACCTGCTCTTTGCAGTAGCCAGTGAGTTTCCATGCATTGCAATCTCCTTTTCCTGTTTTCTCAAGCAAATTCAAAATTTCCTCTGAAATGTTGCTCAATGATGTGCTGGTTGTCAGGAACATGCTGAGTTTCTCCGTTCGTGAAATTCCTTTTAGTTTGTTTTATACATTATAGTCATAAATGATCATCTTCTGAGCCTTCTTATTTTTGTTAAGACTTGTGTTTGCCCTAAACGTCATCTAGCATGGACTATGCTCCCTCGGCTGTGGAGAACACCATAAATTCATTTGGTACATGAATGTGTTGCTGCTCTTCCCCTGCCACATTGTGTGTGTCTCTCTCCCTCTGTGTGTGTGTGCGTGAGAGAGAGAGAGAGACAGAGAGACAGAGAGAGACAGAGGGGGAGGTGATGTCCATTTGGTCCAAAGTGTAGCATATGCACAAATGTCTTCTGAAGATGTCTTCATTTTCTATCTGAATGCACGATGTGTTAGCTAAAATGGTGTGTCACAGCCCTCTGCTATTACTGACCAATGAATTCAACTGGATTTTACAACTGATTTTTCTATTTCTACATAAGAGACAGATTTTCATGAGTAGAGCAATGAACTGTGGGCTAATTGAGATAGTACTTGATGCTAGGGCTAATCAAGATAGTACTCGATGCTATAACAACAGTAAAGCTTTCAGTCATTTTGAGTCTTAATACTTAGATTTTCATTTCTTCCAACAATGACTTTTGGTTTTCATTATACAATTATCTTTTCTTGCTGAGAAACTTAACATGAACATTAACGTATGTGATGTCGTCATGATCAGAATAGTCCCCTGCCCAAGAAATCTCACACAGTGAAGTTTTTTCCTCATTGTTAGTCCCTGGGGATCCCTAATCTATAACCTATCACTGAGCTTGTTTCTTTGAGAATATAGAATACGCAAATGAATAGAATTGCTTTTTGTGATTACTTCCCTTCAAATCCATCCAAATAGGGTTAAAGGACATTCTCATTTTTCTAGCGATTATCACAATCATAACTGCTCCAAAATTCACTTACATGACTTCGTATGAGAAGAACTTTTTTATTTTCCTTGGGAAAATACCTAAGAATGAGATTACAGGTTTATACTGCAAGTGTTTGTTTAATTCAGAGAACCTAAGCCATTTTCCGAGGGGATCATTTTGCATCCTCAAAGCCACGATAAAACCATAGATGACTCTGTCAGTGGTACCTTACTTTCTCCAATTCTTGCTATAGTCTATGCTTTATTTTAACAATTTCCATGTGTTTGTAGTAGTGAGTGACTGTTATACATGACTACTTGCTAATGATGCTGACCTTTCCAGGTGCTTCTGGGCCTCAGATATCATGGACCAAATGTTGTGTTCAAGTCACTTTTAACTGAGTTGGTGCCTGCTTTTCATCAGTGAGTTATTTTGAAATGTCGTCTTTAAAACAGTCTTTGAATTTTTTTTTTATGATGTGGTATTCTAGTGTTAGTCTTGATCCAGCTGGTGATTGGTTGATTTTCATAAACCTTAGGATTTATAGCTCTCAATTATTTGCCTATTATTCCATCACCTTTTTTCTCCTTTTATCCCCTTCCCCCCCATTTCCTTAGGCAAACATAGTGTAAAATATATAATATTATTTCTTCTTTTGAGACAGGTTCTCAAGCAAGCCTGGAACTTACTACATAGCTGAGGATGCTCTTGATTTCCTGATCCTACTTATCCTACCAGCCCATGACTGGTACTTTTTCTGTTGCAATGCAGGTTCCTGAACAGCAGTTCTTATGGCTCTGTTCTATTATCTTAGTTCTTTTTCTTCTGCTTCATCTGGGAAAAAAAATCAATTGATTATATTTAAAAGCACTCATGTTTTTCTATTAGGATAAAAGGCTGCCAAACACTTCATGTTGATTCACATTTCAGATTTTATTTTCAAACTCTCAGATTTCTATCTTTCCAGTTACCGGAAATTGTCTCTTTCTTTCTACATTGTCTCATGACTTCTCTCCCTTTTCTTTTAGACATCCCTTTCTATCTTTTCTAACAAAATTCTTGTACAAAATGTGTTAAATTTCACTGCTACTTCATCTCATATACAACAATTTTGTTTGGATGAAGGCAATGTGCATACTACACTGGGGAATGGTTGCTTTTTGTTATATTCTATAATACATATTGGGCTGTGTTTTCACAGTTCAACTATGGGGGCAACTATTTAATCTGTGGAGTCCATTATTGAAGGTTAGTTTGTTTCTTTTGGAGTGGGTCTAGATTAGAATGGATCTAGAGTAAGCTCTGCTATGGAAATAATCGTAACTATGTCAGTACTGTCATCCTGGGCTGATGTCCCTGGTGAGCAGTGACAAATGAATGCTGGTTAGGCAGAGATAGAACATTTCCCAACTATGTAGGACAGAAACTGTCCAATAAAGACATGTAGGTGAATTTCCCCAGCTTTGTGGATACTGTACCTATGTATTCACAGCTTCAAAGATTCAAGGTGCCACACAGCTTTTCAAAGTTAGTTGAAAGAGTAGCTCCCCTGTCTACAAAACTTGCTTACAGTTTCCTCAAACCTAATCACTATCTCAACTCAGCAAAGCTACTATGAACCACCTGAGAACATCTTCACTATATGGAATCTAGAATATGTTTCCAGAAATGGTGTCACAGAAATCAGAGCCCGTTCAATGATTCCTAGCAGCTGCCCTCTGCTATGGTGTACAGCTCTCTACGGCCTCCTGTTCAATGTGTAAAACTTTTAGATTCATACATTGTGTCAAGTATTCTAGTGGTAACAAGAGGAAGGCAAGTCCACTCCCCTGATATTCCATCATGAGAAAAAGGAAATCCAGGGCAAGTATTTAGAGTTTTTCTTAAAAGCAACTATGCATAGTGGCTCAGACCTGCCACTCCAGCACTCAAGAGTCAGAGACTGAAAGATGGCTGAGTTCTCCAAAATCTAAAACACAAAAGCTAAACAGAAAAGTTCATGTTACTTCTCTGATGCTCTAGTCCAATCAACATTGGTTTTGATTACTGCAATACTGTAGTTAGTGTTTACATCACTAAGCCTCAACAGTCCAGCTTTTTTTTTAACTATTATGATTCCCTTGAGATTCCATGTGAATTTTATAATAGACTATGTTTTTATCTTTACACAAGCCATCATTATAATTTTTTGACAAGAATTGCCACAGTACTGGCAAATATTACTTAACGACCACCTGGGTAGTGCTGGCATCCTAATATTAACTCTACGATCTATGAACATTTGAAATGCCTTTAATTTCAGCAATTTTTGAAGTGTGTAAAACACAAATCTTACCACATTGGTGTGTTTAGGTCTAAGCAGTCCGTTCTTCTAAAGGATACTATAACTGCAGCCATGGCAGGCTGCTCAGTGTAATGATAAAGACAGACAGTGTGTGTCCTGTAAGTGGGCTAAACCCATTCATTAATTCTAAGTGGTATTCTACACAGGTATCCTATGAGAACAGAGAGAGATTTTATTTCTTCCTGTCCAATGTAGTGTAAATCTTTACCTTGCACAGACACCTTGATGAACACTCACAGTATATCACAGAAGTGAGGTCAGTCTAATTAATACACTAGTACGCAGAGAGAAAGCATCCAGCACTGTCCCATAGCTTAGGAATGTAGCTCTAGGTATTTTGTGAGGCCTTAATTATGCTGAGATAGTTTTGTTATCTAATTTTCCTCTGAGCATTTTTATAATTAAAGAGTATCAAAATTTATCAACGACTTTTGTGGATCAATTGAGAGTGGTATTTAGGAAAAAGTGACCAATTTTTGTGTGCAGAATATAATGCTCCCTCTTGATCTTTCACGTCTAATTTAAGATATATTCCTCATGTTTGAAGCATCTGAAGTTGTATTTCTTGCATTTCCTGCTAGTGTCATGTGTACATAATGACGAGAGAATCTAACTGCCCTTCTGTTTCCTAAGAGGCTTCTACTGCACCACCCATCACTATCACATACTGGGATCACACGCTGCTGCTTTCTTGTCTTTTTCGTCATTAGATTTTTGGTCTTTATATTGCTCCTTCTTCTTCTTGTGCTTTTATAGCCTTAGTCATTGATTTTTTATCAGTTATGTTTTTCTAGCTCCATTTCAAATATTTTCTTTTATTTGTAATTCCTTTCTCCAGAGTTATAATTGCTAAATTCTGATAATAGCTTTTAACTTCTTCGACCTTTTCTAAATTCTTTAAACATGTTTCTGATGTAATTTTTCTTCTCTTTCTCATTATTTTTACTATAAAAATAAAAATAATATCCTTTACTTTTATGTGATAAGGGTTTTTTTAAATTTCAGATAACTTTCTATAACTTTTGAGCTCTACCTTCAGCTTCTCAGATTTTGCCTTGCTGTTTTACTGTTTTTTTTTTTTTTTTTTTTTTTTTTTGTATGGATTTTCTTTGTCACCCAAATACCCACAGGCTTAATGCTCTGTCACCAGCCTTTGGCACCATAGGGAAGTGGTGAGATCTTCAGTGTTTGGTATCTAGTGGAAGGAAGTTAGGAAAACTGGGGAACATGTCTCTGGATAGGCTGTGGTACCACTGTCCTGCATATCTATCTTTATTTTATCTTCCTCTCTTTCTCAAGAGGTAAGAATCTTTTCTGCATGTAATTCCCACTGTTATGTGCTGTCCTGGACAAAGCAACAGGGCCAAATGACTGCAGGATACAATACCGAAAAGCAACAAAACAAAACAGCAACAATAAAATCAAACCAAAGCAAACCTGTTTTCCCTTATAAGTTGTTTAAACATGGGCTATTTTTTTACAGTAACACAAAACTACTGTGCACGTAGTTGTTTTAAAAATGTGATAAACTAATTTAACTGTCTTTTGTCTTTTACAGTTTATTTCAATTTTTCTCTGCATTACTTTTGGCTTTCTGTTGTTCACTGTAGATTCTATTCAGTGCAAGGGAACTGTAGTTATTTTCTCATAGGGTCTGGATAGCTCTACCCTATCTGACCTTATCAGGGCACACTTGTAGTCATGCATACGGTTCTCTCTCTCTCTCTCTCTCTCTCTCTCTCTCTCTCTCTCTCTCTCTCTCTCTCTCTCTCGCTCTCTCGCTCTCTCTTTCTCTCTCGGTTTTTTGAGACAGGGTTTCTCTGCGTAGCTTTCAAAACTGTCCTAGAACCCTCTCTGTAGACCAGGCTGGCTTCAACTCACAGAGACCCACTTACCTCTGCCTCCCGAGTGCTGGGATTAAAGACATGCACCACCACAGCCCAGCAAGTGCTCTCTTCTTTTAACTGATGTTTTCAAGCTGACCTTTGAAGTTTTCCTCTAAGGATGTGCTGACTCATTTCCCCAAAGGCTCACTTGCTTCCTATGGCCTGCTCCAGGTATTGATCCCTATCCTGTTCTGCAGCTCACTGGATGACTCCCAGAGCCCAATATGAGGCCAATGGGAACCCTTGTTAGCTAGTCATGTTTTAGATGTCCATTTGTTTTATTTTTATAGTTATTACTTTCTCTTCTTCAGGTTTTTTATTGATGATATTAAAAATATAATATGTTCCCATTTGTAATCTACTTGAATTTGTTGTTTCCATTATGGCAATTTTAAAATGCTAATCTAGGAAAACATTTTAGTTCTAGGGAAATAGCTCAGTGGTTAAAGTACTTGCCCTTAAAGCATGGATTGGAGTTCTGATGCCCAGGAATCATCAAATGCTGGGTAGGCATGGCAGCCTGACCTCAGTGCTGAGGAGACAGACAGAAGGTGACTCGGAGTCTGACTGAAAAGACTGCCTCAGTGAGCCAGGTGGTAGAGTAATGGAGGATGAGTCCCCACACCAACTTCTCCAGTCATTCATGTACATGCCCACTCACGTGTATACCACGCAATGCAAAAGCTGAATACGCACACATGTGCACATCATAAACACAAGGGAAAAATAAAGCACAGTTTAATACATCATTTTCTATTCAATAAAAATATAAACAGATAAAATACTTTCTCACTGTTACCATAGTACTGTCCTGACAAGGCTCGTTCCTCTAACAATAGTTCAGTGACACCCTCTTTTGGAGGGGGTGAAAACTTTTTGACATATTATCACATTTTTAAGAATCCTACTCCTGGGAACTCTGAAAGACTTAAGCACTGAATTTTAAGAAACATGTATCGATGCCATTCAAATTAGAATTTCTCTATTACTATATTTCTTTCAAAATAAAATATAAATTTATGTGCAGTGTTGTGTATCCTAAAACCTGTTACCCTATCCTTCTCCAGATTTAAGCTGATTTTCATAGAAACAAAAAATGCCCAAAAGAACAAAATCAGTCTTAGCTAAGTCACTCGGATTCTCTCTTTTATCAAAAGAAAGTCATTCCCATTAAAAGAGAACTTAGATTCGGGGCTGTGATGGGCCCCATTTTGATGACTATGTTAGAGAAACTAGTTTGCTCAGAAGACAGAGATATGCAGAAACTAGGGGCTATGAAGGCTCTAAGTCAAAAGGAATGGTCTCTATTACTGACTTTCCTTTCTTATTTCCAGGCCACCTAAAGTCAGAATATTCTTTCATGTTCTTGAAAACTAAACAGAGTTTCATCTAAATCATCATAGCAAGTGTTTAACTTGAATATTTTCTTACAAGTTATCAAATGAGCATAAATAATGTTAAAAAGTATAACAGTGGTTTTTCGGGGTTACTTTGTACCATAGCAGAACACGGCACTGAAGTGAACACTGAGAAGATAAACACACATGCCTTTGAAACATTTCTCCCTTTCCTCTCTTGTACTCACTTCCTCTCTCCCTCTCTACCCCTCTCTCTTTCTATTTCTCCCTCTCTCTTTCTTCACATCCCCCCTTCTCTCCATCCCCAACTTTTGGGTAATATACTCGTTCTATATTACTTATAAAGCTTTCAAAATAAAAATGGTCAAAATGCATTCCGCATTCTGACATTCAGCATGCAATTCACAATGGAGCCTACATCTTTAAATATAAATACTAAACTAGTTCTCTCCTTCAAAATTTTATTGATTTATTCACCATTCAATTACTTACTACATTTATTTGTATTTATGGGTGGCTGTATTTATGTATGCATGCATACACAAACACGTGTGTATGTGTGTATAAGTCTGAAGATAATGAAGGAAATCTTTCTTGTTTATTCTCTACCTTATTCACGGAAACATTTTACTGTTTTAATAACAGCCCCTGCTAAGGCAGCAGTTAACAATGATGTGGATACTATTACAATTAAAAGTATATACTAACTTAGGTTTTCATTTTAAAATTGAATCCTCTAAAGTCCCTGACTAGAAGCTGTTCAGGTGCAGGTGGATTTGATAAAGACTGGACTTGGTAAACAGCCCTCACTATAGGGTAGGCCATGGGGAGGGTCAAATATGAGAGTGTTTTCACAGAATGAAGTCATATAAAGGATTAAAAGTGTCCTTAAGGACTAGAGTCTTAGCTGTCACAGGAGCTAGAACAGTTCTGAAGAACTGAGGAAGTTGAACCCAGATAACAGAGGATGAACAGTAAGTGAGGGACTTTTTCCACTGAGGCAGTCTCTCAACTGAGCCCAGAGCTCACCCATATGGCTAGTTTAGTAAGCCAGCTTGCTCCTGGAATTCTCTGCCTCTGCTTCTCCAGAACTGTGTTCACAAGCAGGATATCACATTTATACAGCGTCTGAGGATACAAATTCTGTTCCACATGCTTCTGTGGGTGCACTGGGCCATCTCCCTATCCCCTCAGATCTCTGAGAAATGCTTTCTGATTTCATTGGTATGCAGTTTCCATTGGTGCAGCAGGTCACACAGGCCTAACATTTTTGATCACTCATTATTTTCTGTCATCTCTGCTGTGGGTCTTGACACTTGGATCTGTATTTACTCCAAGTTACTTTTACACAGTAGTTCATAAAGAATTTGAACATTTTAAAAAGTACCTAACTAAAACTTGAATAACTACAGTCTTGTCCACCAAAGGCAAAATAAAAGTAGCACTAATACTTGCTCTGGAATCACATAATAAGTTTAAAAAACATGTTGAATAACAGTGATAGATATGAACATGAATGATAGTGTTTTAGCCTGCACATAAAGAACAGAGACATCTGAAAGTAGCAGTGATTGATTGCTGAAGAGAAAATTGAACATCTACATGTAGGGAAAGAAAACTAAATATAAAACACCCAACCAAGATACAATTCAAATATATTTTATTATATAGACATTGAAAGTGATTTTCTTTTCTTAAAACATGAAATTGGTTTCCGTTACATAAATTCAAGGTTTGCTTCTCTCATACATATATGATAAAGTATGTATTATACACGGTAATAAAAGTCACAAGATTTATTCATGGTAAGCAATATTTCAAACAGAAATAATCAATGGCTAAAAAAATGAAGTGTTGATTGTGTAATTTCCCTGGCTTCTTTACACTGGTTTGACAGTTTTCCTTCTCAAGAGAGAGGAACTGTCACATTAGACAAAGGGATATGGAATGATGGGAGCGTGAGGAAGAGTGTGGAGGCTGGGAAGAGTTCAGCACCACAGCACTCATCTGGCATACCTAGGATCCTGGGTTTGATCCCCCAAATGAAAAACAAGCGAGAACAGGAAACAACATGCACTTCTATAGGGTAGAGTAGAGAACAATCTAGAATGAAGTAGAAAACTCATGGGTATGGACAGCAGATCAACACTGGGAATTCTTACCAAAGAACACAAAATTTTACCTCTAGCAAAAATCAGCAGTAGCAAAAACAGTGTCCTTTCAAGTAGAGGGGAAAGTACTGGATATTAATTATATAATAAAATTTAAGTGAGAAAATAGCAAAAAGTGGGCAGATACTTTTAATCCATAACAGAATAAAAGTCACACAGAAGCACTGAAGAGAGTGCATTAATGTTTCTTATAGACCCTGTTCTAGAAGTCAAAGGAAGAGTGTAACTTTGAGGTAATGAAAGGACAGGAAGAAGACTCTGTAAAACGAAGAGAACGTCATGTAAAAGGAAAAGAGGTCTATATAAAAGGAAGAGAACCCTAAACGGAAAACAACTCTACCTAAAACAAAGAAGTCAATAAAAAGTAAATGATGTATGACTTGCTTACCAGCTGTCTACGGCAAGAGGAAAGAGAATAGAAGAGTCTGGAAAGTAACAACCCCATTCTGGCAGGTATGATCTTCATTCTGTTGCTGAGCAGTAACTCCTAGATACACAGACTGGATGGGCCATTTGCAGGGTCATGGATTAAGGCTATCAACTTTTTACTTTCTCAAGGAATGACATTTAAAAAGCAAAATTCACAGCTTGAAGATCTACCATTTGTTATCATTCTATTATAAAGAAATACCATTTTTACATTAGCGAGGAAGGACATGATCATTATATATAATTTAACTTGACTACAGAAAAACTATAGGATAAAACTATATTCAATTAGAGGGAGAAAATGAATGTCTAATTTCTAACTTGTGGCAGTAATTCAACTCTAGAACACTCACTTGTAAGTCAATTTTACATCACTGTTATCAATAGAGACCTAATTTCACAGTCTTTCAATTCAATTTAGAATATTTGAGGGATATTTAAGAGTTCATCCAGCCATTTCTCTTGCCTTTCACCTACTGATGAAAAAGGTATAAGAAAAAGTCCACATGTCTGACTATGGAAAATTCTGGAAAGACTGCTACACAAGGGAATATTTTTTTGTCCAAGTTATAATAGTTAAAATGTTATCTGGGAATAATTCTTTAGAACCTCAAATAGTCAAATATGTACATGTAAAAACAGTATTGTGAGTCTTTAAAAAAATCATAGATTTATTTTAATAATGACAAACTGCTTCAAAAGGATTGGAAAGGGAAAAGGTCCTAGAAACAATATCAGGGCTCAGTGCTCAAAATTGCAGAAGGTACATTGGGTGATATGTTAGGCAGCTGTCCCAATACATATGAAATTAGGAAGAAGTTTGACTCCTCACATATCTGCTTAAGTGTATTTGTTAGTCTGAAGATGCTCTTTCAGTGATCAAACTTATTCCCAATTTTAGAGATTGGCAATAGTCCATTTACAGACATACTACACAGCAGTTATTTCTGAAGATACACTGCCTGACATGATCAGAACCTATCTTTATGGAGTTTAATACACCAATATACCCACAAACCCAGTGATCTACAATGGAGTCTTGCCTGCAATATATGCAAGGGCAATGGTGGCACTAAGCTTGTGGGAGTAACCACCCAGTATCTGATTTGACTTCAGGCCAAATCAGAGATGGAACCAATACCTGAGCCTAATAACTTTTACTTTTATAGTTCTACTGATGCTCTGACTCCTTGATAACTTATGTAAAATGTGCGGCTGTATTTTAATAACAACACAAGGCCAAAAGGTCCATCACATAGCATTATTACATTATTACCTTTACTCTTTACCTTCAATTAGCATTTCTAATTCCTGTAAACTTTAAAGAAGTTACACATGAACACAGAAAAATACTCATTATTTTGCAAGGTATGAGAAAACATTTACATTAATTTTTGAGTAATATTTATTGAAAATTTAAAATAAAATTAGCATGTTACAAAAACCATGAAAGCATAAATTACCAGCGCTTTTGCTACTCAGGAAATTACACTCAACAAAACCAAATGAACTAAGGAAGTGAGAAAAAATGCACCAATGAACATTAATCCCCTTGGAAACTACATGTGCAACATCTCTACTTTTAGCTACTGTAACATTATTCCCACCATCTAAGCAGGTTTTCAAAGAATGTGATAAAATATTTGCAGTACTGTTTGGAGAACTAGGCTTCAAATTAGTATTTTCAGAAAGTGTCATTTCTTACCAAATTACTGTAAATATCAAGTAGAAGAAAAATAATTTAAGGAAGAATCAGGTAGTTTTTCAAACATTTAAATTAAGAGTGATATTAGTAACAAAACAGTAGAATAATGTTATAAGAAAACCTCTCTGAAAAGAAAGGGGACTAAAGTCTTCAAAGTGTGCTTGTGGTACCAATGAGGTACCTGGTTAGAGAGGTCTACTATCTAATGCTGTATCCGGCTCAAAGTCTGTCCGGAATTCATAAGACACAGCTGGGCTGTCACGGTAAGTAAACAGAAGGAAGAGACACTTCAAAATTGTGTGAAGATGAGAAAGAGGCTCTAAGAGCAGGCAGGAGTAAGCCCAGGACCACACCTGGCTTCTGATCCCACTAAAAGGGTATGTGGTCATCCAGCCATTTGGCCTCACTATACTCTATGTGGTGTATGTTCTAATATAGGTCTTTCCCAGTAGACTGTAAGGTCCTGATGTTAGCAACTGGTCTTTCCATCACAGTACTCAGGACAGGTGTACCAGTGCATCCGTGAGATACATATTTTTCAATGAATCACACACATCTGAAACAATGAACTTAGACAAACACAACCTGTGGCCAAGGTGAAGTGTTCAAGTTTCTTAGAGCATGGATTTCATGAAGGAGCAGCTTTTAGTGACATGGATCAGAGTCCTTTTCCCTGAAACATTTCCTACACCACTTTGTGGGTGGAAGTAATGACAGAAACAGTGACTTTCCTCCTCTTCCCACAACTGTGTCAGTTTAGGAGTCACTCAGAAGACAAAGATGTTACAGCTCTATGGATACTTTCTATTCCACATTGCTTCAGTCGAAAGACACTGTTATTTTCCTGCTATCCAAAGCTACCTTGTCTGGAAACTTTAAAAGTATTATGCAATTTAATTCTCATCCAAATACTTTATTTAACAGTAACTCAGCAATTCCCAAAGGCCACAGAGTAAACCGTAGAAATAGGAGACCAAGGTAGTGGATTGCATGGGCTGGCATCGACTAACACAATTTGACCTCCTAGAAACACTGTGCAGAAGCAGAACAACAATAGAAGTGGAGGCCACAAGCACTAAATCTGAAGGCCACTACAAGGGTGTAAAGAACCCCTTTTATGTGCAGGGCCATCTTGATGCTGATCTTCCCTTTTTGAAACACAGAAACTGAACGCTTAAATGAAATAAAGCTTCATTTGGCTCTAGTTTTCAAAGCTCCTCTCCTACTACCAGTGTACAAATTAAATCTTTACGAACCACTATTTGACTTAAGCTGGTGTTGAAAAGGAGACAATAGCTTCATCAAATGCCCATCAGTATTTCTCAATGTTTTTACTGGCTTCTTTCATTAAAAACATCATATAGATAGAAAAAGTCATTTGAAGAATCATGACTCTCAGAACAGCAGGGAATGTTAAGAGACCAGTGCTTAATAAATGCTATCCCAGGAGAAGGATGTAGTGTTGCTAATAAGACTGGGATTGAAGAGCCACTCCTGCCCGTTTTAAGACCTTTCAAAGTTCCTCATTTGGAATTCTGTCATTGGTATTGACTTTGCAAAGTGGCATCTTAAATTGAGTAAAGAGAAAGCATACACACAATCTCATAAGAATCTGCAGCTATGGTATCTTTTGGCAATACATATCTTTTTAAATGCACAAGATATGCCGTGATTAATAGGTACATTTCATGAAAGTAAAATATGTAGAATATATAGAGAAATCATACCTTCTATCAATAGCTCTTGTCCATGACTGCCCAGAAGTGTACGAGATAGGAATGGGGCAAAGTCTACAAAAATTTCACGAAGAAGAGGAGCAACTTTTTCTAAAGCTCTTTCAAGTTTTGCTGTGATGCTGTTGAAATTAAGACATAAAGACTAGTAAATATAATTCAATATTAATGCCAAATAAACTTTAGTTCTAAATTAAAATATTTATAAGTCACAGTAAAAGTCCAGTCCGAGCCCATGGAACACAGGAAGCTTCATATGGAAATATGGAAGGGACACAGTTTGCGGAGTCAAGTGTCTGTCTACTCTGTAGACGGAAGCTGAATGAGAACAACTACACTGTGAAAAAGAGCCTGAGTTGTGCACCCAAAGAGGCCAAAGACACTGCCACAGATCTGGGAATGTCAGGAAACACGAGTTCTTCTACATCTCTGTACAACACCAATGAAAATGGCTTTGAGGCCTACTGTGTGGTCACTATACCAGTTACAAAGAACTTAAACTCCTGTTCTCAAAAAGCATTTCTTGTAAAGCTGGACAACCAAAGAAGTAGCTGGAAGTCAGGTTACTTGCTTTGTCAGAGTAACATTTTTCATTTCCTAAGCCCATTTACTTTCTCAATTCCTAAAACAGTATTTAAGTGCTCAGTATTGCATTTTAAGTGGTTGCCTTGCAGGTATATGTTATAAGTAAAGAAAAAAGTGAGAGAGGAAAATATTATTACACAGGCAGCTTAATATTTTGGCTATAGATATACCTCTTGTAGATATGAGTGATAAGAAAGACTGCTTAAGACAGAATATTGGCTCTGTCACAGACTAAGCCATGTGATGTTATGAACATCAGCTTTGCCAACCTGAAGAATGATGATCCTAGTATTTACCTAGTGGGGATTAATTAGCTAATCCACAAAATTCGAGCAGAAAAGCATCCGGTACACAATGAGATGTTAGTAATGTTAGTTTTGCAAGTGATATTTTTTAATAAAGCCCATCCATAAGTAGTCTTGTGAAATCCAACATTGATATATTGAACAATAACAACAAAATCAATATAACATGAGATGAGTCCATGCCATACAGGAGCTATGGAGGAAGGAGTGAACGGGGATGCATAGGTTCTCCATCTGCAGGGTGAGGCAGAATCACAGCAGAGCCTGCTGACAGAGACTGCCCAGCCACCCATTTCTGACTGAGCATATACAGCTGTAATATGAGAGCATATATACAGGTCTCAGGTGATGCTGACACCGACCAGGGAACACTCTGACACTCTAAAAGAGAAACTGATGCTAAGGAATGGTAACACAAAAGCTAGAGGGTTAATATTACCTAAAGGTTCAGAATTCTCACCATCAGTCTAGATTTTCTTTGACTTTTAATAACTAAAAGTAGCGCTTTTCTATCTCCTATTTCACCCAATCCTATTCATCTGCAGAATCATGTCCATAGCTTCTTCGACACAGTAATTCCATCTACTATGAAAGCGTAAGTAGGGATCACAACTGTAGAAATGGGATAGATCCAGATAATTATTAATATTTTCTAAAGCTGATTTCTGAAAGAAGCACTGATATTTAGCTATATTTAATTAACATGAGTGAGCACACAGAAATATGAAAATTCAAGTTTCTGGAGGTTTATATCCATCATCAAGTCACATAGCTAGATTTCCTCATCACCTACACAAAACATTCTAATTGGAAAAGTATCTGTAACCATTTCTATGCTGAAGAGACTGACATTACACCATGTGTTTACAAAGGAGGGTAAAATATGTGTTCATCCATATTATAACTTATCAAAAGAAGTGGAACAGAAATAAAATTCATTTTTAGATACCCTTTATTCCTTGGCAAATAAAGACTTTGATCCTTCCACATAAAAAGGCATGTAAGGCTGGCCTGCACTTCACTTCTAGTGCTTCCTTTTTTGTTTTTGGTAAGAGAAAAGCACAGTATAAACTGCTGAAGCTCCACGCTGTACATGAGAAAACTATCCACTAACATATTACAAAGAGATGATAATCCAGGAGAACTCCAAGGCTTTCAGTCCTGTAAGTAGATGATTCTCTCAAAGAGAAAGTAAAAGGAACTGCTGGGTAGCGTGGGCATATTTAATACTAGGGAGATGGGGAAGAAAATGGCAAGTTCTAGGTCAAACTGAGCTACCACAAAGACCACAAAGAAACAAACACCATATAACAAAAAAAAAAAAAGGAATACTTTTAAGCAAATTACTGTGCAAGAAATAACAGCATGCTTTATTTACTTTAGGGGGAATATTAGTAGTTTTTCAGTTTTTCTGAGATGTTACTTCATTTACAAAACACATTTACTTGGCGCACAAATACAAAAGTGCAGTCAGTAACTACAGAACTGGCCCCTCGGGCTTCCAACTACACTATAGCAACTTCCTAATGGTCAGGGGAGTTCCTGGGTTGAATCAAAACTGTTTAAGCCTCTGACTTCACTCTCCTTCATCCACTTTTTATTTGAACTAAACACTAGAGATGCTCAGTGGTTCTTTGAAGTTGGCTCCATTTCTGGATAGTGAGCACAAACTCTTAAGAAAGAACACTACTGATTTCCATATAGAAAACAATGCCCACAAATGAAGTGTTTATCAACAATTTTAACAAAATTACTAGAGAGAGGAAAATAAAGCCTTCAGATGAGAGTCTACAGATGTGAAATCTAATACAATGCGTCCTGCAGTACAAGTACTTAATGTTGCTGCTGTTTTTAAATCACAATTAGGTTTTGGCTTTTCCTTTCACTTTAGTTTTTCTTTGATATGGGGCCTTACTACACACCTCTGGCTGTCCTGGAACTCAATATGTAGACCAGGCTGCCTCAAACTCACAGAGGTCTCTTTGCTTCTATCTCCAAAGTGCTGAGATCAAAGGTGTGCACCACTATACCAAACTGGTACTTGTTTTCATATGTATTTAAAAAGTCTCAGTAAATTCTAAGGATTTTATATAAATGAAACACAATTAAACAATGGGAGAAAACAATGCCTAAAAACCCATGGCTACAATACTTATTAATTATTTCCAAACAAAGATCTGACCTCAAGCTACATTTGAGGTCACAGTGGCTGTAAGAGGAATGCCAGCATAACCGGGAAGATGAATAATTCAAGTGCACAGAAACATGCTGTTTTCTACTCCTTGAAAACTTGTGATTATCCATACTCATTCTGAAAATTATACATAATTAATATTCTTTTACTACATTCCATTTTTATAATTGTGTTACTTCATAAAATTATAATCCTGACTTACTCTCATAGTCAATTCTTTTGTAGTACTATAGTTTCTTAGCATAATTTCATAAATATAAAAAATTAATTTTGCTTTTTAAAGTTCTTAAATGTATTCATTCCTTAAAATCAAAAAGGAATGGGCAGCTCTAACAACAGAATGTAAAGCTAAAGCAAGTAACTCTATTATGTAATGTACCAAGAAGAAACAGCAGATAGAAAATAATTCAATTAGGGAATTCCATGGTAGAAAGACTTTACCATTAAATGTTCCTATATGAATTAGGGAATGTAGGCATAGGTAAATGAAAAGGTTTAGGAAAATGCATAGAAAGGGAGCATTATGGTCGAAAAGCCATACAAGGTTGTTTAATCAGCTACATGTTATGACTAGGAACTGACAAGCCCTGGCTTCAAACATTTTATCAGGCTTTTATTCAATTACAGCTATGAAACATGAGTTAGCATACTAGAGAGCTGATGGGTAAACAGATCAGAAATTTCAGAATCTGTAACACACAGTCAAACAGTTTTTAAGCTGAAGTTTCTAGGGTTGCTACCACTAAGCAAAACATTATGTTGTAAGAAAGAAATGTGTGCTTGTTTTATTTTCCATGATCTTATAAACTTGAAAACTGACATTTTCTCCTAATTTATTCCAAACAGAATAATATATATTTTAAGAGTACAATATACACATTAAGAAAGTAGAGGCTAAACAAAATTCTTCTATATAAGAAGTTTATTACTTAAAAATGTAAACTAAATTCCATGTAAACATTTTTCATGTTTTGGGAAACATGATGCCTGTTAGGGATGTATTTAAAAATTATAAAAGCTTTTGGAGTGCATTTTTGAAAATTGTTAATTGGATGTTTGGTAGATAGAAAGGAAATAATTGAACATGAAAATGCAACGATTCCTCTTTTCAAGTTAACTAGTTGAACAAAAGTCACCAAACGTCTTTATAGTAAGACAAAAATATAAAGTTAAGAAAATAAAGCATTAACTGAGGCTCAAGCCCAATAATACAAAGGAATAAGATTTGTGCTTTAAATCACTGATATAGAAATGGTAATAAACTTTCTAAAAGATATTCTTAGACAACAACGTACCAGGAGCTACATAAGTGACTCTTGTGCTGGGAGAGCTCTGAGCAGAGCTGTGCTTTCTTCCCAGAAGGGAGGCTGTTTCACCCAAGTCTACCGCCAAAACTGGCCAGTGAAAATATGAAGGCACTGAGCCTTGACTGGACTGAGGATGGTACCTCTCGAGGCTATTGCCATCCTGGCTCTTTCCCATGCAGTGTTCTTCTCTTGGAATTGTGCTACTTTTCTTTCAGACCAATTCTCACTCCTCAAGCCTTCATAAGTGGTCTTATCCAGAGCAATCCCCACTAAGTCAGGTGTATGTCTGCTTTGCACATGGAGCTGATCCCTGAGGTAGTAATTTATTATACTTTTAGAACAGCATTCAGTTCACAGATAATTTTGGAAAACGTAAGTTGAAAAATAAACAAATAACTTGAGATAAAGGACGTATATTTCTGATGGAAAAACCCAGAGTCATACACATAATAATCACAGAGGAGGCCGTACAATGGACAGAATCCTATGCTGACACAAGAGCATATAAATGCTATCAGGCAGCTACTAGTCTTGTACCTGAAACAAAAACCAGTAACTTCTCAATAGGAAGAGGATGCAGGAACATGCTTTTGCTGGTGAAAGCTGAGGAAGAAGAATCATAAGATTTTATGTGAACTGGTCATAATAGTTCAGCTAACATTTGAAATTTCTGAAGCTGAAGTGTGAGCATTATAATATGGGAGAGTGAATTCTTAGAGTGGTAAACACAGTGGGATACTAAAATTACTTTCAGATTGTTCCTATAAGTCTCACCAATGAATGAAAAAAGACTGGACAGAATGTACAAGTTGGAAAAAACTTCCTTTGCTTCTTCTGCAGGCTGAGATGTTCCAATAACTGCAGAAAGGAGGCACAAAGCATAGCTTGGAATCATTTTCCATTTCCTCCAGAGGACAGGATAACAGACTCGTGGAGGCTGTGGGAAAGCTGGCAAACCTGCCAACCAAGGACACAAAAGAAAACCTAAACATTGCTAGTGCTGGAACAGGAAAATTCTATGCACCCAGGATGGTGTAAGAAAATATCATGAGACCTCAATATTTCATGATCCCATCACTGAGAAGTAGTCAGAATCCATGTGAGATTCTCTATTAGCCCATGAGTGAGAAAGAGTCTGAACCAGGGCAAGAAGCCCAGGCCAATGAACACTATGATTGCAGAAGGGCTTACAGAGTATTGAGCCTCTCTGAAAGACAAAACCCAAGCAGCCTACAAAGAGTGAACAAGAAGACTGAGAACAGTTAGCAAAACAGTACCCACTCAAGTAAAAGGTAAAGACTGAGAACGTCTGAGCTGCAGTTCAGAGAGAATAACCAAAATAGTAGAAAAATAAAATTAAACTAGGATGACTTAGTTTCTAACACTTAAAAACTAGGCACAAGTAGAATAGGGTACATTTTGGGGCATCAATGCTACTAAAATGCTACCATCATACCCAAAAAGTTCATTTTAAACCAAAATTACAATCTATTCAAAGCAGCATAAAAAAACAAAAGAAAAAAGAGATTAGCTAACAGAATCAGGATCATAAGTAAATCTGATTCTAGAACCATCTAGGAATCTAAAATAAGCACTATTAACATCTGTAAGAATTAAGACATGACAAGACAGCTAGCATGTATGCGCAAAGGGGTATTACAACAGAAGCGAAAGTATATAAATCTCTAATAATGGTAGAAATGAATAATATGATTAAAAGGGACAATATGCTTTCAATAGATGAATCAAAAGGGTTAAGTAAGCCAGGTGAAGAACCAGTGACTTTAAAGACGTTCATGCTTCCTTAGTACAGACAAGACATATGAAACTAATCTAAGTGTCTATCAATAGGTGAATGTATATACAGAAGAGGTGGTATATAGACTGCATCCAGAATACTTACTATTGTCATCTGCAACCAACATTAATAGGCTTGGAAGACAATATGCAACATGAGAAAAATCATGTACAGAATAAATACTGTATAATCTCACACATATGAAGAATCAAATAACTCAGTTTCACTGAAATTGTGAGTTGAATATGGTTACATAAGCTGGAGATGAGGGGGAGATTAGGAGAGCTTGTTGAAGGGATACAGTGCTGGAATTAGAAAGTTGTAAATTTTAATGTCACAATATGGTGATTTTAGTTAATAATAATGCAATACACACACCACACTTTTAATAGCTAAGAGATACTATTTTAAGTATTTTATCACACAGGAATTCAAGAGCTTTGGGACAGTAAGAAGTAATCTCTTATAGTTTTGCTAAATTCCTGAAGTACACTACACTAAATAATGTCTCCAATAATACCTAAGCCACAACCTCTGGAACCTACAGATAGATAGGCCATGTGTACATTAAGACAGGGAGATTAAGACTGGAGGTGTGCTCAGTCTAAACATATGAACTATAAAAAACATGGACACTACTGTGGTTTCAGACGAAGCACTAAGAAGAAAGAAGAGAGGAGAGGAGTCAGAAGAGGAACAGCAGTATCCCAGAATGAGAAGCATCTGAAATACTCTACTGGTTCTGAGTAGAGCAAGCCACGTTCAAGGAAAAGGGAAAATGCTGAGTGCCAAGTAGTCTGGGCAGACAATAATTAACAGGTTCATGAGTCCCATATGATAAGAGTTGAACTTTCTTTTCGCCTCAGATAATCTGAAAGTAGAACTCAGTCTCCTTAAAAATGTGGTCTAGCTATGAGTTCAGTCTGAGTGTGTAAGGCCTGCAGAAATGAAGGAATTAATAAACAGAGTACTAGATTTCTGCAAATTTGATGTGGCCACAACACAAAACTAAGGAAATGAAAGATACAACAAAAGAAATACATGACCATCAGTTAAGAATTTCCACACATGGTAAAAGTTACTAAAAGTGTGTACCCAAGAGATATAAAACATCATGTGTAATATTAATAGTAAATAACCCAAATTTGTCATAATAAACTATTACAATGCAGATAATAAGAAATTTGAGGAAAGCAGAGACTAAAGGCTCACTTCACAGAACAAAAAAATAACACTCTCTTCATAAATACTATGCAAGCCTGAAGACTTGGAAAAAATATATTTCAAATCCATTTCCAAAACATAGAGGCCAACAATTCTGTATAAGTCAGAATGTCATGAAAAAAATCAAAGGAAAACTAGGGGCTTTTCACAAAAACAAATGTTGGGAAAATATTTGAAACCAGCTTGAACTGTTAGAGAAAGTCCTTTCAATACAGAGAATGATTCCTGACAAAACCCTAGATTTATGTAACTTAAGAGTATGAGAAATTATAAATACAAGCAAAATGACTGTCTTAGACAAAGTAATAGTAGTATATTGCTTCTTTTGATTTATCCATTTTAATTTCATTTTATTTGCAAGCTGCGGATGGAACACCATAGCAGAATGCAGGCTTGTAAGCGTTACACCTTTTCCCACAATCTAGCTCTATCAAACGACTAAAGGGAGAAGTGTGATGATCAAGGGCTGCAGGAACAGTCTGCTGTGAGCCATTATAAGCAAGTAATACTGCAACTGTGTTAGTTTAAAACCTTAAATATTTAAAACTGAAGGAAACAATAAATCAACAATGGAGAGAAACTGGGAGAAAGGAAAAGAAAACTCCATTAACCCAGCACAAATACTAGAGGAAAGACAAACAAAGAGAAATCCTAACACTGAACACCATCAAAGACATGGAAGATATTTTTAAAGATACACCAAAAAGTTCAAGATTGTTACAATGAAACTTCAGGATCTCAGTGCATGACAGACAGCACTGATGGATAGGAACAGTAATAGATATAATGCTCCACAAGTTTAGAGGATCAATTAAGCCATAATGAAAATATCACCAATTTTGTTTAAGAAACATATAAAACAAATTTTGAAGCACTGTACCTAAAAGCAAATCTCAAAGCTTACCCAGCTGTTTTAAAACTACATCAAGTAGATCAGGTACCTCACCATCAATGGGGAAATACAGGACTTTTAGGGGGAAAAGTAAGAATATAAGATGCAAGGGTTGATAAAGATGATTTAATTATTATAGAAGTTATAAGAGAAATGCTAATTGAGACACTGAACTTCACAGATAATAGAAAGTTCTAGCTCATAATAGTCTATAGAATGAGGCAATGGAATGCACGTGGCTGACAACAGGCACCTATGCAGAGTATACTAGTAACACATACATATTTTAAGAAAAAAAATCCATTTTAAGACACAGGAAAAGAGTTCAATGACCCATAAACACAGGCAAAAACACTCGGCAGCAATAAAAACGGATATAATCATCTCACCATTATAAAATGTGATAATACCTAGTACTGACAAATGAAAAGCATGGGATGGTTCATCATTGCTCCAGAAAGTGCAATGGCAGCCACTCTACAGAATTGCTCAGCATTTTCTCATAATTTTAAGAACTTACTTATTATCATACCAGCAATGTTATTCTTAGTTATTTACTCAAAAGAAACAAAAAGAAATGTATTGACAAACAAGACTTAGGATTTTTTAAATAATTATTTGTAATATGCCAAAGCCGGAAAAACTCCAGTGTCTATCACTGAGTAAACAGATAAACTCGTAAGTCACAAAATGAAATGATACTTGGTTAATAAATAGGACTAGCACAGTCATAAACAAAGATAAATGAATCAACAAAGTAATAAGCCATGTGAAAGAAGAATGTCAAAAACCAGCACACATCATATGATCCAATCCTTTAAAACCTTTGAATGTAAAATCTAAAATAAAAAGCTGAGAAGGAAAAAAAAAAGCTGAGAAGCACCTAAGCCTTTACTACTTGCACGGACGGATAAATTACATATATGAACGTGGAAATTTCTAAAGTGACAAATATATTTTTTCATTCTAATATGCAATGTGGTTTCACTAGATTATAAACTAGTAAATCTCATTAATATGTGCATTCTTATCATTTTTATTGCGCTACAGCAATGAAAACAAATATTCTCAATAAAGTTGAAATAAAAATTAACCTGATAAAAGTATAGACACAAAATACTAAGCTCCTTAAAAGTGAATAAAATCAGAAACATATTAAGACTTATACAAAGCAAAATAAGAATCACTACTAAGAACCATTTGTTTAAGAAAAACTAAAATTCTGAAAGGAATATTTGATGTTCATAGTTTGGAAATAAAAACATGGAAAGAGAACTAAAGGTCCAGCATACTGTGGAAACAGTTTCTCAAGACTCCAATCTTTAAAAAATTCACACTTGTTTGTAACAATTGGTGTTTTAACCCTGATTCTAATGTTTTAAGAAAATATGAAGCATGGAGAACTCTGACCTTTATACAAGAAAGGGGCAAGGCCCAAAGACCTCCCTCAAGGCCCTTACTGTCATTACTAAACCTGAAGCTAATTTTGTCAGCTTAGTAGAAGAAGGTGAGCAGATACAGCAGAACTGAGTGTGAAACTCAATTCAAGAATATAAGGTCACAATTTGTGACAGAAGTGAAAGATCATGGTTTAAAGAAGTCTTCAGGTGAGAGCCAGCCATCTTCCTATCCCTGTTTCTTGTTATACCTTTATCAAAAAGCCATTCCAGCTGGTTATGCAACTCAATAGAGTGAGGAAATGTAAGCAAATACTTACACAACACAAAAGGCAACCACAGGCAAAAACAAAATACCTTGAACATACATATATATCTGCTATTGGTCCAAACCAAACAAAATACCTTGAACATACATATATATCTGCTATTGGTCCAAACAGGCCATATTGATAATGAAAAGAAGAAACCCAGCAAAAGGCCAAGGTAAAAGTGAACTGGGATTCTGTCTTCAGCTTTTGAGTCAGCAAACTCTGACAAATGCACAGAAAATCACTTGGCACAGTCTAGTCACAGTAGACAGAAAAGCTGGGCAGCAACTCCACTCTAAATCTTTTATTTGCCTAAAAGATATGCACAGTAGCACAGCAAGGACTCAGAGAATAATAAATACCCATATTGTCATTTACATAAAAGAATTATTTGAAATATATAAAAACTGGGAAACTATAAATGTTTATAAACTTCATAATGTGGGGCACTACACATTCTGAGTCATTAATCACCACTAAAAAGCACTGGTTATTTGAGGTTCAATGATACATATTACATAAAATTATATAGACTTATTCTCTTCTTTTGATTTTTTGACACAGGGCTTCTCTGTGTAATAATCCTGGCTGTCCTGGTACTCGCTTTGTAGACCAGGCTGCCTCAAACTTAGTGAGATCCGCCTATCTCTGACTCCCAAGTGCTGAGATTAAATGCACTGCCCAGCTGTTTTTTTTATTATTATTATTCCTTTACAGACGTATTTTCAAAGTTAACGGTTTAAACTGTTATCACTCAGAGATGATCAATTTCTAATATAGTATCTTTCCACATTTTAACTATTATTGGAAATGACAGTATGTGCTACACTACAAAGAATTAAAAGTTCTGTAAGCAGTTTTAATCAAGTCACCTCAATTTGCATTTGAAAATATAACACTGACTTTTAGCAGTTTCTCCAAGCCCCATGGTTAGGCAGTTACAGTATGTTAAGAGTATGTAGCTAACTGACATTCCCAAGGGTGTTGACTTTAGGAGTTCCCACCACCGAGTATTTCACTGTGTCTTAAAAAGGGAGAATAAAACTGGTAAACAAATCAAATCTCTATGCATACCTCATATTCTCAGCTGAATCCTCTGGCATTGGGGCTACAGTCTGTACAGCTGGAAGATTTTTGCTGGTAGCACCATTCACAAAACTAGAAGAAGAGGAAGAGGAGGAGGACCCTGAATCCACAGCACCTGTTCCCAAAATAACAATTTTAGTTTTAAATATAAATTTATATAACAAAATAACTTCATTATTTTATTTCTATTTGATTTTCAAACAATAACTCATTAGAATAGCTAACGAGAATTCAACAATTAAAAATTATTTGGTCATTAGTATACTAATAAATTCCATGATTTTAAATAATGGATAATACATTAAAATCCAGTTAACTTATGTTAATCTAAGAAAATTACATGTTACAAATGGGTATAAATAAAAAACATCAACATGAAAAAGTTTAGATTAAATGAGGTTGATAAAACAATGCAAATTTAAATGTGAAAATTTTATCCCCTTTTTATTGCTATGTTGCAATATTCTTAAACCTAATGATCTAAGGCATAATTTTCAAAGCACTGAGAGCATAATTTTGTCATTTTGCAGCATTAAATTCTGACTTTGATAAAATGATTTCTTTAGAAGCCCTATCATGAGTATAACAGTACCTGATTTTAAAATAATTGGTTCTCCATAATGATATGAAGATCCATTTTGGAGACTTTTTTGTAATATGTCATGTGAGTACATTAAAGCAGTTGAGGGACATCTAGTGTTTCTAAATATTTTATATCTTATTTAACTCCAACAAAATGAGTTGCTCACTGAATTTCCACTATAATAACTGTATAGTGCCATGGGCTAATATTTAAACTGTACATTGTGCTCAGCATAAATGTTAGCTCATATTTATAGCTCTCTATATATGATCAAGTATTAAGGAGGAAGGTTAGTGCTTAGTTTAATTTTTACTGTAATATATATTTATAATATCAAAACCATATACTGTTATATATCAATCAGTAATTTTTAAAACAAAAATTACAAGAAAGCATAACTTGGCTTATCCGAAGACCAAAAGGTGGTTTAAGCTTTCATTTCACTGCAGCCGTAAGGAAAAAAGGACTTTATTTACTAGACATCACTAAGGACAGAGTCTACCACACTGTTAAATTTTTAAAACTGAAAAAATAAACTTACAAAATTTAAAATGCCATTAATGCTGCTCAATGATCGAGACAAGTATATATGTTTAAGAGAGTGTTCTACTTACTAAACCCCATTAATGTGTGGCTCATGATATGTCAGACTCAGGTGACATGATAAACAAGATAGATACAGAAAGCACAAAAAAGAGCTACAAAATCAATAGAAATGGGAAGAATCTAAGTAATGATAATAAATGGAAAAGTTCAAGGCTATACAGTTTGGAGAACAGAAGACTACTATAGTCAGGTAAGGAAAGTCAGGGATCATCTTGCGTTGTATAAATACCTAAAACGGAATCACAAAGATTTGGGTAAGGATTTATTTAGCTAATAATCAATAGGAACATTTCTGGAAATTCGAAAGACAGAGAGGGAGAGAGGGAGGGAGGGAAGGAGGGAGGGAGGGAGGGATGGAGGGAGAGAGAGAGAGAGAGAGAGAGAGAGAGAGAGAGAGAGAGAGAGAGAGAGAGAGAGACACAGACAGACAGAGACAGAGAGACAGAGGAGAGAAACAGAGAGAGGAAAAACAGAGACAGAGGAGAGAGATTGATTTTAGTCATACTTTTAAATTGGCATTTTTGATTTCTAGAACCATAGGAAATAGCTGGACAACGAATTGGATACAAGCATAATCTAAGAACATAATTTTTCAGTGTGAGGCAGTTGTCCTTGTTCACACGCTCTGTTTACAAAGCTGAGGCTCTTGCAAACCATCAAGGTTCTCAGGGAACTCTACTTTTCCTCGAATGGTTCAACCCAGAAACCCATTTTCTAGCACTAATATGTTTGAGCACCTTCACATGCTTTATAAGTTTATTTTCACCTGTCGCTCTCCAGTATCTAAATCGGCTTTTGCTCCCCAAATGTATTCCAATAATCTGATTGTACCCTGAATGTGGATTATGATATTTTGAGACAACTCAGAAGACAAGATCAGTACTGTCTCCTGAAATGACCACTGTTTCTGTGTCCTAGAGCCAGCAGCAAGTTCCGAGAAGTTGTCGCACAGAGTGCAGCACACTCAAGACTAAGCTAACCCTAAGTATGTTCTGGGCATTTTATTTGTTAAGATCAAATGGGAAAATGAAGATACGGCAAACGGAGAAAAAAGAATGAAGCTTCACAAAAGTCTATAAGGACGATACCTGTCGTGTTAATCATACTTTTTGGTGTAGCTCCAGGGGCAGCAAATATACTTGAGGTACTGCCTGTTGGCAGCCCACTCCCTGCAGCAGTGGCTCCCACAGTAGTGACAGCTAGACTCCCTGGAGGTGGCTTCTTTACAGGCACCACCACACTCCTGCAGAGAAAAACAGAAAACAACCCCAAAGCATGAGGTAAAGCCTCTTCACACGATGCACAGCAGATACCCAAAGCCAACAATGGAGTTCAGCTGAGCTCCCTCTCTCTCCCTCATTCCTTTCTTCTCTTTTCCTGACCCTCCACACTGTAAACCTGCAAACCCAACATTACTGGTGAAAGGAATACAGGACTTAAGCAAACACTGGGAAGCTTATGACAACAAACGTTTATTTAGCAAACACTAGTGTAGAATCTGGAGTTTGTAAATCTTTTTTTTTTTTTTTTTTTTTTTTTTTTTTTTTTTTTTTGGTTTTTCGAGACAGGGTTTCCCTGTAGTTTCTAGAGCCTGTCCTGGAACTAGCTCTTGTAGACCAGGCTGGCCTCGAACTCAGAGATCCGCCTGCCTCTGCCTCCTGAGTGCTGGGATTAAAGGCGTGCGCCACCACCGGCCGGCTCATAAATCTTTCTTAAAGTGGCAAATTAATCACAATTAGAAACAAGTGCTCAGGTTAACACATTTTGCATATGCTTAACAAATAATCGCGTGATAAAATGTTCACTTTCTTCCTATTATAGCATCATACATGAGAAATGCCAGTAAAATTGGGCTGCCAAAAGTTTACTGGGCTAAAGAGCTTGCCTCACCCACCTGAGAACCAAAACCCTGGAGCCCAAGTAAAGAAGCCAGATGTGGTAGCAAGCACCTGTAATTCCAGCACTTATGAGGTAAGACAGGAGGTGAAGGCAGGAGAGTCACCCAGAAGCTCATTGCCCAGTCTGCCTGTATATGCTATGCAGTCCAGCAGAAACAAGACCCTCTCCTTCCATCAAAGTGGAAGGAGAGAACTTATTCCCCAAAGTCCTCAGATTTCTAGGTGGCATGTATACACAAACACACCACTCTCTAAAAATCTTCATAAAATTATATACAAAAACAACCAAAGTAATATTTGATAGTCAAACTTGAAAATATGATGCTGAAAAATGAAATGAGGGATAGAAAAATACTGCAAGGGAATAAAGAACTTGTATTTTAGATTTAACATTACAATTGCTTTCTATAACCCAAGAAAATTCAGATTATGGCACACATATATAGTTAAAGTGCAATTTAGCTTTCATACCATAACTTCTGTAACATAGAAATTCATTATGTTCTCATATTTATTCAACACTTTTAAATGAATTTCATTTAATTTTTTCTGAATATCACAGTCTTTTTTTATTATTACTTGAAAAAAAATCAATCCAAATTCCCAGTCCATCCCCTCGCCCCACTCCCTCCCCATACCTTCCCACCCTTCCCCCCTCCAATCCTAAGAGAGGACAACACACCCTACCCTGTGGCAAGTCCAAGGCCCTCCCTAATACATCTAGGTTAAGCAAGGTATATATCCAAAGAGAATAGGATCCCCAAAAGCCAGTACATACAGTAGAGACAGATCCCAGTGCCACTGTGAGTGGCCCCTCAGTCTACACCAACAGTCAATCACATTCAGAGGGACTAGTTTGATCCTATGCTCATTCACTACCAGTCCAGTTGGAGTTGGTGAGCCAGTCCATTAGGAGTGAACCCCTCACGGTCTTGACATCCTTGCTCATTCTCTCACTCCTTCCGCTCTTTAACTGGACCTTGGAAGCTCAGTCCAGTGCTCCAAGGTGGGTCTCTGCCTCTGTTTCTATCTGTTGTTGGTCGAAGGTTCTATGGTGATATTTAAGATAATCATCAATCTGACTACAGGGCAAGGCCAGGTCAGGCACCCACTCCTCTATTGCTTAGGGTCTTAGCTGGGGTCATCCTTATGGATTCCTGGAAAATTTTCTAGGGCTAGGTTTCCGGCTAACCCCTCAATAAAGATATCTCTTTCCTTGCACTCATATCTGTCCTTCCTCCATCTCGACTATCCCATTCCCTCAACTGTCTGTAACTGAAATGATAAACACTTATGGATATTGTTCCATGTTAAATTATGAATTTGTAAACTATAATCAGAATCTGGATTTTCTTATTATAAAGGCTTATTTCTCAAAATTTATAGCACTTCAAACTTTTTAAAAATTTTTGAAGTTTTTCAAACTTTCTTAAATATCTCCTAAGCACTACTCAACTATGATTGATTTTACAGAAAAATATTCACAAGAAAATTAATGCTCAAATGCAAATGATGAAAAATAGTGACTGACAGCATGAAAATCTTCAATGTACACTGTCATTTAATGGTCTTATATTTTATTATTAATATGCCCATTTATTATTATATACTTATTTTTTCTGAACTGCCTTTGTCAAGCTGTCATTTTTACATTCATAAAGGTAAAATCAGAAGCCATCAACATGACTTTTCTTTCAGTAGGGCAGTGGCAATACTTCTACAAAATGAAGATCTGTACTTGTAATCTGCTTTGAACTTTCAATGAATAAAGTCCACTCAGTAAAAGTATATGCACATCACATTCTCAAGCCCAAACTTCTTACCTTTCCTTAACATAAACCCATCTTTTGTTAATTTCTTCAGTAACTATTTCAGGGTTGAAAATTTAAACTTGTGATGATTATTTTTCTTAATGAACTCCTATAACTTCTTTGAGACTAAAGGTATTATAATCTTTTGTAAAAGGATGTATTACATATACAGTGTTCTTCCTACATGTATGACTGCACTTCAGAAGAGGGCACTGGATCTCATTATAGATATTTGTGAGACACCATGTGGTTGCTGGGAATTGAAATCAGGGCCTCCGGAAGAGTAGCCAGTGCTCTTAACTTCTGAGCCATCTCTCCAGCCCAGGGCATTAAAATTTTAAATAACATTAATTATGCCATAAAATTTCACTACTTTCTCTCTCAGGATACTTTTTTCCCTAGTGATAACAAAGTCAAATGCTTGACATTCAATCTTGAAGTCAAAACTTTCTGATCATTCAAAACACAGTGTCTTTTTAATCCACCTATAATGTGCCCTCATTTAGTGTCTCCATTTACTTTCCCTAGATGAAGTATGACATAGAAAGAATACACAATGAGATACCAGAGAACTGAGAGCTGAAATGAACATCGTCAAGTTGTATGATTCTAATTCCAGTTTCTCATTATCAAAGATGGCATTTGCTCATTTATAACTTGGGAACTTAAATGAGGGTGCATTCAAAATGACTTGGTAAATTATGAAATACTTTAGAACTATTTACAACTGTTATCACTCTCTAAACTCAATTAACTTCCTACCTACAGGACCTAAGGCATCTAGTTACAAACATACAAAACTAACAAGAAAGAGAGAAAATCCGATGCATTTGGTTTATCATCCAAACGTCTATGATTTAGAATAATGTTAAGCATTATTTTATTATTATTTTCATTGGAACCCTAACAAGAAAACAAATCAAAACACAATTCTTAATTTAAAAATAATTTATCAGTGTAATTATTCCATGTTTTTCAGGCATCTGTCAAAGGTTCTTGTTGATAAAGAAATGTAGAGGAGATGGCTAAATTGGGAAAGTGCTTGCTGTACTAGAAAGGAGACTTGATCTGCAACCCCTGCAGCTGTGTACAAAACCCGGTACAACATGGCGAGGCCACATGCTTCTCTAAGTTCAACACCAGAGAGTAGAGATAGGAGAGTTCCTGGGGTTTGCTGGCTGGCTAGTTTCACCAAATTGGTGAGCTCAAGACCAGTAACAAATCCTGTCTGAAAACTGAACAACTGAAGAACATAACTGACATCAACTTATAGCACACACACACGGATGCACAGACACACAAAACACAGTTGGCAGTGTTGTAAGATGAAAAGTAACATCACAAATTGCTGAATAACACATCATCAAATATGGGTAAAACTTCCCATAACAGACTCTCTATAGCATGTAGGTATATTTATTAAATAGTATTGTATTCTGTGCAGATTCTCGGAGAAATATTACAAAAATAACTATGAAAAACCTTTATTGAAACTTTATCAATAATATGCAAAAATCACAAAAAAACTGCCTGTTTAAAACGACAAAACAAAACAAAAAGCCCAAATCAATTGTATAACCCTCCATTGACGCCAGCTGTGGACTAATCCTTCTGTACATTGTGAAAATGTGTTACTCATTGTAAATTAAAATCTGATTGGCTGACAGCTAGGGATAATTTTGGAGGCAGAGAGAATGCTGAGAGGAAGAAAGACAGTCTGTAGAGTCAAAAGAAACAGAGAGAAGCTCGATGAACATGCTGTGTTTAAAGAAGTTTATGAATTTTCAGAGCAAGGGGACCAGAGAGCAATAAAAATACTTATCCCAGGTGATCCAGTATCCAAAATAGCTTCAAGGCTACTGGTTGAGAGAATCTAGCCTCACAGAATACTCCAGTCAAGCATTATCTTGATTTTCTCAAGTTTCCCCCCAAAGATACCAATACCAACAAACCACAGGAAATAGTCTAGAGAACAATACATTCACAAAAGATGGAGTATGGATGGGTTTTGATCATTCAATGGATTATGATTTTTTTCATTATTTGGGGATTGGTTACAAGTTCTTATTTGGCATAGTCAGAAAAAAGGTAAACAAATGACTTAGATCCAAGGATTCCTTTCTGAAGGAAAAAAGGTGATATAATATAAAAATAATGAAAAAAGGTTGGATCTACTTTAATCTAATGAATCTTCTTTAATTCAAAAAGCCTTACTATTAATCTCAAAATATTTTACACTGGTATGGATTTTGGTTAATATAAATTTAAAGTTATTTTTATACTGTATGTATGTTTCTACTCCTTTTTGGTGTATTATGCTTATACACTTCATTTCAAAATATAATTTATAATAAAGAAATAGAGGTTAGAGGTTATTCATGTATAATAATTAAACTTGTAATCATATTAGGTATGTTTTCAAGGTTAAACATATTCAGATGGACATGTGATCTTCAAACACTTCAAAGACCTACAGAATATGGCATTTAAAATGTTTTAATAAAATAAGGCTTTTCTTGACAGTGAGACACATCTGCTCCTGACAGCACCAATTTACTACAAAGAACATGGGCATCAAAGAAATTCCATATGGAGTTTACTTTCTTTATGGAAAGCTAGCCATTTGGACAAAAAAAACTGCCCTTCTCTCAACTGCTAACAGTATACTGTCCAAACTGGACAAGCAGGATGCAAAACAAAGCAATTGCTAAACTTTGTCAATACAAGGTAGGAAATCCTTCAATATTCCCCACTTCTCAGAAATATCTTTCAGATATACTAGACCTGTAGAGCAAAGTTGGATGCCCCAATGTTACAGAAAACCAGACTGGTTATACAGGCAACCAGATAGCTCTTTCATTACATAATATTTGGCCTTTCTGGGGTCTTTGGTGGAGTTGAAGACTAAATTGGATTTAAAGCTTTCCTTAGTTTGATAAAAAGATAAATTAGATATGAAACTTTACACTAACAAAGATAAATAATAGAATATTTTCTCTGATTTTGCCAAATACAAATAGACTGGGTATTATACCTGTAATTCTTACTTGATAACTGTTTTGTTATATATAATTTTATTATGGTAAAATTAGAACCTTCCTATAAAATAAAATAGCTAACAATTGTGAAAATCTTATTGTTAATTAAAAGCTAATTGTTAGCTAGTCAGGAAATTTCTGGTCAGTGAGACTGCTGGGAAGAATGAGAGTGGAGTCTGAAGAGTCACGAGAATAACAAAGAGAAGCAAGATGATCGCCCTGTGTTCAAAGAAGTTACTGTCACATGGCAAAGCATAGATAAAATATAAGAGTTAACTAGTAACTATCATGAGCTATCAACTGAGCTTTTACAATTAATAAGTATCCCCATCAGTTCTTTAGGAACTGCAGGGCAGGAAAGAAAAGTCAACCTACAGAGGTTAGAGGGCTAGATCTGATAACTGCTGGCTGTGTGGGATGGAGCATATGAATCTCTGTCAACTCATTTCTCCTCACTGTTACAATGAGATTCTCAATGGTTTGTCAAAGTGCTTGGCTTAGCACCTGCATGTTCCAGATCATCATTGAACTTTAAGCTATTGATATTATCATGGAACCCTCAAAAGTGCTGATGCACGTTAAATTTACATCACCAATAGTACCCAGAGTGAAAGAAATTATAATCCTGAGACATTCTACCGTTACTGTCCTCCTAAGTAAAAACATACAATCAGTTTGAGGACTCACATTTCAACAGTAAAAACAAACACTATCATATCTAAAAGGAAAAGTTATGATAGGATATAAAGATAACAAAGTCTTAGGGAACCTGTAAAGACTTAAAAAACAAAGAAAACATGTAATAACTTTTAAAATTTATGTGATAAAATGTAACTTCCATGTATATGAGAATATGAAGTTATGGCCA
The DNA here is from genome assembly GCF_903992535.2 of Arvicola amphibius. NCBI lineage: Eukaryota > Metazoa > Chordata > Mammalia > Rodentia > Cricetidae > Arvicola > Arvicola amphibius. The sequence continues at coordinate 22,510,999 of NC_052057.2, read as the reverse complement.
GCAGCACCAATAAATTTCTTTAATACTTATGAACTTATTTTCAGTGATAGATGTGCTGAAATGGCAGAGATGATCATGTGACAAAGGTTTAATTGATTTTAACAATAAGGTGAGTTTGACTGACTTCATGGATATTCTTCCTCAATAACTTACAAATTTGTGAAGATATTGTTTTACTTAATATGATTATATTGCTTGTCCAGGATCACAATACTGAATGTTCCTACTATCTTTCCCCAAATATGGCATTTAAAATGTTTTAATAACTAAGAACTTTTTATGACAGTGAGATATATCTGCTCCTGGCAGCACCAATAACTTCAAGAGAAAGATGGGCACTGAAGAAGCTTCATATGGAGTTTGCTAGCCATTTGGGCAAAAAACTGCTCTTGCCTGGGCTGCGTGATGAACTGGACATGCAGGACCCACACAGAAATGACTGTTGAGCTTGCCTAAAGGTAAGACAATCTTTTGGGGTTCCTGCTTCATAAAAGAGTCTGCAAGACCTTCTGCAAAATACAGAAGAAAGTGACTGACAAACTGCCAATATAGGCAGAACTGTCTTTGAATTTCCTGTTTCATGTAAAAGTCTGCCAGATACTATGGGCCTGTAGGTTGAAGATGTATGCCCCAATGATACAGAAAAACTCTGGGTGTCTGTCCAGGCAGCAAGAAGTCTCTGTCAATTCTAGAGTTTTGGAAGTTGCTTACAATGCACTTCCTGTTAACTTAGGCAATATTGTATCCTTCTGGAGTCTTTAATGGAGTTGAAGAATAGATATAGTTTTCCTTAGTCATGATAAAAAATAAAGTAGATGTAAATATTGTAACTGTAATTCTTGCTTGATAACTGGTTTGTTATATGTAATTTTACTATGCTAAAGTTAAAACCTTCCTTTTTATTTAAACAGAAAAGGAGAGGAGATGTAGGATTCCCCTCTGAATGGCGTGATTACCATTAATAAATAAAGAAACTGCTTTGGACCTATAGCAGGGCAGGACTTAGGTAAGCAGGCAAAACTAAAGTGAATGCTGGGAGGAAGTAGGCGGAGTCAGAGAGAAGCCATGTAGCCCTACAGGAATTGGACAGAACCTTAGCCAGTAAGCCACAGCATTGTGGCAATACACAGATTAACAGAAATGGGTTAAATTAATATGTAAGAGTTAGCCAATAAGAAGCTAGACCTAATGGGCCAAACAGTGATTTAATTAATATAGTTTCTGTGTGATTATTTTGGTTCTGGGTAGCTGGGACAAACAAGTGGCCTCTTTCAACACTTTCATAAATTTTAAAGCACCAAAATTCTTCAGTGCTCCATCCTAAGTGGAAAGATGAGTGAAGAGTGTAGATGAGTGACCAGAACAATAGTCTCTCCAGTTTTAGCTTAGCAAGTCATTTTATAGTCTAGAGTCAGCATAAGAAATACATGACTGCAATGACTACAGCAGACCAATAAGCAACTGGGTAGCAAAAGAAATATCACAGATCATCTCAAGTATAATTTCATAGTGCTAGTTTGAGTCCAGATGATTGCTTTACAGTTAATATGATACTGCTAGTTTAAGTTCAGCAACTGAATTTACAGCTATTTCAAATAAAAGTAAGAGCAAAATACTTTTTGTAAAGAATAAGCCTTATAGTAATTCTGTTTGACACTGAAGCTTTCTGGACTTTCTTTCTAAAGGTTGTCATCTTAGATCCCACTTTTCAAGGAATTCAGTCTGGTGTTAAAGACATGTCATAACTTGGATTTCAGACTTCAGTGTTTCAGTAATATGTTTATATACCTCATAATGTAATTATAGCTACCTTAAGACAGACAAGGTAAATCAGCAATATACTGGAAATAAAATTGAAAATGCATCAGCAGTCCAGGAGTTCTTGTGGGTGATGTCTCTGAAAAGCTGATCAAAGCTTCAGAGTTTGAAGTTAAAATTTTGATGTTGTCACTCTCGATCTATTGAATGGCTGACAGACAATCAAACCCGTCTGGCTGGCTGGCAGCTCATTTTGCTGGCAGGTGGCAAACAATTAGACACACCAATTTGTGCCTCCTGATGACATTAAAGCATGAAACTAAGTTGTATGCAGGGCCTAGTGATTTGTGTGAAAGCATTTCAAAAATAATACTCCTCGCCGTGGCAACTCATTTCAGACTGCCACCTCCCATTATGGCTTTGAGCAGTGAAGACGACAGACTTGAGTTACGTGCAGTGCAAGGCCACTTCTGTTCAATCCGTCATCAGTGCCCCTGAGACCTCAATCCCCTCCTTTCATCAATATCACCTCATCATTTACATTTGCTAGTACTTGAGCTACTGCATATATTAACTACACTAGAGACACTTTCCCAAAGAAGAAAAACATAAAAAACATGCTTTGTGCTCCTCTATTTCATTCTACTTACACAAGTTAGAATAATGAGTCCACTCCTAGTACATTTTACATAAATGTTACCAGGAACAAAGGAAAAGTACTATTGTTTCAAAACAATATTTGAAAACTTTAAATTATGTACAGCTAAGAATAGTGACCATGCAGATGCCAGTTGCAATTTTCAATGAAAAAGTGAATAAAAATACAAATTGACAAATTCGTTTAATTATACTGAAGCCTCTTCTGAAAAATCTCAGTAATTACCTAGATTTATTCATTTGTACTTTGACAAAATTTAAAGATATAATATTAAATTGGACTTCTATTACCTTATTAATTTGTTATTTAATATATAGACACTGATAGTCTTATGTGCATATAGAAGGCATAGATTAACACACACACTCATACGCACAAATACACTCATATCATGTAAACATAAATTGGGTATGTGAAATGGAGATGTAATGTGAAAGACCAGAAGGAGCAATCACTGTATGAATAAACATGAGAACACAAAATTAACAACTATTTGATAAAAACTTCTCAGAAAAAAATTTCTACATTTAATAATCTTACAATTTGCCACTTCTTAGGAACTTTTAACATGACATATCTTTTTATGATGGTTATTGGTGAAAAGTACATTATCTAAGTACTCAGTAATAAATTAATATTACCTATTATATTATTTTGCCTATATATTGATCTTGATGTTTTAGTTTAAGAAACATTGATTCCTAAACTAAATCTTTATCACTAAAGCCAAAAGCACTTGCTGATCAATCATCTCTCTCACACACAATTTTTGGTTTGAAGATATGTTTTAAATTAAATATCACCAACAAACATTTAATCCATACAGTAAGTCAACACCTTCTTTGGTTTAAATATCAGCACATAAACATAACTGGAAGGACAAAGTATAAAGCAAAAACCAGTACTCAGAAACTCTTACTGATAATCAGTGAACACTTTCAGTATTTTTCTGATGCTGAACTTGATTTAAATTGTAAGATATATTAAATACAATTCTTCATATCTACAACATTATATTTTGATTCTTTGAACTATTTAATTGCATATATAGTGCATTAGAAAAAGGAATCAGTTGCTTCTAAATTCCTTGAATGATTTTATATTTAAATGTAGATATATGGGCCAGGTTCTAAGTAGTTTTAAGTCAGAAAATGCTTTTCAAGAATATTTATTTCCAAATATCTGGCAAAATAATCCTTTTATACTGACAGCAGAACTATTACAGAAAAACAATCACAAACCTTGTGTAGTTTTCAATAAAGATCAACTTAAAGTTTAAAATTAAACGTGCCTACTTAAAGTGAGTTATTTAATCTTCAGTAATTATTACAATATTTTATAATATAAGAGAATTTGAAAGTCAGGAAAAGCAAAAGAGAAAAACAAATTCCCCCAACATGTGGCAATTCTTCAGTGGCAGATTAAACCATTTCTAGTGCAATGTGCTACTTGCCACACCATGCCTCATCCCAGGCTCAATCCTGTGCACTCACAGTTTGACAATATGTTATATGTAAACAGTTTGTAATATGAATTGGCAATGGTAAGTAACAAGTTCTCGAGACGCTCCTGTTTTCCAAATTAACAGACTTTGATATTTCTTCTATGGATAGAACACCACGGATAATAAGCTCGGTACATACCTGTCAAAGGAATGAAACTGCATAGGAAGAATGGCTTGCGCTTCTCTCTTCAGTGCTGGATCTGGGTATGGAATAGGCTCAGGGCCACATTCGGCAATCTCAACTGGGGCAGCCACAAGACTTTTTAGTATTTCCTTGACGTTAATGCCTTTGGTTTGACTAATGCTAGATATGGATGTTGCAGGTTTCAGCATTTCGGTGGGATGTTCAGTTAGGCTCTCATGTGATTTCTTTACTTCGGATGACAAAGTGGATAAAAGTTCACTCATTGCATCAGGACCTGCAGCAGTCTCTAGATCTGCCCCATCCAGGATGCTAGCCACTTGCTCCTCTCCCATTCCCGAATCTGTGTGAGGAACTGAACTCTCTAGCTGAATATCTTCACCAGGGGTTGCCGTTTCCTTCTCCTTTACAGTGTCTGGAAATGTAGCAGGTGTTTCTGTAATGAAAGAAATTAGTCTAATCAAAAGGTTTCATGTGCAGGTAAGAAGCTAATCAAAGATGCATGGGTCTACCTGAACATGCACAGCACAAATAAGTTAATACACAATATCCATATGCACCTGTTGTTTTCTTTAGCACATATCAAAACAATCCCATTTCTTTAAAAAAAAAACTGTCTGACACTCTAAAACACATGTCTTTAAGAGCATAACTCGACTAATTTCTTAAAGCAATCAAAAATGGCACATCAAATTCCCACTATCCATTCATTGCTAGCTCTCAAACTACATACAAGAAAGAATCCTGCTATTCCCTTAAAAATTACTATTGTCCTTAAAAAAGTCATTTTAATGCCTTTTTTTGCCATTTCAATAAAGAAATGTCCAAAATATTTAAATTAGCTAAAGACATTATTGTAAATTACATACATGATTGTGAACTTTTTAAAATGTGAAATATGTCAAGTGATTATTTCAAAAGGATACATTCTTTATATACCATAGTACACCACAAGAAATTAGTCTATATGTGCTTTATTATCAATCATTTTAAAAACTTTTGCCTAATTTTTGTGAAGGAATATTCATTTCCACTTGTAAAACAGAATCAGAAACATCTATTTATCTTTATAAATAGGAATTGTGCACATGTTACTAATTAAAATGGTCGAAAAGAAAAATATCTTTAAAATGACAAATCTGGGTCAGTATGGTGATTCGGTACATAATAGTGCTTGACACCAGTCTGATACCCAGAATTTGATTCCTGAAACTCACATGAACAAGATATAACCAACTCTAGCAACCTTCCTCTGACTTCTATACCTACAATGTGGCATGCACTGAAGTGTGCTTGCAGATGTAGACACAGAAAAAGACAAACACACACACACACACACACACACACACACACACACGGTTTGGGGATATGAATAAATAGTTTTTAAAAGGTTCAATTCCAATGACAAAAGTTAATATGATGAAGTATTTCACAGAATAATTCTAAAAAGCATTGGAAAATGTACTTGATCTTTACTTGTATGTATGCATGCATGCATGTAAAACAGTCTTTAATATAAAATCTTTTTGTAGGGAATGGGGTAAAAGACAGGGTTTCTCTGTTTAGCCCAGGCTGGCCTTAAACTCTAGGACCCGACATGCCTCTGTCTCTTGAGTGCTGGGATTAAAGGCATATGCCACAGTCACCAAGCATAACTTAAAATTATTTTGAGACAAAACCTAAGTCATTAAGAGATTTTATGTGATTTACATTATAGTAATTTGCTGAAATCGTTGATGTTTGTTTCTATATTTTAAAAGGTTCTATCAATATGAAACTGAACAGAAAATGGCGGTCCTGATGTCAGCATGCAGCTCAGGAAGCCTCATGAAACAAGCTATTGAAAACATAGAGGAATGCTGTTTCAGAGATACTGTCTTACACACAGATCAAACCTGCTACAAGTTTATCCACACATCAGGGTGAACAATCATGTAAAGGTTCCCAGTAACAAACTCAGGTCTTGGGTTTGTGGTTAAACAGTTGCCAGTCTTGTGAATGCAGAAGAATACTATGATATGAACATGATTTCACTAACTTTTCAGATTAATTTCAGAATAGAATACTATGATATGAACATGATTTCACTAACTTTCCAGATTAATTTCAGAATAACTTCACCATACTTTCAGAGGCAAAGAAACTATTTTGATTAGGCTTATGAAGTTTATGGATTAATTTACAAAAAGTTAATATGTTTTTATTTAAACTCTGCACTGTCCAATATTCATTTATATAGGCAAAATACACATATCCAATAATGTAATGTTATATTATAGTCATTTCTATACTTATAAAGTAGGTTTAGTTTAGCTTATTTGTCAAGTTTTCTCAAGAATTAAAAAATTACTCTGAGAATTAGGGAAAGAATATTCATTCCAATACTGAATAATCAAAATTAAAAATATATTAGATGTCTCTTGTACTGTTTAAAGACTAAAAATTAAAACAATTTTATTAGTTTTGAGAATGCAATCTCAATAATATCAGGGAAAGCACTAGGGAGTAGGAGTTAAAATTTAATGAAAATAAAACCTTATAAGAAAAAATTAAGACTAAAATTAAAATTATAGCATCAGGAATGAGGAAGACATAATATCATGATATTATAATGGGAATACAGATTATAAAAACAAAGAATGGTAATAAACACTGATAATGCAAATAGGAAAGCAGTTCAGAGATAAAAATTCAGTTTTAGTCACTGGGGTTTTCAGAATTTCTGGAACACTTTTTCCTGGAAACCGAGAGAAGAATAGCCATGAATTGTGATGATCATAACACAGTGAGAATTGATTTTGGAAGCTGATACATAACCTAGGGATACAGAGTGAGGAGTGAGTAAGTTTTAAAGATTAAGAGCCCATCTTATAATTGTGTCATTATTTGTAGGTATTCTAATGTATTGGTATCATTTCTGCAACTCTGGGTACTAATGCTGAAAATAACGTCTATTTCAGATACGTAAATTTGAAATCATGTCTATTTTATATATGGTTACGTTCCACAAATAACATGAGATTTATAAGCTTACCTCATCACATTTCTTCCCTCAAATTTCCTGTTTCACAGTGATCTCAATATGTATGACATATTAAAGTGCTCAACTTGATGTTTTCCAAACTCTCTACAAAGGACTAATAAAACCTCAGCACACCACTGAGATTTAAGTTAAGCATCTACTTCTTTAAATATCAAGCAAATAAAACACCTGGCCTAAAATGAAACATAAAAGTCTAAAACTTGTACATGAGTTACATTAGTTCCAAAAGTAAAAGAGTAACTTATATAAAAATTATTTTTAATTCCCAAAGTAAAAATAGTACATGAAAATTATTTTTTAAAAAAACAATGTAAATGTTTGTCTTATATACACTCAACAAAGTGAAACTGTAAAGCAGAGTAATTATCCACAATTATATCCTATAATAGAGATATGAAAACAACATAGCGTTGGGAATACAATTTATTAAAAACAATAGAACAGACAAAATGAGATGATACAGTCACAAATGAAGAAACCCTTTCAGTGTTATGATCATACTGCCTAGATATGGGCCATACTGATTTTACCCTACTTATGGTGCACTAAACATTTTATATATTATTTAAGCCATAACTGCTTCCAAACTCATAATTTTTGGGGGGGGAGGTTTGTTTGTTTTGTTCTTTTTTTTCTACCTGTTCAAGACAGGGGTTCTCTGTGTACTCCAGGCTGGCTCAAACTCAGAGATTTGCCTGCTTCTACCTCCAGAATCCTGGGATTAAAGGTACGCACCACTATGTCCAACTCATAGTTTTTTGTTTTGCTTTTTAGCTGCCCCTTTCTATTCTCTCTTGCAAGATTCTTAGTATATGCACACTGGTTTACTTAATGTTTGAAGTCAGCGAGACTTTACTTAGTATATGCACACTGGTTTACTTAATGTTTGAAGTCAGCGAGACTTTACTTGGTCTGGAGAGTCAAATATGCTAACTCTTCTTGCTATCACCTCAAACTTCTCAATTCCTCTAGTGAATTTCTTATTGAGGTTACTATAATTTCAACTCTAGAATTTCTACTTGTCCTTCAGTAAATAACTTTTATTTCTGACTCTCTCAACCACACAACACAATGTGTTGTGACGTTATCCTTATACTTTCCACTCTTCAGAAGACATTCTTTTTAATTATTTGCACATACCCATAACTGCTTATTTAAAACATACATCCAATATCTGGGCTTTGTGAGTAGCATTTTCTGTCAACTATTTTTCCCCATTGTGTGTATTGACAACACATTTTGGTTCTTTCCTTGTCTCAGAGGTTTTAATAAAAAATATACATTTTAAATGGCACAGATAATCCAATCCCTCCACACATAGTCTGTTGTTATTCTGTTTATTGGCTTTTTGAATTACTATTATAAAATGTATTTTTAATTATCTATAGTAAAAATATTTCTGCTTAGCTATGCTAGTGATCATCTAATGGTTGCAGACATTGCCTTAAAAGTCCTGAACTCCTAAATCACCCACTGTTCTCTATAGGCTCTGGTTGTATGCTTGGACAGCCTGCCTGCACTCCTAAGTGTACAATGCCCAGGTCAGCAACAGAAAAAAACTGGCTTTTCTGATCTAGAGATATGGATCTCATTCCTAAATACTCTTTTAAAGATGTTAGCCAGGTGATTTTGTTCTTAGTGTTGTTCTTATTGTTGTTGCTGTTACAAATTGTAGCTATAGGTGGTAGCAATGCAAATGGAATTGCTGATGATGTTTCCAAACAAATGTCTGGGGACAGGGTGTTTACCTCCACCTAGTCTATGAAGGAAGGAAAACAATGACAAGTTCTATGAATGGAGATTTTCAAGTTTTTCTCAGCATCCCAGAATCTTCAATGCTCTAAGAACTAGAAACCTTATCCACCACCCTACAGTGGCTACTCACAGCTGGTTTCACAATCTCCACCAACCACCACAGTTTCCTGACCTCTGCTTTCCAAAGCCACTACACAACTGGAGAAAAAAGAGAACAAAAATGTAAGGTAACCTGTTACTCAGTTTCAGTTTCTTATTCTCCTTTCTCGAGAAATTGAATTTCACAGATTTTTCTCTCTGCATTGGTTTACATCTTTTATTGAAGTTTCTAGAACACTGCGGAGGTTGATTTTAGATGTTTCTGCCAGTGTACACGCAGCCTCTTCTGGAGAAGCAGTGTTCTGCAGAGCCAACTTCTACCTGTAAGTTATGTTTAAAACTAAACTTTTAATGTAGTTTCAATTTCTGCATCTTGAATAAATTATGCAAAAAACTTATTAAATGTTCATTTTTCCTTTCATTTTGTCTTGAAACATTTTTTAATGTATAGGAAACAAACATTAACACTAATAATAAAATGTTGCACAAAACGGCATTATACATTATACTAAATGTATTATTATACAATTATGTATAAATAAATACATATAAAATGGTCAAAAACATTATAATATATATGCTATCAACTAGATTAATAGCAATTTGACTATCATGCAGTGCAGTCTTGAAAATGAAGACTTACTTTACTTTCACTCAAGATTTATTTACCACTTACTACCACTGTGTATCAGGAAGAATCACTTCCTTTTCTTTAGCCTGGTTCCATTTTCTACAATACAGATACAGAATCATACACACATTACAGTGGCATTTAACATAAGAAGACATAAGAAAATACAGCAGAATACATAAGATCACCGCAGACTTCAGTGCTTGCTGCCGCCATCACCACCTTCACACACCACCATAAATACAGAGCCCTGCGCCCTGTACTACCAGTTACTCTTTCTACGCATCTATAATCTCATCCTTTCGTCCCTAGCTTGACCCCTTTTGTCTAAAAGAGCAATTTCTCACCTTCACCTTAGCTCACCACTCATTTCATATTTTCATGCCTCAAAAAGTACTTTGAGGTATTTCTTTCTGTTGGAGGTGAATTGGAAGTCAAAATAGGAAAGTAATGGAAATTTAATCAAACTGATCAAATTGCAATTCTGCGTTCACAACTAATTAGGTTTCCATGTTACCTCAGACAAATTAGCGGCCCTCTAAAATCTGCAGAGACTATAACTGAAAGATACTACTAGTCTCACATCTGTTACAAGGATCAGGCAACCTGTCAGGTGATCACTTGTATTGTCTCCACACCCGCATCTACCTCTAGTCCTCTACTTTATCAACTGGCTCTTTAATCACCTCAGTGCTTCTCACCTGGGTTACTTTCCTCTTTATCTCTACAACCCCACCATCATTCTCTTAAGCAATAACACCTCAAGTCAGAAGTAATAGACTTATAATTCAATATCCTGCATGTGCCTCTACTATGTTTTCCATGTACCTACAATATTCTTTTAAAATCATCCTATATACAGGACACAGTATAATAACCCCCTCTCTACAGTACCTAAATCCATTCTTGTAACTTGGAAAGATTTGCTCTTACATGACAACATTAAGTTTAAGGGTCTTGAAAAGGAAGATTACCTTGGGTTACTCAAGTGAGTCCTTTGAGCAGGAAAATTTTTCCTAATCTTGTTCAGAGGACAGTGAGAAAACAAAAGAATGTTTTGATGATACATGGAGGAAAAAGGCTTTGACTCAAGGAATACGACTGCCTCTAAAAGATGGAAAGGGGAGGGAAACTGGACACTCCAGAGAACAAACAAGGAAACAAAACAGTCTTGCTGATGTACTGATTTTAGCCTAAAATAACTCTTGTTATACTTTTCACTAAAAGTTCTGTAAGATAATAAATTCAGATTGATTTAAGTTCTTAAGTAATTGTTAACATTTTATAGCAAAAGTATTATCCTTAGTTTTAAACCATTTCCTAAGTAGCATTTTATAGGTACTACATGGTCTGGTTCCTGTCTGTCGCTGAAGCAATTCTGAAAGCTTCTTTTCCCCTTGATTATTATATTAAACCAAGACAATACAAAATTTTGCTGGACATTTGGCCCATCTCCCAGCTTAACTCCAATCATCATCTCCATTCTTTTCCCAAACTAACCAAATATGGCTAGCTCTCTGCATAAATAGCACTTCTGTGAGGCATACCCAATGCCCAAACCAAATTATGTTTCTTCTCTTAGATTTTTCAAACTTAAAACTTTATTCCTTACTATATGATCTGAAAAAATACATTTCAGTATATGATTTCTAAAAGTGTTTACCTTATATCCTAGACCATTTTTCCTAAGATAAACAGATACTGTCTGTTCATTTTACATATGCTTATAACACAGTAAGTAGGAAATTACTATCTTACGCAAAATAGATACAATGAAGGAAATTATGATGCTCACTGAATTATAAAGTTAACAGAAAGTATAAGAGAGAAGAGAATCGTTTTGACTAATTGAAAACAATTACATTAAACAAGTTAAGAAATCATCATGAAAATAGATAAGATTTCAACTTTACATATCTGAAATATATATTATTTTCAGCATTACTACCCAGAGTTGCAGAAATGATACCAATACATTAGAATACCTACAAAAAAATGACACAATTATAAGATGGGCTCTTAATCTTTAACTTACTGTGATAGTAAGACAAAATGAGTGATTTTATAATCTGAAAGAGTGAATTTTATTATGTAAATGTAACATTTTCATAGCATGTACTTGTACTTATAATAAAGAATAACAAAACCTTTGTATTTAAGCTAATGGTATGCCCATTTTCTTCAAACAGTACTAAAGAGGCGTTACTGCAGCAAGGTAAGGAAGACTTTTGTGCTATAGAAAGCACACAGATTTAGATACTCACCCTTCCAAATTCTAAAGTTTGAGAAGTTTACAATTTTGTTTTTATCTAAATTTACTTAATTATTAGTAAGTGTTAAATTTTATTTGTTATGTCTTACTTTTCCTTTTTAGACAACTGTTTGCTTTTGTTCATTTTTTCACATTAAATTATATGTTCTTTTAATTTATATGTAAGAGTTTTTATCTATGGAAGATAATAACCTTCTTTTGTGTGTGGAGGGCAAGTGGGTGCATGCTTGCATGGGTACACATGTGTGAGGGGGTGCCCATGTATGTGCTTGAGAGCATGCGTTGAAGCCAGAGGCAACCTCAGATGTCGTTCATCAGGAGCTTTCCACCTGTTTCTTTGAGAGAGGGTCTCTTTGACCTAGAACATACTGATTTGGATGAGTTATTTGCATAATATGCTCTATGAACCTGCCTGCTTCCGCCCTTACAGTTCTAGGATTACAAACCTGCCACCACACCCAACTTATTTTTAACATAGGTTCTGGAGACTGAACCAAGGCTGCCTGTTTGGCAATCATTTTACAGACTGAGCTACTTTCCCAGGCTAATCATAGACATATATAACACTATAAATTTACATTTACATAAAATTTTGCTAGTGTATTTTAGACATGATATTTAAGACATTTTTTAACTTTTCAAATATAAAACAAAATAAAACTTGGAGCCTACGTATAAATAAAGACACAGAAAACATTTTCTACATTTATGTATTGTGTGTGTGTGTGCATGTGTGTGTACACATGCCACTACCTGCATGAGAGTGTGGCTATCAAACGACAACTTGCAGAAATCAATTCTCTCCTCTACCATGTAGACACCAGAAATAAAAATCATGTCCTTAGGCTTGATGGTAAGACAAGTGTTTTTACTTGATGAAGCATCTCATCAGCCCAAGAACAACTTTTTGACACTAAGACATTATGTTGTCATCTATAAAGTTCAAGCCCCAAAACCATACAAATAAGTTCCAAGGTAACACACACACACACACACACACACACACACACACACACACACACACCCTTCATAATGTTTTAAGAACATTTATGATTTTTTATCGAGCCATATCCATAGCTATCCTTGGCTACATGTGATCCCCCTCCTATGGATTAAACACACCAGAGAGAACAATGTTTCTAATTATACAAATACTTACTCTGAAATTTACTCTGAATATTCTTTACAGTGAGAACACAGTACAAGAATGGAGTCTTGTGACAATTCTGAGTGCTTATAGGAACAATCCAAAAAAACAAAACAAAACAAAACAAAACAAACAAACAAGAGTCATGTAACTTCAGCTTCTTCAAAACACAGAATTGTTCTTGGAATATATTTTGTGTTTCTCCCAGATGTAGCAGATAGGAGTTTACTTCAGCTATTGTTATTCATATGCCTTCTATGGAAAAACATGTATTTTCCATGTGTGGCTTGTTCATGAGGTTGAATACCTTGCTCATGTGATTTTTCTTAACCACCAGAGTATAAATTATCTGATGGCCTGAATAAAGTTGGTTACTGCATGAGATTTTAGTCCTCCTCATTTTAGACCACGCTGTCCCAGGTTCATGCCAACAACTAGAATGGCGAACACATTACAGTCACAGTTTCATTGTTACCATTAAAATTTTAACACATATATAATTTATGAGGCATAATGAAGGGCTGAGGAAGTATAGAGTTTCCTGGCTATACAGGAAGATTCTACTTCAAAAGAAATAAAACACAAAACCAAAAAAAGGACAATATAGTTTCCTTTTTAAAGCTATAATACACATTTCTATGCCAAGAAATACTTCCCCCATTTGACTAGCAAACTAATAGTTAAAATATATAGAATGCTCATGTACTAGCATACAGATTTAGTCTACGTTAGACTTTTAATGCATCTGTCTTTTCTTATAACAGTTCATTATCTCACCTGTTTCCTGTCTTATTTACCCTGATCAAAAATTATAGAAAAACTAACATGAAACATTTGTTATACTTATCTAAACTTATTAGGTTTATTAATAATGTTAACATATAGCTTCATCATCTTATAGGACACGTTACCAAGTAAGATTTTTGTTTGGGCAGGCTTATTAGCAGGATAACACCAATACTCACCTTTACAAAAATTTTCTCACTAGCTTACTAATTTACTAAAGAACTACTTCCTGAACTCACTTTCTCCCATGCACCTGTAAAGAAAGACAGCTTTGATGTGACACAGCACTACCAGTCTGAGTTGGAGCAATTAGGCAAGAAAAATGAAACAAAAGCATATGAACTGGAAAAAGTCATTTCTGCAGATGGCATGTTTTTCTACACAGAAAACTCTGTAAGATATCACACACACACACACACACACACACACACGCACGCACGCACGCACGCACGCACGCACGCACGCACACACACACACACACGCACCTGCCAGCAATAATAAATGAAGTAGTGAAGTCATGGGATAGAAAAATTAAAATGAGACACAAAAATCGGCATCATTTCTAAGAATACACTATCTGGAAAAGGTAATTTGAAAAAGTAACTGGAGAGAAATCTTATTTAACCATGAAAACAAACTAATGAATACATTAGTGAAAGGTGGTGAAGAATTTATACAAGGAAACGATAAAATACAAATAAAAATATCTAAAGACAACACAAAAGATTTTATATTCATATATTATAAGATTAATGTTGCTAAAATATATGTACAATATTTAAGCCAATCTATAAATCAAGGAAAATTCTCATCAAAATACCATTGTTTCTTATCAGAAATAGAAAAAAAAAATGGTTTATAAGAAACTAGACGATACTACCAATAGTCAGTGCCATCAAAGTTATGGAAACAAAATTGTACTGATCTGAAAACTGAAATAAATGAATGCATTAGTATCAATATCACAAATTTAAGTTTGCACATTTGTAGCCAACAGATCTTTAACAAAACATCAAGAATAAAGAATGAAGAAAGGAAAATTTTTTCCATATGTAGAAGAATTAATTAAAACCTTATTTCCCTTACAAAACTCAATTTAAAATAGATTAAAGGTTTAACACCTGAAACTAAAACCACTAGAAGAAAATGGAAAGCAACTGTTGACATGAATTTTTTTTAAAGATATTTTTAAAAATGAGCAGAAACATGGACAACAATAAAAGGGACAGACAGAGTGACAGAAAATACCTTCTGAATAGCAATAAACAGACAAGCAAATAATCAAAGTAAGAGAGATAAACAACCAACAGAATGAGAAAAATTCAAAATATAAGCAACTAAATGAACTCTTTAACAATAACATAATAAAAACAAATAACTAACATGGTCATAGAATCTGAAAAGATACATTTAAAATTAAAACGATGAAAAGTTGTGCATGACAAAATGCATAACATAATCAACTAGAAACAACAACTAAAACCACAATGAGCTATCACCTAGCTCCAGATGGAATGGTATAATAAAAATGAAGTATGACATCACAAACACAGAGAAAGAAACTCCACTGTTGCTGGCAATGTGAATTAGTCTAGGCATTGTAGAAAATAGTATGGAGGTACTTCTAAATAAAAATAGAAAAAACAGGACCACCAAAGTTACCAGCAATTATGTCTTGGTCCTATGTACAAAGCAATGGAAATCAGTAATTCAAAGAGATATACAATGCTCTTCACAATGTTCAAGATGTGACGTAAACGGAGGACTGTGTATATGCACCTCACAGAAAAGATGAGGAATATATACACGATGGGATGTTATTCCACCACAAACACCAATAAAATCCATTACTTGTGACAAAGTAGACAAACTCAAGGGCACTGTCTAAAATGAGTTTATGAAAGCAGATGTGAAAGGATGAACACCACATGTTCTCAATCCTACGTGCAATTTAGAAAAAGACAATTCACTGGGTACTGAATGGAATTATTACCAGAGACTAGGAAGATTTTAGTCAAAAGGGACACAATTATAGAATTGTGTAGATATACTTTACAATATGATAACTACAATTAATAGTGAGATACTACTGTCATAAAATTTATGATAATGTGTTTTAAATATCCAATCAGTTCTAATGTTTATCACACAAATATGGCCCATCTATTAAGTGAATGGTATCTGAGAAGTATGATGCAATCATTTTACACTGGAATATAAATCTTAAAACAGCACACTCTATATCACATAATAAGAAATCAAACAAATCAGTCATGATCACCCTCTGGAATACACATTCTAATAAAGCATAAGCAGAAGAAAGGAAGTGAGCAGACACCATGTTCAGGAGGATGGCGGTGCGGGAGGCTGCTGCAATTACATTTGTACCTTACTTTCAGTACAGCACAGAGAAAATGGTGAAACAAAGAACAATATGGTAAAAGAAATACAAATAGTTTTTAAAAAGATTTATGTATCCATTTTTTATGAGTGTATCTTTCTGAGTAAAATATGGTGAAATACATGTATGTAAGCACTTGCAAAGCAGAAAAAAGTATCAGAGACATCTACTTGTATTTCCTAAGTGCTAGGTCTAAAGGTGTGCACCCACATGCCCAACTACATTCTAGCGTCCATGTTGTTCTTTGATCCTAGCTACATGTGAAAATAGTGCCATTCTCCACTTGGAAACACACGGTTTATGAAAATGTTTTAGAACTTCACCAAAAAGCTAGTCCTATTCATCTCCAAAAAGTAAAACCACACTGGTTTCCTATTCTGTAGAAAAACTAAGCGTTTACTTGCAGGTTTTGTTGTCTCGAACAGGAATTTTCATTTGAATAACCAGGGCATTATTGCATACAACAGTAGTTAAGATCATTTTGATCTTGTCATTAGTAAAGATTGTAGTTTACAACATTAACCTAAAAGTAATTATTTTTTATTATCATTACAAAGTATTCCAGATAAGCTAAATTGTTGCAGAAATGAAAATTTCTCAGTGAGCATGGATATTCCAAAGCACACTCCTTAAATCTTGGCAATTATTCTAGATGATTTTCAGTCACTCAGGGATAAATTTCTTCACAAAACAAACCGTATACAATGTTTATGTTATTAATTTTCAGAAAGAAATTTTCATTTCTCATAGTGTTAAAAAGCCCATTAATCCCAACCCTCAAAAATATAAGAGCTCATCCAGGTGTGATAAAAATACTTTGTTAGCACTGCTTGTTCTAAAGTTATCCTAGGACATTATTAGTTAGGTATAGGATATTTCCAACTATGGTTTCATCTGGGCTCAGTGTCCTAAAAACTCAGTCCAATTGTCAGCAGAAATCATTGCCTCCTCAGGTCAGGGCTCAATTTCCCATTTTTCCTGCTGGTGGTTAGCTGAGCAGTGCTCTTAGCTCCTAAGTTGCTGTCAGGGGCTTGCTCACAATTCACAGTGTGTCTCTGAATCCCTCTTTTGCAACCTGGATTACCACTCTTACATATTAATGTGACTAACAACGAACTAATTACAGAAGGAAAACCCAGCATGTTCAGCACACCATGAGCTGTGCAAGGTGGGCACACAAGGAAAATCTTAGGATCACTAGAGGGAGAGCTCTGCCTGACAAAACTCTTGTTCTGCAGCAACAAATGTTTTGTTACTAAGACCCAGAAACTGAGAAGCTTCTGTAAAGTAAAGGACACTGTCATTAAGACAAAAAGGCAGCCTACTGACTGGGAGAAGATCTTCACCAACCTCGCAACAGACAAAGGTCTGATCTCCAAAATATATAAAGAACTCAAGAAACTAGACTTTAAAATGCTAATTAACCCAATTAAAAAATGGGACACTGAACTGAACAGAGAATTCTCAACAGAAGAAGTTCAAATGGCCAAAAGACACTTGAGGTCATGCTCAACCTCCTTAGCAATCAGGGAAATGCAAATCAAAACAACTTTGAGATACCATCTTACACCTGCCAGAATGGCTAAAATCAAAACCACCAATGATAGCCTATGCTGGGGAGGATGTGGAGTAAGGGGTACACTCATCCATTGCTGGTGGGAATGCAAACTTGTGCAACCACTTTGGAAATCAGTGTGGCGGTTTCTCAGGAAATTCGGGATCAACCTACCCCAGGATCCAGCAATACCACTCTTGGAATATACCCAAGAGATGCTCAATCATACTAAAGAAGCATTTGTTCAACTATTTTCATATTCACAGCAGCATTATTTGTAATAGCCAGAACCTGGAAACAACCTAGATGCCCCTCAATGGAAGAATGAATAAGGAAAGTATGGAATATATATACATTAGAGTACTACTCAGCGGTAAAAAACAATGACATCTTGAATTTTGCATGCAAATGGATGAAAATAGAAAACACTATCCTGAGTGAGGTAACCCAGACCCAAAAAGATGAATATGGTATGTACTCACTCATAAGTGGATTCTAGCCATAAAATAAAGGACATTGAGCCTATAATACGTGATCCTAGAGAAGCTAAATAAGAAAGTGAACCCAAAGAAAAACATATAATTATCCTCCTGGATATTGGAAGTGGACAAGATTGCCAGGAAAAAATTGGGAACTTGGAGGTGGGGGTGAGGTGGGGGTAAGGGGAAATGGGGAGATGGGGAGAAAAAAGTGAGGAGAAGATGGGGAGAGTTTGGGGGAATGGGACGGTTGGGATGGAGGAAGGGAGGATATGGGAACAGGGAAGTATATATCTTAATTAAGGGAGCCATTTTAGGGTTGGCAAGAGACTTGACTCTAGAGGTGTTCCCACGTGTCCATGGAGATATCCCCAGCTAGATCCTTGGGCAGCTGAGGAGAGGGAGCCTGAAATGGTCCTATCCTATAGCCATACTGATGAATATCTTGCACATCACCATAGAACCTTCATCTGACGATGGAGGGAGATAGAGACAGAGCCCCACATTGGAGCACTGGACTGAACTCCCAAGGTCCAAATGAGGAGCAGAAGGAGGGAGAACATGAGCAAGGAAGTCAGGACCACTAGGGGAGCGCCCACCCACTGAGATGGTGGGGCTGACCTAATGGGAGCTCACCAAGGCCAGCTGGACTGGGACTGATGGAGCATGTGATCAAACTGGTCTCTCTGAAGGTGGCTGACAAGGAGGGCTGACTGAGAAGCCAAGGACAATGGCCCTGGGTTTTTATCCTACTGCATGTACTGTTTTTGTGGGAGCCTAGTCTGTTTGGATCCTCACCTTCATAGACCTGGATAGAGGGGGGAGGACCTTGGACTTCCTACAGGGCAGGGAACCCTGACTGCTCTTTGGACTGGAGAAGGAGGGGGAGGGGATGGGGCAGGGGGAGGGAAACGGGAGGAGGGGGAGGAGGTGGAAACTTTTAATTAAAAATAAATAAATAAACAAACAAACAAACAAATAAATAAATAAAAATAAGATCCAAAAATATCATCATTTTGGCCGCTATATTTTTCATCTCTAACATTTTTTCGTGATTTCTTTTAATGTGGGCTCACTCTCTCCTCTCTGTGTCCACATTTCCATTACTTGAAGCAAGCCTTAAATACACTTATAATTGCTGTGTTTTAATGTCTCCATTCGTACCATTTATTGTTGCTTACAAATCTATTTCTGTTCAATAATTTTTTTCTGCTTATGCTTGCATTTTCCAGTATCTTAACATGCTTATTGATGGATTATTGGATGTTTAACATTTAATTTCATGCACTTTTTTATGCAAGACTTTTTTGCATTCCTTTAAAGAGTCTTAAGACTATGTTTTGACTAGATGTCAAATAATTCATAGGCCAGTTTGTTCAGAGTTACTTTCAATCTTTTGTTTTTCCTAGATAATCTGCAGGTTCCTACAGTTTAGCCTAACTTAACTACACGACTGTGGTATGACTGTTAACACCTAGTGTATACCAGCATAGTGAATATTAATATAATATAATACATTAAGTACCCTTCATTTGAAGATGTTAACCAAAAAATATAATGGAATGCAAGAACAAGAGCTGTACCTGGTTCTCAGCAGCAACATTATAGAAATAAAACACACCTTCTTTATATATTTATATTATACTATGAATATTTATTTTAAAACAACTCATGAAACAAAAATACCAAATGAGCAGTGAGACAATCTCAGTATTACCTTTGTAAAATGAGTGGGGAAAGCTCTGCTCAGGCATTAGCTTGGCAAGGAGTCCATGATTCAAACTTGGATGTGGGATAGATGGTATGACCACAACTGTGGAGAAAATCATGGAGCCATATTTGAGGAGGAAAATAACAGTAATATAGTCCACACCAAAGACTCATGACATTTCTATATTACTGTAATAGGCACACAATACTAAAGAACATATCTCTGAGAGCGGGAAAATGAAGTAGGTGATATACTCACCGAGTAGAGTACGATTGACAACATACATAAAACATACACACAGACCAGAAACCTAGACTTAGAAGATTCACTATAATAGTGCTCATTTTATACATATAGGACACATACAGTAAAGTCTTCATCAATCTGAATGGGAAAGTGATGTTTAATTGGCATAATAAAATTAATAGTGTAATAATGAAATGGTATGACCTGCAACAAGAAAATCCTGGCTAAAATGTGATCCTTTATCTCTACAACAGCAGGAAAACGCAAATGAGGTTATTTCCCTAAACGAGATACAGTGGTTTGACCATAAGTGTCAATTCACTTTTATAGCATCCATTTATAAAGCATATGTGTTGACTTAGTAAAGAATTCCATGTATAAATTAATCCAGTAGTATACCTACAGTATGCTATATTTTAGACTAATTTAACTACACTATTGAGGTATGACTGTTAATATTTAGTGTATGCCAGAACAATGACTATTAACATAGTACATTAACCACCTGCAATTTGAAGATGTTAATCCAAGAAATACAAAGCTATACATGGTTCACAAGAAATAGCCATTGAGTTATCAAGATTACAGTACAAACAACAGGAAAATATCTTGATGTAAACACTTGGTAGGAAATGCAAGTGATTAGTTGCAAGAAAACATATTTATAGTTCTCGAGTACACAAGGCAAAATTAATTGCTGGATCATGGTCCAAGAATGGATTTGTGTGAGGAGAATTCTGAGTGTTTGTGAGAACACTCCGAGAAAAAGGGAGTCTTTTCCCCTCAGTTTCTTCAAAACACAGAATTGTTCTTGGAATGTGTTTTTAGCTCCTCCCAAGTATAGCAGATAGGAGTGCGTTTACTTCTGATTACTCATTATTGCTTGCTGCTGTTATTCAATCAAATGTTTCAACTATAGTTTATATGCCTCAATGGGAAAACATGATTTTGCCATGTGCAGCTTGTCCTTGTGATTGTACACAGCTTGAACTCATGAGAACTTTACTCATGTGACTTTCTCTTAACCCTTAGAGTATAAATTGGCTATTGCATGAGACTTTATTCTGCCTCATTCATCAGTGGCTCCATTTCCCCAGATACCACTGCCTTTAGAGCAGTGGCAGCCAAAAGTGCAACAGCTCCTGCAATGTAAGTGTTCTGCAGATGAGACCAGTATAACCTAACGTGGCTCACTGTTGTCTCTGGTGTTACTTCTCTATAACTTTTATTTACAACTACTTGGTATAAACTTTTTTCAACTTGTACAAATTTCAAAATGTTTCTTCACATATTACATAATTGATGTAATATTTAGATGTTGAATTAAGTGTTCACTTAGTAGCAAAAAGAGAAGGAGGGGAGAGAGCAAAGAAGGGAGGGAGGGAATTTTTTAATTAGGCTGTAAAGATTGGTATTTTACCTTATTGTTACCTTGAGAACCTATATGAGGACCTCCCATTTTCATGCTTATAAAAGTTTCACAATAAATGTGTTGAAAAACATGAGTCCATTGCATAGTAAATAATAGCATAACCAAATGATTTGTATTCACAAATAATAACCACAAAGGTGCACTGACACATGAGAAAGATAGCAAATATATACAGACATCCAGTATGTTGTGTGGATCTACAAATACTGAATCAGCATCTCTACCAATTCTGTAAGTGTCTGAAGTGTCTATGAGTAAGTAAAGTTCAAACATGCATGCAGAAGTGTTAATGAGAGAGCAGGAAAGAGATACATTCTAGTGAAGTGACAAGTAATGGAAACCAAATACTAAGTACCTGTACTTGTTGGCGAATTTATTTCTTGTCTGATGTTTCTACCTGGTTGGCTTCCAGTTCTGGCGGTCTCTCTCTGGGGCTCTAATATGTCCCGATACTTAGATACCATCAGAACAGAGATGAAGTAAACAACGGCCAGAGCTAAGAACTGTGCCTGCTTGCTATCATCCTGTGTAAAATGAAAAGGCAGTTTGACACTCAAAAATTTTAAGATATAAATCCACACACTATAAGAAACTATTCTTGTTATTAGACCTTAAGCTTTGATTTAACAGGTGCTGGGAATAAAGGTAGGGGAACAGCCTAGTAGTTAAAACACTTGCTCCTTTTACAGAGGACCAGAGCCAGTGCCAACTACCCACTTCAGGTGGGTCAAAATGATCTAAAACTCCATCTTCTGATTATCTGACATGCTCTCTTGCTTCTTTGGACACCAAACATACATAGCCAACACAGACACATTTATATCACCAATAAAAATAAAATGACCCTTCGGAGCCAGTCCAGATGGTTTAGTGGGTAAAGACACCTGCATTTGGTCCTAGGCATCCAGATGGTAGCAGAAGTCTCTATAACATTGTCCTCTGACCTTTGCCCATGCACTATGGCAAGTGAGAATGTTGTGTGTAACACACACACACACACACAAATATAAATTGAAAGAAAATTAAGAGTTGATAACTGAATTGCTTACTAAGTACCATGTTAAAGATATACACAAGGGGCTGGAGAAATAGCTGAGTAGTTAGGAGCACTAGCTGCTCTTCCAGAGGTCCTGAGGTCAATTCTCAGCAACCACATGGTGGCTCACAACCATCTGTAATGAGATCAGGCGCCCTCTTCTGGCCTGCAGGCATACATGCAGACAGAACACTATGTAATAAATAGCTCTCTCAAAAATAAAAAAGATACACAAAAAACGCCTAAAATGCTTCATCTGAGTTATAGGTTAAAAATTTTTTTAAAGGTAACATAATAAGATTTTGTTCAATGCACTATAAAACATCATCCTTTCTCTTACTATTTTAATCTATGAATTTCTTATAAAACATCCAGATAAAAAATTACTGTCCTGAATTTTTTTAAAAAACAAGGATTTAAGCATTATAAATAAGATAGGTTAATAGAAGAAAAACTGACAACTATAAAACATTCTACTACCTGAGCAAGAAGATATGTGGATTGAAGATGGGAGAGATAATATAGACAATGGCAATCATAAAATAAAAATTTCATGCAATCCCATTGTAAAACAGAATGTTATATGGTAACATTGAATAATTAAAGTTCTGATGGCATTAACGGGTAAAAATAATAATCCAAGTTTTCTGGAAGGGAAAATGAATTCTCAAATACTTCATATATTTGAGGTGCTCTTTTCCATATCTAATGATGAAATGGTGTTCTGCCAGAGTACAGTAAACCAAGAAAATGTCTGAGAAAATAGGATAATAGTTTGGAGAGGCACTGAGGTCTGATAGGAAAGAAAACATTGTAGCAGGCTGCCTACTACAAAATACACTGAGCTGCCTACAGCCAAAAGCTGAGATAAGCATCTCTAGGGAAAAATAAGATGAAGGGTAAGCTAGAAGACTTCTCAATACTCCTTGTTAGACCACATCTTGTAAACCTTTCATCAGCTAGTATGACTGGTGTTTCCAAACTAAAACACTGGTCAACAGGACAGAAATAAAAAAAAATTAAAAAAAATAAAAAAACCAAAACTCATTCGATTCTAGTTAATTAATGAATAGTTTCTATATTTACTACGTCATTTAAGCAAAATTCTAATATGATTCAGAATTTATGTACATTTGTCAGAAAAAAATGACAACTATTTACTGGTGACTTGTTATATTGAAAGAGATTTAGCATAGTAACAAAGAAAATAATAAAAATGATAGAATTTATTCTGAAGTATTGTAAATTTAATCTTCTACATGCTGTGAATGACAAAAGCTTTACAGAGATACACATTTTTATGAAGTATTTAAAGTACATACTGCTATTATTTCCATGCAGATGGACTAATACAAACAGAAGGGATGCACACACACACACACACACACACACGAGAGAGAGAGAGAGAGAGAGAGAGAGAGAGAGAGAGAGAGAGAGACAGAGACAGAGAGAGAGAGAGAGAGAGAGAGAAAGAGAGAGAGAGAGAGAGAGAGAGAGAGAGGTAATGCACATATATAGATTTCCTAAAACCTAATCGGAGGTCTGATATATTTCAGAAACTAAAGAAACAAAATGTGACTGTTCTTTTATAAAAACTTTGAAACTAAAGTAAAATTCTTATCATTTACAAATACAATCAACTAACATCCTAACAATTGCAAAAACACTTCCAAGGTCCAAGATTATTATATGTAAGAGATGCATTTACAATCAAGAGGTACAATGATTAAAAAGGACACTCTGACTCTACACTTGTGTGTTGTCAATCTCAGGCAGACCTCCCTGATCCTTACTGCTCAAGCATACTGTTGCATAACTTCAAGTATAGTTGCTAGTGTATTGGAAAGGGTTTTTTCTTTTCCCTAATGTATTAGTGAAGAACTACACAAAAGGTTGTCCAATTTACCCTTAAATAGTAATGATTACATATGAGTCTGATTCCTCCACTCTTCCAGTGCTAAGCAGTATCATTTAAGTTGTTAGTTCATGTAATATTGAAAATACTTCATTTAATTTTTATTCTGTTGTCTTCTGATGATACTTTAATCACGCTGTTCATTTACATTATATATTTTGCATTTATTGCTTACATGTGTTATGCTTTCCTATCTATCTTCTGGGCTGTTCATTTGCCAAGTGATTGATAAGAATCAACATTTTTCTATCATATATCCACAGCATGAAACATCACATCACATGGCTTAGACTTATCTCAATCACACTGTAAACAACAAAGCACTCTATTTAACTGATTATTATATATACATTTCAAACATACACTTCTTTAAATATTCCTTAAATCATTAACTATAATTAAAACAACAGGATCTAATCTGGCTGGCTAATATGCCTATATTTAAAACTGATATTACTGCTTAATCTGCTGTGAAACACTGTATTTCTACATGAAATTCATGAAAAGGTCAATCTTACTTTTCATTGCCTTGATTCAGCTTTCTTTGAATGTTATTAAGCCTTCTCTCTAATTCAGATCCCGCAGATCCCATCATTTGTGAAAGTAGAGGCCAGTGAGAGGGTTCAATGGTAAAAGCTTTTACTGCTCAGCCTGGAAATCTGGGTACAATCCTTGGAACCCCTCAAAAATGGAGAAGAATGGGCTCCACAAAGTTGTCCTAGAACCTCCACATATACTCCGTGATATTGATAAGTCCCTTCACATGCATCATGAGCACATATATTTACAATAATAATTAATAATTTTTAAATGAAAGAAAATGTCTTCCCATTCCCAAAGGTAATTGACATTAATGCCTGATGCAGTAACTTTTTATGTCTAATAAAAGAAACATTGAGAATAATGAAATATTCATTATATGGAAATGGAGTAAAGAATATAAAAGGTAGGACAAGATGACCTAAGATAAAGTCAAAAGTAGTGGTGTAAGATTATCTCTAATCTTGGAATATAAAATGAATCTCAAAATTTCTTATCATTTGTGTAAGCAATAGTATACACAGACATATGTGTATGCTTACCTCTGAGTGTGCATGTGATGACACTGAGTGTCTTCTATCATTCTGTATTTTTTGAGACAGAGGTTCTCACTGAATTTGAGAAACCTCACCTGCACCTCCAGCATTAGTGTTACAGAAGTGCAGCGCCATGCCTAGATTCTACATAGGTGCAGAGGATTTGAAATCAGGTACTCATGTTTCTGCAGCAGTGAGCTATTTTCCCAGCTCTGTATACATACATACCATTTTTCAAAAGTAAACTATCAATAAGCTTTTGGAAAAAATAAGGTCCAACTATTTTACTATCAGGAGAATGCAATATGTCCAGACAACAAGACAGTTGGTAGCAACAGAAATTCTTTACAAATTTTACACTGCTTAACAGAAATGACCATGCAAGTTTGTTGTTATGGTTTGCTTTTTGTTTGTTTTTGCAAGGAAGTCAAGCAGATTTAAAACTTACCACATCTCGAAATACAACAGCACGAAGGCGATTGATATCAACGTCCTGAAGAAGTCTATCGGGATCCTTGATAGGAGAAAGGTTACCTGGAACATTTTCTAAGGGAGTCTTGAAAACAAAAGAAAAATATTGAGAAATACCATCTTCTGGAAAATTATTGATAAGCATCATTTATAGTATTTTCTATATTAGGCCGATCTTTCCACACCATTTCCCGCCTCCTCACAGAGCTAGAAATTAGTGATAGCAAAACTGGGAGGAGGTGTATTTTCTGTTCTCTGCTTGTCGTGCTTTCTCTTCTCAGGTGTCTCTATGGTCTCATAAATGTAGGTAAGGCTGTGTAGGAAAAAATGGTCTTGCCTTTTAGAAAAAATGAGTGCAAGTCTTTGGGCTAATGCTTGTTACTAAAATTCCCAGTTAATAATGCCTTTAATTCTGATGATTTATTCATCGTGCATATATATGTATGAGATTAAAATATTGTTATGAAACATTATGCAATTACACATAAAATTACATGATCATTTTTAAAGGGTAAGCTCTAAAACTAAGTCATAGCTCACTATAGTTGACAGAAATTAGAGAATATATCACTGAAAGGTTTTCTGTAGTTGAAGAAACAAAAATCTAAGGAATTTAGGTAATATATTCATAACATAAATTAGAAAGCATACCAAGTTACTTTGGCTCACTCTAGTGCTTTTTCAATTACTCAATGTACTAGGAATGCTTTGGAATAAATCTGACACTGTATGTATATAAAATGCAAATGTGTGCTTTGCACAAAACAGGGATGTGCTTGCTGACCAACTACTACTTCCCTACAGGTACCACTGTGGTGTTTCTCCCCTAACGGAGACTGTGAAGCTCCTGTGGAACATGGTATGGGAAAAGGTTTCCATTAAAATCATCCTTTATCCATTCTATGTGAAATTGTAACTACTCTAAAATTCAACTAGATCACCTAAATGATAGCATAGTGCTTTTAGTATGGGATAATTATGAAAAGTTGCATATAATTTGTAAAATAGATTAAATTTACAGCACATGTAAAAATTAACATATTTTACATTTTATAAAGATTCCCTTAATCTCAGTTGACCTTGGAAAGGGTACGAGAGGACAAGTTTAAATTGCTGCTCCGTGTTTACACAATATGAAAATGAGGCTCTCTGGAGATACAGCACACATGCAAGTGTGTCCACATTTGTTCTAGAGAGTCATTCTACTAGATCAGAAATCAACTATGGTTTACCGCCTAAATAGTTGTATATGAAATGCATGCATTAAACAGCATCACTCATTTTTATTCTCTGTACTGATGTACTTTGCTAACAAGTCAAATATTTTTCTAATAGTCCAGTATCACCACTTACCTACTTTTCATTGCCAAACCTCTAGCCAGAGACACACTCACTAACACAATCAAACAACACACATTTCGGTCTCATTGGGTATTCTGTCTATATAAAGCAAGAACCACAATTTAGTTTGAGGATTCTAAAGACTTCCTGTTACCCACTGATGTTTATTTGGTAAGAAAAGTACAGGCTCCCTGGTTGTTGATTCAGACTCTGTGAGTACCTATTGAGCCAGGCTATTTGTTTTCTGGGTTTTCTTGTGATGTCCTTGACCCATCTGGCTCCTACAATCCATCTTCCCTCTCTTCAGCCGGATTCCCTGAGCTTGGCCTAATGTTTGGCTATGGGTTTCTGCTTCTGTTTCCTTCAGTTACTGAATGAAGGCTCTCTGATGACAACTGGGGTAGTTGTCCATCTGCGACAGACATAAGCCTCTACATATTTGTGACAGTTGTGCAGCTTGGTCTATTTGTGGGATTCCTAGCAGGAGCAGTCCCTAAGCTTTGGCTGTTTTCTTAGAACCTATTCTTCATACTAAATTGCCTTGATTAGCCTCAATACAAAAGGAGGTACTTAATCTCACTGCAACTTGATATGCCATGTTTTGTTGATACCCACAGGAGGCCTGCCCATTTCTAGACAGAAACAGAGGAGTGGATTGGGGCAGCAGAAGAGAATGGAAGGAGATGATGGAGGGGAAATTGTGGTTGAGATGTAAAATAATTAATTAAATTAAAAGAAAAAAAGAAAGAAAAGGCACAGTCCAAGACCTAAGCCTCTCCCAAGCAGTTGACTAGTTACACTCTTCTAGTGTTAAGAGAAGCAAAGAGCAACAGTAACACCTGAATGTTCACCAACCCCAGGAATCTCTATGTACTTTAATACATTCTTTTTGCATTTTAATTAAACAAACTTCATTTAAGTTAAGATTCTCACTCACTTTAAAATACTAGATAATTAAGATATGGAAGACAAGGAAATTTGTCTCAGAATCTTCTACGCTAAGTGGCAGAAGCCAGAATACACTTCAAAAACATTTCGTTACAACCTACAGCACCACAAATGCTCTGAAGGCACAGAGATATACAAGATATGGCCACCACCCTTAGTAACTAGCCCTTTAATGTCTATGCAGTGACTATGAGCCAGACTGCTGACACACTTAATATTTCCCAAGCAATGCAGATCACTATGGAGTCTTGTCAGCAGTAAAATAATATGTGGGTCTTATTTCTAGACAGCAGTGAACAAGAAAAGATGCTGTAACACTGTAAATAACTAATAGACTTTATACATGTGCAGTTGGCTTAGCAGAAACTATAGCAATTCAGAGCCATGCAACTTAGAAAACCAATTAAGTTTCTATGTTATGTCTTTAATTGTTGAGCAAAAAGTTACTGTGTCAATGCTGAACATTTAATTACAAGTGCAGTTAGTGATAAGGAGACATGCTGGTTTTATTGAAACTATCAAAGGAATTGTCTCTAGATAAGGGCACAACAATGGTATCAAAAAACTTTGTCCTGAGAAAGCAGCATCTAAGATGACCTTTATGAATACATTTAAGATATGTAAAATGGAAGGAAACATAATTCAAGATAAGGAATTATATAGAAGTCAAAATCTTTAGATGGGTTGATGAGGTCTATATGTATGAAAGGTCACAACCAAGAAAAGGTCCTGTGGAATTAAATACAGAGCAATTATACAAACCCTCAAAGTCAGGAGTTTGCACGTGATGTCATGTGTCAGTTAAACATAAGAAGAAAATTATTTTGTAATTAGTATTGTCAGCATATTCCAAACTACTATATACTATATCATTTGATGGACAAATGGTATACTATATACTATATCATTTGATTTAAAAATGTTCTTTGTTCATAGACTGACCTCCGAAAATAGATGTAACTATTTAAAGCAGAAATCTTCAGTGCAATGTGCCAATACAATTTTTAAGAACCCTATCAGTAGAAATTACTAGTATCTTCTTTAATTACATACAAGTGAAAATCTTAAGAAGTTAGCTAACTTTGCAGATACAACCAAGTAGCAGAGAAGCCAGCACCAGGTCATCAAGCCTATGCCATTTTCTAGATCAAAACACACTGTTCTCACAAATGAAAAGGACAGCATACAGAGGAAACGGTTGATTACCTTGGATGCTGCTGTGGCAGTCACACTTTGGGGAGCTTCCTGAGGTTTACTGCTTCCATGGGAAGATTTGCTTCCCCTGTCTCTCTGTCTCTGTCGGCATTCTAAACAGTTTCTCACAGCTACACAACAAACTAAGAAACCAGAAAGGTATTAACATAAATTCTTGACATTGCTATATAGAAAAATGTTTTAAATTTTACTTTCTTTTCTTTATATTTACTTTTCTGCCACAGATAATTATTTTTAAAATTAGATACATTTAAATTATGAAATATAACAATGAAGGTACAATACATATAGACTATATATTAATTAAAATACTCATGTACTCCTGGTCCAGAAAAAAAAGAAAGAAAAACAGATCACCACGACCTTTCAAACTCCAAAAGTAAGTCTTCCTAATTCTATAATCCTCTATTAGTCACTATCACAAATGTTCTGTATCAATAAAAATTTTTGCAACTTAAAAATGCTGAAGGATGTTGCAGAGATGGTACAGTGGGTAAGAACATTTGCTATACAGACATGGGTACCAGTGGACAAATCCCTTGAACCTATATAAAAGGTAGTTATCATCACTTGTACTTGTAACCCCAGTAATATAAAAGGACACCCTAACTCCAAGACTCTATATCAAAGGATTAAGTTAGAAATAATAGAGAAGGATACTGGACATCATCTTCTAACTTTTACATATACATGCATTGGTAGGCATGCCCACATATATATACAAACATACATATATACATATGCTATACACAATCATACATACAAACTTTTAAAGTGTTTAACAATAAGGCTCTGCCCTTACTTCACCTATCTTGATGACTCTCACAGCACACCTTTCTATTCCAGGCAGCATCCCCTCCGCCAGAAGAGCTATTTTCACAGCAGGAAGAGTTTACACTCCTTATCACTAGCAAGGGATCATTATTATAGGAAACATACAGATTTGGGGCTACCATTTCTCTCCCTTCCTTCCTCCCTTTCTCTGGTAATTAATACTGGCCATTGGACTCATGCCTCTCCTATTCTCATTCAGGGCTCTGCTATATACCATATCCTCAGCTGTTTGCAAGCCAAGGACATAAACAAGGTTCTCAAAGGGATCTTCATTAAAATCACTTCAATGATAAGTATCAGTTTTTACTGATTTCTAAATATGTTTGACTATATTTGAGGCAATAAATGATTCCATGCAGTCTCCACTGGGAAGATACAAGGTTTTAAAACTGAGTAATCCTGAGGATTACAAGACAGTTACTAAGATGCAAGTTCACAACCTGAATCAGGGCTTTCTATACCTCAGAGCTACACAAGTCATCTTAATTTCACAGTGTGTAATAATGCCCTAGCTTACTTACCTAGCCTTAGGCACTGTCTCATTAACCCTCCAGAAGACATGTTTTTTTCGGCTTCAATCTCACTAAAATTTAGAGAGCTGGCAAACACGAGGACATCAACCATAGCCATGAGGCGGCTGAGGAAAGTCACCGCTGTCTCTGCTGACATGCCTTGTGTCACTTCAATGTTTTCCAGTTCAGTCTTTAAAAAAGGAGAGTTAATCTTGTTTCAAATTGGGAAAAAATGGTACATGTTACATATAGTACAGGTGAAAAAAGTTTGAAAAGCTTAAGTAAGAATATAAAGAATAATTAATACTATCTGTCACAAGACCTTGCCAAATTTTGTTTCCCGACCCACTATTCTTAAACAAAAAGCCCATTTTAAAATGTATTAGTTTAAAATACTGTATGAGTAATAAAAGACTTCATATAATTTCACAAAGATACTTAGAGACAACCACACTTGTCTTCTTATGTTTTAGTATAAAAGAGGTATAAAATTGACCTTTATTTTCTAAAATCTTCATCTCCATTTACAACTGGATGTGTTTTCCTTTCTTACAGACATAGGGAACAATGGGAAGGATACACAGCAATTTTCTTTGGTAGCAAAGGAGATGACTGTCAAGCTATAACACATACTAATGACATCTATTTTAAAATAAGAAATTGAAACACTAAGGATTTTATGTATCCAATAAAACTAAAGTTGATACAATAAAAGGATCATTCCTTTAGATTCCTTACCGATAAGCTATGAAACCCTCACTGTACAAGGAGGAAGGAACATTGTTAAGCTGAACGTTAGACTTTAGCTTAAGTAAAATATTCTCTGTGATAAAATTGCTATTTCTTAACTTTCAGAAGAAATATTAAAATTTATTTTGTTTCTTAGAATGTGTAACTCCGTAAGTTATGAGCAACTGCATCATTTCTTTATTTTCATTCTGTACTAAGAACACTATACTTATTTTTATTTTCTTATAACTAGAATTAATTTTCTTAGTTTCAAAAGGAGCAAAGAAAAGAGAGACTTTGTAAATAAAAATGCTGCACAAAGATTCTCAAAATACGCACACTATCTATACTGACTGATCTCATCTTTAACCAAATGACTTTAACCAAAAGTCAAGCTCATGGTGAATGGATGAAATAGATTTCTGACTTTTTTCAGACTGTCTTTAGAAATGAAGGTTCTTACCTATTTGTATTTTGTTCATGACAAAGCATGTGACCACAGCTTAACAGTTATAAGAAAATAATCCATTTTAAGACTATTTTCAATTATTTAAGGATGAAAGACTGGCCATTGATTAGATCAGTCAAAAGATTCTTAATAACTTCTCACTGTATTACTCCTTTATTTTCCAGTTGGAATCTACAAATCTAACCAGTGAAATATACTCTAATTTTAATAGTTAATAAGAAACAAATATTACTACATAATTATTCAATTGTCTATATAATTTCACAAATTTATTTTATCAAAATTAAAAGTAAAATGTTTTTTACATGAGTAATAACTTATAAAATAATTCTTATCCCACTGTATAATAATTATTTACAAACATGTTATATAAGCATCCTATGTTAAAATGCATTTAATATAATTTCTAATAAATCTGTATCTCATCCAATTTAGTAATAACAGAAAATAATTCTTATCCCATTCTGTTAATAATTATTTACAAACATGGTATATAAGCATTCTATGTTAAAATGAATTTAATATAATTCCTAATAAATCTAAATACATATATATTTCATTCAATTTCCTATAATTGGAATTTAAATCTGCTTGCACACAGGACTCTATTTACATTGTTTTCATTATATTATGATATTTATTGTTAGTAATAAAACACATACATATATTAAAAAAATAATCCTTTTCATAAATTTTTAAAATACACAAGGTATGTCTAATTAAATGATGATATGAAAACTCAAAATATAACCAAGTAAAATTTTCACAATTAAAAATAAAATTTAAAACTAAAAAACCTAAAAATTACTGCAAAAGTAATACTAACCTTAGAACCCTGGACATGCATTAGACAAAACAGACAACAGACCAAAAAAATACAAGAAAAAAAGAAATTATTAAAATTAAATGAAAATATATGTAAAATTGAAACACAAAATAACATTTTAAAATTATATTTGATTATTTTATTAAAAACAAAATTCTCAGGATATCCATTTTATAAAGTACATAACTATTATTAAGTATGAAATATTTAAATTTAAATTTATTTTTGTTTGAATAACTGCCCCCAAATATACATGTGAGTATAGCAAATATAGAAGAAAGAATGCAAATTCATTTTACATAACAAGTCTAATGGATGGATACTGAAATATTATAGAGTGAACAAAGAATGACCCTGCTTAAACCTAACTCAGTTTGGACTTGAGCAGAAATGACTTAGGGAAATCAGTGCATTTCTTATACCAACTATCAAGACTTTATCTATAAGGAAATCATATTAATTTTCTCAACTATTCACAACCCTTCCTATACAAAACTAAAATATTTATGCCAGCACAACTTAAAATTCACTTTCTGAGTCAGAAAATAACTCACTGATACAACTATAGAATGCCTATCATATAAGCTTAGGTAGCTGCATGCTATCTAAATTTAGGACATTATTAAGAATCGGGTTTATATAATAAAAACATTATAGACTTCCCCTCCTCCCACAAAACTACAAAATTTCAATTCTTTTGAATTTTTACAATAAATGTAAATATAAATTTGAAAACATGCCATTTTCATGGTATATTCACTGGGAAAATATATAAAAGAATCCCGAACTACCAATAGGTTTATTGTCAAAAGTCTCATGTTTTCCAACCCCATATCCTATTAATAAACGACTATAATTAAGACTGCCATCATGCTTGATACAGAAGATAAGGTTTGCTTTCCTTCTATATGATGTTACAATTATTTGAAGAACCAGAAATGTTAGTTTCTATCATTTTCCTGGGACAAAAAAAAAAGAAATTAAACCATATTTGACACTGTGTTCTGATGGTTCACTTAAATGGTAACTGAAAATTTTGAGTGACTGGTGGCAGTGGTGTTGGTCACTGGGAAGTGATGGCACACGCCTTTAATCCCAAGCACTTGGGAAGCAGTGGGTGGATCTCTGTGAGTTCGAGGCCAGCCTAGTCTACAGAGTGAGTTCCAGGATAACCAGGGCTATACAGAGAAACCCTGTCTCAAAAAACCAAAAAGGAAATAAAATCTTGAGTGGTAACAGCAAAACTGTGAAGGAATGTATGACTAACAATGTTGTCTTCTTTTCAATGTTTCCTTCCAGTTCCCTGCCTTCATTCCTAAGTGTAGTAGGACATAAATAATTCAACTGACTAGTCCTGGAAAACTTAACAACTCAATAAAATATCCCTTAAGCAAACACTGACCCAACTGCATAGTAAGTGGTTCAATTTTATTTGTTTATTGTTTATTTACAGACAAAGTCTCACTAGGTACCCCTGATATCCTGGAAACTACTAGTAGACCAGAGTGGCCTCAAACTCACAAATAACTCTGACATCTGCTTTTGCTTTCCCTGTGCTGGGAATGAAGGCATGCACCATCGTACTGGGCCAAGGGTCTTATTTTTAAAACTATTTCTATTTAAAACATTTTGTGAGCTATTTACTGTAACATACAGTTTTAAATAACACAGGTATCCAAAACCCCAATATAATACTGCTTTTTTTTAGATTGTCTACTATAATATAAGTCATGTGCAATTTCTAGCCTTCTTAAAGCTTACATTAACCATCTCCTTACAGGTAAGATTTCTTCCAGAACAATGACATTGTAAGAACAATTCAGAAATGCTTTTTCCTACTACACACAGTCTACTGTGTTCATTTACAGTTTCAGGGAGGAGACAGACCACTTCAAATGACCAGTCCCCTATAAATAACAAACAAATAAAAATGGTTTTGGTTGAATATTTTAGTGTCAAAATGGATTATCTATAATAAGTCTATTATCTCAAACATTATAAATGAAAGGTTTTTAAAATAAACTGGGATGATTATTCGACCAGACAAACATGTAAAGAAGGGAGTTCCTGAAGGAATTCAAGAAACTTCTGAGAGGCTTCCCCATCTCTTATATGCTGCATCTATTACCAAATTTGATTCGTTAGCCAATGAAACCAAAGTCGAGGCCATGCCCACCAAATGATACAGCAATACGGAAACAAAGATCAATCTCATACTGGGCTTCACAAATTTTCATTTAATCCAAACTTCACAAAAATTTGTATCTGAGTCTCACTGAAAAAAAAAAATCTTTTTCTCCCCAGCAGCCCATCAACAGAGTTCAGCACTTTTCTTGAGAAATGGCAAATGCTCACTTCTGGGTTTAAGTTTCAGGTTATTTTTTAAATAGGGTACTACAAAAATACTTTGCATTCAACTTCTACTTATCTTTTAAAGTTTAACATAGTTCTACATTAAAGATGTCTAATAACAAAAATAGCAAAAATAAGATGTGTATCTTCTAAAAGTTAACTGTAGTTGTTAAAATATGGTTTATATACTTTGTAGTCAAGTTCTTATTTTATAAAGAATAAATTTACCTAACTTTTGACTGTTCTATAATAACAAGGTTTTTTACACATCCCTGTGCTATTCTTATTTTATGTACAACATATGCAATATCAGTGTCTCATACCATACAGCTCATGTAAACCTATTCTACTCCTGTTCTCCCAACAGCAGATGGCTGAATGACCTAAATTTATATTTACTATCTAGCTCCACAGAGAAAAAGTTTGCAGCTACTACTGTCAAAGCTATCATTACTCCCAGGTATTAACAAATGGAAAGCTTCCCAGACATGAAAATCTGAAAAAGATACATGCATCATTAAACTTCCAAGGACAGTAAGACAGCTGTGTTGAGTGTTTCTGCTCCGTGCATGTCAGGATGATGCTCTTACACGACTGCGCCTTTGGTGAATCAGAGCAACCTAGTCTCCTCCCTCTCACCTACTCCACAACACTCGAGGTTTTGTACTTGGTAGTTTTGAGCTGAAAAGCTCATACTTCCAGTGCATGTTTCGTTCTTTATTCATGTTCCTCCTATTTTTCCCACTGCATAGCAAGAACACTAAACAATCCAGTAACACTAAAAGAAAATATCCTTCACATTTCCACATTATACAGAAAGTATGAGAACAAATAAAGATGTTTATTTTTAAAGAGTTATATATATATAAAGTTTATATGAAAATATGAGTTATAATTAAAATACTTTTATTTTACAAAGTATTTATAAAAACATATTTATAGAGTATTAAACCAGGTATACTGCATTTATCTACTACTTTATTAATAAAAATATCTGACATTAAAAATTTGAAGATTATTAGTAATGTGTATATTTCAAACCTCTGCAAATTTTAATAACTTATTACAAAATTAATTTATAGAATGATCATTTCTGTTCTGCATAAAGTGTAAAAACATTCAATATTCATATTAAATACAGTCTCTTAAAATTATCTGAATGACAATTTATGTGATTCCACACAGAAAGCATTGTATTTAGTCTTGACATAAGAATGCAGTTTAGCAGAATTTGGTTTATATCACTAGAGGAAAGTTGAGATGGGACAGAAGAGATGACAGATAAATGCTAGGCACCAGCCTTCTTCACGTATCGCTTACTCTTTGTAATGTTATTCCCAGGTCACTTCCTTGGTTTGATTACTAAGTAACTCCACAAGACCCCATTGCTCATATGTCCTTTTGCACTGCTCTCAGATTAGCCTGCTTGCCTGTAACTTGCTGGATGAATTCATCAGGAACACACATATGTGTGCCGGGGGGGGGGGAGGGGGGTTATGAGAGGTCATAGTCTGTTGCAGTTAATATTTTAATTTCAATGCTATTCCAGTGGACAGAATGAGAAAAAGAACCATGTAGGAAAATCATGTTACTGACAAAATAAAGTCTGGATCAGTTTGGAAGTATTCCTATTCAATAAGCAACAGAGTTAATAAATCACGGTATTCTGTGGCAAAGGTGTGTTCAAGGATTTACAAAAGAGTTTCTTATGAGAAGCAGCAAGATGGGCCACATGGCAAGTGAAATTCTATATTCTTTCCCACCTAATCAAGTTACACCTAAATGGTGTCATTTTGACAGAAGTCAAAGATATCTTTAAAAAAAGATTTGACTCTGGGAATCAAACCAAATACGCACATATGCTAGAAAAGAGTACTGCCACTCAGCTACAGACACGCTAGCTCATATCTAAAGATATATATAAGATGAAAATTACATATAACTTAATAATGGTCTGTTGCATTTTTAAAGGACATACATAATCAACATTAAATACTTTTCAGATTGATTATAGTAGTATTTTTCAATGTTTTATGAAGAAAGAAAAATAGTATTTTTAATGGCAAATTGGTAAATGAGGTCATATTAAACTACAAATAGGTTTTAACAGCTTACTACATAAGATTTAAAGAGATACACAGCATATAAAAGTTTAAAAAGTATTTATAATTGTAGTTCTTAAAAGATTTCACCAGAAACGATGGTGTGATTTCTAATAAATATGTACTAGAAAACTCAAACACTATCAAATAAAAGAGACTGGAATATAAATCTAATAAATGGTTTAAGAGTTCCTGTAGTTATTATTTAAAATCTGCCTTTTTCCTGTGTCTGAAATTTCTGGAATTCTCAACTCATGTCATTACAAAATATAAGCACTAGGTGGCGATAAAGAACTTACAGTTGGTGATGTAGCTGCTGAGAGCAAAGGTAAAATTCCTCCACAGGCAATGATGATGTTGTCTACCATCTGGGAAATGAGGTGAATTGTGTTATGTACAAAAATAATGTTTTCATTGCTGTTGACAAAATCCATTACAGACTTTGTAGAATGGCTGAAACAGAAAAAAACAATTGTTTTCTTCAAGTAAATGTGGTTTAGATACTTAGAATAAAGTATCTAAAGTATTCTGAATAGAATGAAAATTTTGAAGTAAAAATAATTATAAAATATAGAAGTGCTAGACAAATTTAAAACTTAATTATTAGAACAATAACAACTTGTAATTCAGATATTTTACCAAAAATATTTCTGCACAGTTCTTTGTGTCCATATACATTAAAGAAATGTAATATTCTGGTTGTTCTTTCTTGGTTTGTTTAAGAACGGACATCAGTACTCCAAAACCTAAACTCACCTCAAAGGTAGCTTGGGATAATAATCCTCGATTTCACATTTCTAATTTTTAAGTAGCTTCTAAGACATCTGAGTAGCCCCATGAATTTAACTAGTTTGGTTGTATCTGCTTATTCTGTGTTAGGAAGCAAACTAGTTGAGAGCCTTCAGAGAAAAAGCTCCAGCTGGGATTCTGAGCCCAGCTTTCCTTTCTGCCATGAGGAAACATGGGAAGTGTACCACCAGGAATTATTGCAAATGAAAAGGAAGGTCACAGAAGAAGCCAGCAGCAGGATTTTCCACATAAACATACATTGAAGGTGCCAAAGAAACACTGTTTTATTGCAATTAGATATTCTCCTCTACCTTAAAAGATTTTTTTAAAAAAAATTGTATATACTTATGTTTGGAAACTTTCATGAGCATCAATACAAAAGCAAAGACACCCAGTTTGTTGTTGGAAGGAAAACTAGGCGGATCACACTGTTTACCTCACATAGCGACCTCCATGTGCAGTCAGGCCTTTCAGCTCGAGGTTCATAGCACGTAACAACATTAGCATGCGTCTAGGGCTAGCTTCTGAACAGAGTGACAACATTGGCACGCGTCTAGGGCTAGCTTCTGAACAGAGTGAGCAGATCAAACTCAGAAACTCCCTTGGCAGATACACTGACAACTCCCCAACATTACATCGTGTTCCCCACAGTAAAAGTGCAGGTTTTGTTCCACAGATTAGGTGGCCTCCCCAGGCACTGGACTGTCAGTCAGAACTGATCCACCCAGTCTAGTTACTAGAATCTCATATTCTCTTTAGGGGTGTTTCCCAAATGAATGTACAACCCTGATAACAATACGGAAAAACATTCTTAAGGGGCTTCATTCAGTAGAAAAAAATGTTTATGAAAAGAAAGAAAATGCATAGGGAGAAGAAAAAGAATGAGAAAAATGGAGAAACGAAGGAGAGTCTGTCTGCCTTTTAACAGAGAAAACCTCAAGTAGCCACCTTAATCCTAAAGGAAAACCAACAGAGGTACAGATGCCAGTTTCAGTTTGAGGATATGATAAAGTGGAAAAAATCTCTGCTGAAGATGAGGTGTTTTGCTGCTTACAGACATCACCTTCCAAAATTTACATGCTGGCACATGTGAATGACACACACCCTGATTGAGAAATGTGAATCTGTTATTGGAAAACCTGAATTGAAACTTTTTATAAAAAGCAGACATTTAATTCAGATAGATTTAAACCAACATCCACTAACTGCCTATACATATAGGTTCTAATGATACACATGTTACAGGTTGCTTTAAGATTTTATTCTAGTATTAAGTGTTATCGTATTGCTGTTACTAAATCATAACAGAGCTCACAGTATTGAGTTTAACAAGAAAAGGTGCAATTACAGAAGTATAAGCCAAAGCTGGTCTTTAATTTTTTTTTGTGTGTGTAGAATGAGCAAGATTTTAAAATTCTGCTTTAACTGTCTAAAGCTAAATTGTTACACATCTAGAGGTAGATGCTCCAAACATTATAAAAAGTATACTTTATATAAATATTTGTATATCAAAAACTTATTTAATTTTTAAAACAAATTTAATTTGTGAATATTATTGGATGACTAAATCATTTAATAAAATATTCATTATCTTGGGCTGGGAAGTTGGCTCAGTGGTTAAGTGCACTTGTTCTGGGTTCAATTCTCAGCACCCACATGCTGGCTTACAACCATCTATAAATCCAGTTCTAGGAGATCAACACCTTCCTTTGACCTCAGTAGGCCATGGACAATGCACACAGACATAGATACACAGCAAACACAAACAAACACATATATATGTAAAATAAAAATAAATTTCATTTTCTCAACTGCAGGTGAAAAATATATAGAAAAGAAACAGTAGTACCTTCTCCACACATGCACATCTGTCTCTAACGCAAACAACAAGTCCGTGAGAAGCCGCTGGTGCATTGGAGACCACTTAAACTCCGGGATCCGGAACATGGTAGTCCGGGGGCCAGGGCTGAACTGGCGCCGCTGTTCCTCAGTCATTGGCATTCCTCGAAATCCTAAATCAACTCTGAGATCTCGGTCTTGTTGGGTAACAGACCGGCCCTGAACAGCCTAAACAAAGAGAGGGTAAACTTTTGTAGAGCACAAAAAAGATGTGAGATTCAAAAACCAGTGTGCACAATAGTGAATAGGAGATTACATGTGATTTTAGTGGTGAGGGCATTTCAAACACCTGCACAGAAATCCTTTTGATTCATTTGAAGTCTGCTATTGGAAATTCTGCTTTGATACTGCAGAAAAATGTGTGTGCATTCTCAATGAAAAATAGGCAAGCCTAGTGATTACTATGCCCAGTAAGCAATGATCTGTTTTTCTTTTATTTGAAATCTTACCTTATTCAATATTCTCTCTCCCTGCCAATTAACACTTTAGGACCACTGCCACCAAAATGGAAATTTGCAGTTAACAAACAAAAAATAAACACACCTTTCCCACATACAGAATATATCATCATATTCTTACTGGAGTACAAGGACAATAGTAAAACATGGTTCATTCTTTCCAATACAGGTGGAATGGAAACATAAACTTACCTTCAATGAAATCAAAAGACAGAAAGAAAGTCCAGAGAGCCAACAAAACTCAAATCTTTGAGTGTCTTTATAATCTCATCAGCTTTTAACCATATAGCATCGGTTTATTCCAAAACGTAAGTAGTAACAACTTGTTTGTCTCAGAAGACACTTTACTGCAGACTGTCCAAAACCACAGCACTAACATTTGCTAACCACAAGGCCCAAGCAGCTTATTTTTAAAAAAATAACAAATTCTATCTATTCTGTAAAGAAAGTTGTCATTGCTAATAATCCCAGATTTTCTTGGCTATATTACCTTCCTAACAGGGTGTTGTAAGGACTGAATCTGAAAACATCTACCAGTGTCTGGAGCACAGTAGGCATGAACAGAGAATAGCCCCTCCTCCTACTGTTCATGCATCTGAACAAGCTGGCTGCAAGTCCCCTTTTCTACACTCCCCAGAACAGGGCTTGCCTTGAGCACAAGGTTAGAATGAAGATCTCAAGTACAAAGGTGGAAATGTAGTTATAAACTGTAAAAATGAGCAGAGAGCTTAATGGTCATATTTTAATCTACTACATGTCTTATATGACAGAAGAATCTGAACCCCAAAGAGGTTGAGCAAAATTAGAGATACAAGGCAGAACTGGGAATATAAGTCGGATCATTTGAACTTCAGATGTACATGCCATAGTAGTCAGCTCTGTACGTTACATATTACATGGATTTACGTGTAGTGTCATTCTAGGAAACCACTTTGCAGCCAACAACTCAATGTTTATCTGACACCTATGTTTACTTCTGCAATTCACATGGGGCGGCTTACTTGTGTTGTTGTAGTAGTCTGGATTTTTCGGATTTCCTTTCCTGATTCCTTGCCATCATCAGATCGCTCAGTGTCTGAAATTATACTTCCTGCATCAATATTAGGTACAATTTTGCTGTTGGAAGACTCTGTTTCCAGAGTCGTGGCAGTCATTTCAGCATAGTCCAACCCCT
Organism: Arvicola amphibius; assembly: GCF_903992535.2. Lineage (NCBI taxonomy): Eukaryota > Metazoa > Chordata > Mammalia > Rodentia > Cricetidae > Arvicola > Arvicola amphibius. Next base: position 22,469,234 of record NC_052057.2, on the reverse strand, counting down.
TAACTGATGATGCTAAGTCTCTTTCAGAGACACTGCTCACTCCATCTGAAGTCGTATGAATTCTGAAGTCTTTCTCTTCTATTATGCTTGATGTGCAAGTTAAGTCTACACTTGCAGTCATGTGAGCAAGCAATCCAAGATCATCACTGACACCAAGATGTACTTGGCTGTCTTGAATATTTGGGATGATATGATTGCTAGAAAGTTCTGGAAGTAGTTTCTCTTCCTGTTTGGGTATTTTATCAAAGAGGAAGGATGTGTTACTGTTAGAAAGGTCCTCTTTCTCATCTGCAAGTGTGATCAATGGACCATTGTCCTTCTCTTCATTTTTTTTAATGATACCAACACTTCCATGCACATTGTTATGGAGTTTCTCAACAGCAGCACTGTACACATTATCCAACAAGGACTCCACTTCCACGAGGGCACCATTCTCTCCACCCACCAACGTTTCTGGTGATAAATCCATATCATCAAGCTTTACTTCTGTCGCTTCTACTTTCTCTGCTTTTATATCAACCAGAAGATCATGCACTTCCACGTGCACTCCACTACCAGGTCTATCTGAACTTCCAAGAATATCATCTGATACTTTGGTTGACATGAGCAAGTCTCGTGTATCTGTGCTAACTGGGTAGTCTGTCTCACTCTCTGGGCTCTGACTTTGGGAAAGGTCTTCTATCTCGCGGATTTCCATTCCTCCTTTGGCTCCCGTTGTCTGTGATGAAAGGCCAGAGATGGTGCTCACATTTCCTTTCTTTCCCTTCTTAATGTTCTCCTCCTCTTGTCGTTGATACTCCTCATACATTTTGGCCAGGTATTCTTTGTGTGCTTCGTAAGTAACCTAGGAAATAAGTAGAGAACACTGAGGTGTCATGTATATTACAAAAGAAAGACAGAAATAAGACCAACAAAATTCAGTAATAATAACAAAAATGGTAAAAGTATTTTAAGATTTAGTTTTATTGGGCTGGAGAGATGGCTCAGCGGTTAAGAGCATTGCCTGCTCTTCCAAAGGTCCTGAGTTCAATTCCCAGCAACCACATGGTGGCTCACAACCATCTGTAATGAGGTCTGGTGCCCTCTTCTGGCCTTCAGGCATACACGCAGATAGAATATTGTATACATAATAAAAATAAATAAAAAAGATTTAGTTTTATTAAATAATTGGATTGATCATGTAATTGAAAACATTATAAAAATACAACAATACATTATTTCCTGACTTGTTTCTAATAACATAGGTATCTGCAATATTAAGGTTCCTTTGCACAGGTTAAGTATTCAATATTAAGCAACATTATAAGATATTTAACTCATGGACAATGACTTGGCAGAAGTTAATATCCAATATCACAACTTCTATTACTATGCCAGCTTTCACATGGCTACTGTAATATTTTCACCCATCACAACCATGACTGAAAGTGCTCATATGAACCTGTAAACAGACATTTATAAGGTACTACATCAGTTTTATATATAGACAGTAACTAGATTAGAAACATCAGGATATGCTGTACATTGAAATGTAATGCCTTTCTCTTGGTCACATTAAACTTATTAAAGCAATGACAAATTAAAGGTGTGCATGTGCAAAATATAGGACTACACTAGGTATTATGAATTCTTCTAATGTTAAAAATCTTTCCTTATAGGCACACAAAATTAATTTATATTAACCTGTGAATTAACAGGGGTTTTGGTTGACCTTTCTTTAAAGATATAAAACCCATTTCCTACAAAAGAAACTCCCCAATCATGGGAAATGGCAACCTGTTTCTCAAAGGCCACATCAGTTTGTCATCTATTTTGATTAGTAAAATTTTATTATAATACAACCACATTAACTGATGTTCTTGTTTTCATTGTCTGTTTTTACAAAACAGATGAGTTGAGTAGTTTCATCAGAGGCAGAAACCCCCAAACATATATTATCTGGTCTCTAAAATCATTTTTCTAATTCCTGTTAAAAATAACTATATGATGCCAGGATGTGGTGGTGCACGCCTTTAATCCCAGCTCTCAGGAGGCAGAGGTGGGCAGATCTCTGTGAGACCAAGGCTAGCCTGGTCTACAAGAGCTAGTTCCAGGACAGGCTCCAAAGCTATGGAGAGGGCTAAAAAGATGCTCAGTGGTTAGAAGCACTTATGATTTGCAGAGTTCCAGGTCTGATTCTCAGCACTCACATGACAGCTTACAACTGTCCATAACTCCAGTTCCAGGGACCTGATGCCCTCTTCCTGACGTCAATCAAGTACCAGAAACCCATGTGGTCCCCAGACATATATGTGAAAATATTCATACATATTAATAAAAATCTAAAAATAAAATAAAAAGCTATGGAGAAACCCTGTCTCAAAAAAGGGGGAAGAGACAAATTATAAGTTTTCTAAACCACAAAACTTAATTGCAACATAACTGGATTAGCTGCCTAAATTTTGGATGTCCGCATTTCTTCTGTGATTTCTTACAGCTCAAGAATCATAACTTTGAATTGCTAGAATATAATGTGTGCATAAATGAAGTACTCTCCTTACCAAAGACAAGTGCTATTCAAAGTTTAATAGGGATAGGTAGAATCTAAGAATTAAAAAATATTGGAATATACCATATATAGTAGTTTGAACACTAATGGTCTCTCTACGCCCATATATTTGAATGTTTAGTCATCAGGAAGTGGTATTATTTGAGAAGGATAAGAAGAATCAGGAGGTGTGGCCTTTATGGAGTAGGTGTGGCCTTGTTGGAGGAAATGTGTCACTGGGAGTGGGTTTTGAGGTTACAAAAGTCCATATTAGATTTTTTTAAGATTTATTTCTTTATTATGTATATAGTGTTCGGCCTGCATGTATCCTTGCCTGCCAGAAGAGGTCATCAGATCTCATTATAGATGGTTGTCAGCCACCACATGGTTGCCAGGAACTGAACTCAGGACCTCTGAGCCATCTCTCCAGCACCGCCAAAAGTCCATATTAGGCCCACCACCTACTGTTTGTGGATCAGGAAGTAGGTCTCAGCTATTTCTCCTGCACCATGCCTGCCTGCCATTATGCTGCCTGCAATGATGATAATGGACTTACCTCTGAAACTGCAAGCAAGGCAAGCCCCAGTTTAATGTTTCTTTTATAAGCATTACCTTGGTCATGGTGTCTCTCTTTTTCACAGCAACAGAACACTGACTACAACATGATAATTAAAAATATGATTAAAAGTACATACTTTAATCTCAACACTAAGGTGGCAGAAGCAGAGAGACCTTTGTGAGTTTGAGGCCAGCATTGCCTAATATGGTAAAAACTAAATGTATACGTGGAAGGCGGGTACATTCAGAAGGCACTGACAATGAGATGTCTTCCTCAATCACTACTGGCACCTCATTTTTTTTGAGACAGCATTTCTTACTGAACAGGGATGCATGGCTTTGCCTAGAGTGGCTAGATAGCCAGAGAGCCCTTGGGATTTCCCATCATTCTCCCCAGCACTGGTGGTAAAGTCTGTCCAGCCATGCCTAGGCTGTTATGTGGATGAAGGGAATCCAAATTCAGGTCCAAATGCTTGTACAGAAAGTACTTTATCCACTCAGCCAAGTCCTATTTTATTATTTGCAAGTATTTAGTATTTACTTGATAATGAAAAGAAATCTGATTACTTTAAAACATCTATAGAAGTACATTTCAGCTACTATTTCATGACATATGCTTATAAGATGTGAGTATGGTTTAGTTAAAAAAACTGACTCAGACTCAGGTTCTCACACCTGCTACAAACATATACAGTAAAATTCTTATTGAGGGGACAGTGAGATGGCTCATCAGGAAAGATGCTTGCCACCAATCCTGAACCCAGAGAGTGGAAGGAGAGAATCGACTCTCATAAATCATCCTGACTCCAGTAGGATGACTTACACACACACACACACACACACACACACACACACACACACACCTTAACTTTTAAGTGTTATTTAAAAAAAACTTATTTAAGTCTTTGTGTTTTTTGTGTTTGAATTAAATGATCTTGAAACCACTGTCAAGCTCTAGAGTCTCACCAAAGGGCAGAAAAGCACAAAGTCAAGCCTAGGATAAAGGAATGGGCCATAACTGAGAATGGCCGCCAGGTGGCACCAGATGAGCGTTTATAACCATTTACTCCATTGCAGAAACTTCAATGACAACACATGCTGGGTGCCTGTTACCTTGGAATGGGCTATTGAGAGTGTGTCCACCCAGACTCTCCAGCCTCCCCATTCATATTTTATTGCATGATACAAAAGAATCCGGAAGATGTTGTAGACCATCTCAGTAATCTTCTGTTCCTCAGAACTTTTGGGATTGATATAGCCAAGAGAAAACATCCAATCCTGCCACACTGAACACTGCAGTAAGCATCTAAGTAAGAAAAAGAGCTCATTAAGAATATCAAAATTACAATTTATTACTTTGAAATGTAGATTAAAAATATAGTCTGAGTACAAAATTATTCTATGTATTTCGTAACTTCCATCAATTTCGTTCTTTCCTAGGAGAATTAATGAAAATTACTTCCTAACTCTCCTGGTCAGAGTTGGTTGTTGTTTCTGAATGTTCTCACCACCATGAGCACCCGCAATGCACTCAGTTTGCTCCCAATCCAACTACACTAACCTGGCACCCCAATCCAACTACACTAACCTGGGCCCAATGTTTCACACAAATACATAAAACTTGTTAGAAGCTTAGGAAATGACCACAAACTCACGGACTCTGACTGCGCACACTGTATCTGAGCTAGGAAGCTGTGAATGCACAACAAGAATCGGTGACATGACAGGAAAGCATAGGTGAATGTGGGCAAAGTTAACACAATGTACTAAAGGCACATGGGTGACAGTATCAGGGATAGCTGATCACATGCCAAGTACAAATCTGTGGATCTCTATTTTCATACATATATTTACTTAAATATACTAGGTCAACCAAATAAAAGCCTATAAAATTGGTAAAAAGATGTCTTTTCAAATGATTAAGAATATTTAAAAAAATATTTGAATTTTTTACTTGAAAATGATTCAAAATCAAGGGCAGAGAAAATATAAAACCAGACTCTTTACCTTCTGTTTTCACGGCTGTTACTGAAAAGCTTGATCATGTCAGATAAGAACAACCTACGAACTTCCATCAATTCTGCACTTGGTGTTGAGTTCTTTAACAATGTTGCCACCACCTTAAGAATCACTATAAACAAAATCTGAATTAAAATGTAAAAAGGTAACTAAGACATAATACATTTACTACTTTTCAACTAAATGCTTAGCTCTGACAGTGGAGCGCAGCTGCCATAGAATGTGCACACTGAAAGGACCACAAGCTCTGATTTAGTCCCTCACATGACCACACAACCACCATGTAGTAGAGAAGAGTGGCATCTGCTCACTTGGGTTCTGAATTTTCACTGTAGAGTCTGGCTCAGGGTGTGGTTTATGTACAACTTGAGTACACACTTGCTCTGTCAAGATCTGAAAGATAAAAATTTGAACTTCATTTAGAGAAAAAAAATTTAAAACTGCAAACTATAGCTATATGAATAAATAATCTTTAAAACATTTAGAATAATTTCCAATCAAATGAAATCTCTCCCAAAGGAGCTTTCTAATAAATTACATATATTCCTAAACTAATATCATTATACCTCAACGTTTACTTACTTTGGATAAAGACAAAAGCCAGACACTGTTATCTATAGAAGGAAAGAATAATTAGCTAATATAAAATTTGTTCTGTTGCCGGGCGGTGGTGGCGCACGCCTTTAATCCCAGCACTCGGGAGGCAGAGGCAGGCGGATCTCTGTGAGTTCGAGGCCAGCCTGGTCTACAAGAGCTAGTTCCAGGACAGGCTCCAAAGCTACAGGGAAACCCTGTCTCGAAAAACCAAAAAAAAAAAAAATTTGTTCTGTTTGAAACAGGCTTTCAGTATACACTTTTAATACAGTCCTGTTTTGAATTATAAATATTCAATGTAAATTATGCCTCATACAGAAAATAAATCTAAAATTTATATTTCTATTTTTGACTAAAACGGTTGCCAAAAACCCTTAAGAAAAATTTTGCACATCTTGCTTATGTTCCCACGATTAACACCAGAAACTGACACATATCAGTAATCAGTAAGTGAAAGAATGAATAAATGAGGCACATAATAAAGAATGTGTGTGGTCATTCATGTACTCTAGGCTTTAACAATACTTGTCTCTATCCTTGTATCTAGCTACCTGTCTGTCTATATACATATACTTCAGCAGAGAGACATTTCACTAGAGACGGCATTTCCTATCAGTGACTTCATTTTTTACTTAGAGCAGACATGTGAAACTCTAAATAACCATTAAAAAAACAGATGAACACAGTAGCAATACAAAAATTTGTGGCTAAAGTATAAATGTTAATTTTGAGAAGAGTTATGCAGAGCTCTAAGGTAAAAGCTGGACTGGAAAGAGTAAGTTAGTATACAAGGTTGGTGGCTTCTGAGAAGAAAACCATGACATCCAGAAGGGAAGCATTTTTCTTTTACTTTACTTAGACCAAAGAGAGAACAGGAAACTTACAGAGATAAATGAGAGGTATATATGAAAAATGTATAGACTTGAAATTAGACATTGGTCTATTATTACTTAAGTGACAAATATTGGATATAATTACCCACACTTTTGTTTTAAAATAAACAATATTAAACTAAATAGTGTTGGAATATTTTCTGAACAGTGTGTGTAAGCGTGAATGTCTACAAGGAGCTGATACACAAGACAAAAATCTCTTTGAATAGCACATATCAAAGAACAGTAGCTGGTATATATCTAAAAGGGTTTCCATACCAATTTTCCCCCAAATCCCAAAGGACAAGATTCCAGATAATTCCTGTTACAAAGATGATACTCAGAATAACTCTACTTTCAGGGAAAGCAGCAGACCATATTCTTTTGTGTTAGAATCTTCAAACCCTTCTCAACTAAGAATAAATCACGTTGTACAGGAAACAACATTTGGCTCAATGCACCACTGATTTTCCTGTTGCCTTTTTTAAAGCTTTGCTTTGTCATGTGACACTGAGGACAGTAATGGTAGTGCATATCCATAAACCTGATACAAAGATTATAAAAAGTACATCATGACTATAGTACATTCAAATATGAAAGGTTTATACATGTTATACAAATGTATTTAGGAAACGACTTCAACATGTATTTGTTAAAAACAAGTTATGTGCCCACACATTGCTTAATGTTTGGGGATGGAAAACGGTTGTTAAGTGGAGCTACGTTTCTAGCATCAATTTACTTAATTAATGTTCTGTAGACAAGCAACCCTCTGAAACTGTAAGCAAGACCTCAATTAAATGCTTTTTTTAAAATGAGAATTTCCTTGGCAATGGTGTCTGTGGTGTTCTGAAAGAAAATGGCCCCCAAAGGGATAGGCACTATTAGGTGTGGCCTTGCTGAAGGAAGTGTGTCACTGTGGGGGACGAGCTTTGTGTTCTCCCATGATCAAGATACCTCCCAGTGTGATAGTCTACTCCCTGATTTTTTTTTTTTTTTTTTTTTTTTTTTTGGTTTTTCGAGACAGAGTTTCTCTGTGGCTTTGGAGCCTGTCCTGGAACTAGCTCTAGTAGATCAGGCTGGCCTCGAACTCACAGAGATCCGTCTGCCTCTGCCTCCCGAGTGCTGGGATTAAAGGCGTGCGCCACCACCGCCCGGCTTACTCCCTGATTTTTTCTGATCAAGATGGAGCCAGCACCACATCTGCCTGCATGCCTGCATGCCACCATGCTTTCCGCCATGATATGGACGGAACCTCTGAAAATGTAAGTGAGCCACCCCAATTAAAAACTTTCTAAGAGTTGCTTTGGTCACAGTGTCTCTTTACAGCAAAAGAACACTAACTAAGACCCTTTGTAAGAAGGGTTGAGAGAGGGTTTCTATATGGAAATGATGAGATTTTAATACAATTCAGTACATCACTTTTACAAATGGTTCTAACCTACACTTCATCTCAATGCTAACTCTATCTTAAGGTGAGTAATGACTGCATATCAGAAATGGAGGAGAGTATCGGATGTGGAGTAGAACTAATATTTATAATATATGTGAATACTGTCTGTGTGGGAAGATGACCAAGCAAAGCAGCAAACCTATATTTAAAGAAAAGCCCTTAGAATAACATAAGGACATGTGGATGTGTTTTTAAAAGAAGGAAATTATAAACTATGCATCTGTCTTAAATTAGGGTTTCTATTGTTGGGAAAAAAAAATCATGATCAAAAGCAACTTGTGGAAGAAAGGGTTTGCTTCAGCTTACAGCTTTCAGGTCACACTCCATCTCTGAGAAAGTCAGGATGGGACTCAAAGCAGGAACTTCCATAGCAGAGGCGATGGAAAAATGCTGTTTACTGGCTTGCTACCCATGGAATGTTCAGCCTTCCTTTTTATACAACCCAGGACTACCTGCTGAGGGACAGCATTGCCACATCAATCATTAATCAAGAGACTTCCCACAGGCCAATCTTATTCATTTTCTCCATTAAGATTCCGCTTTCCCAGTTATGTATATGTTTGTATCAAGCTGACAAAAACTAACTAGCACGGTACTCATCCTCAGCTGTGGTGACTGGGATGTTAACTGGTTTAAGTGGTGATCTCCATCACACACAGAGGTTTCTAGCATACATACTCAGAATTCTTGTCACAGTTTTTTTCTTTACTTTACCTCATAAAGTGTGTTGTATGTGGTGACAGTTACAGTGTTTGTATGCAGCATCAGTCTTTCTCCAAGAAGAGTGAAGAGACTATGGGTATGCATAATTTCAACTTTTCGCCTAGAGACATGGAGGTAAACACAAACAAATGCAGAATCATACAACTAATTATTTTATCAACGATCATCTATAAAAACCAGCAACAGGTCATAATACCACTAACTGCTAATACCAAACAAGTTATTTAAACAGTTCTCAAGGAAATCCTCCATACAATTAGAATATGAGATATATTCAAATTACATAACCATATGTGATGATTGTCAGTTATTTTTTCCAGATTCTAGTGATTATCTAGATGGTTTTAGAAATTAACATACTCCACAGAACACATGATTCCAAATCCCTAATATAGTCTATAGCAAATGTTAACATTAAAACATTAAGGGACGGCGAAAGTGAACATGCACACTGGATACTGGAGAGAGAATAGCCCTCCGTCTCATCAGTGCTTATGTCTGCGGCTGCCCACAGATGAAGGCAGCGCTGCTCTGGTCATTTCCACTGATCTCAGCGCTCCCCTCCTGTTTTGGTACGAATATCCAGGTCCCCTCTAGTCTCTTCTATATAAAGATTAGGCCACTGTTTGCTAAGATTGTAGAACCTTGAGGAAACTGTCTATCCCTGTGCCCCTCCTCCAGCATGAGGAGGTACAAACATGGACCACTATGCCGGTTTTTAATAGGTGCTAGGAATCCAATCTCAAGTACTAATGCTTGTGTGACAGGCACCTTACTGTGAAGCCTTTCTTTTTAGAAAAAGAAATTGTGTAACAGTAGGGCAGGAAGAAAAAGGTGTGCCTGTGCTTGCAAGAATACTGATGACATAACTAGGAAGAGCAGTATAAATTCCTAAATTTATAATATTGATTTTGAATTTTTAGTTTTAAATAAATGGTTCTATATACTGCTCCCTTTCATAACTTTCTTGATTATATTAAGATTTCAAAGGTAATTTTAAGTCATTAAATTTTACTTCTAAATAACACGGAGTGACCAAATTTCATGCCAGTGTATGAATTATGTATTTATTCAATTTCTCCTTCTTATTTTTATCATGGTGCCTCTAATATCTCATTATTAGTAGCAATGCACATGGACATCTGTACAGCTAAGTGACAGACCTCTACATTAAGGAGAGAATTACTTATCATACAGTGTAAATATCTGTCTTTTTTAAAAATTGTTTAATGGCCAGTCAATGGTGGCTCACATCTTTAATCACAGAACTCAGGAGGCAGAAGCAAGAAGATCTCAGTGAGTCTGAGGGTAGCTTGGTATACAGAGCAAGTTCAAGAGCACAAAGAAACACTGTTCAAAAAGAATATATATATATATATATATATATATATATACACACATATATCAATACATAATTTCCCCAGTAATTGTGAAACTCCCAATAATGTACATTTTTGTCAACACTTACTAAAGTTAAAAGTTTTCAAATCTGTCACCTTGATGAATATTAAATGAACTTTTTTTTTCTCCTGGTGTCCTCTTTGGTGACTTTTCCTTTTATATTTGTCTTCTCAAATATAAAATTGTTTTTTTCCTTTTTATACACACAATATATTGACCTTAATTTTGAACCTTCTCTTTTTGTATATGGTATCAACCGCTACAAATTTATTAACTTGGGTATGTGGGTTTTTTTAAATGTGTGTGTGTATTTGCATATTTTGAAAGTTATCCCTGAATAAAAAGTGGTATCCCCACAATGCCCCCAGATATAAAGCATTTTCACCATCCTGAAACTTTCCACAGATGATTTTACACTAAATCCCCATTTCCACTGCCAGTCCAAAGCAGCAACAAATCTGCACTGTAGACATTCCACAAAAGAGAACCCTAAAATGTGTACCTCTTTTGCATATGTTTTTTTTTTTCTGAGTATCATGTGTAGGGGCCCATTATGTCATAGCATGAATTAGTTTGTGAAGTTTGTAAAGTAATTTCCATTGTGAGAACTCACATAGCTTTGGATTCCTTCCATTATTAACCATAAGCAATGATACTGGGAATACTCAAGAGCAATGACAAGTACAAACCCGTTTCCCCTTCTCTCAAGTATGTCTATGCATACAACAGATACCAGGCTGAAGCTTGGGTTATTATTTTCTTGATTCTTAAGAAATATGAAAATTTAGAACATGGCTGGAGACATTCCCTTAAAGAAATCCTGAAGAATTCAATAATTGTCTTACGTTCTGGGTTTATTTTCACTTGGTTGAATTATATTCTAATTCTGTGACATCCTTTTTGACCAGAGAATATTTATAAGTTTTACTCTTCAAGTATCTTGCAAGTTCTCCAGTCCGTTTCTGATGCTGATTAATTTAATCTGATTCAATTCTGTTTTTGTCTGAGATGTAGTTTAATTAATCCAAGACTTCCTTATATCCTGTAGTTTGTCCAATATATGACACTCTAGATAAATCATTCTGTTTAGGAGTGTTCTAAAGGAAGCTAAGTATGAGTGGTAAAATGATCCCTTAATGGAGTGTTAGTTATTGGAAGGAAATTAGTTTCATATCTCTCCTAAAATATGGCTTATATATTCATATTTCCTATTGTGGTAAATTATAATTTATCATTTTTATTTAAAATCAGCCTTCATAATCTGCTACTTTCTGAATCATTAGTTACTACTTTCCTTTTTCTGTATTCAATTCATTTGTGAGTTTGTTTTACTTTGTTCTAAATTGTTCTATATGATCATTCTTGTCCTGTATTTCCTTTTTGTGAATTGATGGCTATGAATACTCCTCTAAGCATTTATTTTACATGTGTTGGTGTTTTGCTTCATGTATGTTTGAGCATCATGTGCAACAGTGTTCATGGAGGCTAGAAGAGAGCACTGGATCCTCAGGAACTGCAGTTACACATGGTTGTGAGTCACTGTAGATGGCAGAACAGAACCTGCGTCCTCAGAAGAACTGAATGGGGGGAGCTCGGAGGAATGGGATGCTTGGGATACAGGAAGGGTTTATATGGGAGCAGGGAAGCATATATCTTAATTTAAGGAGCCACCTGAGGGTTGTCAAGAGACTTGACTCTAGAGGGGTTCCCGGGTTTCCAGGGAGATGCCCCCAGCTAGTTCCTTGGGCAGATGAGGAGAGGGAGCCTGAAAAGGCCAGTTCCTATAGCCATACTGATGAATTTCTTGCATATCACCATAGAACCTCCACCTGGCGATAGATGAAGAAAATGACAGAGCCCCACATTGGAGCACTGGACTGAGCTCCCATTGTCCTGGGGAGGAGCAGAAGGAGAGAGAACATGAGAAAGAAAGTCAGGACCGTGAGGGAACCTCCATCTGGCGATAGATGAAGAAAATGACTGAGCCCCACATTGGAGCACTGGACTGAGCTCCCAAGGTCCTGATGAGGAGCAGAAGGAGAGAGAACATGAGAAAGAAAGTCAGGAACGAGAGGGGTGCGTTCACTCATGGAGACGGTGGGACAGAACTAATGGGAGATCACCAACTCCAGTTGGAATGGGACTGATGGATCATGCGACCAAACCCGTCTCTCTGAATGTGGCCAACAGCGGGGGCTGACTGAGAAGCAAAGGACAATGGTGCTGGGCTCTGATTCTTCTGTATGGACGGGCTCTGTGGGAGCCTTCTCAGCTTGGCTGATTACCTTCCTGGACCTGGGGGGAGTTGGGAGGACCTTGGTCTTAGCATAGAGTAGGGAACCCTGTTGGCTCCTTGGCCTTGAGAGGGAGGGAGGGGAGGTATGGGTGGAGGGGAGGGGAGGGAAGGGGGAGGAGGAGGGGGAGGAGATGGAAATTTTTTAAATAATAAGAAAAAAAAAAAAAAAGAACTGCCGGTTGTACTTAACTGCTGAGCCTTGCAAACTCCAACCCCACTTTTAAAATTTAGATAGAAAAAACTGATTTGTGTTTTATTTCTCTCACTTCAACTTATTTCCTGTCTGGAAGAAAATGTCAGTTGTTTCAACATTTTACAATGTTTCACTGATGTCTACTACAACACTAGAAATTCTTACGCGTTTGTGAAAGTGTATCATGTTCATCTTACACAGATACTTTTCATTTGACTGTTGCAGACAGAGACAGGTGTAGTTAGTCTATCTCAAGGCTATACATTACAAGTGTTTCTAAATTCTATTTTATTAACGCTTTAACCTCAACAATATAAAATATACTTCATCTTTCTTGACTTGCACAATAATAAGTAAATCAAATATATAGATCATGATCTTACCTCATTTTTTGTATTTATGTTTTGTATTTATGTGGTCTTCCCTGTCATTTTTTGATCTCTATCTGTATCAGTCATTTGATTATTATATATACAAACAAACCAGTTTTACTTCTGTAATTGACAATAACTTTTTCCTTAAGATGTTGACTTTAATGTGTTTTACATTTACTTTACAAGTGATATCTATTGTTATATATGTCACATTTTAAAGTACATTTCACTTTTTGCTTAATATTTATGTATTTACTTTTAATTATATGTATGTTTATGTATCTCAGGGTGATATGCAATGGGGTGCAGGTGTTTAAGGAGACCAGTGGCATCAGATTCCTTCAAGATAAAGTTGTAGGTGGTTGTAATGCACCTGAAAGGCATGTTGGGAATCAAACTCAAGTCTTCTGGAAAAGAAGCAAAAGCTCTTAACCACTAAGCCATCGTTCCAATACCCTACATTTCATGTGTAAGAGTTCCACTGTATAAATTTATCTTGATTTTATTCACACAGATACTCAATATTTTGAAAGCTTTATAATTTTGTAAAAATACTTACCTTTCTAATTTAACCACAGTAAATAATGCTCCAGTTTTAGGACAGGCATCTCACAACTAACAGTCACAACAGCTGACTGTTTGCTGCCACCTGAATTCTGTCTCTCACCATTACATGCTTATGCCTCTGACTTCCTGACTTACTCCATGCTCCTGTTTCCCTCAGTCTTCCCAAGTCACTCTAGTTATGTCACCTCTGCATTTGTAGGTCATAAAAGGAAAATCCTAGTCTTCCTACTAACTAAAACACTTGCTTTCCTCTTATTTCTTTCTGTTAAATTTATACAGTGTTAGTCAGCAATAATTACTATTTTCCACTCATTCTAAATTGGCTGAACTCTGCATCCATTCCCCAAAATTGTTCAAAGAAACAATTCCCTGTGTGCTCACGAATTTTGTGGCAGTATTCTTTTTGCTTCTAGTCTACAGTTGTGCTTTAAAGCAACATATGGCCAGGTGATTTTTTTTTAAATTTAAACTTGGGCAACAGACAAAATTGAAAACAAAATTGAGATCTGAGAAAATATCAGGCAGCAACGTTCATGGCAATGCCAATAACTTTCATTTGCATAGAATACAGTCTTTAAAAAATTTATGATATTCTGAAGAAGATAGACAACAGTTGCAGCCTACAGAAAAAGAATTTGAGAAAGTGTGTTATTGTAGGTTGTACAATCACAAAATATCAATGGGGCTCACTGTTAGAAAAGAATAAAAACAATTTAGTAAACTACCAATCTGATGTACTGGAAGGACATCTCCTGGAGACGCAATGTATACAGCATTCCTGGTCACAGAAGTTTTCACTGAAGTAATACAGACGTGCACTTCATTTTCACAAGTCTATTTCATTATATTCTTAAAGTTCGTAGTTTATCTACACTAGAATGTAGAAATTAACTCTTACATAAATTGTGATCTTGTTCCATAATTTACTATTAATAAAACATTATAAAGATGCATCTATTATTTTTACTTTTTTCCATAGTATACTTTTTATTAAACAAAATTGCATATGCTGAAAATGAAATACAAAACTCATGAAAAATATTAGTAGCCATTTCTGTAATTCATTATGAAAACATCAACTTACTTGTGACCTAAATGCTTCAAAAAATACCCCAGAACTTTCAGTGCTTGTACCCAGATGCTTTCACTTTTAGAAGCCAACAATTTGTAGATCACCCTACAAAACAAATGATCTTTTAAGCACCTAACTAATATTACAAAGGAAACAGTACTTTACAAATACATTATAAGTATTGCTTTCCAGCACACTGAACAAAAAATATCACAATTCCTGAATCCATATTTAGACCATATCTCCACTGCTCTTAGGACTTTAACACCTGAACGTGTTGACTTTATATTTTTTGTGACTGTTAAGTGAGCCACAGGCTGACACTTACTTGTCATTTCTGTTATGAAAATTTAGAGTATTAACATTAGAAAAGGGCAGGCTCACAACACAGGGATAATAGAGCAGGAGATAATCACATACAAATCCACTGGTAAATGCTGACATGTGATATAAATACTAATAATCCTCCCATACCTCTCAGGTTCACTGTATCCACAAGAAACACTTGTTTCAGGCTTTACAGATTTATTATCACACTGCTAGCTGCGCAGTTCAGAGGTGCATTATTACCCAGGGCTTCTAATGTCCAACTAAACAAACAGCAAAACTGGGTCTGGAGATGTAGCTCAGTGGTAAGCTTTGTCTCCCGCATGCAATGCTGTGGGGTTGAGCCCCAGCAGCAAAAGTAAACTAAAATAACAAAAATTAAATAAAATTTATTCTTTTTTAAAATTTTTGCTCATTTTGTTGAGACTGCAAAAAATTAAAGGAAATCTCTATGTAGGAGCTAAATTATAGGTTTATGTTCTTAAGAATTCTAATAAAAAAAATCTGTAATTCTCACTACTAAACCACCACCTTGTCTTAGGACATCATCTCCATACACTAATGAGTAAAATCATTTCTGATGCTCTCACTCATTAGTCTCTCCCTTTTCATTCATATTGCTGACTATAAAGCTTTCAATACACACACAGACACACAGACACTTATATGAGCAAGATATTGAGCACTAAATCTGATTGGTCTGTCTTGTCTGTCTGTCTCTCTATAATTCTTTTCCATCTTCTTTTTCTGAAATGCACTGTATTTTATTGTGCTCTTGCAAAAATAAATAAATCTGCTTTTCCCACTATGCAAGTTCTGCACAACTACTCAGCTTCAGACTTGAAACCATTTCTGTACAGTTTATTAGCTCTCCGAGAATACAGGAACTGGCAACTTTTCCCTTTTTTCCTTCCTTTTATTCATAGAATAGTCTAGGGTGCACAACTAACACTACCGCTATTATGATCATACCTTATTCCATTTCTTTGATCAAAAGCTGGTATCATTGAGGCTGGGTGTTCTGACATTAAAGCCACTAATAACTGTAATACATCATGAATATTCTCATCCTGCATAATAGTAAATAACAGTATTTAGTTATAATTGTACTGCAAAGTTTTGAATAATTAAAATGAAAGATGCAAAATATACTCTACCTCATGCATTGTAAGTAAATAATTTAGTATACTCTGAAGTTCATCTTCTTTCACACCTCGATCCTAATTAAAAATATTTTGTCAGTTAATTAAAATCTGAAGTTAAGACTTTAAAGAAAGTTATCAAAATCAATGACAGAGAAGGTAATAGAAATTGAAAAGCAATAAGTTCATTAAAATTCCCCCATGTTTCATAATTTAAAATCTATTTTGTTTCTTTTGGGAAGTAACTACTTAAAATATTATAATTGTGTTTAATGTTTTAATAGGACAGAAACTATTAAAACTTAGGGTCAGGAGTGCTAGCACAAGTGTTTAGAATCAGATCTCAGGAAGCAGGTGGATCTCTGTAAGTTCAAAGCCAGCGAAGACTATATAAACAAGGCCTCATCTCAACAAAAGAAGTCAGCAGATTGTGGTGGCTTCACGTTACTGTGCTTTGTTGTCTACTGCTTCAATAAAGCCATGAAAACACAAGGGCTTAGGGGATCACCTTTGTGTAGTGCTGTACAACTTTGCCTGTGTATTGCCTTAAAACCACCTTACTCTTGAAAACCCTCCATGACAAAACTTTCCACAATCTTAGCTAAAATGGAACACATGCCATTTTTCAAAATAAAGTTTTCTGCTCAATTCTTTTTCATATGTTCCTTATCTTAATGGGCACATCTCTTTAGCACATCCGTAACACTTAACATGAGCCATCTTAATATTTGACCAAATTTAGGTGCAAAATAGCACTATTATAGTGCTTGTAGCGCAACATGAAAAAGCATTCTTAATAATTTAATGACAATAATATTTAAACTTTGATAATAGTTCCTTTTCATCAAATCATTGCGTTGTAAAATAAAGTTATTTTACCTTTAATATGAGCTGTTTCAGAAAAAGCAGCATAAACGCCCGAAGTGATATGATCTCTTTCTGTGATGGCCGGGGACCATCTGGAAAGAAAATAAGCCATGCTATTAAATAAGATTAATGCAATTATATTATTCATTAGATGTTTTCAAAGTCATAACTGTTGCTGTTAATGTTTTACAATATCAAAACTATAAGAATAAAATTAATTTTTAGGTTTTTGCAATCCCATATTATTTTCTGAATGTTAGATTTAGGAGAAAGAGCTGTTTTAACTTTCCAATATATCACTGCCAGAAAAAGAAATGCAAGTCCAAATATTAATAGAGATGCTTTTCTCTATTTATTAACAAATTTCCTAATATTTCTCTGTACTGTAAACTTCTTCCCATTTATAGACTCTTCCTTTAATCCCATACATCACATAGAAAATTGTACCACTTCCTCACAATTACTATTTTTGCATCCTTTTCCCCCATGTGCAATGCACACTCTAATAAGCACCAACAAATGCTGAGTCAGTAAATGAAATCAAGCATAGGGAGTTAAAATACACTTATCAGTTCCAGCATTTCTATATGTAAAAAATTCAGTTGTCATGTCTAATTGCCAGTAAAAATGAGAATCCGAAAGGATCTGTACACTATATGACATAATAAAATAGACTCTTAAAAATATTTATTTATTTATTTATTCATTCATTCATTCATTCATTTATTATGTATAATATTCTATCTACATGTATGCCTGCAGGCCAGAGAGGGCAACAGACCTCATTACAGATGGTTGTGAGCCACCATGTGGTTGCTGGGAATTGAGCTCAGGACATTTGGAAGAGCAGGCCATGCTCTTAACCGCTGAGCCATCTCTCCAGCCCCTAAAATAGGCTTTTAAGCATAGCTACACTCACAAAAGTTGTTTAAACATCAAGTGTTTCTTAAGGTAACATGAATTAATGTCACTGCTTTTATACATTTTAAAAGTATAATTCCCTTGTGTATCCTTCATAACATATGATTATTCATTCACTCACAAATATTTCATGCAGATTACTGCAGTTGCAAGCAAACTGTCCCCCAGTGCATTTGTCTGTTATGAGAAACAAATCTGTTCCACATTTTCCAGGTGTTAGCCACATTTTTGCCCACTGTTATCAATCAATGGGAAAGTACCTAACCCTTCTTGATATATGACCATTACTTTCAAAAAGCCTGCCTCGTTTTGATCTATAAATACATCAAAGAATACACAATGTCTCAGGTTAGTTTTTACTTCATTGTAACGATTAAAATCATAGTATTGCTGTAATATAGGGGATGTTAGGACAAAATGTGTGTGAGCATATGTGAAGCAATGAGGTGGCACTTCAATAATTTAAACTGTAAACATGCAGTAATTGTTAGCAATAAATATGAATATATCGCACTCCTTATAATGGGAACAGCATGCTAAAGAGAAACATACTTATGCTCATGTTATGTGTATGACATGAATCCATTTTTAGTAAAATTAAAAGCAAAATATAAAATAAAAGTAAGATTTATTGGACAAATTTAAAATTAATTGCAGAACAAATCATAACTTTTATCAGTGGTTCTCACCTTCCTGACGTTGCAATCCCTTAATACAGTTTCTCACGTTGTGGTGACCCAAACCATAAAATCATTTCATTGCTACTTCAGAACTAATTTTCCTACTATTATGAATCATAATGTGGATATATGATATGTGATCCCTCCAAAAGGGTTGTAACCCACAGGTTGAGTACCACTAGATTGATGGGTAGTGGTGGTAAAGGTCTTTAATCCCAGCAGAGGCAGGAAGAGTAAGTTCAAGGCCAGCCTGGTCTACAGAGTAAGTTTCAGGACAGCCAAAGCAAAACAGAGAAACCGTGTCTTAAAAACCAAAAATTAAAAAAATAAAAAAAAGTTTAAAAAAGAACCACTGGCTTTACACCATTCTTAAGGCTGAGATAATGGTACAAATGTTAAAACACTGGTTTAACAAGGTAAACGAAACAATATGCAAATACATTAATATATCTAATGGCAGCCAGTTCCCACTATGGAGAAAAGGTTGCAAATACCAAAACCCTTAAAGTTGGGCTGGGCAATGTGACTTTAACAGAGCATGGTGAGTATCCACAACAATGTGCACACATATAGTTGTATATCCTAGACCTATCCACTATGAGTACCAAAAGAGGATACACAAAAACACAGCAGGCACAATTAACACTCATTATCTTAGTATCAAACACTTAATATTCATTAAGCAAGCAAGGGTTCTTTGGAGAACCAGGGTTAGGACAAGAAAGTTACAATAAGATCCAAGAATATTTTGTGTTGTACATTAAGGAAATACTACAAAACTATAGATCTCTGCATAAAAAGCACAACATTTCCTAATAAGCCTTCTTACTGGGCAAATCTGGAGGAATATAGCATCAAATATATAAGTATCCATACAAGGGCAGGCAACTACTCTTTCCACGTCACATCAATCACATGCTTCTATGTTGTACTGGACTATGCCATGGTCATTCATGTATAGCAGGCTCATATGTGATATGTGAAATGGTAAAACAACAGGAACTCATCTGTATAAAACAGATTTTATGCAACAGAAAACTAAGTACAGGGCTCTTACACAGAAAGGATCCCAGCTGCGACATAATACACTGAATAAAAGAAAAATTCAGGAGTTCATACTGATATAAAAAACATGAAAAACAAATACATACAGAAGAAAAACACGTCCTCTCTGATAACAATATGTAAACTATTATGTTAGAAAGTATCACTCTTGACAGCTGACAGGGTAAGATAAATTCCATCACGATATATTTTGAAATAAGCTGAAGCTTTGTTGTAGAAGAGGATATGTACACAATCTGAACAAGGAGACCAGACCCCAGAGAAGCATTCACAGTCAACACCACTATACATAAGGCAGCTAATCATCATGTATCTCCTTGACAGGGGAGGTTGAGACAGAAATGGAATTTCTGTGCTATTCCTATCAGGAATGAAAAGCCTGAGTCACCATGAAGAAATATATACAAATCCAAAATCTGTCTGTGCTTTTCAAACATGTCAAGGCCATGAATGTGCACAGACTGCTCAAAGACTAGGTATACATACATAAAGGAACACGAAAGTGACTAGGATAAGGAAACACAGCTGTCATGAAACTGGCATTTCGAGGAGGTAAGTATTATGTTTTCTAGAAGTGATACCTATGAAGCAATTGATAAAAATCTGAATGAGAGCTTTGAATTAGAAGCAGCACTAATACTAATACGCTGATTCTCATGGGTACCCCACTATGACTTAACACAGCACCTTTATCTTTGGAGGAATAAACAGGGAAGCATTTGGGGTAGGGTAAGAAAACAAGTGTTCTCTAATTTATTGTCAACTGATACAAAGAACAATGTATATACTTGAGTCTTTCACAAAAAGATGAGAATGCAATTTTTTGAGTCAGCATTTCAACTCTCAGCTATCCTGTGAGGGGCAGACTGGTTTAATTTAGTAGAATAAAAAGATATATAAATAGAATAAATATGAAAGTATGTTTCAGTTTTTATATAACTCTTGGTAAGTTTTATGTTTTATAAAGTTATGTTGTACAGCAGAGGCGAAACTGAATTATAATATGGTTTGCTCACAATGGAGAATACAGTTTATCCTCTCAGTATGAGGGCTCCAGGTTCATTCAGGTTCTGTGTCACACAGAGCAGTAGATGTGCAGTTCTTTCAGTTTTTACTGAACAAAGGATAGGGGGTGATATAAACAACAACTACAATGTTATGTATGTACCTGAACATGTTCTGTATCTCTAATTATATGCCACACTATTAAAGATATTGACAAAGAAAGGATAACTCCGGGCATAAGCAATTCAAAAGTCACATGATAAACTCTGACAGGGCAGATCAGACATGACCGTCAGTGACAACTATTGACTCTCATCATAAGATAAAAAGTATGGCTACCTAAATATTAGCATACTAATGCCATTTTCCTTTCTCAAAGAGATTGATGTAACTATAATAGCCAATATTACTATGAACATTCTGAGAAATCCTTATCACACACTGCTGGTGAAACTCTATACTGGTAGGACATTTCAAAACTTCTAAACAAATCAAAGACAAACAGTCACATAAATAGGAACAGGTCACCACATTTCTTAAGGAATGAATTTAAAGCACGTACAGGAAGCGTGATTAAAACTGGAGAAAGTTTGAGTCTGTAGAACAAGCTCATCCATTTTCATGTGGCCTCCCTGACAGGGACAAGAGCTGCACTTTCAGCAGTTCTTTCCACGCAGCGGACGGGAAATGTTTCTCTTTGGGATATTTTGTACTCTAAAATTGTACTTTTGTGTAATTAGAAACATGACTATATCTTAAAACACAAGGCAACATATAAAATTTAAAGCAGTTTCTTACAATACCCAGGTTAAACCGCTTATCTGAAATGAAGTTTAAAAGCGGTCCAACTATGTTCATAGCAGCATTGCTTGTCATACCCAGGACCTGGAAACAACCTAAATGCCCCTCGACCAAAGAATTGATAAAAAGAATGTGGTACATTGTACACAGTGGAGTACTACACAGCAGAAAAAAATAACGACATCTTGAAATTTGTAGGAAAATGGATGGAGCTAGAAAACATCATATTGAGTGAGGTTACCCAGACCCAGAAAAACAATTATCATATGTACTCACTCATAAGTTGCTTTTAAAACATAAAACAAAGAAAACCAGCTTACAATTCACAATCCCAGAGATCTAGACAACAATGAGGACCCTAATAGAGTCATACATAGATCTAAAATACATGGGAAGTAGAAAAGACAAGATCTCCTGAGTAAATTGGGAGCATGGAAACCTGGGAGAGGGTTGAAGGGGGAGGGGAAGAGAAAGAGAGGGGAAGCAGAGAAAAATTAGAGCTCAATAAAATCACTAAAATAATTAAAAATAAAAAGCAGTATAACTACCTTAAAGTTCAAAGTACTAGAAGACACTCATGGAACCAGCCACATTTACCCACTTTTAATATTATGACTGTATCTTCCAGAGCTCCCCATAAAAAGCATCTAGGTTAAAATCAAGTACATTTAAAAATATGAGTTATTCTAAAAATATTTTAACACTGTAACATTATTAACACAATTAATTTGTGTATGTGGGATGCACACATGCCATAGCACGGAGCTCAGTGAACAACTTGTAGGAATCAGTTCTTTCCTTCCATCTTGAGGAGCCTGGAGATATCATCAGAATTTGAGGTAAGTGGCTGCAAGCACTGAGCTGTCTCACAGAACCTAGATCTCTCTCTTTCTCTCTCTTTACCATATGCAACTTCTAAGATAATAATTCTACCTCGTATGAAATCAAAGCGCTAAAGAATAACTGTGGTTATACACATGTGTCCACTGTACTTGTACCCAGGATCCAAACAAACACATTGAATGGAAGTGTGTGATGGCAGGGGTGCTTACCTAATCCTTAGGTGTAATGCCACTGCTGTCAGCAGGATTAATGACCCAGTAGTAAGATTTTAATGTGTGCATTAACTGCAATACTGCCCAACTCTTCGTATGGTGGTATAAATGGTAGCAGTTCCAATAAACGCAGCAGACCAAGTAAGGTATATAGAGGAAAGTTGAACAACCTAATATATAATCAAAGTAAATTTAAAGTGTTTATTAAATATAAATTTCACTTTAACTCAAATGCATAGTTAAATATTACAATTTACTATGTGATTTTAAATAACTTTTCTTAATAGCCATAATCCAAACAAACAGCCAACAAAACTGATTTCAATAAAGATAATCCACATGACCCAATTAGAAAAAAAAAGATTCTTATCTAACGATAATAGCCACTATCAATTATGACTGAGACTTTAATTGGCTAATCTTAGAAGAACTAAAATGATGCAGCTGTGGACGCTGTCTGGGCAGCTCTCAGGGAAAGGCTGGCTCAGGGGCTCCTTGAGCACTCTCTTCCTTAGGAACAGCTGCAGTGCATCAGAGAACGTGCACTGCCATAACACACGCCAACGGCTGCGGAGCTCTACTTTCTTCACGTATTGCCACCGTACAGAGATATTTAGATTTTGACCATGTAAACATGATAATCATTAGCTGTGGATTTAGTGCCATATAATGAGATAACCAAAAATGAAACATTACTCACTCAGTTGTGTCAAAGATTTAAAAGCTACAAAAGACAACCAAAATCACTATATCCTTCATACAGATTTAAGTTAGGATAAGTTATGAATAAATTCAATTATATAAGGCTTTTATGTAAATTTCTAGAGAAACACTGTGGCTTATGTATATGCTTATTTAAAAATATTTATGTCATGATAAAACATCTGGTTCAAAATGAAAGTAACTTCCCAGTCTAAATGAGCTCAGTTTTCTAGTCTCCTTTCCTGGTCTTCAATAGTGGTCAAGTTTCTCTAGGCTGACAAGACATAAATCCTATCTAATAACAAAAAATGTAGCTCTATTCCAAGTTTAATGTTTCAATATAGTTTCTTTATATACAGTATTTATATATAGTATAATTTACATACTCAAATTTTTATCTCTGCCTCACAGTGACTAGAAAATAAGCAAAAAAAATGTTGAATGTTTTCAACTGGATACATTAGATTCAATAACTATAAGCTATATCATTAATTTTACTTTATAACATTAAACTAAAATTAAATGAATGAACCTGAAATGCAGACCTTTGCAGGTGTGTGTATCCAGATGGCCGGGTTGAATAAAATGTGGTCACAAAGTTGCTTCAATAGTGGTGCTCCATGAGATAAGCCATCAAGGTATTTTGCAAATGATAAAAACTGCTCCAGGACAGCTCTGGTTATATGAACTCTTGATGACTAAAGGCAGAAACAGAGAGTTTATCTAGAAATATCTGTGATATCAAATTATACATTGTTTATAGGAATAATTCAAATTGCCCCAAAAGTTTAAATTAAAAGCACAAAATTATATATTGTCTCATTTAGTAAAAATGTAATTAGATAAAGTTTTATGCTATTCCTTTGAGTGACAGCTTGTTATCTAAGTCTCTGTCCAGGAGAATTACAGATAAGTAACTCTTTTCAATATAAAGAAGTAAGTTACGAAAAAGAATCCAAAAACTGGCAGAAGATCCTACAGAAATTGAATTAAAATAATTGTAATAAATTAGAAAAAGAGTGCTTTTTTTTCAAAATCACTTCACAACAAGCACAGTAAACCCAATGTTCAGTTTCTCTGGGCGTTTTCAACACTGACAAATGCAGTTTGCCTGCCTCAACACAAACCTGCCTGGCCTGGCCATCGTAAAACCAGACCTAACTTTTCTGGACACAATGTTCTTATTTGGTTTCATGATTCTCAGATTGATCTGGAGTCCTCTGCTTAAATATGACTTTTTTTGCCCTCCTTTCACTACAATTAAAATATCTCTTTTGATGACACTCTGACCTTCTACTGTATTCCCATCACAAACACTCAACTGCTAACACCATATATGAGTTATCACTAAACACAGCTAAACAACAGACCTCCTGAAACTCATACCAATTCTTCAAGATAGCTTGATAAAAGAGGCACTATCCTATAAAATTTATGAACATTTAAAATAAAGCCTGTCTAAAGTGAGACATCCTATAAGGGTATAGCATAGATTTTGAAAGCGTATAATAAAAATAATGTTTTAAAAGTTGTTCTGACTTTTAAACTAATCAAGTACTATAAAATGTTTTATCATATACCAATTCTTAAGTATAAATATGATTCCTGATTTATAGTTATTTGGTCAATGCTACACTATAATATAATTTCAGACCAAAAATGTGGCATATTGCTCTTCAGAAAAAACTCAATATAAACTCAAATGCTGAAAGGTTGCCAACGCCAACAAGCATTACGACCATATTCATCTGATAATAATCTATAATTTACAGATTAGGTTTTGAACTTGCCATGAAAGGCATCCTCAAGTGTATCACACTGAGCCTCTTACAACAGAGATGCTTGTCTTGTTAGGCTCATTAATACTACTGGAGAGCAGTTTAAAACTAAAGATACACACATAATATTTACAAAAAAAATTTCAAAACTGAGTTTTGCTGGCTACTAAAAGTTTTCCATGTGTACAATGACCTTCTCTTCAGTAGCATTCACTTTCACCTATGGATGGAAACATACTCATTATGTCTCTGATCCTCTAAGTTATCTGGGCAACTTTCTTTCCTTTTATCTTCTAGTCCATTCTCTAATTGCTTAGTACATGTTTATTTAACAATATTCATATTAAATTCAAAAAGTAAGCAAGAGCAGAAAAGATAAATTGGGAAATTTGAAAAGATAAAAAGAAACCAAAACTTCAATTGATTGCTTTACATTTTTTTCTGTTTTGCCATGTTTTCATTTTTACAAGGAAAATAATCTATTAAAAAAGCAGTGATAGTGATATTTAGCTCAGTGGTAGAGTGTTCTCCCTGCATGTGTAAGACATTTGGGAAAACACACACTAAAGAGATTTATACTTGGACAATTAATAGGAATAAACCTTAGGCAGAAGCATCACAATGTGATCGTCACAGAAATATAAACTTTTGGTTTTGAGTCACATGAGACTATTTTAATTTATTTATTGTTCATGCATTTCTCAATGTATTTTAAGCCCTGTCACCACCATCACCATATCACATCCCAATCCTTCTTACACAAGGTCAGGGAAAACAGCTGTGAAACAGTGTTTTCTGGACATGAATGGCCAATATACTCATAAACACACACTAATGAACTATATAAAGCCAGGTGCGATGCATACATGTAATATCAGCTGAAGGTTAAGGGAGGATAACGATGACGATGGGTTCTGGAACCACCTGTCTAGAGAGTTGTCTCAAAAGAAAAGAAAGGAAGGCGCCTGGGGAGGAGGCTTACTGATTGTGTATCCAGAAACCCAGGTTCATTTCCCAACACCTACATGGTAATCAAAATTGTTTGTAACTCCAGTTCCAAAGGATCTCTTCTTGTCATTGTAGGCACCAGGCACACAACTGGTACAAAGATACATATGCAGGCAAAACATCCATATACTAAATAAATAAATCTTAAAAAAAAGAAAGGGAGGAAATGGAAAGGAAGGGAAGGGAAAGGCTATGTAACACATTAAGTGTATAGGTAAATATATTTGGAAATAGCATATGATATATTAAAAGAAACAACTGCAGTACCCACTCTGAAGTAACTAAACAGCAAATAATAGCACTGAATTCTTTAAGGAGCAACTTATGCTGAATAAAAGAAAATTTATCCAACAGGATGTAATGGCTTAGCAGAAATTTTTAATTTATTGCAAAAATCATTCAATACATAAAAACATGCATTGTTATATTTTACATAGCTGTGGGAATCATTTTAATTGGTAAACATGTATCATGAAATAATTGAACCTTAGTACCAAGGTTCAATTCCTAAGATAAGATACCAAGGGTGAGATCCACCAACCTAACTAAATCACATCAATCCAATGTTGGGGAACAAGTGGCAACATTTATTTCATAGGTTCAGCATCAAACTCTAGCATTTTCATTAAAACAAATATATATATGTATGTAGGAGGGCAAGACCTAGGCTGACAGATCTATTACAAGAAAAGAACCATGTGTGGATGCAAAAAAGAAAACTTGTCTTTCTACCTAGATGTGAGGGTATAGAGCAAAAACAGCTGTAGGATAAGGCAATCCTGGAGACAGCATAAAAGAGACATAGACAAACCTGGTGTCAGATACCACTTAAGACTTACATAACCAAGCCTAACACTCAATTCACTATTTAGATGGCTCTGTAACTTTTCTTGTCACTATGTTTCTTGCCTGTTGGTTTTCAGCTAAAAGTTTAACTAGTTTGATCCATCAGCAGATTATTAATGGACAGAAAGCAAATGAAGTGGGGGCATAGTTGTACAAATCAATATACTATTACTTTATTGACTACATAAATCCACTCAAATACAACACTCTTCTGAGTTATACTAAATAATAATTCTTGCCATTGTCCAGACCTAGCCAAATTCCTTTAATAAAGCTTACAACTTACTTCTTAAATAGCCAGATAATAAATTTCTGTTAATAACTCAAGTTGAATGTTCTGTAAACTTCTTGCCAAGATGAAGACTGATAAGCTATTGTTACCATTTGGATGTGAAGTACTGTCCACTCTCATGTACAGAAGTTTGGCCCCTAGCTGGAAGCACTATTATAAAAAGCGTTAGAAAGTTCACAAAGAAGCATCTAACTAGAAGTAGTCACTACAGGTAAGCCCTACAAAGATGCAAATGATTCAGATGCATGCAGAAGAAAAGTAATAGAAGAGTGAAGCAAAGTGCTGCAAAAGGCCAGCATGGGCATGCACACGCTTGCTGCTAGGAGAAAGGCAAAGAGGGATGATACGGTGAAGTCAAGGAGAAGGGTAAAATATGTCAGAGGTATGAGATTAACAATTCAGTCAAATAAGAAGATCATTTAAATAAATAATGTTGAGTGTAAGATAGACTATGTAAAGATCCTGGTCAGTTTTAGCCATCACCCTGAAACAGCCTGGAGTCATAGGAAAGTAGTCTCAATTGATGCCTGCCCATATGATTCTTCCCTGTGGACATGCCCATAGGGGATGTCGACTTTTAATTGATATAGGAGGTCCCAGCTCACTGTGAATGGCACCATTACTTGGGCAGGTAGTCCTAGGCTATAAAGACAGCTAGGTAAGCATGAGTCTAAGCCATCCACCTAGCCAAGCTGGCATGTATTCTTTTTTTCATGGTTTCTGCTTCAAGTTCCTGCCTGAGTTCCTGCCCTCACTAACTCAGTGATAGGCAGGAACCCTAAAGTTAAAATAAGCCCCTTTCTCCCGTAACTTTCTTTTGTTCACTATTTTATCACAGCAAAAGATATAAAACCAGAAAAGTAACTAATGTGGAAAGAAGATGATGCTGGGACTAAAATGGTATCCATGCATGGTAAGGAGAGTAAGGAGTAGAAAATAGCAATACTCTTAATTTTAAATTTCAAAGATGTATTTATTGCATTTTTGTGTGACTGGTTTGTCTGCATGTATATATGTATGCCACATGCATGCCCAGTGATCAGTAAAGTCAGAACAGGGCTTTTGGATCCCCTAGAACTGGAATTATGTGTGGTTACAGACCACCATCTAGGTACTAAAAACTTAACATGGGGCTTCTGCAAAATAACCAAGTGTTCTTAACAAATAAGATATCTCTCTAGTCCCTGATATTGGATACATTCTGATGGCTAAAATAATTATTGAGTGTTTGGGTTTAGTGTGGGAAAAACCATAGTCAGAATGAATTAAAGTATTAGATTTAGCTAAATGATAACGGCACTAAATAAGATAAAAAAGGACAAAAGAACACATGAGAGAAAAAGCAGACTCAATATTTTGGCTAATGAAATTTGTGCAGAACAGTGGACATCACAGTGGAACTTAAATGGAAGAGACATGAGAATAATAAGTATCTATAGAATAATTAAAGAAACCAAATGGATGGTCTTAATTGAATGACTTACAGAAGAAAAGGTTTTCAAGAAGACCAGCAGGTGAACACAGACTTAAGAGTAAAGGTAAGAATAAAAGAAGGCAAGAACAGGAAATAGAGAAACTGACACAAAATTGAAATAAGACATTGCTGGAATGTAATGTTGCAGCTGTTATTAAAGTGAAGAAAATCTAAATAAGCAAGCATCAAAACAAGGTCCGAGAAGGAAAGGTTTCAGCAATATGAATGCAAGTATGGAGATTATCTGAAAACCTTACTGGAACAAAAGCATATTTACAAGTAAATGGACGTTTTCTATTTGGAGATTAATTACTATGGTTAACAAAGTAAGGAACAAATTAGAACTTCATAATATCAAACAGAAAAAAAATCTAAAAATTCAATATGATTACGACAAAAATTTAAAACTAAACAATACTTCAATTAGGTTTTGAAAAACCTATAAGATACAATCTATTGTAATGATTGTATTTTAAATTATAATTATTAAATGCACTGTCCATGAGATCAGTAATAAGAGTTGCCTATTATTCAACTTCTAGTCAACCCTGCAGAAGTCTCAGATAATACAATAAAGCAACAAGAAAAACAGAGACAGTTATCAGAAAAGAAATTAAGTCATCAGTTTTCGATATTACTTTTACAAAGAAAATTTTAAAGCATCTACAAAGGCCTATAATAAATAAAGGAGTAGCAATAGCAATACAAGTTTGGCTTAATCAATAATTATATTTCTATATTCATGACAAGTCAAAAACTAAAAACATGATTAAGACATGAAATAACATGCTTAATAAGAATAAATATATCAAAAACAGGTATTTTTTCTTTTTATTTATTCTATTATTATTATTAAAAATTTCTGCCTCCTCTCCACCTCCCATTTCTCTCCCCCTCTCTCCACTCCCCTCCCCCTCCCTCTCCAGTCCAAGGACCAGTCAGGGTTCTCTGCCCTGCAGGAAGTCCAAGGTCCTCCCCGCTCCATCCAGGTCCAGGAAGGCGCACATCTAAACAGACTAGGCTCCCCCAAAGCCAGTACATGCAGTAGGATCAAACAGGTAATTTTCTATACACAAAAAAGAAGGCATCGTAAAGAATTAAAAAGATGAAATAAATAGGTCAAGTGATGGGTTTAATAAGAAAATTACTATGACAAAATGAAACTGCTTGTTTTGTGAGAAATGATGAGTTGATACACGTGAACTACAA
The DNA here is from genome assembly GCF_903992535.2 of Arvicola amphibius. Classification (NCBI taxonomy): domain Eukaryota; kingdom Metazoa; phylum Chordata; class Mammalia; order Rodentia; family Cricetidae; genus Arvicola; species Arvicola amphibius. The sequence goes on along the minus strand of NC_052057.2, from coordinate 22,439,413 downwards.
AGAGGAAGGAGTCAGGCAATCTTAAAGAGTAATAAGGACTGCATTATCAGCTACTAAGATGTGCCAAGAAACTATACAAGAGTCGTGTAGTGCCTAAAAAGCAGAAAACAAAATCTTACTCATAAGGTCCCTGTTTTACAGGTTTGTAGCACAGCAAAAAACTATCTTTTCAAATAAATGGGTCAGCTAGATACGAGTGCTTGTACTCAAGAATATTGTTATATTCCAGTAAACCCACTGCAGACAAAGCAGTATAAGTCAAGAATGCATTGAATTTACCTAATATTCTGGAATCTTAGCTTAACACATGCTCACACTTCAAAACTTGCCTTTTTCCCCTCATAACTACTGGTCACTGAAAGTTGTAACTTGTGGTCATTCTTTGTAACACTAGGATGAGGAAAATTATTTTAAACCGAGTTTTCTTGAGACTGAATCTTAGTAGCCCAGACTAATCTCAAACTTTTATGTCTCCTGCCTCAGTTTCCTAGGCTTGGGAGAGAATTTGTCTCTAGTTTCTACTTTCATTCACAATTTCTTAATTTGATGTCAATGCTTACATTCAAAGCATACTATAAAATATTCTTTAATTATCAAACAGTATTACCACTCAAAGATCAAAGGGTAACTTAAGAAAATATGGTTAGAGATTGTCAACTGTTCCAGTGACAGAAGCTACGTACAAAAGCCATCAACACATATGTATCACTTACCTTTTCAAGTAAGTAGCCGATGACTAAAAAGCCTTTTCCGCCCAGCATCTGTTCTTGCATGGCTACTGAACTTTTAAGCAGTTCAACGAGGAATGCCAAAAGAGTAGCACTGTGTGTAAAGTACAGATAATTTCATTTTGTAGCCATTAAATATTTATTATAAAAAATGCTCCATTTGTTTTGCCAAAGAATAAGAAACATTCAAATTAATTTCCATTTTGTTAAAAAATACTATAGGGCTTTTAATACACAAATATGTAGGTTCCCGCAAGCAAGAGAAGATGTGATTAGTTTTATCCTTCAAATGAAAAACAAAAAACTAAAAAATAACTATATAATTTATACCTCAGTTAAGCATAAAATGTGTCTATACATATATTAAAACCAAATTCCTACTTTAAGTGCACCTGGCAAAAGAAACATATCACTATTCTATAATATATACACTATTATAATATTGCATTTAAAAACAGGCTATAAACTTTTAATATGCACAGGAAATTGTTTGTGAAGAAGATGCCTGTAGTTAAACTAACTTATTTTAGAACTACTGTTTATAAGCAAGCACTTGCTTCATATAAAGGTCAGCCAGAGAAATTTCACACACCACTTACGTCCACGCATGCCCTCAGAAAAGTTCATGATAGCAAAGTAAAGACCCATATATTATAGAAATGAGAAACTGCTAAAATTAATTAATTACACAATACTGACAAACATATAAAATCAGATAATGGTAGGTACCAGACAAAGAAAAGCACTTGGTATATACACTGAATGAATAGATGAGGAAACAAAAGAAAAGTGATTGCAATGAATTAAGCTTTGATAATGTATTTCTTTATAAGTTAGAGATATATTTTCAACCAGCAGCACTGAAATATGAATGAAAATATACACCTTTCATTATGTGTGTTTAATGCAGTTATAATACATTGCCATATACTAGACCTTATCAGGAACTGAATTTGACATCTATCTGAAACGTTTTATAATATGCCTTATGTCGCCTATTTATAAAGAAACACAGCAGTACTCATTCTTAAAAATATTTAAGAAAATTTGATAAAGAGGAAAGATTATTAAAGAAATCTAATTAAATGGGTTTTGACTTACTTTAGCTCTCCTGGTTTCAATAGTATTAACACACTTCGCAAGTAATTTGAATTATTTATATTTATTTATTTATGGGTTAGAATAAAAAATCTCATGAGTAACAACAAAATGATCATTACCATTATTATAAAATTGATGATTAAACAAACTACTTGATATTCTGAAAAACATACTACCCAGAAATAAAGTACTTCATCACTGTAAGTGAAAACTCAATCACATTAGCTAGTCTACATCCTTAAACCACACACACAAACAAATCAAAGTTAGTATTACCAACCAGTGATAGTCTTTTTACTTTGTCCTTGAGATAAAGGTACATATTTATAAGAAAAACACACTAGAAAGGACTCCTTTGGAATTCTGCAAAGAAGCTATTAAACAATCTAGTTCATTTTAAATGAATTGGGTCACTAGTCAAGTACACTCACAAATAACTGCTTAAGTCTTCTATTACATATAACACTTCTGTTTAAATGTTGGAAAATAAAGAAAGCTACTGCAGAGACATTCCACAATTTTCAAACCTATTCATTGAATTTCACAGACACATGATTTAGGGAAGTGGGTTCCTAAGCATCAGAACTGTCAAAAGGGAAGACTAAAGTCTGCCTCACAATGGTCCATATAATACATTAAGTAAAGGATTCTTTGAGAAAGTCACACACATGTGCAAATAAAATTACAAAGATGCTGTGGACTTTTATAAGTCTTTTATGTCACAAAGCTATACATTTGCAGTCATGAAATGCATAAACTCAGACCTATAAATACAGTGCCACTCCAGTGCAGAAGCAGAAGATACACTTGTTATAGTTCCAAAATCTAAACACAAGATCATGCTGTCCATAAAAGACTGATTCCACTTCGGTATTACCCGTGACAATGGAAAACTCAAATGCATTTACTAACCGAAGTATTTTTAATTTATACCTAAGAACAAATGCAATAATAGTTCCACATCTTTTCTAAAAAAATTAAAAATAAGGTATTTTTGACATGATGGACTTAATAGTAAATAGATGGCCATCTTTGAAGATGTACAATTGCAAACATAATTTAACAAACTTACCAGTAACTAAAATGCATCGGTTTGCTGCAGGGCTCACAATAAACTTGCAAAATTCTGTGTACTGCCATACAAAATTTCTCTCCATTCTTGCCTATTTTCAACTCCCCTAGATACAAAGGCAAATATAAAGGATACTTCAGCCCATTCCTATATCTCCTGCATTCCACTTCCTGTCTAGAACATCAGTTCATGTGTAGAGGGTCTAAACATATATCCTAAGCCAATAGGCAAGCAGCTCTGTCAGCCAAAACTAAGACAACATAAAACATGCTGTGCAAAGTACAGCTTCAGCCAGTCAGAGTCAGTTAGAGGGTTCCTTGGTAGACTAGGGGGTATTAATTTTTATGCAGTGATATAAAACTGCTAACCTTTTCGATTAAAAGTATTATAATGTATTTTTTGTAAGTAACAAACCTACTTTAGGAATGGATGGGGATTTGAAATCCTGCTCCTTTGAAGAACAATAATACTAATAATCTTTTGGAGCTTTTTCTCCTGAAAACTTAATTAATATCTTCCAGTTCTTAATAAGCCTTGATTAAGATAGCAAATAATATTCAGATTATTATTTAAGATAGCTAAACGTCAGGGGTGCAAGAGGTAGCATGATACCAACAACAAGTCAGGATAATTGTTGCCAAGGCCTGCTAACCATCTTAGTAGAGAATAATACAACAGTTGTGAACAACATAGGAGAATATTTAGTTACTATATATAATAATTTTAAATGAAAATATATACACTATATTTTCATTCCATAAAAATGTATGTGAATGCAAGATTGACTTATTTTCAGTGCTTTTTCCACTTAATGTTTCAAAATAACTAATGTAGACTATTCATTAATGGAATCAAGAAGTTTTAATATCTTTGGGTACTTCTGATGTTCAGATACACATGACATTGAAAAGATATGCCTCCTTTGTAAATGAAGTGAGAAAGGATGAATATATAATCTATGAACATTTCTAAAGCCTTCTCATATAAAAATAAAATCTGAATATCTGATTCTTATATTAAAACAAACAGGCTATAACTCAGTTGGCTTTCAAAATAAACATCTTTTTATTAAATAGAATATAATGAAACTATGCAAAACTAAAAAATTTTGCTGAGATCCAATACCTTTCTCCACTTTTAAAATGATGTATTTAATATCTTAAAAAATATATAGCAAAACGAATGTCAAATTAGATTCAAAAATAGATTAAGCCCAAATAAGATTTAAGATATCCTTAAAATCTTTTGAAAATTTCAGTTTTCATCTCTTTAAGCAGCCTAACATTAAAATACACTAATATCTTTCAAAGATTATTAAAATCATATAAAATACCTACTACACCACAGATTATGTGTTATTTTGTGACTCCCAAGCCAATAAGGATCAATCTGTGTGGGATGCAAAGAAAGTTCAAGGCTGATCTAAGAAATTTGTGAGACCTTGGCACAAACTTAAAATGGGGTAGGAAAAGTGGTCCAGGGATATGGAGAAATGCTTGCCTAGCATGTGTAAGGCAATGGTTCTGATCCCAGTACTTTAAAAAATAAAAATAGCTACCAACCACCCCACACCAGGGACGATGGGGCCCTGCCCCTTGGATGCTGCAGCAGAGTGAGGAGGGGGGCCCATTTTGATGGGAAAGGGGTGTAGGACCACCTCCCCTCGTTCTGTGGGGGAGGGGTGGTCAGTATTTGTCCCAGCCTGGGGCTCCCCCTCTGATTTCCTATTTGCAGTTACTTGAATAAAAAAATAGCCTTTTCTGGACAAAAAAAAATAAAAATAAAAATAAATCAATATTTCAGAAGTGTTAACCTCTTTCACAGTTAAAAATGAGAAAGGCCCAATCCAAGTTTCTAACTGCAAGTCCAGTTAGCAGTTTTTGAACATGGAGCTCCTAAAAACATCACTTCAAAGTTATGCAAGGAAACACTGTCATAGGCGATGCCACCTTACTCGGTGTGCACAGAAGCGTCACACCAAAGGAAACTGCTTAAAGGATACAGCAAATGCAGCACTAGTAAAAGAAAGGACAGACAGAAAGCATGGGGTATCTTTTGGGTATTTTTCTTTTTTACTATGTAATCTCTTCTTGCTAATTTCAGTGTTTTCTTTCAGATAATTTAAACATGAAAATACTTAAGGGATTTGCAGAGGCATTTTACAACTCAAGTTACTAAGCATTTATATCTTCCTGTTATAGGTTATAACTTTGTATTTCAACATCCTATATCCGACAGATACAAAAAAACTTCAAAGTCTAAAATTTTACTATTTAGATGTACCAATGAAAGAAACAAAAATGTTAAATGTATACATTGCCTGGAGAGATGGCGCATCAGTGAAGAGCACTGGCTGCTCTTGCAGAGGACCATGGTTTGGTTCCCAGCACCTATATGGTGGCTTATTTGTATCTCCAATTCCAGGGGGATCTGGTGCTCTCTTCTGGCCTCCACGGGGCACCCACAAATTAAAATGTCCTTGTGCTCACCCTTCTGCTTTGGACTCACACCACCTCAACACCTGTAATGTAGCAAGAATGCTTCTCTGTCACTACAGCTCTGACTTCTTAAGAAAGCCATGTAAGTGGAGTAAGTACGTGATCTTCCAAGGTTCCCCTGTAGACTTCCATATATTATCCAAATTTGAGATTCAACCCAGCAAATACATATTTCAGATTATTTTTTAATTGTTAAATATTTCATGGTAGAAATTGATGAATCACTTTGTACATCCATTCATCTCAAGAGAGCACTAGGATTGTAGCATGGCAGTGTGAATGAATAAAAATAAACAGGAATGTGTGAGTGAGCAGTTTCCATTCTTTTCTCATAAATATAAAAGATTAGGAGAATAAACTATGTATGCATATGGCTGACTTTATACAGAACTGCCAAACTATATTCCAAAGATGCTGTTCCATTTGGCAATACCACTAATACTGGGTTTCTGCTGTGTGTGGCACATTGCTGCCAGTGCTAGCAGCAAGTTTGTTTGTCTACTAGGTCTACTAGGTGTACAATGGCTATCTAATAGTGATAGCCCCCATCAGCTAATTCTGTTGAAAACCTTCTTGAGCCACTCTGACACATTCATTTTACTAATGTGTCTGCTTAGGTGAGATTTCTTTGACTATTTTTAATTGGATTATTTTTTTTATATTTGAAGGATAACGGTGCTTCCTATACAACTGAAAGAACTCTTCTTCAAATAAGACATGGGCTATTATCTTATTTCAATCTGTAGCATGTCTTTTCATTGCATTTTTTATTGTCTGAGAATTCAATACATTGATCAAGTTCTTCCCCTCCTACACTTTACCCAAAATTTCAAGTGTTCTTTTTCTTAAATCCAGCAAGTCTACTTAGTGCTACCACTATGTACGTAAGTGTGGAACCATTTACTGAAGCATGGGTAGCCTCTTGGTGTGAAAAAACACCTCCAAAAAAGGTATCCCATTTTTCATGCCATGGTTTTTATTTGACAGTTACGGTGTCTGGGAAAGGCAACTGCTTCCCTCATTATAGGGGGAATTCCATTTAAAAAACTTCAAAAATATATGCGCACATTTTAGTGAAGCTCCTAAAAAGTTAAAGCTTTTTAAAATTGGTACTCGTCACTAATAGAAACAGGCTAGGAGATTCATTAATAGCTAGTAACCAGACCTACCATATTGTTACCCACAATACCAGTGTGCCCGTGGTTTGAATAAGCATAAATCCCCATAACGTTCATATATTTGAACTGTTTAGTGGAGATGGTATATAAAAGGATGACAAGTTGTAGCCTTGTTGGATGAAGTTTGTTCACTACTGGGGGTAGGTTTTAAATGCTCAAGTCAGACACACAACACTGTCATTTTCGTTCGCTGCCTGCAGATCAGGATGCAGAACTCTCAGCTACTTCTCCAGCACCAGATCTACCTGCATGCTGCAAGCTTGCTATCATGATAATATGAACTAATCTCTGAAACTATAAACAAGATCCATAAAATGCTTTCTAAGATTGTAGCGGCTGTTAATGTCTCTTCACAGCAATAAACACGGACTAAAACAACCACTTGGGCATATACTCAATAAAACTAGAGATGCTAGTTCACCCTATGTTCACAATAGCTAGGAAATGGAAATAGTATACATGTCCATCAACATAATGAGGATATTGAAAGTGTGGTTCACTTACACAACGGTCTATTATTCAGCTGTTGAGAGGAAAATAAAATTACTATTATTTGCAGGTAAATGGATGGATCTAAAAACATGATGCTGATTAAGGTAACCCAGATTTGAAAAGACAAATGCTGTAGTTCTTTCCCATATGGCAGAGACTGGTTTCGAAATGTATGTTTAAACTGGAGTACCTGTAGAAGTCAGAAAAACCAGTAAGATAAGGGAGGAGGGGCTCTCAAGGGATTGGAGAGAGAATGCAAGTGGTCTCAAAGGGGCCTGAGGAATAACAGAAAGAAGAAGAGTTAAATTAGAGGAGAGAGGGTGGGAGGAGGAAGCATTACCACTAAAGGTATTTACCGCATTTTATCCAGAGCAGAAATATTGATTTTGATGATACCATGTGAATATTTTCTTTCATGAATTAGCTTTGGTGTCATATCTAAAGAGACTTTGTCCGCCTGTTACAAAGATTTCCTCTTAGCAGTTTCATGTTCTATGTTTTGGCTTTTTTTTTTTTAAAAAGTAAATTTTACTTGAGATACATTATTTATCTTTGATGATGATTTGGGCATATGACTAGTTTCTATTTTCCTCCCATATTTAAAAGTGTGGCTCGCACCTTTATCAAAAACAAAACAAAACAAAAAACTCCCAAGTGTTTTAATTGTGCTCCTCATTGTAGCTTTATGTAAGTCCCAAAGTCAGCTAATTAAAATTCACTCAATCTCACTGTATTGCAAATATAGTTTAGGAAATCCCGCATAAGTCTTAGAGTCATCTTTTTCACCATGACTGTATTCTATTAAATCTGTCTAACAACTTAAGGGATGTTTTTAATATATTTAGTGTCCCTACCCAGAAACTTCCATAAGCTTTCCACTTACTTAAATATTAAATTTATTTTATTTAATTTGCAGTTTCAGCACAAAATCTTATATGTTTATGTAATTTATGCTTAAAAACATTTAAATTTTTTAAAATATTCTTTTAAAATCTGTGTGGTGCATGCCTGACTCCGTATCTGCCTGCCTTTCTTAGTATGTGTATAGCATGCGTGTGCGTTACATACAGAGACCAGAGGCACTAGTTCCCTTCATTGGAGTTACACATGGATGTTACCACTTTATGCAGGAACCAATCTTAGGTTCTCAGGTTCTCTTCAAGAGCAGTATGTCCTCCTAAACATTATGCTATCTCTTTAGCCCTCTGAAACCACTCTTGAAAGTATTGTTTTAATTAAGTGTTGTATGGCACATTGTTAGATAGAGAGAAAAATAGTTTAATATCATTTCAGAATATTTAAACTTACATATGCTAAAGAGTATAAAACTACTAAACTTGGACTTTCATGTGTGTCAATTTCATGAAAATTGTAGGCTTACAGTAAGGAATTCTCCGCTTTCTATTTGCTTCACTGACACTTGACTTCTCTTATCAAAAAAACTGAGATTTTTGATTTTGCTCTTTTATATTTTCTCTAACTCTTCCCATATCCAGAGCTCAAGTAGAAAATCTGAGACAATTAAAAAATAAAAATTAAAAGAAAGAAAACCCAGAGATGATTTGTCTCACTGTCATCAAGGGAAAGATTGCCCCTCCATCAGGTTTGGCTCTTACAGTTTACTCACTCCAATGTGTACTTTTGAGGGCTTTCAAATAGATATCAATGAATTTTGCCAAATATAAGAATTTTTCTCATACTGAGAGACAGAACAGAATATGCTGACTACAAGAAATTTTAAATCTTACTAATTTAACTGAATCCTCACACTAAATGCTCCAATGTAGTTCACTATCTTGTAATTTTTGCATGCTAATGGGAAAGACCAGTGATAAAGAGTATACCACCAGTTAATCAAGTTTATATAGTGTCACAGTGTCAACTGTCGTAGATCCTTTCATAAACTGAGGCTGTAACTGTGATTGAGAACTATGGAAATTCACAAAATTCACCAGATAAGAAACCAGTATGACAGAGATGCCATTGGTTATTATCAATTCACATCTTAGCTTTCTTCACTATATATAGACAGACTTCAATTCCTAGTTCCATTATAGTTAGTCATGTGTCTAAATCAACAGATGAGAGCAGAAGTCTCTAGCAGAATGCAAAGGGTAAAGAGCTCATGTGTAATTCTCTAATCTCTTTCTTTCTAAAAATAAATCCTAGCTCCTCTGCAATATGAGAGTGGACAGAGAACTGTCCTGTCCATGTAACAATGTATCTTTCTTACAGGAAGCCACCAAGATGTCACATATAATTTGATGATGTGAGATTCCCCTCTGTATGCTGTGAATACATACACTGGTTAATAAAGAAGAAGCTGTTTTTGGGCTTGCTATGGGGTAAGCAGAGCTAGGCGAGGGAAGACTAAAACTGATGCTGGGAGAAAGGAGGCAAGATGTCAGGAGAAGCCGTGTACCCGGCTGGAGACAGAAGCCGGAACTTTACCCAGTAAGTCACACAGCCTCATGGCGATACACAGATTAATGGAGATGGGTTAAATCAATATGTAAAAGCTAGCCATAAGAAGCTAGAGCTAGCCGGGCAGTGGTGGACACGTCTTTAATCCCAGCACTTGGGAGGTAGAGGCAGGCGGATCTCTGAGTTCAAGGGCAGCCTGGTCTACAAAGCTAGTGAAACTGACCAGGGAACCCGGTCTCGAAAAACAAAACAAACAAAAAAGAAGCTAGAGCTAATAGGCCAAGCAGTGATTTAATTAATACAATTTCTGTGTGGTTATTTTGGGGCTGAGCAGCAAGGAACAAGCAAGGAGCTTGCCAAAAATCACTTAACACTGCATTTCCTATCCTAACACAAGCAGACCTGAGGGGGAAAACACTATATACTACTATGTACTTCACAATTCTGTCCCACTAGTCTCTCTTAGTTAATTTTAATTCTTCTTATCTCATATTATATATTCCAGATATTGTCTCAGACAACTACAGCAACACCAAAATTGTCTCAGTTTTTACAATACTTTGCAAAAACTATTAATGATACTCAGAGACCAAACACTTTAATAAACATACACATGGACTTGTGGAGAACAGAAAACTAGATCATTTTATTAATATTTAAAATATGTGAATGCTGACTCATGAGAACAATGTTCAAATATTATTGTTTCCTCACACAATTCCTAAATATCTTTTTTTTTTTACTTCTGTAACTTCCCTCGGTAGGTATAGATACAAATTATGAAGTGCAACCTAAGTACAAATCCAAAAAATTCCTTTTAATGTGTAAGCAATATAAACTTATTTCTTCTCTGGATTATATCTTCCTTATTCAATGTTCGCTATCAACCAGTAACTCCAGTTGTGTGCAAACAAACAAACAAACAAAAACCTGACCAATTGATTAAAGCAGAAAAAGTCACACAAAAATTCCATTTCAAAATTCTCCATGTCATCTTTCTATAACTAGATTAAAGTTTGTAAGAGACACTGGGTTACAAGTGGTTCCTATAGGGTCTTCTGTTCTTAAATAAAACATTATAAGTTTCATTTTGAGAAATCTGCTCAAGTCATGGGAGTTGAAGCTGTCAGTACATATATGCACTTGCTTTCTCATGAATGGTCTAGAGTATTGGCTGTAATACTGATGGATGCGATGATCATTTAGGGATACAAAGTCATTCACAATTTTACAAAAACAAGAAAACATAGTTTTGTTACTTTTATTGAAATAACAATCTCATTGGCAATGTTACTCTGATGATATGTTAATCAATTTACATAACTTACAGCTGCTTCTTCTTCTAATTGTTAAGGATATTCACTGTGACCAAGAGTAAAGAAGGCATTAACTAAAGATCACACCTTGGCCTAAGTATTAATAGTTCCTCTTCCCAAACAAGTTTTATGTAAAAAGAATAACTGTACATACATATTAATGGAGTTACATGTTATCTCTATGTATAACTGTGTGATATTTAAGAGAGTTAAAGATAGCTACATCCTTCTGCATCACTTAAAGCAAAGGAATTCACATGATAAAGACATCCATGGTTTCTTCTCTTAGTTGTCTTATCTACAGTCACAGTGCCATGTAAGAACACATCAGAACTCCTCGGTCCCATCAAACTATAACTCAGTACCTACTGATTCTGTTCCCACTGATCCTTCTAGATTTAATTTCTAAACTTTCCTTATGTGAAACCAGACACCAACTTTAGCAGAAATAATTGAAATGATGTGCATGTTTTAGATGTTCTTACAAATAAGATTTAACTCAATAACTTATACACTACTATGAGTTAATATTTTTTAAATCCCCTTTATTTTATACAAGATTTGGTACAAGAAAAGAAAATGTAATAGAGATTACTAATATACTCTAGAATTTCTCTTGAATCCCTCGGGCATGTTGTCTTTTCTGTTGTATTTACCAGATATGCAGCTGAAGTAGGCATGTTAAAAACAAAAACAAAAAATACAGATCATGGAAAACTGTTGAATATTAACAATTAATTCTTTCCATGAAGAATTGCTGCTCAAAAACATAAATGTTTTCAAGATGCTTTGAGTCTCTACACCCACAAAGCGTCAATAAGTATCTTCAATACTCAGATTCAAAGTAACCTTGCCCATTAATAAAAATAAATTTCTTGCATATCACCATAGAACCTCCACCTGGCGATAGATGAGAAAATGACAGAGCCCCACATTGGAGCACTGGACTGAGCTCCCAAGGTCCGAGGAGGAGCAGAAGGGAGAGAGAACATGAGAAAGAAAAGTCAGGACCGTGAGGGAACCTCCACCTGGCGGATAGATGAGGAAAATGAATGAGCCCCACATTGGAGCACTTGGACGGAGCTCCCAAGGTCCTGATGAGGAGCAGAAGGAGAGAGAACATGAGAAAGAAGTCAGGAACGAAGAGGGGTGCGTTCACTCATGGAGACGGTGGGACAGAACTAATGGAGAGATCACCAACTCCAGTTGGAATGGGTAATGATGGATCATGCGACCAAACCCGTCTCTCTGAATGTGGCCAACAGTGGGGGCTGACTGAGAAGCAAAGGACAATGGCGCTGGGCTCTGATTCTTCTGTATGGACGGGCTCTGTGGAGCCTTCTCAGCTGGCTGATCACCTTCCTGGACCTGGGGGAGTTGGGGAGGACCTTGGTCTTAACATAGAGTAGGGAACCCTGATTGGCTCCTTGGCCTGGAGAGGGAGGGAGGGGAGGTATGGGTGGAGGTGAGGGGAGGGAAGGGGGAGGAGGAGGGAAGGAGATGGAAATTTTTAAATATAAAAAAATAAACCATGAAAAAAAATAATACAATTGTAAAGGGAAGGTAATCTAAGAGAAACAAATTTAATGTTTTCATCAAACTATCATAAAAATAATCTCAAAACCGAATTAAAAAACCAATAAACATCAAGGATTTATACAGAACTTAAGAGTCTAAAAGAGATATATCCTAAACATTTGTAAGATAGGAAAGTATGAGAAAAATAAACTTGTGTTATTATTCAAGTAATTATTGAGGGCTAAGCACATACATTCTTCTGTTTCCTTGGCAGCAATCTATCTGCAAGTCTGTTTTTGTTTTTAAATCATAAACTAATGGTGTCAAGACAGTCCTTCTATAAGGACTCTATATATTCAGGTGACCAATGCTTTGAAGTACACTTGACAGTGGATTCTCATCAAAGTTCCTCTTAGATTTAGGAGAAATGCCACATGTGTCCTATTCACAACTATACTAGAAGGTATAGTAAGATACCCAGACAGTTCATGGCATCATATATGTCTACACACAACCCTTGTGCAAGACGCTCATTTCACAGGGACTGATCAGTACAAATTTCTTACCCTTGGTTTCCTGATGATTAATCTACTACAAATTCTCACATTTAATTCTTGATATCTCATACTGAATTAAACCGTGCCTGAACTGTATTAAAGTTGTAAGCTAGCTCTCAGAGTTACAAAAGATTCCATTTCAAATCCTGCAACTGCTCTGAGCCAACTGTAACTTCAAAGAAGACAGAATCCCCAAACCTTTCCAGATTCTCTTCTATCTTTGCCTTATTGTGATTTTGCCTTCAGACTGAGTTACCATGTAATAAAAGATGAGACTTAAAAGTAGAGATTTTGCTAGTAACTTGTCCAAAAAGACATTAATCTCTCTGCCAAAGGAAAGTCTACCCCCATGAAAGCCTCTAAATGATATCCCAACAAATTAATACCAAAGCAATCCTACAAAGGCATTCTGGTTCTGTCAGGTCAATAAGGGAGAGATTCTCAATGATGTTACCTGAAATAACATACATAACAGATGAACCACAAAGAAAAAAAATAGTAACACAATTGAATTTGGAAATAATTAGTAATTTTTAACCTTTATATGGTATATGACACAAATCTCTCAAAAACATTATTTAAAATTGTCTTCTCTGCATTATGTAATCAACAGTAAAAGAAGCATTTGCTGTTCTGAAATTGCACTGTATAGAGAGACATGCCTATCAAAAGATGAAGAGTTTGCTCAGATTACAGTACAACTGATGCTCTAAAAAAAAATCTAAGACCCTATTCACATTCAAATTGTGAATGTTCTTGAAGAAAATTGAAAAGCAACCAATATTAAGTGAATAATCTATGTGGTCCTCAAACCTATGAAGGGCTTTAAGGAACATTTTAGAACAGGTTAATAAAGATCTAGTCTTCTGTCTAGATAAATAAAACAATCATGGCAACCTGCTATCTATTATTTCTATGTGCTATACTTAAGAAGTTTCACATCAAAGATGGTTTCGTTACAATTCAGTATTTTTTTACAATGGCAGACAAGAAATGCAACTATTAAACGCAGCAATATGTTCTTCCACAGAAGTATAAAAAACAAGAGAAAATAAAATTAAATGAATTATTTTAGCAAATATCTATAAAGTATTTAAATAAAGTCAAAATAAAAGTACTAATTAGATTTTATAGCAACACACAGCAACCTCCACTAGGAGAAAACCATCTTATACAAACATTGGTTTTACTATTTGGCTTAGCATACACAATCACATGCTACATTTTGGCTAGTTGGTGTAAAAGTACATACTACAACTCTAACAATCTATGTATAGCAGTAAATTTTCTGAATTAAAAATCAAAAATATTTTTTGTCACTTAATGAATAAAGTAAAATAAGATTAAGGTAGTTAGACAAGGAAGCATCCAAGCTTAAAGGGAATTCAGTTGTTTTACTTATGACAAAAGAGCTAATTAAGACATTGCTAAGGGAACACAAGTCAACTTAATTACAGGAATAACTTTGGTAAGTCAAGACAGAAAGAAAAGAATTATTTAACTTTACTAAACTAACTACCAAGTTCCAATTTTCACCTCGTAAGAGAACCTTTGAAATACATGATCACTGATGCAAATGTTGTATGAAATTCTCTGAGTAGTGTCTTACATTCCATCATTCTAGGTAAAAACCTATAGTGATAATAAAAAGTAAAAGCACAGACCTACATGACTTCATTTAAATTATTATTTGAAATCAATTTTTAACATATAAAATACCATAGTTTAAGATGCCACTTCAAAATGAGATTACAGAAGCATTCATAGTGTTCCACATGTGGCTCTGAAATCAGGCCTGTGTGATCAGAACCTTTACACCCACTCTCACTAAGCTCTACGATCCTGTGATTACTCACTTTCCTTCTTTCTCATCATCAGTAGAACACAGGTCACATAACATAAGTATAATATTTAAAATATTTTGTGGGGCTATAGTTTGCAAATGATAGTAGCTTATTTCTTTTATGTTTTACAGAAATAATGTATTGCTGCCACTTATCACATTTGGTAATTTATCTTTGAAAAGTCTTTAGTAAACTGACAGTCGAAGTGACTACACAACAAATGGGTAAGTGCTCAATGAATTTAATACACAACTTCTACCAACTCAAGGCCAACCCTATGATCTGAAATCAAAGCGTACAGAGGAGCGTTAAGACCAAAAGATCTTTTATCTTTATCTTTGCTCCACACAATTTCTGCTGAGAACTTCCAATGTACTTTTGCTTCATAGAAAAAATTAACTTAGATCATTCGTTCAAAAAACATTTACAGTTACACAATAAAAAAAATGTTTTGTGTGTATCACCTAACGTTTTTAACTGTTTGTTCTTACTTTAAAATGTCTAATTTTGTCTGAACCAAAGATGGGGTCAAAAATATTTGGATTTTTTTTTAGTTCATAGGGATGAATAATTACTCGAGGTAGTTAATAATTATAAGGAGCATGTATTTTCACCTGTATACTCTTGCCTAATTTATTGAATGAAATGCAAATTCCTGAACAACTCCAACATGTATTGCCACAAGCTATTTGACTCTGCTCAGCAATAATCAGCCAGAAGTCAGTTACAATTCTGAATAATAATGAAGGTACACGTATGTATTTTCTTTAAGGCAATCGAGACAATAACTTCTAGAGATTAAATACTACAGTAGAAAGAAATCTAATGGCCATCTGAAGAAAAATCTTAGAATGTATAAGTTTCTGAATCTAGTGTTGATTTCTATACTGTGTCCAAAGTTCAAGTTCTAGTCCTATTTCACTACATAAATAGTTACTTAACGTAAACAACATCATTAGTAGAAAGTCATTTGTAAAGTAATATGAACCTTTGCTGTATTATCTTAAAAAGAATAATGGTATGCAGTATTGAAAACACAAAATATAAGCATATACCACTGTAGAATCACTTAGCTCACTCACATTAATAACCAACGCAGAGGGCACAGGGATCTATCAACATAGTTTATTGTATTTATTCACCATAGCTCTAAGTCCCGATTATTCCAAAGCTACAGTGGTACAAACTATAGTGTGAAACAGTTAATAATGTAGTGTAAATTACACTAATAATATTACGCTCAAGATTTGAATTAGAATAAGTGACCAGAAAGTTCAAGAATTGAGTAATAACATATTTATGCAACATCGGGATAAATAAAGATAGAAAAATCACCCTGCACGAGTAAATGACCCATCCAGAATTCAAAAGAACAAGGTTCTCCTCATTGAGGGAGTTTAATCTTGCATTCCCCTATGCAGAACCAAAACTGAGGCTATGAAAACAGTAAAAAGTCTTCTTATAAAAAGGCACTGCTTAGTGCATGGAAAAATATGTTTCAGAATGAAACATAGTAACCAGAGAAAAATTTTATTACAACTTAGCTGAATTTCTCTTGAAAGACACTGAAAATGAAAATTATTGTAATTTTATTGTATATTTAATGCACAAGAGGGTTTAAAATTATATATTGAATTTTCGTTGGAAAATTAAAACATTATAAAATGATTCTTATTCCTTTGAAACAAGTTAATGCTGGCTAACCTAAAATGATAACCCAAACTTGAGGTCTTATTCATCTGTATGAATTAATAAGCCTAAAACAAGAAATTGTATAAACCTTTATATGGCTAAAAATCTGTATTTGGCAAGTGAGGAAGAAATCCTCTGTAACAAGCTGCTTTTAGCATTTTATGAATAAAGAGCTCTCTTGCTGAACACTCAGTATTATATGTTGGTCCCTGTGAAGAGTGAACATTAAAAGACTGTACAACTGACAATATTTATAAACAGCATGCCTCAGGTATCAAGGACTTAAAATGCTTAATTAATTAACAATAGGAAAGAAATCAAGGCAGCATACAATGGAAGCCCACAATGTCTTAGAGGGCACATGCACTGTTATTAAAGAGGATTGGAATATCTTTCCTATGGCATGTGTTCTATCAGCTATAAACTAAGTGCAAAATGTACATTGTTAAGTAAATTAGAATTAGTAATTATGAGAGGGAACTGAGATGGATAATAAAAACAACTTAAAAAATCAAAATGTTGAATTCTTTATTTTCACCTCCTTGATTAAATAAGTTTTGAACTCAAGCACAAAAAAAACTAACCTAAGTATTGGTGAAAAGGCCCAAATCACCATTACATGTGTTATTAGCAATAAGATTTTATAATAGCTATCCATAAGGAAATACATTATCATGGTAATTTTAGTTGTAGTAATCCAATCTATCTTCATTCTAGACCTTCATGGGGAAATTTCTCTTTCAGGTTAAAAAATTATGAATTCTAAGTAACTCCTAAGGACTGTTTAAATTGCAAAGCATTTTATCTCGTTTTTCTTCACAGCACTTAGTTTAAAATACGGGTCATAATGCATCACACTCCCCTTATGTAAAACTAGCAAAACATGTGTTTTTATTTAAATTCAGAATCATAAAAAAATGGTTTGTTTGTTTTTGTTTGTCTGTTTTCACTAAACTGATCTACTACAGGATCAAAATAAGCAAATATTCAATGTAAAGTAATAGTCCAAAAGGACACAACCTCAGGTTTCATTTTCCGCTCAGAGCTTTTGACTTTCACAACTCCAACCTTAATATTATATTGAAATAAAGGATGCTCTGTAGATAGGCAATGAATGTCATAAATGAGTATCAGGTTTATATTTAAATATGTTTCTTACAAAACAACACTCATAATAAAGGAACAATATCACTATCAACAGTAACACAGAAGTCTTCAAAGTCACCTCAGCTAATTGAGAAAACTACGCCTTACATTTTAATGAATATAAAACTTTCCCCATAATTTTATTTATTGGTTTGTCATTAATTCAAAATACAACAACCCATAAAAAAGCTACTATAGCTGGGCGGTGGTGGCGCATGCCTTTAATCCCAGCACTGGGGAGGCAGAGACAGGGGGATCTCTGTGAGTTCGAGGCCAGCCTGGTCTACAAGAGCTAGTTCCAGGACAGGCTCTAAAAAAGCTGCAGAGAAACCCTGTCTCAAAAAACCAAAAGAAGAAAAAAAGAAAAAAAAAGCTACTATATATATACATGCTAATGAGGCTATTTTATTCTGGACTAAAAGAGCAAAGAGGCTATATAGTCCTGGAATTTATCCTCAACATTAAAAAATACATAAATCAAAGTTTGATATATGAAGTACTTTTAATAAAATAAGGGAAGTTAAAGCCGGGCGGTGGTGGCGCACGCCTTTAATCTCAGCACTCGGGAGGCAGAGGCAGGCGGATCTCTGTGAGTTCGAGGCCAGCCTGGTCTACAAGAGCTAGTTCCAGTACAGGCTCCAAAAAAGCTGCAGAGAAACCCTGTCTCGAAAAGCCAAAAAAAAAGAAAAGAAAAAAGAAAAAAAAATAAGGGAAGTTAGGAGAAGTAAACATGAATTCAACTTCATTGAAAAGACATATCATTTTAGCTGATCATGAAAAAACCACCATCTTTGTGTGTCCCTAAAAGATGAACTATATTTAAAGGAAAGTTTATGTTAATACTGTTCTAATTTTGGATCATAGCATAGGATTATAAAATGAGTAAGTCTTTAAGTTATAAACTATATAACTTATTGAAAATACCTTACCTGAGTAGTTTAATATGATCTGACAGAACTATGAGTACTTGCTATGGGTAAGTTTGGAGCTAACTAAGCCTTTTCCTTAACTGTATATCATAATCATTTTATTATATCTAGAATTATTTCTTTCATTTTCTAGGGAGGGATTTTTTATGATAATCAGAATCTAAGTATTGGGTTTTTTTATATTATGCAGATATATGTCTGCCTCAATCCTAAAAACATTCTTACTAGCACTTAAGACCTAAATACTATATTAAGTTATAGAGCATGGAATATACATGAATGAACTAAGTGAATAAACAGTGGTATACTGTACATTCCAAGAAAACTCACCAGACAGTTGTTTCCACTTGACTGTCATTAAGCTGTCGATTGTCCAGTTGGGCAAAAAGTGGGAAAAGTACTTGAATCCCTCCAATTGAATGGATTGCACTATGGATTGAATGTGTTACTATAGCTTTCACATCCTACATCAAAGACAAAATATTTATTAAACCTCTATGACATGATTTTCATCCCTATTTCCTACCCCATGTATCTTTATATGATTAGTGTATTTTGATATTGTAAGAGCTCTCAAGCATTTAATTATTGTCAGACATACATGTATATAGTAAAAATGAAACATCTTTTATTAGCTGAAATAAACTGAAAAGGCTTAATCCTAAAACTAGGAAGCTAAATTAAGTTATTGTAGAAGAAATAAATATTGGGCTTCAGGACATTCAAAAATTTTCAAGTTGGCAGTTAAGATACTTTCAAATTATATTTTTCATACATAGCAACTTCATGTTTAGGAAGTCAACAGATTTTATTTCAAAGAAAAAGAAACACACAACAACAGAGTTATCCACGTCAATATGCAACAAATTTCCCAGTCAAAAAAAAAAAAAAAAAAAGGCTTGGTTTAAGAATTCAAAATTAAAAGCAGGAGCGTTTGTAGGAGAGCAATGCTTACTGTGGGAAATGAAGATACTCCGTGAAGACTTGACTGCAGGTACAAAACCCCACCCACTTACCTGCAGCATTAATGCATGTGGAGAATGCACAAATATGGATGCATTTTCCTTTGGTGAGGACTCCAGGCAAAGCTGAGCATCGGTGGCCTTGGCATTGTATGAGAAGGCAATACTACTTGCAAGTTTCCCATCATACAGAACCTGCTTGTGATGTTCTGCCAAGTGAATATCACTCTCAGACTTAAACTTGAAGGTACTCTGTAAAAAATAAAGCTTCATTAATATTGCTTTAAAGGCATAGTAAACTTTGAATTTTTAAATCAGAGAAACAACTACAGTAGTGATTTATTTTGTTCCCTCCAGATATCTGGCACTAGACAGGAGTGGAACATATCTTGTTAATTTCACTTTATTTCTCAGAGTTGTTTGATTTACTAACAGTCATTTTTTTTAGAATAACTCAGATTAATTCAAATACTTACAAACACTGCAGACCAAGTACATCTTGCCAAATTCAAGCAGTTTCCTGCTTGTGGTCTGACTACTTACTATTGTCTTTCTAACTCCAATCTGTTTGCAAACCACTAATACCAGATATAAGTCAAGACAAAGGCAAAACACATAGTTAATCACATGTATCCAAAATTATGTGTAGTACTTTTACGTTAAGATATTTAGTTATTTCAATAATAGAAATAAACCAAACTGCCCTATTTAGATCAGATGTTTCATTCTACTTAATTATGTAAAATATAGAGCATTCCTCACCTCAAAGCTTCGACTTTTACTTTTAAAACTCACTGCTCACACTTCTCAAGATAAAAGTTTCAAAATATGCCATCTTAAAACTAAAATTTTATTTTTGTCCTTAATATATACTACGCAAAAACTTGCAACCAGAATTTCTAAAAATATTTAGTGAAATTATGATTTAGGCAGGTAGTGATGCTGCCAAAATAAATCTATGATTTTTTTTCCTCTGGCTGATTTTGTATTATAAAATAACATTTACCATACATTTTACTAAAATTATAAATAATTAAAATGGTTAGTATTTGTACTTTACATACTAATTTTAAACTACCATTTAATAAATCTGTTAGCATGTTGACTTCCGTTGCAGATCACCAATCAGAGAAAACTTAATCTGAGAAATAAGACATGAGTTAATTTGTAGAAACAAAATATCTTATGGAAGATAAAGAAAATCAAGAGGCACCAAAATCACCCAGATAAAGAAGGAATTCTGAAAGGGTTGAGTGGCAAGGGGCGAGCTGTAGTGTGACCAGGGAGGACAGATCTTGCAGTTCTGGTTGAAAAGTCACATGGAGACACTGGGAGCACAGGCTGACACTGAGCAGCATGCGTCCTAGTGTCATCAACGGAGGAGACTTTTCATGACATCTGAACCGTGGATGAGACTGCTATGGGAGGTCAAGACTATACACAAAGGGGTTTATCTGGGGCTAGGTGCCCCCTGCTTGTTCCAATCTCTCACTTTTTTATGTTTCCTGCAGCTGGTTACATGGGGAGAAATTGCAAAGGTATCCAGACAACTCTTGTCCAAAATACAGCCTGAATCAAGACAGGACAGATGTTTGCTAGGCTCGTTCCCAGTTCCCAAGTTCCTCTGAAGCATCAGATAAACTGAGTGATGACTGAGTGTTTAAAAATGTTTTCTTTTGCTTCCTAATTATCAAACTTTCCTTTAATTCCCTGAATAAAACACAGGTATTCTCTAATCTTATAATGGACTATGTCGATTTTTCAATTAAAAATTCAAATATTACATAAATCGCTAGCACTGAGAGTTTCTGCTACTCTCATAGAAACAGAACAGTCATTGCCAAATTCCTTTTATGAAGCTACAATTACCCTGATACCTAAACCACACAAAGACTTAACCAAGAAAGAGAATTACAGGCCAATCTCACTCATGAACATCGATGCAAAAATTCTCAATAAAATACTGGCAAACAGAATCCAAGAACACATTAGAAAAATTATACACTATGATCAAGTAGGCTTCATCCTAGAGATGCAGGGCTGGTTCAACATACGAAAATCTATCAATGTAATCCATCATATAAATAAGCTGAAGGATAAAAACCACATGATCATCTCATTAGATGCAGAAAAAGCATTTGACAAAATTCAGCACCCCTTTATGATAAAGGTCTTGGGGAGATTAGGGATACAGGGGTCATTCCTAAATATAATAAAGGCTATTTACAGCAAGCCGACCGCTAACATCAAATTAAATGGAGAGAAACTCAAGGCCATCCCACTAAATTCAGGAACGCGACAAGGCTGTCCACTCTCTCCTTATCTCTTCAATATAGTGCTTGAAGTGCTAGCAATAGCAATAAGACAAAACAAGGGGATCAAGGGGATTCGAATTGGAAAGGAAGAAGTTAAACTTTCATTATTTGCAGATGATATGATAGTGTAAATAAGCGACCCGAAAAACTCCACCAAAGAACTCCTACAGCTGATAAACTCCTTTAGTATCGTGGCAGGTTACAAGATCAACTCCAAAAAATCAGTCGCCCTCCTATATACAAAGGATAAGGAAGCAGAGAAAACATACGTTTTTTTCAACTGCAAGAGATACTCATTGTTTCTCTAAAAGGCTATGCATAAATATATACTCATAAACATTTAATAGGATAGCAAGATCCATGAACAAGTAATGAAGTTAAATAAGATGTTTACTAATGTGTACACTAACATATAACAATAACGTGTAAAAATGTGTATTACATATAAGCCACAGCTGCAAAACTTAACAACTCAAACTCCCTGCTTGTTTAAAATATACTAAGATATTAAATCATTCCATAAAATTAAAATGTTAATTTCCTTAATAACTTTCAAAATTGATTTATATTTTAAGAATTTTTCTAAATAATTCTTATATATAATTATAATATGAATTACAAAATTCATATTATAAAATATTCATTTTATAAAAAATAGGAATTTAATTTTTGGCCATTCTACCAAAATAAATCCCAGTTCAATGTGATCAGCATCAAAATTCTAACACAATTCTTAACAGATTTTGAAAGGACAATTCTCAGCTTTATATGAAAAAACAACTGGATCGATAAAACAATAAAAAAAAACTTGCTTGGCCATGCTCACTGCAGCTAAGATGGTGCTTAGCAGAAGAAGGGATAAAAAATGTGGTATATTCACACAATGGAGTATTATCCAACTGTTTAGAAAAATGACATAGGAAATTTGCAGGCAAGTGGATGGAACTAGAAAAAAAACATGGTAAGTGTTTTAACCAAGACCCAGAAAGATTCTGTATTTTTGTATTCTCTTATACATGAATATTATTCATAAACTAAATGATAACCAAGCTACAATCCGGATACCCAAAAAGGTTAGTTATTCAGTAAGGGGCAAGTGGGGATGCATGGATCTTTCCAGGAGGTGGGAATAGAACAGGGCATCTCAGGGTCTTTTTTCCTGACAATCTCCTGACATTCTCCCGTGTTTATTTTCCAAACAACTTATATATCATCACATCAATTGAGTGGAAAAACACATTAGGTTGTCTCCTAGGTAACCAGGTGAATGTCCTTTCGTCACATTCTCGTCTACCTGTATGCTAAGAGTATGCTAGCTGTCACACAGGCTTGAATTAGCATCTCTGTAAGACATCCTCCAAATTACTAAAGAAAGGAAGCAGCAAACCTCCTGGCCAGCTTCAGCCAACACCTCTCCTCAGGTGATCTACATTTATATAAAAATGGAAGGAGCACTATTGTTAGCCAGAGACAGCTTGTCTGCAGAGTTACATGACCACCTCAGACGGGGCTTATGGCTCTTGTGCCATACAGAAATATGGGCCTACAGAGAAAACACCAGTGAGTTACACCCCCTGAATGTCCTCTATTAATTTGACTCACAGTATCTTCAGCTTTAATTTCCATGATAAAATGTCATTCATTTTGTAGTAATGTAGAATGTCTGTGGATGTGGGCATGAATGTACTCTGACTGGATCAAAACTTCAAAATCCCCAACAAACAGCAGAGATCCTGGTATCTCTACTATACTAGTGACAATAGTTGCTTTTCCTAGGACTCACAGAATTCTGGCTTGTAAGACTGGTTTTTCTTTCCTAACTTTAAAAATACAACAACAACAAAAACTTTGTTTCATCTCTATGATTTTTTTGTGTGTGGTTTTCCAAACCATTACCTCCTCAATCAATTTCCAATTTTCTTTCCCTGTTTTCAACAGTTTACTTTATCTTTGGCTCTCCATTTTTCTGTCTTGTTTGATTGTTTTTTGTTTGTTTAATTGACTTTTTATGGTGTTCTTGTTTTATTTGAGCATCTAAAATTGTTTATTGGACATCAGCCTGGTTTCCAAAGGGAAGGCTGGACAAAATTATTGAAACAAAAAAATTGAACAAAGACCATGAAGAACCAATCCTTCTTTGCAGGGGACACATGACCCTAACCTGGGTGCTCACCTTGTGATTTTTCTGCCTCCCTAGGATTTGGACACAACCAGAAGAGAGTTGGAGATGCAGGTAAATGAGCCAACTAACTCATAGTACTAAGATGGATGACGGTCTGGGACAGGCATCTGTGACACTGTGCAGGCATTCTGGCTAGGATGTGAGTAACAGAAGAAGTGGAGGAGTTTGGAAGCTGGAGACATGGTACTAGGATATTCTTTTCAGGAGACTGGCACCACAAAATCCTGTAGGCCAGATATGGCAGTGGCTAGCATCTCAAACTGACTTCTTTATTATCAACTGCCTTTCAGGTGGCTACCAGGAATAGGTTCCCAGAACCTCTTTGTCTAACGTAGATGCAGCACTGCATATGGTATTTAACACTGAGGGCATAAATCCTAATAATGGCTCCTGTAGCATTATTAGGTCCTCCTTTAAAGTACTCCTGGAATTCTGCAGGGAAGAACTGGTAGACTTCCACAGTGTCCAGTCTGCAGGCCCCAGCTACATCTTGTATTCTTCCTCCTACGTTTTCTCCTGGCCTTAAAGATAAGCAGTTTGGCATCACTCCAGGCTCTTGGCCAACTGCCAGATGAAATGCATCAATATGGGATGGTAGGAACACACTTGCCTGTTCCATTTCCAGGCTGCAGCATAAGTTAGCTGTGTCCTCACAAACCTGGTGAACACTGTTCAAAAGGTATCTTTGGCTGTCATTCCAGCAGTTAAGTAGGAGGAAATGTCTGACCTATTTTTCAAATTTCTCCACAAAGGTCTTATGTTTCTTTCCCCTCACCTCCTCTTCCTTCTCTAGCTTGGCACTAATCATATAATTGCTGGAGTCATTATACAAATAACAGGTAAACCATTCTTACAGTTTCCTTAAGTACAAGAGCACTAAACAACAGCATATGCATGCACCAAAGTGAACTCTGTACATCTTTTCCAGCTGCTGCTCCAGCTGCACTCTTCACAAGGTGCTATGCTCCTCAAACAGCGTTGGGCCTCAGCCATCTCCAGCTT
Source organism: Arvicola amphibius (assembly GCF_903992535.2). Classification (NCBI taxonomy): domain Eukaryota; kingdom Metazoa; phylum Chordata; class Mammalia; order Rodentia; family Cricetidae; genus Arvicola; species Arvicola amphibius. The sequence goes on along the minus strand of NC_052057.2, from coordinate 22,414,457 downwards.
CTTTAGTTGGAGCTGAACTCATGCATTCTGTATTTGCAGGAGCCCCATGCAAGCTATTCCATCTCTTTCTGAAATTGGTTCAAGTGTTATTTAAATTTATTTTAATGATGGAGGAGGGTCATCTGTCTGTTACTTTTAATGGTTAATAAAGAAACTGCCTTGGCCCTTTAATAGGACAGAAAATTAGGTAGGCAGAGTAGACAGAACAGAATTGTGAGAGAAAGAAAGCAGAGTCAGGCAGTCACCATGCCTCTCCTCTCTGAAACGGATACAGGCTAAGATCTTTCTCGGTAAGCCACCACCTCGTGGTGCTACACAGATTACTAAATATGGGTTAAAGCAAGATGTGAGAATTAGCCAATAAGAGGCTGATGTGGGAGAGTCTTCGGTTTGAGTTGATTTCATTGGCTAATAAAGAAACTGCCTGGCCCATTTGATAGACCGCCCCTTAGGTGGGTGGAGTAGACAGAACAGGAAGAGGAAGTGAGGTAGAAGAATCAGTAAGATGCCACACCTCTCCTGAGTTAGGCAGACTGCCGTGCCTCTCCTGAGAGAGATGCCAGATGCGATGAAGCTCCAGCCCAAGATGGATGCACGCTAGAATCTACCTGGTAAGGCACCACTTTGTGGTGCTACACAGATTATTAGATATGGGTTAGTCAAGATGTGATTAAGAGCCTGAAAATAATGGGCCAGGCAGTATTTAAAAGAATACAATTTGTGTGATGTTATTTTGGGTTTTAAGCTAGCCGGTGGCCGAGAACAGGGCGGCGGGAAGCTGCCTGCAGCTCCACACTACAAGAGGCTGAAATTAATGGGCCAAGCAGTGTTTAAAAGAATATAATTTTTATGTTGTTATTTCAGGGCATAAGCTAGCCAGGCGGCTGGGAGCCAGGTGGGAACACAGCCCGCTGCTCCCATCACTACATTTTAAGAGGATTTATCACACCTAAAATATTTTTACATTAGTACTTCAGATACACTTTTCTGTCACTTTCACTTATGCTTAACATATTAGGAATACCAGCACACAAGAGAACAAAATTAACCAAAAGTTAACAAAAAGTTAAGCAAAAGTTAAGCAAAGCAAACTTAAAGAAAAAGAATAATGTTCATATCTGTATCATCTTCTAACACTGAGCCATAGTAAGAAAAAAAGTATGATTCTGGCCCAAAAGTAGATAGTCCAACTACTATAAAAATGCATATAGATGTTACTTAGCCAATATAAACAGATGTACTGTACAGCCCAGCTACACAATTCCTGGAATGTAACTCGCCAGAGGACCCCAGGCCAGCACATCACAGAGACAGTTGCATGTGCGTGTTCATCACTGTTCTAGTCACAGCAGCTGTTATGACGCCAAACCCAGGCGTTATACAACAGGATGACATATAAAATGCGACGAAAATATGCAATGAAATTCTTTCATTTAGCCACAGCAAAGAATGAAACTGTGTCATTTGCAGGAAAGTGGATGTAACTAATAAAACTAATCATATTTATAAATATAATTCAGTTTCATAAATATAGTGGTTTTTGTCATTTGTGGTTTATACATTTTGTAGAGATTAAGAAAGTCATGCTTGCGTGGGTCTGCACCAGGTGCTCTGCCTTTACAATATGGCTTCCAAATTAGGGTCTTTATAGGATTCCTGAGTGTGGAATCAAGTGGATTTCTGAGACTTGTGCCCTCTCTTGGGCTCGTTTCCTTCTGTTCATTTGTCTTTATCCAACTTTGTTGTGTTAGTTTTTGTTTTATCTTTTATTTTATTTAATTATTATCCCTCAGAAGTTTTTTTTTTTCTTTTTTTCTCTAATGTCAGAGAGAACCTGGGAGGAGTAGGGGGATGGGAAACTATACTCAGGCTATATTATGTGAGAAAGGAATCTATTTCCAATAAAAGAGGGAAAGAGAAGATGATTGGGGTAGAGGCGAAAGTGGCGATACCAACACCAATTCATATCTAGGCCTAGTGAGACAAAACAAAATGGACACAAGATAGCTGCATGTTATGCCGCTGTGACACGAAACAGCAGGACTCTTGTATGTATTTTCGTTATTAAAATCACTGGAAACAACCAGATCATTTTAAAAGAATAATTTTGTTACTTACATGTATAAAATAAAACAAAATAATAAAACATAAATATGACTGTAAAAAGGTTTTAAAAGAATATTTTAATATTTAGTATTGCCCTTTCAAAACAAACTTCCCATTAATTTAAACATTAAACATTTTTTAAAAAGCAACATTTTAATACAAGACATGTGCTCCTCAAACATTATCATCTTGACTGATAATGTATAATATCATCTGACCTCCAAATAGTCTGAAATTGTACATATCCAAATATGATTTAAGTAATTTACCCATACATACCAAGTGTACTAATTAAAAACTAATTCACAGGTATCAATGCTGAATCTTGCCTAAAAGGCATCCATTTCAAAAGCTAAATAGAAATCAGAATAATATGATAAGTCTGCATCAGTGGTTTTGTGACAAGAGCACACCTATTGCCCTATTCTTCCTGACTGTAAGGCACAAGTAGATGCAGGTGAGTGATCTCAATGGGACACAGCATTTGATACTGCTTCTTCTTCTAAATCTCTGTTTTCTCATGGTACCCCTTCCAAGATGTCATGTTTATTAAAGATTTATTTATGTATGTATTTTATTTGTATGAGTGCTCTACCTGCATGCCAAAAGAGGACATCAGATGTTGTTATAGATGGTCGTATGCCACAAAGTGGCTGCTGGGAATTGAACTTGGGACCTCTAGAAAAGCAGCCAGAGCTTTTAACCCCTATGACATTGACAAGTCATTTTGTATATTTGTAATATAATGTACACATCACAAAATCTGAGATTTCAGATACCACTTTAATAAGCAATATACATTTAGAAAGTAAGTTTATAAAAATTGACAACAAAGGGCATGTCTTTAATATCAGAACGCATTTATGAAAAATAAAAAGTTCATGAAAGAACAATAGTTAAAAGTGGCAGACAAAAAGGAGCATCACGGTAAGGTTCAAAAAGTTGGGATGACACTCGTAATGAACAAAGATTTTCATTAAATATACAGTGTTACAGTAGACTATACAACAAGACCTCAGCAGGGAATTCGTAATAATGTGACCATTCCTACCTTATAACCAGGTCCTAATTGATGAACTGCAAATATCTGTGCCGGGTTAAGAGCTTCACTGAACACATACACGGCCCCAAGCTGGCCACAGAATACTCTATTGGCATCAGCAGTTTCTGAAGATCCAAGAAAGCACTTGTCATAGCTCTATTTTTAAAAGTCACAAGAAATGAATTGTTATTTTTTAAAGACAGATCATTTAAGAATACACTTCATTAACATAAATATGTTAAGATACCAATAATAGTGAAAGCACTGTAAAAGCTATTTTCCAGGTATTTCAATAATAAAAGTCAATGAACAAGTTTTAGAGAAAATAAAGTCAGTTACATAGGAGTTAAGCACACACCATCCTTCACATTCTCAGACTTGACCACTTTTTCAAATTGTAACACTAAAGACAAAGAGTTTATAATTGAATTCATAACTCAGAAGACAAATTATAAATTGTTGACTAAAGCAAAGTTAATTTTAAATTGCTAATATTCACAGCTGATCAAATTTAGAGAGCTTAAAGTGAATCAAAACACAGACTTTATCAAATCTTGACTATAAATCCATAGTGTTAAAAATTTTTAAATTCTTCTTAATTTCTCCACATGGATATACCACAGTTTTTTTCTGCACTAAATGATGGAGAAAATCAGCCTCTTCTTTTATGAGTAGGTATTATACAGGAACAAATACACAATAATGATTCAATCTGTTCACAACATCATTCACTAAACGATCTCCCAAATAGAAAGCATGGCACACCTACATCCTTTCAATGCCAACCACTGAAGCCAGAAGCAGTAGTTACTGTTCAGTGCCCTCCCTCATGATATCCAACACATTAATTCTAATAAGAACACCAATATTCAGCTATCAGTATAGACAGAGCCACAGAGAAATCAATTAGTAGGTAGGCAGATCTATCAAATATGAAATCCCATTTGTGCCTCACACAATAATGAAATAAAATGTTAATGGAATACAAGAACTCATCACTAAATATTCAAGTTTAATTTAAATTGTGTAAGCTAAAAGTTATTACTACATAAATAATTTGTACATGCCCAGGCTTCTCCATTTCTTGAAGGACTATCAGAGAGAATTTAAAAATCTTTCGTCTTTTTTTTTTTTTTTTTTTTTTTTTTTTTTTTTTTTTTTTTTTTTTTTTTTTGGTGGTAGTGTTCTAAATACTGTCTTTTCAGTTAATGTCAGTCAACAAAACTGCGGGGGCTTTTTTATGTTAGTAATAAAGAGACTGCATCACCCTACAACATCAGTGTGTAGGAAGAATCCTGTTTCTGTGTTCTTATTTGCCTGTGTTTGCCCTGAGTCTGTTGGGCAGTAAAACACATTTCTTCTATAAGGAAGGGCACAGGCAGGAACTCTGGGTAGCTTCTGTGTATAGTCATATTGATTTTCTCTTTGCTGTTGTGTCTTAAAAAATGTTCTTAGTGAAAAAAATCCAAGAATCTTAGCTTCCCAATCATACAAAAAACAAGATAAAGTCAACTTGGCTGGATCAGGACAGCTTGTCACCCACAGATTGGAGACAATGTAAACAGTACCATTCAAGAGAAAACAAAACAAGAGAATATAACCTAACCCCTGCTCTCCAAGGGATTAAAATTAACGGAGATGCAGACAAAACTTAGAAGTTTATTTTACTTGTTTATCTTAAAAATGAGTCATTACGACTACAACCAGGTATCCTGAAAGAGTTGTGTATCACTGGCCTCAAAGATAATTCTGGTACTACAAACCATGTTTCACTTTGGCCCTAAAATGCCAGGAGAAAGGGAACACCCAAGCTACAAAAATAGCAAGCATTCTTGAGATTTCAACTCTATGTCTCCTCTGTCTAGAATCAGTGTCACCTGCTCCAAGACAGACGCACAAAGTGAAGCAAGTGTCTCTGTGTTTTGATGGCAAAACACCCTGAATGTGACCTGCCTTCTGTTTTCACAGTCCTTTTCCCTAACAGATTCCAAGAACTGCAGTCAGATTGAGGTCTCTGTTTGTTTTTTGTGTTTGTTTGTTTGGGTTTTTTGATTTTGAGACAGTGTTTCTCTGTCTGTCCTGGAACTCTTGACTATTCCGGAACTCACTTTGTAGACTAGACTGGCCTCAAACTCAAGACACACAGCTGCCTCTGACTCCTGAGTGCTGGCATTAAAGGTGTGTACCACCATGCCTAGCCAATCTGAAGTTTTTACAGTATAAACTTGGGAAGCTTTTTGTCCTGGGTCAGATGGCAAACCCTGGCCTATGTTTGCATATGAGATACCTATATGACACCAAGACACCACCACATAACCTCATCATATCGTTAATTTTTAAAAATATCATTAAATCATATGTCTGAAGCAACTGAATACTATATTTAAAAGTTAAATATAAATTATATTAAAAATTAAATATAAATTAATAACACCTTTCAAACAGAAATTTGCATTTTCTACAAAATAGTCATTACTTATATTACAATGAGAGAACATATTGTAAAATACATTTAAGAAATTTAAACTTACATCATTTGTGTTAACATGCCAAGCCATGTCACCATAGGATACCAGCTGGCCATTAACATAACAACGGATCTCACTGTTCCTCCATCGATTGTAGATGTGGACAATGCTGATCATGTACCACTGTAATACAACAACTAAGATGTCAAATGTCACATGCAGTTACTACTGTCTAAAATATAGTCACAGCCTTTGCACGTCTCAAAAGAGGTCTCAAGAAGTTTACATCTCATGGCCCTTTCTCCCATTTCTTATGCCCCTCATGAAAGAAGCAGCCAGGGAACTCCCAACCCCCAACACTGACAAATGGAAAAGAAGTGATTGCTTATGAACTGATGGAAAGGCACACAAAATTTGAAGGCAATCACAGAAAAATCACTATGAGTGGATAAACATCAGGATGAAAAAAAATGCTGAATGAAAAAGGGAAATAATGTTGCAAGCAAAAGGATGCACAGAGCCTTCATGAACCTTCCTCAGTATTTAGATATTACAACATCTGTAGCAAAGTGGCCTTTTGCTTTCTGCACAATGGTTGATCCCTAAATATCATGAGAAACATGAGATATGATTATCATAAAAGTTTAGAAAAATAACTGGCAATAGTGCTGAAATGTAGCTGCCAGGCAAGTGTGGATGCCAATAAGCCTACAAAGCTTCAAAAAGGAAACCATCAGAGCCTGAATTAAGAAGACGAATACACTGAGTCAGAAAACTAGGAGTTTTCAATAGTCTCTAATATTTCACTTAAATGGATTGATAACATTAACTTATTTAATAAATGATGATCAGGTCTAGAGTTTTGAAACAGAATTTATTTTGGATCATAAGTACAATACTTAAGACATATGAATACATGAATGTATAAATTAATAGCTAAGTTAATCTCAGTTAAGTTATATTTATTTTTCTGTTTCTTGAGATGATCAAAATGTAGCAGATGCAAGTGAGTTTTCACCATTTCAAAGGACCCCAATGTTTGACATATTTTCACATTAAAAACAATAACAGAATTGGAGAGTAGAGAAGTATACTGGCACTAATCATATATACCGTGACCTACATTCAATTTTGAGATTCAAATACTGGTACACAAAAGTGTACAACAAGAAATAAGAAAAATACATATACTGATACTAAGAATTCCTGAGGTTATGTATTACAACTACAGAAAATATATAAGTGAAAATGTAACATAATATTTACACAAATATCACTAGAAGCCATGCACTGACGACTTTCTACAAATGAGGTAACATGCTAATAGTTACACTCATTTTCACAAGGTCAAACAATATAGCCAAATAATTATAATTATGATTTTCAATTTTGAGATTTATTAGAATATTTGCAAAAAAAATTGAAGCTGAATCAATCCTTGGGACCTACTCCTCCCAAGAGCCTTTGCCATCCCTGTATTTAAAATCCAAAGAGAAATAGGAGTGTGTTTTCATAAGCAAACAGGGAAAAAAAAATGTGAACAAATGGATTGAACTGCTTTTACTTCACTAATAACAATTCCACCTGCTTGTTTGTTTTTTAACTTCTCCCTGATTTTCGTTATTGTTATACTTTATTATAAAAATTTCTTATAATTTCCATTAAGGATCTGGGTGCATGGAAAGGGGAAAGGATCAGGGAGGAGTTGGAAGAGGGAAACCCATGATCAGAATATATTATGTGAAAAAATGTATTTTAAATAAAAAAGGAAACTATAGTATTTGTCAAAAAATATATATTTCTAACATCTGCAATTCTAATAATCTTTATTTATATCCAGATCAGTGGTTCTCAACCTTCTTAATGCCATGACCCTTTAACACAGGTCCTCATGCTGTGGCGAACCCAACCATACAATTATTTCATTGTTACTTCATAACTATAACTTTACTACTGTTGTGACCTATATTGTAAATATCTGCTATGCAGGACATCTGATAAACAGCCCCCACAAGGTGAGGACCACTGACCTAGACTGATGACACTTATGTCTTTAGAAAGCAAAAGCTTTTTTAATTTAAGTACTTTTTCTAGTGTCTCCATGTGTGTCAATGTGAAGGTGTTAGATCCACTGGAACTAGAGTTAAAGACAGTTGTGAGCTGTCACTGTATGTGAATGTGGACCTGGAGAGAGGAAACTCGGTGTTTTTGTTTTGAGGTTTGAAAGTTGATGGCACCCAAGTGGAAACATCTCACAAGTGGTGAGAAGACAAGGAAGAGAGCAATGAAGAATAAGAGTACAAACAATTATGAAACTAAATAAAAATCCCCAATTTTTTAAAAAGAAAAACTAAGTTCTGTCCACTGTCACAGTCACAGGCCTAGTTCCTACAGGTATGGTATTCAATAAATATTAGGCAAGTTCTTCCTGGAAGAATTAGATCAGACTAAGCAAATGAACAGGCGTTGAGAGAAATTATACATAAAGGTAAGAAGAAATCACAGGAAAGAGAAAGCAGTGAAAGGCAGGAGCAAAATTAAAGAACATTACAGAAGTCAAAGCAACTAAGTCCTGAGACAAGGTGAATGGCAACTAACATGATCTCCAAGGGAAACATCTACTCTGCCCTACCTTGCGTGGTTGGAAATCATACTTCACACAGTGCTGGAAACCTTTTCCTTTGGACTTCAGAGATGTGACTATCAAACAGTTGCCAACAAAATGAGCAGAGTAACCAACTCCTTTGCTAGTACGAAAACTGTATTAATACAAGAATATAAAACTCAGATTAAAAGAAATATAACAACACCTACTAAAACCTTACACAATGAAACTTAATTCTCTGTATAGTCATAGATAACACAATGGCCAAATAGAAATTAAAAAAAAAACATAAGGTTTATAATAACTAAAAAAATTAAGGAATTTAATTCAGGAAATAACAGACCATGAAAACTTTTTATACTTAGATGTAAAATATCACAGACATAAAACAAAATAATGATCAAGGAGTCTACTGGAAAGACTTTATCTACTGTAAAGGATCACCTCCACTTAGTCATTCAAAACTCACTTCAACACAATTCATGTTAATAACAACTTGGTCTCTAGTCTCCAATGCTTATCAAAAGATCTTACCCCCCCCCAAAAAGCAGATTTTGTAACTATGTGAGTGAGCAAATAAGTATATGTATTACAGTCTAAATAAGAACATTAATACTAAACAATCTTATTTAGATTTCTTTCCTGGCTATTATTATTTTTAGTCCCTAAGTCTACTTGTCCAAATGAAAGACAGAATAAACAAACTCTAGTGGGAATTGGTGTCTTAGCTACTACATCAGACACTAGATGATCCCTCTAACAGATTTATCTTTGTTTCTTATACTGTAATGGAAGAGAAAATAAAAATGTGAAGACACCTAGAATTGATAGTAAATAAATAAATATTAGCTATATGGGTTTTATAGTAATATTTAATTTCAATATTCAAATTCATAAAAACAAAAGTCCTAAAATTAAGCATATTACTTACCAATAAAGATAAGGCTTATCTTTATCAACATTAATGTTATTTAATGGATCCATACGAAACCAAGTGTTGAGAGTGAAGCCATTCTGATAAGGCCACTTTGCAATAGGAGGCAATGCAATAGCCTACAAGACAATGAAACAAGGTAAATTATCAGTTAATGAAATACAAAGTCAGTACAGTCAAACTTCCCTTCCATGCAAACATCAAACTACAAAAATAAACTATTATTTCACTTAAATAACCTATACATGCTGTTTTTTGAAACACAAAGATTAAGTACCATTTCTATCTTGCTCACCAGGTTCCATGCTGTTCTCCAAACCCTGCCTTTAATTCCAACAATACAGACACATTTGACTACTGACATTCCTCAGAATTTTCTGATTCTGATTTTCTATGCTAGTTCTTGTAGGACCTCATTTTGTTAATGCAGCTGGAATAGTTACAACCAGGAAAACCTGCCCTGGAGAGTGTTAATGGAGTCAGGGACAAACTCTAAAGCACTGTGAAGCCAAACATTACAAGTAAACAGGGCACAGGTGATGCATATTCACAATCCCTGCCCAGAAAAGCCGAGGCAGGAAAACTTTGAGGTAGATGCCAGTCAGAGTTACATAGCAAGATTGTCCCCAACCCCCTCACCCCTCCTACACACATCAACAACAAAAGAGCCACAGACACATACAGTATGATTTTATCATTTTCATTCTTAGGACAATCTAGAAAGGACAAACTAATAGAACACCAAATAAACTCAGATAACAGAGAAATAGGTAAGAATAAATACACGTGTTTAAACTTACCGCAGCACTACACCCAGGAAAATTGAAAAATGTATCAGGACCATGTCTTTGTGGCATCTGATTAAGAACTGACAATAATTTTACTGCATGCCTTGGCTAAGAAAACAATGAAAGAGACAATAGTTGTACAAAGTTAACAATAATACCTAATAGAACACTTTTAATCAATGAACTGTATGGTAACTATTGAGAAAATTGTATTTAAAAGATTTACTAAATGGTTTAAAAAGGAAACAGTTATCATTACCAGTTCAAATACATAGCTCTCGAGGGACAATCTATTGAACATTAATTATTAATGTACTAGTATTGAAGACTCGTCCCTCTGACCACAGCTTACCCAGATTCCACTTTCTCCTCGAAGCATGCTGAATAAAAGCTTCAACTCCTTGACAGTGATGCTGTAGCTGGCAAGAACCCCCAGCATATCAACCAGAAGATCTGCAGAGGAGAATAAAGTTATTCTACATGCTAGCCATAAGCTCATCTGGCAAGCAACTATATTATGCAAGGGGCAGAAAGTTACCAAATGTTACTTCTATTTTAAAAAATCTAATATACCTAAGTGTCCTCATGAATGCCTCTTCGGATTCATGATGCAGACAGAGAGATTTGTTACAAGTAGGAAAAGAAAGATAAAAATATTTAAAGGTACCAACACAGCACCGAACAACGGCCATTTAAAAACTGGCAGGTGACCAACGAAACATGGCAGTGAGCCTTTACTCCACATGGGGCACTATTCTATTCCAAGTACTTTATATGTGCTAAAATCAGAAAGACTCAAATAAGACTATGCGTTTTTAAATATCATCATCTCATTTTAAAATTGGGCAAATTATGGCCCAGACTATAACTGAGTCACACTGCCCAAAAATGCATGCCCAGCAAACAGCAAAGTCAGTATTCAAACCCAGGCAATTATGAATGCTCTCACTGTCACTCACTAATCTACAACTAGATCTAATTTAAACACAATACTACTAATTTTCATTATGCTAATGTGAATATTTATGAAAGTGTAACAGACACAAGTCAACAAATAATGAGAAAAATCAATATTGTATCTATTAACTTTCCCAACATAATATGATTAATACTTCTCTCAATATTCTTTGTAAGAAATTAATCAACTAAACATTGATACATCTCACATTCTAAAGTGCTTATATCATATGCAAGTTAATACAAATACACACACACATATATATACATGTAAAAGTTATCAGCAATTGATATTAGAAAGTAAATTAGAAAATAAAATCTATATTGTCAAATACACAAATTAATGACTGGAATTTGAAAAGCTAAATATATATATTCAAAATTAAATATGGTTATTTTCAACAATAAATAATTCATTGTTTTTTAATTACCATCACAATGAGTAAACAATTTTTTTTAAAAAAAAATTTTTTGAGAGATCTTTAAATGAAGCAAAATGTCTCATTATTTAAACAATTAAACTGTATAAAAATGTTAGTGTATAAAATCAGGCTTCTTCCTAAGAGAAAAATCTATATAAAAATCAAAAATCTTAAAAGCTGGAACTTTTCAGCTAAAATAGCTATCACTGACAATTTCCTAAATGATTACAAAAATACTTTGGAAAAAAATCAACTTTATATTTATAATGATCAAGATAAAGAAGACGCAATTTGTGGTAAGTTACTTTTTAAATTTTTTATATAGTATACATTTTGCAGATGACCCATAACTAAGCAATTCAGTTTAATTTTATTATGGCAGATAATTTTTCAACCACAAACATTTTAAATAGGAAAAAAATTACTACTGCTATAAAAGTTTTTATCAATTTACTACAAATATTTAACCACATTTTAGTGTTAAGTTAAATTGTTAACTTTAGAGTGTCTCTATAAACTTAACACACCACAGCACTCAAAGAAGGTACTCATCTATTAATAGTATGCTGGTACTCATTCAAACTTTCAGTAAAGTATCCAAATTTTAATTTCTCTATTTTAACTAGTTAAGCAGCATGTTTGTTTTTGCGTTTTTTCCAAAACATTCATTCCCTTTTCTCATATTCTTTGGCTATAAGGCCCTTTGGAAAGGAAATGTTACCAAACAGAAAAGAAAAGAGAATTAAGGAACTTCAATTATAACAGAGACTGACTTAACAAGCCATCACTGCTTTCTTATTTGGGCACTCATGAATTAAGTTCCAGTAACTACTATAAACCACTATGTATACAATTCTGCTCACTCTAAAACTATTCTGTAAAGTAGTAGCCAGATTATTCAAGAAAAAGAATAAAAAGCTCCTTATCAGGATTGAAAGATCATATGATTTTCTAAACAATGTATACTATACACACACACATTTATACAAATTCCTGAAAAATAACTCTAAATATTGAAAGTAATGCCAAGTTTAATCTCATTTTTAGTCATGCTATTATTATTCCAAAACATGAGCAAGAGAAATACATGCCACTTTAGACATGATTTCAAAATAATGAGAAAACCAAATTCTGAATTATTTCTTTTATATTTAAAATCCATTCTTATTAATCTCACTTATTAATCACTCTTGTTCATTTCCTTCTTTCATAATGTTTTACACTGAAAATTTAAAAATTAAAAGTCCATATGTGAAACCATTAAAAAATTCTCTGTCTTAACTATATGTAAGAGCTAAATATATTATTGTACAGTCAAATTAGCACTCTGGTAATTGTGGAAGTATTTTTATGTCAGAATATATGCTAAACATCTATTTTTTTAAACAAACAAACCAAACCAAAACAAAGCCCGATTTATCAAACTGTACTTATGTTCTAGAGATAAATGCTGCTGTGGGGCTGTCAGCCAAACATTTCTTCTGAAGCACATTTAACTACAGAGCACATTTAACACATTTCACCTGCAGAAAGCTAAGAGTTGGCAGTCAAAAATCCAAGATTTCAAGAGTATTATTTCAAATAATAGAATAAGCAAAATAAACCCATTTTATATACATGTTCTATTCTATTTCACAATATGTACTATGGTGATTGGATGAGACTGGCCCCTATAGGCTCACATATTTTAATCCTTGCCCTCCAGTTGGTAGAATTGCTTGGAAAGGAGTGGGAGGCCTGGCCTTGTTAGAGGAGGTGTGTCAGTTGGGGCCATTAGTGAGCCTCTCTCTGCCTCTAATTGCAAATCAAGTTAGGAGCTCTCAGTTGTTCCTACTGCCTTGTCTTTGCTCTTGCATCAGGGACTCTAACCTTCTGAAACTGAAAGTTCAATAAAATTTTTTTTTCATTAGCTGCCTTAGTTGCGGTGTCTTAGAACAATAAGAACTCAAGGCTATGTTTAACAGAGAAGTGTCCTCCAAAAATATGAAGGCAAAAATAGGTACTTTGAAGAGATATATCCTGCTGAATCTTCAAGTTCTAGGTGCAGCGGACTAGGAAGCATAGAACTGGAGTAACTGGTTAATGGCTCTGACCTACATATTGTGGTATTTTAAATACTGCTTATTTTTCTGATAATCTTCTATTATACTTAATTCTTCATAGTACTAAGGCTTTAATAAAACTTAGGGGAGAAATCTAGTAATTATGTTTGCCTAGTACAACTCTCTTTTCTAATCTGTACATTTCCATTAGCATAAAAGGCAATTTGTCCATATGTTCCTATTTATTTATTTTAAATCAAGGCAGTGTCTACAAATGTGTTTTTACTGTAAATATGAAGTAGTACAGGAAACCTTGTCACTGTTAAATCTTAGTTTTCTGTCACTCCACGCCATACCTGCGATCATGTCATCCACAGCACTCATTTTCAGCAACACTTGCTCAATCAGTCCCACTTCTGTGCTGGTCTGTAAATTCCGGACACTTTTTCGTAAGATGGCTGTAAACATGCTCCATATTTCTGCTTGACATGTTACATCACAGTGCTCCAATAGTTCTGTCATGCATGTTATGCTCTCAGCATCCTGGATAATAAAGTTCATTTCCAAATCAAATTCCCCACCAACCAGCTGAAAGTAAATAGGAAAAATAGGGGGAAAAAAGTAAGTAAAAATGACATGGAAGGTTATTTACAACATTAATACAGAACAATACCAGATAATCAAATATTAAGGAAGTATGGAGGCTAAAAGTTTTCTAAGTCATCTTGCATAAAGCAAATTTTGATCAAAGTTTAAGAGTTACAGATATAAGAAATGAAACAGCCAAACAAGTCTCATTTATGCAGAGACAGAAGAAAAATATACTTTCAAATCTAGAGAAACACAGAAACTACAGCACATAATTATAGGGTGGGAGTCAGGAAAAATCCCCTTTTAAAAATACCAGAAATGATCCAGTATCTAAAGATAGATATTAAGATAAAATCATTTTCATTTTTTATTACTTAAATTATAGAGGGGAAAAGCAATGTAATAAAAAATAGCTTTGTTCAATTTCAACATAGAAAATGAGGAAATATAAAATTAACAAAGAACAACTTACAGTAAGTGTTGAAACATTAAAGAATAATTTTACAAACTTTTAAGCCATAAAATTAAAAAAGGAGAAAGTTAATTTACTGTCAAGATTATAACTTGTGGCAAATGACTCAAAAATACTACTGTTCCCATCAACATGCTAATTTTAAAGACCATTACTAGCCCCAATAAATGCACAGTAATAGGTGAACACACAGAATAAAATACTATGATGGGCTTACTCTTTGTTGATCAAATCACATGAATTATTACTGTGGTAGTTAGAATAGGGTTGGCCCTCATAGGTGGCACTATTTGAAAGGATTAGGAGGTGTGGCCTTATTGGAGGAAGTATGTCACTAGGCATGGGCTCTGAGATTTCAAAAACCCAAGCCAGGCCCAGCGATTCTCTTTTTCTGATGTCTATAGATCTAAATGTAGAACTCTCAAGCTATTTCTCCAGTACTATGTCTGCCTGTGTGCCACCATGCTTCCTAACATGATGACAATTAATGGAGGAGTGTCTATGTGTTACTTTCATTGGTTAATAAAGAAAATGCCTTGGCCCCTTTAATAGGACAGAAAATTAGGTAGGCGGAGTAAACAGAAAGGAATGCTGGGTAGAAGGCAGTGAGGCAGACACTTCAGGCAGTCGCCATAGTCGGTCACCATGCTTCTCCTCTCCAAGACAGATGCAGGTTAAGATCTCTCCTGGTAAGCGACCACCTCGTGGTGCTATATAAATTACTAAATATGGGTTAAGCAAGATATGAGAATTAGCCAATAAGAAGCTAGTACTAATGGGCCAGGCAGTGTTTAAATGAATACAGTTTCCGTGTAATTGTTTCTGGTGTAAAGCTAGCAGGGTGGCAGGATGCAGCCCCTGCCACTCCATCTACAGACAATGAACTAAATCTCTGATACTGTGAACAAGTCCCAATTAAATCTTTCCTTTATTAGATTTGCATGGTCATGGTGTCTCTACACAGCAATAGAACACTAACTAAGACAATAATACTCAACTGAAAGAATTATTTTTACTAAACAATGATTAACTGGCTATGCTTTTAGTCTACAGAATGAAAAAATTATTTTTTAAAACTTTATATATTTGAAAATATTCATTTGTTCATTCAATAAGCATTTTATGTATTAACTGTTTTAAGAATTATTATATACTAGTAGACAAGAAAAGTTTCACACACTAACAGTGACAGATTCCAGGAAGAGATGAGTTCATATATTCTATCTTATTCAAAACCAGCAAGACATAAAATACATAAAGCATAAAGTCTGGCTTAAAATAAGGGTTACTGTAAAGTGAAAACAAAGGAAATCAAGGTTAGGAACAGACAGAAAATAAAACTCAATTTAAGAAACTCATTTTGTAAAACTCAAATTAAGAATTTATTTCTTACAACTGAAAAGCATCCCCAAATCTAGATAAACAGTGATAACAGGGCAAATGATAATAGCACCACAATCTCGCCTAGCATTGCGTCAATACTACTTATATTTTCTGAGAGTCTAGTATCATCTTTACTTCAGACACAAAGAATCTCAGGCACAGAATTAAATAACTTGAAGATAGTCATAGCATAGGTGAGAGCTCCAGATCCATCCGCAAGACTTTCTTTATAAGAATTTGTATAAACAATAAAATCTCATTTAGGACTATTCTACATCATAAAATTAAACATATTTCTCAAATTTTAAATTTTATGTTCAATGAACATTTTCAATTTATGACACAAAACTTAATTTTAAGTAACTAGCACCTCTTATTAATTTGAATCTTTGAACTATTCTCCAGTTGCACTTCTGCATCTGAAAGAACCTTTCTGGTTTGTTTATAAAAATTATTGCAAAAGTGATTAAGCGACTGATTCTCAATTCAAGCTTCCTGAATTCAGATCCAGTCTAAACCACCTACTGGCTATATGACCTTGCTAAAGCTACTTCTCTAAACCACAGTAATCTAACAGTGATTGGAGGTCTCTTAGCACGGGACCTAGAGAGATGGTTCTGTTAGTGAAATGCTTTGTGCACAAACATAAGTACTTAAGGTCAAGATTCTCTAAACTAAAAAAAAAAAAAATATGAGTATGGCAGCCCCTGTCATACTAGCACTGGGTGTAGACACGAGCATCTCTACAGGCAATCTAGCTGAAACAGTGAACACCAAGTTCAGTGAAAGATCTGGCATAAAAACAAAAATAAGGTTGAAAGTCCAGTGTAATAGAACATTTGAAATCAGAACTCAGGTGGAAAAGGCAAGTAGATTTTTGTGAGTTTGAGGTCAGCCTTATAGACACAGTAATACAGTGAGTTTAGGCCAACCAGGGGTACATAATGAGCCCATCAAAGAAGAAGAAAGAAAAGAAAAAAAAGTATAGATACAGCTACCCAGTGTCAACATCTAGTATCAGTATCCACACACTAGTGCACACACGAATATGTTCATATCGACCCACTCACACACATACAGAAGTACAGGACACAATGGCAGGCACAGTCAGCATTAGGTAGAAATTTGTTATTAGGAGAGCTAGAGCAACCCCAATTTTCCATGTAAAAAACATAGACTCATCTGACCAAATATAAGTGAAGACCCACAAAAGACAGCTGGTCTTAAGTTTCTAGCCAACAGTGTACTGCACCATGACATTCTCCATCTTCTTGAGTATCTACCAAACCCAACTAGCATTTCATCAGTCCACACAACTATAGAATACCTAGCTATTCATTACTGTATGTCTAATTAACCTGAGTCATCATCATATGAAGCTGTTTGCGAGTCATTAGCAACCCAGAAGAGGTTTTCTATCTCACTGATATAAATATTTACTGATGAAGCTAACAACAGATATGAAACTGTACATAACCCTGTATATAAATCTGGAGAAACATGAAGGAATAAGAACGCAAAAACGGAAAAGACAGCACTAAAATTTTTTAGATTAATCTGTTAAACCAGTTTTAAATACTGTAGCAGAGTCTGGTATAAATTCAAGTACATCTATAAATAAAGTAAATAAATATTTTTTAAAAAGGACTCAAATAAAAGAAAAAAGGTCTGCTTTAAAACAGAACTAATGCCCACAATTCTAGCAATTAAGCTCTGCTACATAAAGCATAAGTTTCCATCTTTCACATTCAATAACATGCCATTCTTCTATGTATCATTTAATTACAAAAAAATAACAATCAAGGTTCCATGATTTCTTGGTCCAAATAGCAAAAACATGCTATTTGGTTGGAGTCTCCAGTTCACCCCTGCACAATCTAGAAAGTCTCTCTCTCTTTCTTCCCCTTATCCTCCCTCCTCCTTCCTCCCCCCACCACCTCTCTCTCTCTAGTTCCCCCTCTCCACTCTCTCCTCCTTCCCACTGTACTCCCCAGGGATTCTTCAAACAAAGAAAAGCACCAAAAAGGCCAGTTCCACAATGGCAGCATCCTCCCCTCAAGTCCCCAGTAGCTCAATTCCTGTCTAAGAGCACAGTTAGTGATACCTGGGCACAAAAACATTTGTGGCAGACATGTCAACACCCCTGGCCTACTCCGTGCTTTAGTTTAGGGTGGGGGGCATGCAATCTCTGGGACCAGAAAACTAACCCCAGAGTTGTTCTCAAGAAACCTGTTGTATACTTTTTCAATTTGGCTTCATCTGGCTCACTTTGTCAGCAGAAAACCTTTAATGGGGACTGGGGTACAAAACCTATTACATGCCTCAGAGATACTGTGAAGAGGGTCATTTTTATCTACACAAAGCTAGTCTTTCTAACTTATATGGTGATTGTTAATATATTTGTATTAAAGAGACTGTTGTAGGAAACTATCTTCCCAAATTAGCAAAATACTCATCCATCCATTATTCCACAAGTGGTCCAATAGTTATCAGCAACTAAGCCATATGAGCAAAAGCAGTCATCTTATTATTCAAACAACAATCTACAAATCCTGTAAAGAAAATAAATGTTTTTAGAGGGAAAGTGAAGACAAGTGAATTAAATATACCTGGGTCAGATAGAAACATAGAGAAAATGCCTTTCACTTTACATAAAGTCAGAGGTATCGATGTGAGGACTAAAGCTATGTTTTAAATTTAAATTACTATGCTTGATATCTATAAAACAAAAATGCATCTAACCTGCAAGTCCCACTTGCCCAAGGACAAGATAACTCCCTGAAATCCTGGGGGGAGGGGGGTGTTGTTCATGTAAAATGAGCCACATGTTTTCACTTCTGCAAATAAGGTTGGCTGCCCCAAGTGCACAGGATGTGATTGATAAACATAGGAAGAAGGTATATGGGCAGGAAGTATGTCAGGATGTATGTCAGCCCGTGATTGAGAGAAGGCAGGAAGCACAATGCCTTCTGGGTTTTGCCTTTATGAGCACCAGACAAGCCATTCTCTGAGAATCCTGGGTATGGACCTGGCCACTGTCTATTGTCCTGGCTAACATTTGATAAAGCTTGCTTCAAATCTGGCTCAAAATTGTAGTAGTGGTCTTATTATTTCCCAGTGGGATTAACAGTAGACTTGCTTTTAAAAATAATCAACATAAATGTCATGGTTACAGTAACTATGAAGAAAGACAGGATTGCTGTAAGAAATGACATTTCTAAAGATAGCAAACCACAAAAATATCATTGGGAAAGTAGAAATTATTTGGTAATTTCTGGCATTTTATTTAGCTCTGGTTTTCTAAACTGATCTTGAACGCAAAAGTATTAGAATAAAGGCACGAGTCACTATGTCCACCTAGATTTGTAAAGTTCAATTACCGGAAAATCAACATTCTTTTTGAAAGACAAAAAAAAGAAAAAAGAAAAAAGAAAACATTCTGACAGGAAAGGATGTGGCACAAGAAAGTCTAAGCCCCAGGTCACACCCCCAGCACTGGGGAATAAACAAAGAGGTGTGGCACAGAAAAAAAGTGACTAGCAAGTACCTGAGAGTGAGGATTCTCAGTGTACTTCTTTGACACTCTGTTCTCACAGGAAATTCTGTTCTTTTCCTACAGACCTTACCCCACTCAAGGATCAATCAAGTGAACTAATATGAAATAAACATCAAAGCTGAGCTTTTTAAATGACAATAACTTATTTACATAAGAAAATATTGATAAAGCATCTGGGATATAAAAGGACGACTAGAAATACACTGTCTTGCAAATTTTAATTAGTAATATTTTAAATACTTTAGAAGATTTTTAGAATCACAATCTACTGAGATATTATGAAATAATTCAGTATTTTTTTGATTTTTTATTTTGATCAAAAGGAACAATTATAAACCAGTTGGAGTCTTTAAAATTCATTTATTACAAAAAATTCTAAAATTCTAATATTGTTCTTTAAATCTCAATTTGTTACTCAGATTCAGTCTTCTTCCTATTCTTAGATACTGACATTAAAAATGTATACAAAGTCACTTTTCATCTAACACTCTATATACATTTATTCCCATACATGGCAAAGAGTTTTCTCTCAGACCTTAGATATTTTATCTTTCATTGTGTCTCCAAGTATCTCCAACATAAATCCCCAAATATCTATCAATGCCAGTGGTTAAGTACCACTTAATTCTAAATACCTTTCCCAGAAAGATTGCCCTTCTCTAAATTCCCATTATAATCCATCCATGTGTCAATCATTAAATAATATTCGGGACTAGACATGTACATTCTCCAAAATACACTGAATGATGTCTTAATCTCCAGCATAGTAGTGTTAGAAGCTGAGGTCTTTGGAACACAATTAACAGAGACTGAAATCATAAGAGCAGATCTCTCGATATAAGCTTAGTGTTTATATAGAAAGGAGAGATACCACATCTTTGTCTCTCTGTCATAAGATAATTCTATCAGAGACAGAAAATATCTGTAAGCCAAGAAATAGGTTTTCATCCAGACCCATTATGCTAGCTAGCAACTAGACTATAAGAACTCCCAGCTTCTTCCAGAACTATATGGATTAATTAGTTATACAACATATAGAGCCCATGGGGGGGCTATCATCTATGGAATTTGTTTTCCAGACTGACTAACACATGATTATGTTTTACGGAATTGTTTTACATCTCACATATTACAATAAGCTTTTTAAGAACAAGAACTATTTCTGCCTTATTATCAACTGTATATTATACTACAAGCACACTGCCAAGCACATATAAGTTATTCAGTAATTCACAGAGAAAGAGACTCCACAGAACGGGAGGATAGAAAGGTAGGAGGTAAAAAAAGCAGCAGGCTTTACTTTGCAGGTCATTTCTCAAACTGTCGGCTAAGCTTTGTACTTGATGTTTCTATTTTCTATTTTCTTTCAACAATGATTTACTCAAGTTCCCATATAACATTTTTAAGGTTGTAGAGATTACAGAACCAAAGAATTTCTTCAACGCTTCATATACACCTCTGCTGCCTTACTTTACTCTTCTTCTACTAAGGTTTCATGTAAAACAAAATCGAAGGCACATACTCTTGATTTAGCAAAGTGTCCTAGGGTTACTATTATAATGATACGCCATGACCAAAATGAACTTGGAGAGGAAAGGGTTTATTTCACTCACGGTTCCATATAACTTTATCATCAAAAGTAGTGAAGGCAGGAATCGAATCAGGGCAGGAACCTGGAGGCAAGAGCTGATGCAGGCACCATAGAGGAGAGCTGCTGCTTACTGACTTGCTCCCTACGGCTTGTTCAGTCTGCTTTCTTACAGAACCCAGGACCACCAGCCCAGGGGGGGTCCACAAAGTTCCCATTAACTAAGAAAATGCCCTATAGGTTTGCCTAGATACTGATCTATCTAGTATCTATGGAGACATTTTCTCATTTGAGGTTCACTCCTCCTTTCTGATGACTCTAGCTTGTGTCAAGATGACATAGAACTGGCCAACACAGCAGAACCTTTTGCCAAGTATAATCAGTATGTTAAAAACAACTGTCAGTTGTTAAAATCAGACTTAAAGGTTTCCACTTTGTTCGTGTTTTCAAGTAAATCAGTTTTAATACCTTTCTAACACACAGGTGGCATAATCAGTACTGTAATACTGAGTTTGTACCCATAGGTATCCAAATGCCGGCAAAAGTTTAAGAATTTCCCTTCGGCCCATATTGCCCCTGGTGAAGAGAGTGTGTGGGTTCCTGGTTGGAGGGCTATGTTCTCAAGGACCTAGCCCTTGGAGGCATACCCTGTGCCCCACCCCTACCCACCAAACTCCAAGGACCCCAGAGCAGCCTCCCCACATATGCAACCATCCCCCAAGGCATCTGCCCCACCTGAGCTTTGGCCCAGATTGCTCCTGGAGAGGTGAGTGTCTGAGTTTCTGACTGGAGGGTTCTGCTCTCTAGACCCTAGCCCTGGGAGGCACACCCTGTGCCCCATCCCTATCCATCAAACCCCAGAGACTCCAGAGCAGTATCCCCACCATTCCCCCACCGAGTCTGTAACCACTGGAGCCATGGTCCAGACTGCCCCTGGAGAGCATCTGTGACCACCAGAGTCTTGTATTGCCCCTGGAGAAAGTCTTGGCCTTGCCTACAACTTTAGGAGCAACAACCCATACCAGCATCCACTAGAGGCAAAGATCTGCCTGTACCTGAAGGAAGAGCAACCACCTAAGCCACAGGCCCCACCTTCACCAATTGGAGGAAGAGATGGACAGAAGGCAGTGTAAGAACACATTCAACATCATAAAGAGCAATATGGCACCACCAGAACCTAGTGGTCCTACAACAGGAAGACCTAAACATCCTAAGACAGAAGAAGTAGAAGAAAATGACCTTAAATATAACTTTATAAAGATCATAGAGACCATTAAAGAGGAAATGAAAAATTTCCTTAAAGAAATGGAGGAAAAGAACAAACAAAAAATTGGAAGAAATCAATAAATCCCTTAAAGAAAGCCAAGAAAACTAAGAAAAAGCAATCAAACAGGAAAAGTAAACACTTCACAGTTCAAGACTTAAAAGCTGAAATAAAGTCAATAAAGAAAACACAAACTGAAGGAATTCTGGAAGTGGAAAATCTGAATAAACGAAGAATTACAGATGCAAGCATAACCAACAGATTACAAGAGATAGAAAAAAGAATCTCAGGAGCTGAAGATACAATAAAGGAAACAAATTCCTTGGTAAAAGAAAATGTTAAATTCAACAAGTCCTTAACACAAAACATCCAGGAAATCTGGGACAGCATGAAAAGACTAAATCTAAAAATAATAGGGACAGATGTAAACATGCAGAATAAAGAAAGTATATTAAGAGCTACAAAAGAAAAAGGCCAGGTAACTTATAAAGATAGGCCCATCAGAATTATACCCTACTTCTCAATGGAAACTCTGAAAGACAGAAGAACGTAGATGGATGTGCTGCAGACACTAAAAGACCAGGGATGCAAACCCAGACTACTATGTCCAGCAAATCTTTCAATCACCATATATGGAGAAAACAAGATATTTCATGACAAAACCAGATTTAGAGAATATCTATCCACAAATCCAGCCTTACAGAAAATACTAGAAAGAAAACTCCAACCCAAGGAAATTAGCTGCACCCTCAAAACACAGGCAACAGATAACCTAACACCTCACACCAGCATACCCCCAAGAAGGGAAACACACAAACACTACCACCAAAAATAAAAGGAATAGACAAGCATTAGACATTAATATCCCTTATTATCAATGGACTCAATTCACCTATAAAAAGACACATGTCAACTGATAAACATATTCAGTAATGTGGCAGGATACAAGAAAACTTAACAAAAAAATCAGTAGGCCTCAAATCAAAAGAACTCTTAGATACCATCTTACAACTGTCAGAATGGCTAAGATAAAAACACTAATAACAGCTTATGCTGGAGAGGATGCAGAATATAGGGAACACTCCCCCATTGCTGGTGGGAGTGCAAACTTGTACAGCCACTTTGGAAATAAGTATGGCAATTTCTCAGAAAATTGGGAATCATTGTACCTCAAAACCCAGCAATACCACTCTTGGGCATATACCCAAAAAACACATACTCATACTACAAGGACATTTGCTCAGCCGTGTTCACAGCTATTTGTAATAGCCAGAACCTGGAAATAACCCAGATGCCCCTCTACCAAAGAATGGTTAAAGAAAATGTGGTGATTTATATAATGGAGTACTACTCAGTGGTAAAAAATAATGACATATTGAAATTTGCATGCAAATGAATGGAACTAGAAAAAGAAAAAAAAACATCCTGAGTGAGGTAACCCAGACCCAGGAAGGCAAACATGGTATTAACTTACTCATAAATGTATATTATTCATAAAACAAAGGATAACCAGAAGGGTGGTGGTGGTGCACGCCTTTAATCCCAGCACTTGGGAGGCAGAGGCAGGTGGATCTCTATGAGTTTGAGGCCAGCCTGATCTACAAGAGCTAGTTCCAGGACAGGCACCAAAAACTACAGAGAAACCCTGTCTCGAAACACCCCCCCCCCAAAAAAAAAAAAAAAAGGATAACCAGCCTATAGTCCACGACCCCAGAGAAGCTAGATAACAAGGAGACCCTAAGACAGACAGACATGAATCCCCTGGGAAGAAGAAATAGACAAGATCTCCTGAGAAAACTGGGAGTTGGGGGAGAAAAAGGAAGGCAGAAGGGGAGGAGGAGAGGAGAAAGTGAAGGAGGAGAAAAATATGAGGGAGCAGGATGGTTGAGATAGGGGAAGGACAGTGAGGACAAACAAGGAAAGAGGTATCTTGATTGAGGTAATCATTACGGGGCTAGCGAGAAACCTGGCATTAGGACAATTCTCAGGAATCCACAAGGATGACCCCAGCTAAGACTCTAAGCAATAGTGGAGAGGGTTCCTGAACTGGCCTTCCCTTGTAATCACGTTGCTGACTGCCTTAACTGTCATCGTAGAACCTTCATCCATCCAACAACTGGTCGAAGCAGAAGCCGAGATCCACAGCTAAGCACTAGACCAAGCTTCCAAAGACCAGTCCAAGAGAGGGATGAGCAATGGGGTCATGACATTATGGCGATACTCACAGAAACAGCTGACCTGAGCTAGGGAGAGCTCATTGACTCTGGACTGACAGTGGGGGAACCTGCATAGGACCAAACTAGGCCCAGTGAATGTGGGTGACCATTGTATGGTTTGGGCAGTCTGTGGGGCCACTGACAGTGGGACGAGGATTTATCCCTACTGTTTGAACTGGCATTTTGGAACCCTGCCTTGTAGAGCTCTATCAGTTTGGCAACTCCAAGGAAGGCACAAAGCATCCCCTTTTGTTTCCAGTACCACAGCTTTCTGAGGCTAGCTGACAACAGCTGGAGGTACAAGGACTGGCTATAGCAGCCTGCATCAAGAGGTAACATTCCGGACAAGAAAGAAAATATTCTGGTGGAAAAGGGAGACTTGTGAGGTTATAAGGCCTTTTTAATGCTCTCAGGTACAGAAGGGAATTAAGGACATTATAAACATGCCCAACACAGTAGCACTCTCAAAAGGAAGGCTCAAAGCTTTGATCTCCCTTAGGCTCTATAGGATACAGAACCAATCCCCACGACTAAGTGTTTTAATTTTCTTTTTTTTTTTCTTTTTCTGTCTTTTTCTTTTTCATTTTTTTTTATTGATTCTAGGTTTTAATGTAACTGTCAAAACAAGCCAAAGAAACAAAAACAGAATTCAATGGTAACAAGCAACAGAGAATTCAAACCTTTGAAACACTTAGGAGAGTCACTATAAAAACAAAACCAAAATAATAATAATAATAATAATAAATTAAATTTAAAAATATTCCTGTAGTGATATTTCATTTGTATTTTAATAAATAAAGCTTGCCAGAAGTTCAGAAAGTAAAACAGCCACACTGGTCAGCCTTACAGACCAGGCAGTGGTTACACACACCTTTAATCCCAGTAACCACACTAGTTTGCAATAGAAACCGGGCGATAGTGGTGCAAGCCTTAATCCCAGCCCTAGAGAAGAATATAAAATGAGAGAAAACAGCACTCCGACACAGTCTCATTCTGAAATTCCTGGAGGCAGAATGGCCATTTGGACTGAGACAGAGGTAAGAGCCAGTGGCTGGCTGTTCTGCTTCTGAACTTCAGGCTGACCCCCAATGTCTCTGGGTTTTTATTAATCATGCTACAGACCCCCAAATCAGAGGACAGACAGGTCTCATATCAAATATTTCTACATTATACATTTGTAAAATGATCAATGCCCAAGGTAAAGTAACTAAATAGACAGTGACCATTACTAGTATGTTGTTAGGCCCTGAGTCTAATTCCCAGCAATATAAAAGGATTTAAAAGTCAATTTAAAAAAATAAAACTCTGAAGCCAACAAAGAAATAACCATAGTCCATCTAAAAAATGAGGAAAAGTTAACAGAGAACTAGGAAAAAGTGCAGGCATGGCTTAGACTCACTAGACAAAGATTTCAAACCAACTATCTTCAATGGCTCTAATAAAGGCAATCACAGAGAAGTGAGGAAGGCTACAAGAATAAAATCTCAACAACTAGAGATCAACGAAGGTAAACTGTTAGGGGCAAATGAAGTGTGTGTACTGAAAAGAACACTACTGAACTGCAGATTAGCCAGCAGCTCTATGAAAGCAACAGAACTCACACTGGATAACTTCCTTTTACTGTTTGATTTTCTTGAAGCAAAACTACAAATATGTTCTTTTAAAACACACATCTCCAAGTGTCCCCTCATTGAAACAAGCAGAAACAAGTGTTTTTTTAAAGGTCAGTATTATACTACCTGAGTTGTTAAAAATTTCCAAAATTTTCTGTTTCTTTTGAAAATTAGCATATAGAGTAATAAGTTTCATTGCAGTATTTTCATATATACCATGTTCTTTTGTCAGGACTTTTTAAAGTTAGATTTTTTTAGTAATTTCATACATAAATACAACATATTTAGATCATAACCACTCCCCATTTTACCCATTGAGTTCTTCCCAGATCTCCCCCAACTACTTCCTACTTCAAACTTGATGTAGTTTTATTTTAGTAGCTCATTGAGAACAATCACTGACAAGTGTTTGCACACCAGTGTAGGACCATCAACTAGAGCTCAGCAACCTAACATGTGTCAGGCCACTGAAGAAAACACTCTTCTTCCCTCAGCAGCTATCAACTTCCAAATGCTCTTCGGTTAGGGGTGGGAATTAGCAAGCCAATCCTTTGTGTTGCAGTGCTGACTGCTTTGATTTTATGCATAAAAACACCACTGCTTTGAGTTAATGAGTGCAATAGCCCTGTCGAGTCCAAAAGACACTAATTCAAACTGTCCTATCTGATATCTGGCTCTTAGAATCTTCCACTCCTCTTTCTCCATAATAACTGAGCCTATAGGAGAAATATATCCTTTGTCCACTTGCATGCCACATCAGCCTGCCCCACCAATGGTCACTCCCTCCTAACAGTAGCCTCCTTCCTACTGTCTTTACTGTCATGCCGCACGACCTCTATTGCAATCTTCAGTACTACTTCAAAACCTCCCCTTCCCCTCTGATTGACCCTTTCTAGTTCCAGAACAATACGTGTGTACTGTCTAGTTCCATAACAGTACACATGTGCACACTGCATATATATATATATATATATATGCATATATATATATATACACATATATATATATTACACATATCTAAAATTAAAATCTAAAATCTACATGAGAGAAAATGTGGTATCTGTTTTAATGAGTCAGGATTATTTCACTTAACAAGATCTCCAGTTCAACACTATGATATCTGGTTCCATTCATTTTTAACAAATGTTAATACATTTTGTTTATGACTCAACAAAATTGAATTGTGTGAACATGCATGTTTTTCTTTGTTTTCATCTGTTTAAGAATATCCAAGTTGGTTCCATTTATTAGATATTCTGCATAATGTAGCTATAAATGTGAATGTGCAAATATCTCTATGGTAAGATGTAGAATCCTTTGGGCATTATAGATAGGTCCTATAGTAAGTAGTTTATTTTCAGTGATTTTTTTTAAAGAAATGGTCATAATGACTGTACCAGTTTACATTCCCACCAAGGGTAAAAAGAATTACTTTTCTCCGCATTCCTTGTCCTTTGTTTTCTTGATACTACCCAATGTTACTGGAGTGGAGATGGAACATCAATGTGGTTTTAACTTGATTTTATTTCCCGAATGTTATTAAGGATGATGAACACATTTTAAAATATGTATTGGCCATTTAGCTTTCTTCTTTTGAAAATTGTTTTTCAGTACATTTTGCACATTTACTGATTGAAGGATTTGGGTGGTTTTGCTTTGTTTTGGTGTGGTGTGTGTGTGTATGTGTGCTCAATTTTGCAGTTCTTTGATGACATCTAGATATAACACCCTCTTTGATGTATAGTTGGTAAAGATTCTCTTTCTGAAGGCTGCCTCTTCATTCTGGGAATTGTTTCCCTTGCTTATTTCCTATAATCTGACTTGCAAAGTCTTGGTGTTATTATCTTTCTACTGAAATCCTTTTCAGAATAGCTATACCTATATATTCATATTTGCCTCTCAAGTTTTAAGAGACCTTATATCAACGTCTTTGATCCACTTTGAAGTGATTACTATGTAGGGTGAGAAACGGATATAGTTTCCGTTTTTGTGTGGATATTGAATTCATCAGCAACCTTTGTTGAAGAGGCTGTTTTTCTAGATATCTGCTTTCCATATCTTTGTATGATAATCGAATGACTTTAGTTGTATAGTTTTATTTATGAGTCCTCTATTCCATTGGTTTACATGTCCCTTTCTGTGTCAGTGCCAAGTTGTTTTATCACTTAGAACTCTGTAGTATAATACGGATCCAGCTACTGTGATAACCCAGCATTGTTCTTTCTGCCTTAGCAAGCATTGTTGTTTGTTTATTTGTTATGGAGTGGGGTCTTTGTACTTACAGGTGAATTTTAGTACTGCTTTTTTCATTCTGCAAAGAACATCAAAGAAATCTTGAAGTAGATTGTATAAAATCTGTATACTATTTTTGATGACCATTCTCATGATATTAATTGTGCCAATCCATGAGAACAAAAAGTCATTCCATCTTTAGTGACTTATTCAATTTCACCTTTGTGGTTAGGAGGATTCCTAGTTTTTGTTGTTTGTTTATAAGCTATTGTGAATAGGACATACTTACTAATTCTTAGCAAGTTCATATTGGTACAAAAGCGCTGGTTTAAAAACATATGACTTTATAGCCTGTTACTATGCTGAACATATATATCAGGTCTAATCATTTTTCTGGTTAGAGTCTTAAGGGTCTTTTAAGTATAGGATTACAGTGGCTACAAATACAGATAACTTGATGTCTTTCTTTCCTATTTGTTTAATTTTTCTTTTCTTATTGCTCAAGCTATGGTTTTGAGCTGATTTATCTGATATTAAAGTAATATCGGCTTCATAAATAGTTTGTAAGACATATATAAAACTGAGAATGGGATACTGCTGTATCCTGATACTACATAACAACAAAACTACATGACATTTTATGCCTTTTGGTGTTTTGGGAAATTGGGAACCTTAATGTTTAGTATAAACATCTTTACAGCTATTTTATCTTCTTCATGAATCGTTCCCTTTAAGAAAAGTGCAACCAGCTGTGTGGTGGTGGCAGCTAACTTTAATCTCAGCACTTGGGAGGCAGAGGCAGGGGGATTTCTGTGAGTCCTAGGCCAGCCTGGTTTACAGAGCGAGTTCCAGGACAACTAGGAGAGCTAGGACTGTTACACAGAGAAACTTTGTCTTAAAAACAAAAAATAACAAACAAACAAAAAACCAGGCAGCAATCTTCTCTCTCTTCTGACTAGTTAAGGTTTGAAGTCTATCAGATAAAAAAACAGCTCTGCCAGTTTATCTTTCAAGTAGGTTGTATCATAGTGGAGTCTTCTAACTTTTTTTTTTTTTTTGGTGTTAAATACATCTGTTCCATTAATGTTTCCTCCCCTTTCATTTTGTGTTTTTGCACTCCTTTTGCTGTTTGTCTCATTTATGTGAATCTTCCTGGAGGTTGCCTTCTCTTTGATGCATGATCCTCCCTACCATGAAGGGAAACACAACTCCAGAAACAGAATGACTTGATAGAAGTCTGAATGCTAATCTGCAAAAGAAGACACTTATGTACTTTATTTTTTGTCCCCAAAATAAGGTTCAGAGACAGTGGCACTAGATTATTTGTTGAGATAAATCTAATTGATACATTTTAGAGCCTACAGGTATATCTTAGTTTCTTTTCGAGTTCCTATAATAAACTACCCTGACAAAAGTAACTTAAAGGAGAAAAGATTTACTTTGGCTCACAGCTCAAGTCAAAATCTATTATGGCAAGAAACACAAGTAGCAGGGGCTTAGAGCAGCTGCTCACATTGCATTCACAGTCAAAAATTAGTAAGCATTAATGTTCATGCTCAAACCACTTTCCCTTGTTACAGCCTACACTGGCTGGATCGTCTCATCCCAACTGAAACACAATGATCTTCCACAGGTATATGTTGAGATATCTCTCAGGTGATTCTAGATCTTCTCAAGAAGACAACTGAGATAAACTATCACAACTTTATCCCTTGCCAACTTGACACTCAAGCACATCACTTCAAATCATAACCTTTTCCATCTTGTTCCTAAAGTCTCATGATCATCTTGTAATGAAAACCACAATCCAACTTCAAAAGTCTTCATAGTCTAACAATTCTAAGACTTGAAAACTTAAAATTTGGAGCTGGAGATATGGCTCAGAGGTTAAGAGCACTGGCTTTTCTTCCATAGGTCCTGAGTTCAATTCCCAGCAACCAACCATAAGGTGGCTCACAACCATCTAAAATGAGATCGGGTGCCCTCTTCAGGCATGCAGGCACAACACTATACATAATAAATAAGTCTGAAAACAAACTTAAAATTTCACATCTCATTTGAGATTCAAGGCAATCTCTTAATTATAAGCTCCTAGAATATAAAAAACAAGTTATACACTTCCCACATATAATGCCACAGAACAAGATTCCCATTCCAAAATGGAAGAATCAGAGCACAACAACGACCAAAGAAAGACCAAAGTCCAGCAGGGCAAATATGAAGCTCTGCAGTTTCATGTCCAGCATCTGAAGCTCATAATATAATAAGCTGGGTTCCAAAGGGCTTATGTAGCCTCACTGCTCCATTTCTGCTGTCTACAGCATATACGCAGCCCCTTTCCTAGGTCAGCTGCACTCCATGCCTGCACAAAAGTAACTTAAAGGATTTTCAAATCATCCCAGCATTCATTTCTCAATTACAAATGAGGCTTTATCTTCACAGCTTTATGCAATGGTCTATCTTATACAAACACTCAGGCAGGAATCAAGAGAAAAATTGCAGGAACCAGTTTCATCTTTCCAGTGGGTTCTAGGGACCCAAACTTGGATCATCAAACTGATGGCAGGAGTTTTTGTTCACTGAGTTTTCTTACCAGTCCCAATATAAACATTTAATCTGGATTATCTACAAGAAATTAAATGTGGTATATGTTACTCTGGGTGTAGCTTATTTCATTTAAATGATTATGACTCTAACCATTTTCTTAAAAACAACATTACTTTATTCATCTTTAAGACTGAAGAAAACTCCCATGGTACATACATATCACATTACCTTAGGGCATCTATGCTGGCTCAAAATCTTGATTATAATAAACAGTCCAGCAACAAAAATAATATGCAAGCACCCCTGCAGTATGATCTCGTAAATTTCTCTGGGTATATGAAGAAGTATAGTATAGTTAGGTTGAATGGTAGTTGTTTGATTTTCTTTTTCTTTTCTTCCTTTTTTTTTTTTTTAAAGGACTCTTTCAACTGGTTTCCATAATGTCTACACTGGTTTGCATTCTCCTCTAAGAGTGTATGAGTTTCTTTTTCCCTACCAGTATTTGTCAAACTATCATTTTTCAAGTGAGGAAGTAGAAATGGTCATTAATTACAGGAAATAATGGTCAAGATATTTAGATATTATAGAAATCATGGTAGCCCACAACCATCTGTAACAGCAGTTCCAGGGAACCTGACACCCTCACACCAATGCACATAAAATAAAAATTAAAAAAAAAACTACATTTGGTAATCATCAACAAAACTAAAAGTTCAATTGTTAGCAAGGACACTAAGGAAAAATAATATTTAAACACTGTTGATGGGAAAGTAAATTAGGCTATCAACCTAGAAAATCTGAATACCGTTGCTATGAAAAATTAAAA
This sequence comes from Arvicola amphibius, assembly GCF_903992535.2. Taxonomy (NCBI): domain Eukaryota; kingdom Metazoa; phylum Chordata; class Mammalia; order Rodentia; family Cricetidae; genus Arvicola; species Arvicola amphibius. The sequence goes on along the minus strand of NC_052057.2, from coordinate 22,382,805 downwards.
CTAAAACAACAATATGATTAAATTACACCACTTTGGGTATATCCAAAAGTATCAAAATCAGATTACTACAAAGCTATTATGTAGCTATCATCCATGTTCATCATAGCATTATCCATAGTAGCCAAAATACTGAACCAGTCAAGGGGCCCAAAAATAAATTAGGAGAGTAAAACTGTGGTACATGATGAAACTGAATTCAGACACCGAAGAAGAATAAGATGGGGCTGTTATAATTTTAAAAACTCCAAGAAAGATAGAGAGGCGCCAATATGTGAAACGGCTCACATGGAGGGTTTATTAGGGGAGGAGAATGGAAAAGTGGGGAGAGAGAGAGGTGCAAAGGCCTGCTTGCCTCTTCGGAGGAGTGGTGGGAAAAAGATGGGGGAATAGGTGGAGCTCACTTTTAATGAGGGCTTAGTGCACAAACACAGACTATGTAGTGATATAGCAGCCATAGGGTCTTTGGATGGCCAGGGATCTGCCTGAGTGCTGGCAGTGCTTGCAAACTATAGCTGAGAGCCCTTGGGGTAGGCTAGCATGATGCCTGAAATGCAAGCAAGCACTGTTGCGGGAGCTCCTTCTGCTCCTTCAGCCAATAGCCACTGAGATACCAGCCCATTGGGGCATGGTCTCTCTTTTTTAAAATGCGGCCACTTCCTTCCGCTCCCTCTCTGGCTTCCGGCTCCACTTCTGACAACTAGGCTCCCTTCCTGATTGCGCAGAGGGCTGTTATCTGGGACGGTGATCTGTAAGTTTTTCCCCTTTAAATAAATAACCATTCTATTAATCATAATTCCAAACTGGTGTGGGTTTGTTTGTGATTTACGCCATCAAAGCACAGGCACATAGAAAGTGGATGTGGTTGGTGGCATATTCTGCTAGCTCACCAAGGGCAGGCCAGCATAATGTTTGAATGTTAACAGCTGTGGTGACGGCTCAGTAGACAAAACCAGAGTACAGATCCCCAGATCCCATATAATTGTCAGGCAAGCAAGAGGCCATCTGTAATTCTAGAACTCAGGAAGCAGAAATAAAAGCACTAAGGCTAAACTAGCAGGAATTAGTAAGCTCTGGGTTCATCAAGAAACTCTGTCTTGGGAGCTCAGTCCGGTGCTCCAATGTGGGGCTCAGTCATTTTCTTCATCTCTCGCCAGGTGGAGGTTCTTGGCCGCATCTCGCCCCACCCTCAAGTTCCCAATTTTTGCCTGGCGATCCTGTCTACTTCCAATATCCAGGAGGATTGAGGAGTAGAAAGAGAGAGAACATGAGAAAGAAAGTCAGGACCGTGAGGGAACCTCTACCTGGCGATAGATGAAGAAAATGACTGAGCCCCCACACTGGAGCACTGGACTGAGCTTCCAAGGTCCTGATGAGGAGCAGAAGGAGAGAGAACATGAGAAAGTCAGGACCGTGAGGGGTGCGTTCACCATGTTGCAGCAACGGAATACCCAGATTAATATTCCTGCATTCTCAGAAATGGAATATAAACCAGCTTATGTTTTCTGGGAAAGATTATAAGTACTACAAAACAGTCACCAACCATTCAGGCTATACAAAAATGCAAAACAAGTAGCAAACCTTCAGAGGTTCCAACAGCCCTACCTTTAAAATGGTTAACTAAGGAACCAATATGGGTTAAACAATGGCCTGTAACAGAAGAGAAACTGCAGGCTTTAGAACAGCTGGTAAAGAACCAAGTAGATGCTCAACATCCTGAAGAATCAACCAGCTCTAGGAATTCTCCTGTATTTGTTGTTAAAAAGAAATCTGGAAAATGGAGAATAGAGATAGATTTAAGAGCTGCCAACAAGGTTATTCAACCTATGGGCCCTCTACAGTCTGGAATTCCTTTGCCCTTCCTATTGCCTAAAGGATGGTCTCTTATATTTATTGATTTAAAACATTGTTTCTTCACTATACCTTTACAAGAAAAAAACAGAGAAAATTGTGCCTTCACAGTGCCTAATTATAATAATGCTCAGCCTACTAAGAGATATAACTGGACTGTCCTCCCACAGGGTATGTTAAACAGCCTCACCTTGTGCCAATATTTTGTGAAGTCAGACATTGGAAATAAAATGTAAGCAATTTCCTAAACCTATAGTTTACCATTACATGAATGACATTTTGCAATCTGATTCAAATGTAGATACTTTAGAAAGAATGTTTGAGGAAGTAAATAAAGTTCTGCCTAATTGGGGAATTACAAATTGCTCCTTAAAAAATACAAAGAGGAGAGTCTATCCATTATCTAGGTTATAAAATAGGTTTACAGAAAATTAGAAGACAAAAAGCAGGAAATTAGGAGAGATTGGTTACTCTCTTAATGACTTTCAAAGACTGTTAGGAGACATGTTCAATCTACAGCCCACTTCTGAAATAACACCTGGTCTAATAATTCATTTAAACAAAACCTTAGATGGTGACAATGACTTACATAGTCCCAGAGAATTAACAGCTGAAGCTGAGAAAAGACTGACTTTGATTAAAGAGAAATTCCAGGAGGCACATGTGGATCATGTAGATCCAAATCCTAACTGCATTCTGTTCATATTACCCTCCAAATATTGCCCTACAGGAATTTTTATTCAGAGGGAAGATACTGTCTTAGAATGGATGTTTTTATCACATAAACAGAGTAAAAAAATTAAAATCATATGTGGAAAAGGTCTCTGAATTAATTATAAAAGGAAAATGGAGACTTAGTCAATTAGCAGGACTAGGCCAGGCAGAGATTATAGTGCCTTTTACTAATGATGAAATTAACAAATTATGGGAAGACAATGAACCCTGGCAAAGAGTTTGTACTAGTTTTTGGGGAGAGATTAATAACAACTGTTCCAAAAGCGATAGAATTAAACTTATAAAAAGAGCTACTTGGATACTTCCTCACATTATATGTAACACACCAATAACTAAAACCCCTACATTCTATACAGATGTGACTAAATCAGGATAGGCAGGTTACAAATAAGAAGATTTAAGTAAAGTGGAATAAATCCATTACAATTCTGTATATAAGTCAGAATTATATGCTATTTCCATGGTACTAAGGGATTTTAAGGAACCTCTCAATATAGTTACTGATTTGCAATATGCAGAAAGAGTTGTTTTGCATACTGAAACCACTGAATTTATACCAAATGACAGATAATTGACTTTATTTATTCAGATTCAAGATATAATCGGGATAGGCTGTCTACAAAATATATAACACAATCTAATCCCTTATGGGTCTGCTAGGTCCTCTGACACAAGGTAATTGTGTAGAAATTGATCGATTATTGATTGGAAATGTGCTAAATGCCTCAGAATTTCATAAAAAACATCATGTCAATAGCAAAAGTTTAAAAAGGGAGTTTTCTATTACATGTTAATAAGTTAAGGAGATTATAAGAAGATGTCCTACTTGTCTTTTATATAACCAAACACCACTACTTGCAGGAAGTAGCCCAAAGGGTACTCTAATGGACATGTTCTACTTTATAGAATTTGGAAAATTAAAATACATACACCACACCATTGATACATATTCAGGATTTCAAGGGGCAACTGCTTTGAGTTTGGAAAAGCCTGATTCAGTTATCACGCATTTACCAGAACTTATGGCCATCATGGGTATACCTGCACAAATAAAGACAAATGATGATCCAGCATATGTCTCTAAGAAAATGAAACAGTTTTTGCTTCTTATTACATAAAGTATAGTACAGGTACATCACAGAATTCTACAGGTCAGGCAGTTAAGAAAGATCAAATCGAAATATAAAGTATATGTTAAATAAACAGAAAGGGATGAAAAATATTCCCAGAAATAGATTGCATAATGCCTTATTAACCTTGAATTTTCTTAATCCTAATGAGAAAGCAACAACGGCTGCAGAGAGACATTAGATAATAGAAAAAAACTTCTGAATTAAATCAGTCTGTATATTTCAAGGATGTGCTGACCTCACAATGGAAACCAGGAGACGTGCTATGTTGGTGAAGGGCTTTCGCTCTTGTTTCCACAGGAGAAGAAAAGCTATGGATACCATCAAAATAAATAAAGATTCAGTCTGAAAAAGAGAAAACTCTTAATAAAGCAAAATGACAGCTCCACCACAGAGGTGACAACACTACAGGTGCTAAGGAAACCTCCTAAGGTTTGGGGCAGGGTTCTGTTCTTGTCTTTGCAGCAAAAAGACCCAACTTCAAAAAGTTGAGAGTCCATGGGCATCTAGATGTCTAAGGAAGAAAAGATAGCTATCAAGAAAGAATCACCAAGCAAAGAGAAATCTGACTTATGGCACCCATATCTCTGCAGGGTAAAATTTCACTACCTATTAAACATAAATATCTCCCTACTTGTCAGTATAATGATAGTTGCAACTCCCTTAAAAATCAAAACTGGCTTTGGAGTTGGACAGTGGGAATCCTTCTCTAAATCCAAGCACATTTGTTAAAAAAAATTCAGAGTTTCTGTCTCATATCAGGAGCCACCTGATATGGGATAGAAAAAAGAAAAAATTTAGGGACTACTATTATCAAAACTCTGCTTTCAAAAAGTTTTCATTTTCCCATACCTATTATTGTCTCTATGACACCTTTTATTGAATATATGTCTATATGAATAATGTTCAAGTTTTCCACAATGAACAATAAACTTTCCTGCAGTAATCTTGGAAGTTTCCAAGAAGATGAGACCCCACAACAATGACCCCACCTGGTAGATATGATGTCACAATGCTGATAGCACCACTTTAAATATCAATTTTGGGTTACAAACTGCTCAAGATGATTCCAACTTGGATAGCTGACATTGTGTACTTTCTTACAACATTCTGGCTAGAACTTCAAATAAGAACTTCAGAAAAAACCTACTGACTACTCAGAAACTACCTGCAATTGTAACAAACAGTAATCTTTAAACACAGAAAAAAATATTAATTATAACACTGTTTGGCCTATTATCTCAGGCTTCTTATTAACTAACTATTAGTCTTAAATTAACCCATATCTATTGTTTTATATTTAACCACGAGACTGTGGCCTATCAGTAAGGTTCCAGCATCCTTCTCCTTCAGCAGCTACATGGCATCTCCCTGATTCTGCCTACTCTCTCTGTATATCTCTGTTCAGATTTCCCATCTGGCTTTATTTTACCTTGCCACATGTTGAAGCACCTACTTTAATAACCAATGGCAATCAAACATATTCACAGCATACAGAGGAGAATACCGTATCAAGTAAAGATATTATTAACACACATACACACGCATGTGTGCAAGCATCTAGAGACTGGATCTAGGGATTAGCAAGGTAAACAAGCACTCTATCACTGAGCTATATCCCCAACCCCAATTTCTTTAAAACAACAACTAGCACCTAAATTAAAATTTAATCCTGTGCCTCCTTCTCCTTCTTCCTAAAATAAGATTATTTCAGACTACAAGGGACCATGTCTCTCTTCTAACAAATTGTGGTAATTTATACTTAATTGTGTTATGTCCATCTTATCAACCTACAGGCTCTTGTTTCTTGCCTCAACAGGCTCCATTCACATATATCTGGGTCACTTCCAAAGCAGTTCATTGACCCATCATCATTCCCCTCCCCTGCCATCTTCTATTCACTTTTTTGTATCTGCCATGATTTTCACTGGCTTTGTATGACTAAGTTTCTCATATTCCTATTCTCTATTCAATAATGGATTTGTTGATAGTGCATAATTATTTTCCCCAAATTGAAACATTCCTTCTTGATAGAAGGAAGGAAGGAAGTCGGAGGCCTCAAGAAACTGATGAAACTCAAAGGCTAAAGAAGCTCAGAAACTTGGAAGACTCCAGAAGGGACTCAGCAAGACTCCCCTAGAGCTGAGAAAGCAATAACCACTTTTTAGTGGAGCTGCCTGCAAATATTGGGCACCAAGTAACAAGGATTCAGAATGCATGAGCTGTCATTCATATTTGAGCAAGTAGTTTAAGAGTCACTCATATTCCAGTAATAAACCTCAATAAACTAACGTTTCAACGAGTTACACTTCAATAATACTGTCTTTGGTTTGTAGTTACTATACACTATCTGGGCTGAATAAATATTTATTGACATCTTTGCAGGACAGCTTACACACAGATGAAGATTCTATCTATATCTACTATGTTTTCTTTATAACAAAACATTATTTCAGGGTTGGCAACACAGTTCAAAGGGCAGCGTTTACCTAGCACAACAACAAAGAAGTATTATTTCATTCATAGCACTATGTATAATCTATACTTGATTTAGATATATATTATCTGCTTCCTCATGAAGATTAGTTCTGAAAGGTCAGAGTGTTAATTTTGCATGCCATTAGATACTCCAGTTTATACTTCTGTTCCTGATTCATAAAATAGTCTTGTTTTCTCCATCTATGTTGATTGAAAATTTTGCTGTGTATAGTGGTCTGGGTTGGCATCCATTGCCCATTATTGTCTGTGGAATGTCTGTCTAGGACCTTCTGGCTTTTAGAGTAGTTGGATGTAATTCTGATAGGTCTGCTTTTATATGTTACTTGACCTTTTTCCTTTGAAGCTCTCAAAATTCTTTCTTTATTCTGTATATTTAATATTTTGATTATTATATGTTTAGGGAACTTTTCTTTTCTTTGATTCATTCTAGTTGGTGTTCTGTAAGCTTCTTGTACTTTTATAGACATGCCCTTTATTAGGTTGGGGAAGTTTACGTCTATGATTTTGTTGAATATATTTTCTGTGCTTTTGAGTTGGAATTCTTCTCTTTCTTCTATCCCTATTATTCTTAGGTTTGTTTTCTTCATGGTGTCCCAGATTTCCTGGATGTTTTATTAAGAATTTATTGCATTTAACATTTTCTTTGGCTGATGAATCTATTTCCTCTATCGTATCTTCAATGCTTGAAATTCTCTCTTTCTTCTTTTGTATTCTATTGGTGATGATTACTTCTGTAGTTCCTATTTACTTCCCCAGATTTTTCTTTCCCAGAATTCTTCTGTGTTGTGTTTTCTTTATTGTTTCTAATTCAATTTTCAAGTATTGAACTGTTTACTTCATCTGTTTGATTGTTTTTTCTTGGCTTTCTTTCATTTCTTTAAGGAATTTATTGATTTCTTCTATTCTTTTCTCCCTTCATCTTCTTTAAGGGAATTTTTCATTTCTTATTTCATAACCTATCATCTTCATAAAGTACTTTTAAGTTCATTTTCTTGTGTTTCAGCTGCATTAGAATGTTCAGGTCTTGCTGTTATATGGTCACTGGTTTCTGGTGGTACCATACTGCTCTTTCGGTGCTTGAATGTATTGTTACACTGGCATTTACTTACTTTTTCTTCCATCTGTATGGCTTATACCTATGCCTGTTCTTTCAACTATTGTGATCTACACCTGTGCCCATGAAGTCTGCTGTTTTTCCAACTGGTGAGGTTTGTGCCTATTTCTCGGTAGTCTGTTAGGGTTGTGGTGGAGGGTTGACCACATGGAGGATGTTCAGATGCATGGTGTTTGGGTGTCAGAGTGGGAAAAAAAAATTCTTATTTAAAGATCAAACAAATAAGTTGACAGTGGCACCAAAAAAAAATCAAGTAGCTAATGAATGAATTATGAAAAGTATATTTTCCAATCTTATGAAAATCTAAGACTCTAATACAAATTGTAAAAACTCCTTTCTGTTACCATAACACTTAAAAACCTCTTAACAAATGTTGATCTAATATGGCACATTCTGCATGCAGACATGGTCTGCTGGAATCTCACTAAGGAAATGGGAAAGTGGAATAGTAGCTATAAAAGATGGATAATGTTTTTAAAAATCTCTATTATAACAAAAAAGAAAACTATAAAACTTTTAAAAGCAGAACAGGAAACACTATACATCTCAGAGAGATTGGTGCAGTCTATGAAGGCCCCGACTTCCAGAGAGTCAGGGTCCAGAGCCATATTTAAACAGAGAGCAGAGACCCATACACTGGGTGTACCTTCAGGAACAAATGCTTTAAGGAGGAGCAGGGAGAAAGGAAAATCAAAGTTGCATGTGACATCAGCCAAGAAATAAAGGCACTGCTTGAGAAAGCCCTCTCCTGTAGGTGCTTAACCAGAGCTCAAAACAGATTTTTTTGAAGATTTATTTTTATACTTTAATGTTTTGTCTGCATGTGTGTAATACACATTGTGTGTGTGCCTGGAACCTGCAAAGAAGACATTGGATCTTCTGGAATTAGAGTTACAAATGGTTATGGGATATCATGTGGGAACTGAACCCAGGATGATCTTCTGTTAGGGTAGCAAGTTTTTTTTAACTGCTGAGCCATCGCTCCAAACCCACAAGTTGGTATTTTTAAAATACTCTTACTGAGTCAAAGGCTTGGCAATCCCAGACCCATTCTTGGGAAATTCAGAGCAAGTGTTTGGGGACTATATACAGAAATCTGAGCAGCAGACTGCTAGACTGCTGTGAAGAAACATTTGCAAGATAAAAACATGGTCAGAAACAAAGTCTTCTAAAGAACTTAAGGGTCAAAGGGAAATGTACAACATTGGGAATGACAACCTAGAAAAAGGGCCAGCATTAGCAATTAAACTACTGAATGACTTCCCAGAATGTGACCAGAATTTGTGACCAGACCTGTGAAAGACCATCCACTGATAGAGCAAGCATCTGTGACACAGCCTCTATCTCTTACAGGACTTCCCAGAAAGAGGAATAGCATTAATAGCTTGATCACTGAAGGGCTGCAGAGATACAGCCATCACTTTAACTTAATCATGAAGGACCAACCAGCTCTCCAGATCTGGAATAGGTATCCATGAGGCCAGGAAGAAACTCTGAATCTGTAAAATCTGAATCTGAAAGCTGTAGCCAGTAATTGATACTGCATCAGACTCTATACACCACCCAGCACATTCTCCTTCCATTTATTCTTTTTATTTAATAGATAACTTAGTATTTTAGCAGGCCAGTTCTATCTTATTTTAAGTACATATCTTCATCAGTCAGGGTTCTCTAGAACCACAGAACTTATGGAATGAGTGTGTGTGTGTGTGTGTGTGTGTGTGTGTGCACGCACGTGTGTGTAATTTATTGGGATGATTTATAGGCTGCAGTCCAACTAATCCAACAATGGCTAACTATGAATAAAAAGTCCAAGAATCTAGTAGTTGCTCAGTCCAAAAAGACTGAATGTCTCAGTTGGTCTTTTGTATATGCTGGAATCCTGAAAAAGTAGACTCAAACACTAGTGAAGGAATGGATGGGCTAGCAAGGTGAGGGTAAGGAGGCAAAGAACATGAACTTTTTTCTTCCATATCCTTATATAGGCTTTTAGCAGAAGGTGTGACCTCAAGATCTGGATTAAAGGCCTGTGTCTTTCTGCCTCAAAGGTCCAGACCAAAAGGGGATTCATCTACTTCAAACAAAGTCAAAGATCTCTCACAGGTGTGCCCTCCATTTCATTCCAGATACAGTCAGATTGACAACCAAGAATAGTCATCACACTCTCCCTCCTGCCATTCATTTTGTTCTCATTCTCTCTTGGACAGGCTTTCCCAAGAATCACTGAACACAAATAATCTGTTGAAAAATTCCAAAAGAACACAAAGAAACACCCAAATGAAATAAAGACACACAGGATGTGAAAGTGGAATTTAAACCCTGGAAGACAGCTCAGTAGGTAAAGTATGTGACATACAAACACGAGGACCTAAGTTCAGATTCCCAAAATCCATGTAAAAAGATGGGTATGGCAGCATGTGCCTTTACTACCACACTGTAAGGCTGAGAAAATAGGATCCCAGAAGCACTCAAGACCAGCAAATTGGCAAGCTCTAAATTCAGTGAGAGATACTGTATCAAAAAAACAAAAGATATTAGCAGGGAAATATACCCAGTATTGACTTCTGGCTTACACAAGCACCACACACATAGGGTAGAACTTAATAAACAGAAATACGGGAGAGGAAAATCAAACCACACTGGAAATGAAATAGTTCAGCCATTCAAATAGTTCAGCATGTAGAGATACTTGTAGGCAGACCTGACTTCAATCAATAGATTCCACAAGGTGACAGGAGAGAACCAACTATTTAGTGTTATTTTCTGATCTCTATGTGTGCACTATGGCACCAGCATACTTGCACTCACACATACAAAATAAATACAAAATAAATGTATTTTAACAAAAGAAGTAAGACTGAAAACCGTACCCATATAATGGAGAAAGAGTAAACCAAAAGGTCAGGAATTAATCACAGGTAGAAAAATTGAAACACGTAGAAAATAATAAAATAAGAAGGTACAAACACAACATTCAAGATCAACAGCATACTATGAAAAGATCAAACTAGTTAATCAATGACAAAGAAAGAGGCGATCTTCATACTGAAGACATAGAAGTCATTTCAATAAAATTATAACAAGATTTTCAAAACTGAAGTAAGAAATAGCCATCCACGAATCTCTGAGTTCGAGGCCAGCCTGGTCTACAAGAGCTAGTTCCAGGACAGACTCTGGAAACTACAGGGAAACCCTGTCTCGAAAAAACAACAACAACAACAAAAAGAAATAGCCATCCAGATATAAGAGGCATTAGAACACCAAACAGAGATGATCAGTTAAGTCTCCCATTATAGTCAAAAGCATATATAAAGAACAGAGAAAGTACATGGCAAGCTGCAAAAGAGAAATGTCAAGTCACATATAAAGACAGCCTAATTTATTTAAATAACAGATTTCTCAACAGAAACTTTAAAAGTCATGAGAGTTTGGAGTGATTTATTTAAATTCAAATACAACTGCCTATCAAACTACTATACTCAACAAAGTTATGTGTTACCATTGAAGAGGAAAGAAAGCTTTCATAATAGTAAACACACTAAAGGTTTTTATGACCACCAAGCCAGTTCTCCAGAAAATACTTGGAAGAATCTTCAAACCAAAGAGAAAGATAAACACATTCATGAGATTAAAGCAAAGTATAAACAATATCAGAAAATCAGGAACAGGAAAAAAATAAAATCAAAATCAACCCAACAGAAGGAATAAATACACATATTTTAATAATAACTCTGAATATTAATACTTTAAACTCACCAATCCAAAAAATAAAAATAAATAAAACGAACTAGGAGACTGAACAAGAAAAAAAAAGAAAGGGAGGGAGGGCAGAAGGGAAGGAAAGTAGGCCAACCAGAATCTGTCTATTTGTTGCCTGAAATAAATGCACTTTACAGTCAAAGGCAGAAGCAATCTTAGGGCAGATGGCAAGAGAGATGGGGCTACAGAGGTGGTTCAGGAGGTAACAGCACCTCCTACTCTTGTTGAAGATCCAAGTTTGGTTCCCAATTTCCTCATAGTAGCTCACAACCATCAAAAACTTCAGTTCCAGGGGATCTAATATCATCTTCTGGCCTCTGCAGGCACCAGGCACACATGTAACACATATATTTAAGTAAATACTCATACACATAAAACAAAAATTTTTGAAAAATTCTTTAAAATGAATGGAAAAAGGTATTCATTTATTCTAAGGAAAAGAAACTAGCAAATTAGAGATCTTCCTGACAGAGGCAAACCTTCTAGCAAGCGTATCAGTCCAACTTCCACTTTTCTCATTTTGAAGCCCCAAAATGATAGAATCACCCTCAATTCCTATCTTGCATCCTCACATCCAAATGTCTAAGAAAGCAAATGCTCTGTAACAGCAGAATATACTTAAAATCCTACATTGTCAATACTTTAACCTGAAGCACCTTTTCCTCCCTCGCTCTGTAATTACTCAGAGAATGTCAATACTTTCTGTGTGTCCAGCCTTATCCCCCAATGTTTACATCAGGCCTGAAAATACTGCCTATGGTAGAAGTGCTGTCAGCTGAGTCTTTCCTCTGCCCAAACCACTACAATGGCTTCTCAACTCTGCTATTAACTCTAAACTTGCACAGCAGTACTCATGACCTGCAGTTCCACAAGGCTCAGTTTATCTGTGCCATAGTGTATGATGTTTAGATATGCTCAGCTCATTCTTGCCTCAAGGTTTTTAGACTTGAGGTTAACTCTGCCTAATTTCCATATGCCTCTCTCCCAGTTTCTCTCCAGTGTCATCTTACCATATGGGTTTTTCCTAAATGACATCATTTAAAATAGTACTCAGCATCTAGCAAGATCCCCAAAACTTCTTTCCTATTTCATGTGATTTTTCCCATTTGACATAAAACATATTTGAGAAGTATGTGTATACCTGTTCCTAAAATGTAATCTCATTGACTGCAAAAGCCCTTGTCTGTTTTGTAGAATATAAATCTCTACCTGGATCCCAGCACATATTCTTGATTTAATAAAGTCAAGCAAACATATACTTCCAACGAACTCCTATGGAAAATTAGGAAAGATACAAAAAAAACCTGTACTTGAACACATTAGACAGTCATCAAGACAGTGAAGAATTACAAAGCCAGATCCAGAGAAGGAAGTTCAAATAATAGGTAAGCCGTGAGCAGAGACTATTTTTCCCCTTTGAGACAAATGCCCAATATGGGGCTGGGAAAACAGTAGCTGAGAACTTGAAAGATTTTATTATACCATGAAAAATATATACAAGAACAAGGATATACAGATCTTAATTGACAGACCTCTGACAACACACCTGATATTTTGGATGTGAAAATACACTTTTGGCAAACTGACACAGGGAAAAATAAAATGCACCATGCATGTAAGACAAAAAGCAGAAAAGATCGCATATGATAGGAGTCCATGTAGGAAATAGGAATCTATGGATTAGGGGGGTACCAGAAGACAGTAGGATGGAGAATTAAGATGTGTGAGCTTTCTTTTTGAAGTAGAAAATTTCTATAATTAAATAATTGTATTACACTAAAAATAAAGCCGCTATATTGTACACCTATAAATGTATAATTATCCAGAGAGTTGGAATTTTATATCAATTAAAATAGGAAAGAAATATAAAAAAGCCCTTGATACATAAACAACTTCAAATTATCTTGATCCCTGAGTAGATTATGGTAATCTCAGACAGCAAGGGTCTCAAAACTAAGTAACTACTTGAGCCAAAAGCAGTCTCTGGAAGAAAGTAAGCCAGAAGCTTAAAATTACCTCTACAGTTTTATCTACTGTATTTAGGTGTCAATCAAAATAGTTACCTTAAATGGTAAGAAGTGGTATTACAAACCAGGTGTCTAGATAATACAATAGATACGTAGATAACAAGAGTAGTGAAAGGCTAGGGACATTATTACTAATATGTTCAAGAAATCAAGAAACAAGATTGAGGATTTTGGCAATAAGAGGAAGCTTATAAAATGCACTGACTACAATTAAAAAAAACCAAAGTTAATATATCAATGCAGAACAGGTTGTGTTGAGAGTATAACATGAAGGTCCCTGTGCCCACAGATCTCCAGAGTAACTAGGAATGTTAACCACACAGCATTGTCCTTCCAATGGGAAACACAGGAAGCTGAGAACTGGAAGTGATTAGTACCTCATGATCTGTGTTATCTGTTAGGCCAGGCCATATCAAGCTCCTACAACCAGGTGGTTAGTAATCTAATAACTCTTATAGCTAGAGGCTCCACAAACCAGGACTAAAGGTGGCTAATAGCCCAAAAGATCTCTATGCTATCCATACGACACAGACCAGGCCACACCCTTTGGCCCTAAAGCTAGTACAGGTAACCTATCTCTAGAACCCATCTTCCTGCAAGAAATGACATGTACCCTGAGTTGAGTTTCATTGTAATTATGCCTCTTTGTGCACCAGGAATTGTACTGTACCAGGAAACTTTTTCCAAATTATACTGGGCTTAAATACATTAGGAATAAACTGCCTGTTATTAGACTCCCCCAAAGTATGATCCAGGTTGATGATCAATCTGCATCAAGTTTCCACTCTCATATTTTTATGTGGTTGATTTCCCTGCCTGAATACCTGCAGAGACCCTGTCAAGACTGAATAGCAGATTATATTACTGAAGAATGCTTGAAATGTATACAGAATGAAATGGAGATAATAACAAATGAGAAAGAATGGAAATGGAATAAAAAGAACAGGACAGTCTGTTCTGTGACAAACTTTTTCTAGAGAGATACAACACACATGTTTACTCATCCCACACAGGGAACCCATGACAGATAACAATACAGATACCACCAAAGAAGAATTGAGTAAATAGATGAGCTTTATTGGGGTTACATACAGGAACAGAAATGATTCATAGACAGTTGTATTACCAAAACCCATACCAGCATGGATAATGTTCACAAAGCTGAGAAACTGGAGCACAACTCATAGCCTATAGGCAGTTAAAGGAGGAGGAGAATATCCTTTCCTAGTACCTCAATTGGTGTAAACTGCTTCCAGGCATCTTGGCTGGTTTTTGCTTCTTCCAGATAGCTGTTCTGGTCTCAGAGTTTTCTTTGCAGCTCAGCTTGTCTGAGTCTTCTTAGCAAACTGGTTCTTCCGAGATTCTTCTTTGTACCTTTTCTCCAATGATACCCTTTTGCTGATCAGCTTTCTTCCATTTGAGAGGGACTTACAACTTTTACTGCTTACTTTGGCAGGAAGGGGACCTAGTGAACACAGTCAGTTTCAGAGATTTTCTACTTTGAATTGTTTGCCTTCCTGCTTAAGGAGCTTACCTGCAAGGTGGAATGTTTCAATCTGGAAGGAAACTTTCCTGTAGAAAGGAGCAGCAGGGCTGTGTCCCGCCACCCTGCCGCCGGCTAGCTTTACACCCAAAATAATTACACAGAAACTGTATTCATTTAAATACTGCCTGGCCCCTGGCCCATTATCTGTAGCTTCTTATTGGTTGATTCTCATATCTTGCTTTAACCCATATTTAGTAATTTATATAGCACCACGAGGGGTGGCTTACCAGGAGAGATCTTAACCTGTGTCCATCTCGGAGAGGAGAAGCATGGCGACTGCCTGAAGTGTCTCCCCACTCCTGCTACCCAGCATTCTGTTCTGTCTATTCTGAGAATTTTCTGTTCTCTTAAAGGGCCAAGGCAGTTTTCTTTATTAATTAACCAATGAAAGTAACATAGACAGATAACTCTCCTCCATCACTTTCCTATGTAAAGATCATATTTCCAAAAGAGCAGAAGAAAAATGAAGGAAAACCATTGTTTTAAAATAACTGGAAAAAAACATTTTGAAAAACTAATTAAGCTATAGATTCTAGAATCATTTCAGTTCTATCATTAATTTCACCAATATAAAGAAAATTACAACCACACATATGGTTACCATTTAAAAAAAAAGGCATGGTTACACATCACTTCAATCCCAGCATTTGATGTGTGAGGGAGGGGTGGCTGAAACAGGAAGATAGCAAATAACAAGTACAAAGCATGCCCAACTACAAAGAAAGACTATCTCTGGGGGATGGAGGGAAGGGACATGAATAAAGAATTACTTTCAAAAGAAGCAATGAGAAGTATATCACCTACAAAAAAAGCAGAATATTGTTTCACAACTGAAAAAACAGCAGTCACCTTCTTTTCATAGTGAGTAAAGAAAGTAACACCTTACTCTGTAGTCGCTATCCAGAAATAAAAATGAATTGAAAGAAAATTTTTTAACAGAATTCTAATGACAATATGGCATATTTAGGGCTGGTGAAGCAGCTCAATGCCTGGCATAAATGAGACACTGGATATAATTTCTAGTCTTATAAACACAAAAATTAATATATATATGTGTGTGTATACAAAAACTGTGTATGAATTCTAAAACTCTATATGTAATATATAACATATTACCAAATAATAAACCAAAGGCTCAACTATATGTATATAAGAAATGAAGAAGACATATCTTGAACATGAGGGAAATGCATGTAACACATACTATTTCTTGTCACCTACAAGAACTGCTTTCCAAATAGGACAGAGGCTTCTAAGGGCTCTAGCAAATCACATTCATCAAGAAACAGTCACATTCGTCAAGGGTAAATAGTGTACCAGTCTAGATGCCCAGAACTGTTTTCCCTTTAATTTCCCTTCTGATCACAGAAACCTATGTCAAACATTTAAAATGTGAAAAGACTTGAATGCAACCTACATGATCTATATTAAAAGATTAAGCATCTTGAAAGTCTAAACCTGACACAAATTCAAATTAAGAATGTCAGTGGCTGAAAATGTCAATGTGTAATGCACCTTACCCATAGGAGGAGATACAGACAATTACAAAGCTGATAAAATTCAACCCACTTAAATTACCTCCACATGGATGAATGAAATATAACTTCAAATTAATAAGCTCTTCATCCTTTCAGCATTAAAAAGTCTGTAATTTTTAGAAAACTCTAAACTGCTTATAGGGAATGGACTGATTGCTATGTGCCTATCTCTTATTTCAATTTCTTTTTATTAGCACAATGTGTCTCTTGTAGAATGCATACACTTTAGCATTTTTCTTCCCACAATAGACTCTTAGTCACTTAATGTTAAACAGTTAAATAAAAGCCAGCACAATTTATTTTTATTACCAACATAGCAAAACATTTTTATTTTTTGTTTCTTTGTTTTTTAATCTGTTTCTGTAACTAGTTTTTCTCTATTATTTTTGGATTGAGTTTGTTCATTCCTAGTTAACTGTATTAGAGAAGACTGTTTTCAATGCATATGTTCCCTGACTTTTCATTTATGATTTTTTTCACCTGATAGTAATATGAAAATAACACATCTTTGGTAAAAATCATATTTATAATTTAAAATTTTGATCTTGTTAAGTGTATTTAAGCTTAACAGCATATTTTATTACTTTCTTGGCGTATCATTACATCTTGTAGCCCATTATTTTTTTCTTGATTCACTGAATTTCTTGCTAGAGTACATCTGTTCATAACTTATTCAACAATGATTTCTGGGCAGGATACTTTGAGTCCTTGTGTGTGCAAAATTTATATTGTGTTCTAAAACATTAATTTGTCTGAAACGATATTACTAGATTCAGATATATTCCCCTAAACCCTTTAAAAATATTATTGCAGAGTTCCGAATCCAACATTGCTGCAGATAATTTGCTGGTATTTTTAGAAAGATGGATAGGTAGGTGGGTAGGTAGGTGGGTAGGTAGATGGGTGGGTGGGTAGGTAGATAGATAGATAGATAGATAGATAGATAGATAGATAGATAGATAGATAGATAGATAATTTAGATAGATAATTACAGGCTGAATCATATGTGCAGGCACCAAAAATTGGTTTATATTACCTTGATTACTATGAAAGTGAGTTCTTTAAGGGTAAAGAATCTGCTGTCCCAATGCAGTCAAGGCTACTTCCCACTTACTTTCTCTTCTATGAGGTTCAGTGTGGTTGGGTTTATGTTGAGGTCTTTGATCCACTTGGACTTGAGTTTTGTGCATGGGGATAGATATGGGTTTATTTGCAATTTTCTACATGCCAATATCATTATGCCAGCGACATATATTGAAAATGCTTTCTTTTTTTCACTGTATAATTTTAATCTTCTTTGTCAAAAATCAGGTGTTCATAGGTGTGTGGATATATAACAGGGTCTCTGATTTAATTCCATTGATCCACATGTCTGTTTTTATGCCAATACCAAGCTGTTTTTATTAATATAGTTCATTGGTGGGGCTCAAAGTCAGGGATGGTGATACTTCTAGAAGTTCCTTTACTGTAAAGATTTTTTAAGTTATCCTGGGTTTTTTGTTTTTGTGAAATATGAAGTTGTGTACTATTCTTTTGAGATCTCTGAAGAATTGTGCTGGGATTTATATGGGGGTCTCATTGAATCTTTAAGATTGCCATTTTTACTATATTAAACCCACCTATCCAAGAGCAAATGAGATCTTTTCATTTTCTTATATCTTCAATTTCTTTCTTCAAAAATTTAAAAGTTCTTGTCATATAGATCTTTCACTTATTTGCTTAGAGTCACCCCAAGATATTTTGTTATTTGTGGCTATTGTAAAGGGTGATGTTCCTCTTATTTCTTTCTCAACCTATTTGTCATTTGTATATAGGAGGGCTACTAATTTTTTGAGCTGATCTTGTATCCTGCCACATTAATTAAGGTGCTTATCAACTGTAGGAGTTCCCTGGTAGAATTTTTGGGATCAATTATAGCACAGACACTGAGATCATCAATTAATAAATGGGACCTCCTGAAACTGAAAAGCTTCTGTAAAGATAATGATACTGTCAATAAGACAAATGGCAGGCTACAGAATAAGGAAAAGATCTTGACCAACCCTATATCTGACAGAGGGCTGATCTCCAAAATATATAAAGAACTCAAAAACTAGACACCAAAATACCAAACAATCCAATTAAAATATAGGCTCTAAAAAAGCTGCAGAGAAACCCTGTCTCGAAAAACCAAAAAAAAAAAAAAAAAAAAAAAAAAAAAAAAAAAAAAAAAAAAAACCATAGGTAACAAATCTAAACAGAGAATTTTCAGCAAAAGAATCTCAATTAGCCAAAATACACTCAAAGAATTGTTCAACATCCTTAGTCATAAGGGAGATGCATCATACACCAGTCAGAACGGCTAAGATCAAAAACAAGCGACAGCTTATGTTGGAGAGGAAGTAGCGCAAAGGGAACACTCCTCCACTGCTGGTAGAAGTACAAATTTGTACAGCCATTTTAGAAATTATTATGTCGGTTTCTCAGGAAATTGGGAATCAATTTACATCAAGACCCAGCATTACCACTATTGGATCCTGCTCAATAATAACCATACCACAAGAACACTTGCTCAACTATGATCATAGCAGCATTATTCATAATAGCCAGAACCTAGAAGCAACCTAGATGCCCCTCACCTGAAGAATGGGTAAAGAAAACGTAGTACATTTACACAATGGAATATTACTCAATTGTAGAAAAAACATCAATGGCATCATGAAATTTGCAGGCAAATGGATGGAACTATAAAAAAATTATTCTGAGTGAGGTAACAGATTCAGAAATACAAATAAGATATGTACTAACTCATAAGTGGATATTAGGAGTAAAGTACAGGATAAACAACCTACCATCCCCAAAGACGTTAGATAAGAAAGAGGGTCCAAAAGAAGATGGATTTCCCTATGAAGGGGAAATAGAAGAGATCTCCTGGATAAACTGAGGGCAGGGGCCAGGGGTAGGGCGATGGGAAACTGAGGAAGTGAGTTGGGCAGGTTAGGTGTAGGAGGACGTTTGGGGTCTGGATGGAGGGCTAGGTTGAAACCTGGTGCCAGGAAAACTCCCAGGAATCTACAAGGATGACCCCAGCTAAGACCCCTAGCAATAGTGGAGAGGGTGCCTGAACTGGCCATCTACTATAATCATACTTGTGACTAATTGTCATCAGAGCCTTTATCTAGTAACTGATGGAAGCAGATATAGAGTTCCACAGTCAGTCACTGGACTGAACTCTGGGGGTCCTCCTAAAGAAAGGGGGAAGGATTGCATTGAGCCAGGTGGGTCAAGGTCTTAATGGGGGAATCCACAGAGACAGCTGACCTGAGCTCGTGGAAGCATATGAACTCTGAACCAACAGTTAGGGAGCCTGCATGGGACTGGCCTAGGCCCTCTGCATGAGTGTGACAGTTGTGTAGCTTGTCTGTTTTTAAGGCTCCTAGCAGTGAGGTCATGACCTATCCCCTGGAGCTTAGCTGGCTTTCAGGAACCTGTTCTCCATGCTGGATTGCCTCTCCCAGCCTTTATACAGGGGTAGCAGCTCAGTTCTACCTCAATTTGATGTGCCATACTATGTTCAAGTCCATGAGGGCCTGTCCCTTTCTGAATGGAGATAGAGGAGGAATGGGTGGATTGGGAGGAGGGTAGATGGGAATTCAGGGAGAAGAATGAGGAGGAGAGGAGGGAGGGAAAATTGTGATCAGTATGTAAAATAAAGGAAAAAATGTCTTAAAAAAAAGTTAAGAATCTGGACTTTGAGACATATTGCCTAGGTTAAGAATTTACCTAGTAGAAGAGCTATCTTAAAAGACTTCTAACAATACAACAAAGTAATAAACCTGTGACAGTTTTTTGTGTATTCCTGACCACTGGGGCAGTATACCCCTAGCCCTTGAAGATTTACAAATATTCAAATGAAATCTGTCAGACTCTGCCTTCAGTTTTAATTATCTGTTAATATAGTTATCAGGTAAGTCATGATAAAAAAGGTCCTGATATTTCTGGTACTACTCTTAGTCATAATAATCTAATATATGTTTTGTTGCTTCTACATGGCTTGATATCTTGAGTAACATCCTCTCTTTCAGATTCCCTTCAAATAACAACCTTCCAATCTACAAGCTCCACTTGTACACTTCAGATCATACAAAGTTGAAACCTACTTATAGGTAAAGTAGGGCCCACATTCCTGTTCAGGGTGGAAATTTTGAAAAACGTAACTCAGGACTTCAGTCATCCTTACCATTAAAGAATCAAAGTCTCAGAAAAGAAAACTAAGGCAGGAAGGAAAGACAGCAGAAAATGTGGGGGTCTTGGAAAGAGAAAGGAACTTCTCACCGGTTTTAAAGCAAACTTTCAACACAATCAACATTTTCTGTGAATGCTGACAATATATACATAGTATTTCTTCTATAGAGGGATATTTTATTTTAACATAGAAATAAACCAGGCTTAAAACCTGAATGCACTATGTAATAACTTAGGTAAGATATCATGCCTTTCCTCAGACATTTTCTGGGAATCTCAAACAAGATCATTAACAGTGTTTAATGTAAAAATATCTTACCTTTCTGAATCCCTGTGACCTTATCAATTGTAAGCCTGTCAAGTACCCTACAGGAGCCCTGCAATCTCATTTAGGTTTCCTAGCAACAGTTAGAAAATAATAGCTTCAAAATCCTCCAAAATCATGTTGGCAAGATGGTTCCGTAGGTAAAAGCACTTGTTCCAAGCCTGACAACCTGAGTTTGATCTCTAGACCCAACACAATAGAAGGAGAAAACCCAATTCCTGAAATCTATCTTTTGACCTCCACCCACATACATAAACACAGATATGTAAGTGTATAAACACACACAATTACACATAATTTTTTAAAAAAATCTGACACGACTATTTAAAAAATGAAGATTCTCACAAAGAAGCCTACATCCATGCTTTTGCTGTGTTTCTCATTTTTTCAACAGTAACTTTTTCCTTCCCATAACTTTTTTTTGCTTAAAATCTATATTAAGACATTAAACCCAAACAAAAAGTACATATTATGAGTGGCAACTTTGAGAATTGTAAATATTATTTATAATTACGTCAGCTTTTTATTTTCCTATTTGTCCACAAAAAATTATATTTATATAAGTTCTGAAAATATTGCAAAGTTATTGATGTTAATAATATATAATACTGGAGCACATGACTTAATAAAATATCAATCAAGATCAATCATGACATATAAGTTCTGGGTAATTACAATATTATATATTCTAAATATTGCAAAGTTATTGATATTAATATTGTGTAATATTGGGGAGCATGACTTTATAAAAAAAAGTCAACCAAGATCAGTCATGAAATATAAGATTTGGGTAAAATACAGTATCACATATTGTAAAAATATTATAAGAATAAACTGGTTCTATAACATAATGTATATTCTGTCTGCTATAATGGCATGAAAATAAAAATTGTTGGGCTAAATAAAACCTGGTAAGTCTGGTGTAGGAGTGGATATTTATCTCCTAGGTAAATTTATCCATGATGTTCATAGGAAAGATAAGCCACAAAAGAAAACCTTAAGCCAAACATCAAAAACCATGAAAAAAATCCTATATGCCAATGGGCAAAGGCAATAAAATAGTATCAGGCAAGAACATCAAATTACATATACAACAGATCTGAAAGTGAAAAAACAAAACACTGTTCAAAGGCAATATGAAAAAAAAGTCTGAAAGCAAAGTATCTGTAAAAGTCTTTTGAGTATGGTGAGGCACAGAACACTTGGAGGGGCTAACTTTGTCAACATTCAAAGTATCTATAAAAGTCTTTTGAGTATGGTGAGGTACAGAACACTTGGAGGGGCTAACCTTGTCAACATTCAAAGTATCTGTAAAAGTCTTTTGAGTATGGTGAGGCACAGAACACTTGGAGGGCTAACCTTGTCAACATTCAAAGTATCTGTAAAAGTCTTTTGAGTATGGTGAGGTACAGAACACTTGGAGGGGCTAACCTTGTCAACATTCAAAGTGTCTGTAATGATTCTATTTCACTCAGCAACCAACGTACTTGTCAGGAAAAACATCTAAAATAAGCATCTCCTGTTTACAGTATATCTGTCTTTTCTCATTTCTTTGTTCAAGAGAAAAACTGATTAGTATAAACCTTTCACATGACTGAAATTTAATGCAGGCATTACTTTGAATTATTTTATATAAGCAACAACCTTCATTTCTTCACTTTTTCCACATAGAAACTATATTTTAGCCACTCATTTCTTTATTAGCATATATTAAATCATACCAAGTAACTGGTTTTATTATGGCATTCCCAGGTATACCCACCCCTAGAGCCACACTTATTAGCCTCTACTCTAATTCCATGTTCTTTCCCCCAGATAAAGTTCACACATGACATAAATATGCAATTCCTGTTTCTGTGTCACTGGCTTATTTCATTTAACAGGATGGTCTCCAGGACAAATCCTTTTTCATTCTTTATGGCTGAATATTTATGGCTGAATAAAACTCTCCTGTGGAAATATCATGCGCTGTCTCTACTCATCCACTGATGAGCACATAGGCTGATTCCATAACTGGCTTCTACATATGGTACAATGATAAACAGAAATATTCAGGTATATCTATAGTGAGATGACTTTAATGTTCAGGATATATACCCGAAAGTGGTATATACGCACTTCTATTGTTAACTTACTGAGGAATCTTCATATTCACTCCACAGTTGGTAAATTAATTTACATTTTCCACTAACAGCAAATAATGGTTTATTTTACATCCACATTCCTGACAACACTTACTATCTTTTATTTTCTTAATGAAAGGTGAAAGTTCTTATGAGATAAAAGTTCAGTGATTCTTATTACCAAGTCCCTCAAGAATAAAGATGGAACACAGCTTTTCATATAATTATTGGCCATTTATAGTTACTCATTTGGCTAAACACAGTCATATTTTCTTGTATTTATTGGGAATTTATACGTCTTCAATGGAAAAGTACTTGGTTGTGTTTTGGTTTAATTTGCCCATTCTTGATTGGATTATTTGTTCTTTTATTGTTTGATTGTTCTTAGTTTTACACACACACACACACACACACACACACACACACACACACACATTAATCACCTGTCAGATGAACAGCTAGTAAATATTTCTGTTCAATGTTTTCTTATTTTGTTAACTGGTTGCTTCTCTGTGCATAGAATTTTTATTGAATGTAATCCCATCTGTCAGTTTCTGCTACTATTTCCCGGGTTGCTGGAGTACTTTTCGTAAAGTCTTGTATACACCTAAACAAGTTTCAGGTGTTACATTAAGATCTTTCCCCTATTTTAGGTTTATTTCTATACAAGATGAACAACAGAGATCAGCTTTCAGCCTTCAAAATGTGGATATCCAGTTGTTTTGACAACACTTGTTAAAAAAGATTCCCTCCTCCCCCAAATCTGTGTTTCTGGCATCTCAATCAAGAATCTGATAACTGTAACTGGGTGGGGCTATGTTAGAGTTCTTCTACAGTGTTTTGGACTAGTATCATACTGCTTTTATCACTATGTTCCAAAGTATAGTCTAAAGTCAAGTTCTGTGATACTTCTAGCACTGAACTGAAATATAAGGAGTTCAAATGTGATTCAGGCTCTTTTATGTTTCCATATGACTATCAACACGGTTTTTTACATTTCTGTGAAGAACATCACTGAAATTTTGTTATACAATTGTATTGAATCTAAAGACCAGTTCTTCACTGTCATTGCAACTGTAATAGTTCTGCTGACCCATCAACATAAAAGCCCTTCACTATAGTGCCTTCCATAATTTCTTCCTTTATTTACTGCATTAAAATATTTCTTGAATGGGTTTTTTAATTTTTATTTGGTTTGGTTTGTTTTTAAGGCTACTCTGAAATGAATCATTTGCCTTCTTTTTTCATAATAAGTTTGTTACTGGTATATTAAAAAACTACTTGCAACTGTGCCACGAAACATGACTATTAATTCATCATATATGTTAAGCATATGAAATCCTGAACAAACTGGAATTGCTCACACACAGAAGTACAAAATGTTTTAATCTCTTAGGAAGAAAGTATGACAATTTCTATGATCCAATAATTACCTTTGTGGATATGACCTGAAATGTTTTTTAAATCCTACAATAACTTGTAGATGAATATCTAAGGAATTTTCATTTATCACAGCCAAAACATGGAAACTATTACTGTTTAAGGGTTACAGGCTTGGCTAAGACTAAAATCTGATAGGAATCTTTTCTCTTTTCTCCTAATGGACCTATCAGTACCATGAGCATTTAACATGTATTAAATTTTTTAGAAATATATGCTTCAAGTGAAAAAGTAAGTAAAAACTACTTAAATACTTGTCCTTTATGTTGGAATGCTTTTCTTTTATGATTAAAGATATTTATTATTAACTTTCTGTGATCACTAGCAGAAATAAACAAAACTTTGTTTTCCTTTGCATCAACACCAAAAAACTTAAGTTTTTCAATACCTTCATTTCTGCATATCCTCATAAGTATTTCTCTTTACTCACTATTCTCTGGTTATGAGAAAGTAAACAGCATTTAAAATTAAGCCCACCTTATCCCAAACAAAATATTCACTTCTGCCCCCCTTGAAACGTTTTACTTGGTTAGAAGCCTTCTAAATGTTTGCTCTGTGACTACTGGAATCTCTTGTCTACTAAGATATAAACATTAATAAGAAAATTGATAAAGCGGGATTATTCACACCATTGTAAAATCTCTAGGCAAGAATAGAAAATCACTACTACTCCATCCACTAAGCACACAAAGGAGGAAGATATTAAAGGGAGCCCAAACACTACAAATGCTTTGACCTACACTAACAGGAAGTGTAATGCTATTTATCAAATTTCTAATCTCTACCAGTTATCAGCATATGAAACTTAACTAATCACAATCCCATTTAAGTCACAGGAATAAAGTTCTGATTCTCTGAAAACAGGGGTAGGACTCAAAATGACAGATGGTAAACAGCATTCTAGCAGCAATATTTTTGGAGAAAAATTACAAAACAAAGTGATGAAAATGTTTTTTGTTTGTTTGTTTTTTGAGGTAGCATTTCTCTTTGTAATAATCCTGGCTGTCCTGGAACTTGCTTTGTAGACCAGGCAGGCCTCGAACTCACTAAGATCTGCCTGCTTCTGTTTCCCAAATGCTGGGATTAAACGTGTGCACCCCATCACAATTAAAATCTTGATCATGCAGCATAACAGAACCAACCAGTTAGGCTTCCATATATAACCTTCAAGATTTCTGAATGAAAGGCACAAAGAGGTGTTGTGGAATTATTTAACTATGTAAGGATGTGTTACATGTGTTTGTGCTACATTTGTTTAATTATGCAAAGATGCTTCGTATTTTTTTCACCTTGCCTGCCTAAGGCACCTGAGTAGTCTGAATGACCAATAGCTGGGCAGGAGAGGGATAAGAGGGACTGGTAGACAGAGAAAATAAATAGGAGAAGGAATCAAGAGGAAGAGAAATAAAGAAAAAAGGAAAGAATAGGACATGCCTGAAGGCAGAAGCAAAGCAGCCTCCAGCTAGCCAGACACAAGAAGCAATGAAAGATATACAGAGGAAAAGAAAGCCCTGAAGCAAATCTTAGATGAAGAGAAACATGTTCATTTAAGTTAAAGGAAAAAAAAAGGCAAAAATGAGCATAAGCCAAGGCCAAGCCTTCTTAACTAATAATTAGTCTACACATCATGATTTGGGAACTGGTTGGTGACCCAAAAGAAAAACCCCGGTGAAAGAGGAGTTAATGGAAAGAGAGAACTAGGGTTCCCATTACTAGGTGGGGCACGTGTGTTGAGATTTTCTGTAATCACTCACTAAGTACCTTTAAAGAAAATTTCTGAAGGTAATGAGGGATATACTTTCTCTAGTATTTATCACCCATGTTATAAGTTATCATTTTAATACTTACTCAACTGTGGACACGCAATGTGGAACATGCAGGTAAGATGAAACCTAGTCATGCACCAGCGGCCATTTCTGATTGAATTTAATCCTTGCTCCACAGAAGGGAGTGTATATGTGTAATACCGTAAACCTACTCAAAAACCTACAGCTAGGAAGTCACAAGCCTTAGTGGGGAAGTCAATACTGTTGTTTTGCTAAACGGTCATGATATGACCATCAAATTGTCTTTGAAATAGCTATGTTTGTGCCCACAGATTAGTGCTGTTGTCATCAAAAAAAGTTTTCATCAAAAAAGCCTTTTTTGTTGCAATGGTCCGTGATGATTAGACTCATAACTGACCTAAAAGAACTAAGAATAAATGAATGTTGGATGCTCAGCCATCAGTGGGCTATCTACATCACTCCCTCTAGGCTCAGAAAATACTACAAAAGGGGCTGAAAAAATTAAGAGAAAGAGGAAGTGTGTGTGTGTGTGTGTGTGTGTGTGTGTGTGTGTGTGCGTGCAGCAGGGGTAGAATACTGACTTCTGGAAGTGACCCGTCTGCTACACTTTTGACCTCACAGCCATTGTGGTTTTCATGAACAACAGTGAGACTGTCAGCACCCTATTTTGAAAGGGGGGGGCTCATTGTAAGTAAGTGCGCAATGGGTGGTAGGAATTATTTTTCCAGTGGTAATTTCAGAATTACACTTAAAATTGTAATTCTAAATATGTCACTTAGGAATTCTATCAATTATTAAGCCTAAGACAACCCCTGAACATGTAGTCATTCATACTAATTCAAAGTACTTAAGTTGGAATTGGAGGATTTTACAGTAAACAAATTCTCACCCATACTCCTGTAAATAACCCTAATAATCTCATTGAATAATGCACATGTGCCCACACCCACGCATGAGCACAGACACACAAAATTGATACATGCAGAAGGGAGGAAAGGGAATGGTGCTAGGAGGGGAAATGTACAAATATGATTGAAATACATTCCGTACATGGGTAAAAATGTCAGGATGAGACCCATTATTTATAATAATAGCATACAGAATGTATAAAATACTACATGAAAAACTAATTAATACAATTAAAAAATGGGGTAATGAACTGAAAAGAGAATTCTCATCAGACGAAGTTCAAATAGCCAAAAGATACTTAAGGTCATGGTCAACCTCCTTAACGATCAGGGAAATGCAAATCAAAACAACTCTGAGATACCATCTTACACCTGTCAGAATGGCTAAAATCAAAAACACCAATGATAGATAGATATCCTATGCTGGGGAGGATGTGGAATAAGGGGAACACTCATCCATTGCTAGTGGGAATGCAAACTTGTGCAACTACTTTGGAAATCAGTGTGGCGGTTTCTCAGGAAACTGGGCACCAATCTACCTCAAGATCCAGCAATACCACTCTTTGGAATATACCCAAGAGATGCCCAATCATACTACAAAAGCATTTGTTCAACTATGTTCATAGCAGCATTATTTGTAATAGGCAGGACCTGGAAACAACCTAGATGCCCTTCAATGGAAGAATGGATAAAGAAAGTGTGGAATATATACACATTAGAGTACTACTCAGCAGTAAAAAATAATGACATTTTGAATTTGCATGCAAATGGATGGAAATAGAAAACACTATCCCGAGTGAGATAACCCAGACCCAAAAAGATGAAAATTGGTATGCACTCACTCATTAGTGGACTCTAGCCATAAACAAAGGACATTAAGCCTATAGTTCACAAGCCTAGAGAAGCTAAATAACAAGGTGAACCCAAAGAAAAACATATATAGATCTTCCTGGAAATTGGAAGCAAACAAGACTGCAGGGCAGAAGCTGGGAGCATGGGGTTGGGGGTAGGGGTGGGGGTGGACTTGAGGGGAGAGAGAAGGGAAAAAGGAAAGACTGGAGGGAGCTTTGTGTGTGGGAGGGTAGAGATGGAGGAAGGGCAGATATAGGAGCAGGGAAGAAGATATCTACATTAAGGGAGCAATTTTAGAGTTGGCAAGAGACTTGGCTCTAGAGGGGATCCCAGGTGTCCATGGGAATGTCCCCAGCTAGGTCCTTGGGCAGCAGAGTAGAGGGTGCCTGAACTGGCCTTGCCCCACTATCACACTGATGATTATCTCGAATATCACCATAGAATCTTTGTCTGGCAACAAATGGAGATAGAGACAGAGACCCTCATCAGAGCAACGGACTGAGCTCCCAAGGTCCAGTTGAAGAGCAGAAGAAGGGAGAAGATGAGCAAGGAAGTCTGGACTGCGAGGGGTTGGTCCACCAACTGAGGCAGTGTGCCTGTTCTAATGGGAGCTCACCAAATCCAGCTGGACCGGGACTGAATGAGCATGCGATCAAGCTGGACTCTCTGAATGTGGCTGGCAATGGGGGCTGACTGAGAAGCCATTGTAAAGGCACTGGGACTTGTTTCTACTGCAGGTAGAAACTGGCTTTTGGGGACCCTAGTCTATTTGGATGCAAAGCCTCCTAGGCCTGGATGGGGGGGGGGGGCTTGGACTTCCCACAGGGCAGGGTTCCCTGCTTTCTCTGAAGGAGGAAGGGGGAGGGAGGAGGGTGAGTGGCGGAGCAGGAGGGGAATGGGAGGAGGGGAGGAAGTGTAAATTTTTGAATGGAAAAAAATTAAAAATTGAAAAAAAGAGAGAAATAGAAGGCATGGCTCAAATGTAACATTTGAAAAGCATTTCTATTTCCCTAGGACAGAAACCTACAAATCTGCCTACAGATAAGTGAAGTGTAGCTTAATTTCCTACTATAAGTGAACTTGTATTAAAACACAGTCACACATATTCATTGGTATGTTAGTAATATCCCCTATATATGATTTAAAATGTGTATTTATTCTTTGTACCCTGTTCCTGGCACAGGGCTTCAAAAATGTTTGAATTTCCAGAATGGCAGCAGCTTATGCTATTCACTAACTCACTGAAAGACTCAATTAGACCTAGTCAGTGCTGACACCATGATTCAAAGTAAGTCCTTAGATAGTATCACCGAAGGGATTGTTACATCAAAAAGATCAAGCAAAAAAGACCAAGCAGATGAGTGGAACCTGAGTTCAATCTTGTGTGACTCCTCAACAAAGATTCATGAACGCACTAATGTGCATGACCAGAGAGGGTATGCAAACCCTGCAGCCTTGTACAATAATTTGCCTTGTACAGCTCTTCCATATGCCTGTCCCCAGAGTGTATCCTTTTTAATAAAATTGTAATTCTAAGTATAGCACTTATGAATACTATTAATTATTATAAGCCTGAGGGAACCCCTGAACAGGGAGTCATCAAGGCAGGAGTACATAGTAAGTCTTGAAGTGTAAGTCCTTTAACATATGGGATGCATAACAATTCTAAGTAATTAGTTGGATTTGGAGAATTTTGCTCATAACTTTCAATGTTCTACACTAACTTCAGTATCAGTCCCACTTGGATACCAACTTGGTGTCACAAAATTAGTATTTGAAAATAATGTATTCTCATTTGTAAGACTGCCCGTATATCACCACTGCAGTGTTGAACAGTTGCAATAAATGAAATGTGGCACACAAGGTCCTCAAAATTAGTATCTCTATAGAAAACTTGCTGCTGCAGTGTCAAAAGTCTCCTATTCCATGTACTTTTGGCCTACATGTCAAATCTGATGCCTATTATATTTGCATACGTGTAGATATAGAATCATTTGTCTATTTTCCTAGCATATTTTTGTTTAGTGGATTTTAGTGCATGATCCCCCCTCATCACCACTCCCAGCACAAACCTTAATTCCTCCATGCAGAAGTGCTAGAGAGGTGAAGCCTTTTGGGAATGTTTTGGCTCACAGAAATGGAACCCTTAAGAATGTGTTAATGCCTTTCTCTGCTCATGTGAATTTAGCTCTTATGGAATGCATTAATCATCAATAGAGCATTGTGGTACAGGTTTTCTCTCTTTCACATATACCCTCCTGTTTCTCTACTTTCCACAAAAAGAAAAAGTATAAGACCTTCACCAGAAGCCACCCAATCTTGAACTTGAGTCAAAATACATATCTACGCTATATAATAACCTCAACTATTTTGCTATAGTAACAAAAAATGGGCTCACGTCACTACTTAATATCACAGCTATATAATAATGTTTAGCCTCAATTTATTAACATATAGCTGACAGAAGCTTAATAATCCAAACACCAACATGTTTCTTAAGTCATGTTTCTATTCCAATGCTTCTTACCTTTTCACTGACTACTTTAAGTAGACATATGTTTTAAAAATGCTATTTCAATATCAGATGACTAGCATATTAAAATCTGCAGAGACCACAACTATCACCTAAACCAACTTCATTTACAGTCAGGCAAAACAAAATAAGATCTAGAATCCTGCAATGACTTACCCAATGAATTAATAGCAGAATACAGATACAAATCTAAATCTATCATCTTATTACTAAGGATAGAAAACCTTTCAAAAATTACAAATCAAAAGGAAAATATTATAAACAAAACTAATGATTTGATTTAATGTCATTCAAAAATATTCTAAATGCATCATGCTACTTGGAATGCCAAGCAATGAGAAAACCGCAATAAAATAAGTTATCATACTCCATCAAGAAAGTCTTAGGAGATAGGGTGGAGTGAAATAACATGAAATGAAATGTATGCCCTGGCAATGCTGAAGCATGCACGGGCAGCCTGCATATGGCAGTTCTATTGAACTTGTCCATGTTGAGTTTCATGTTAAGTTGATGAGGACAACTGACCAGGTCTCTTCCTCAAGAGGGCACCAGATCTCATTACAGAGGATTGTGAGCCACCACGTGGTTTCTTGGAATAGAACTCAGGACCTTTAAAAGAGCAGGCAGTGCTCTTAATTGGAAAGCCTTCTCTCCAGCCTGGTAGGGTGGAATACCCCAGTATGCTTAGGCACACAGTTGACTTGAATTAAACACAATTTTCCAATCTCCCTTAGAACAATGAACACCTCATAAGTATTCAAACCTCATAAGAACCATATATTGAATACCACTGCACTAAGTATGCATTCTATAGAAACTATTAAAAATCTCTTTGAGAGTTGTAGATTAATACATCTGTATAGAAACTATTAAAAATTATCTATGAGAGATGTAGATTGCTACAGTTTCCACTTGAGAGAGAAAAAAGAAAGTAGCATCCTTCCTTTACTGTTTTCAAATGAATGAAAGATATGTATGAACGTATGTATGTACGTACACACCCAACACACACATTCATATATACAGGATCGATCTACAAAGAGAGTGATAAAAATAAAGACTTAAAAAGGTTTTTTAAAAAGGTATAATATTTGGCTCAAGTGCAAAAGCCAAAATAAAGACAGAACCAGGATTTGAATTCAGATTAGTCAAACCATGAAAGCCAAGCTATTTATAGAAAACCAAGACACAAAAATAATTTGATTCAATACAGTATTTATACAGTGATTTATAAATCTAAATACAGAGAGCCAGATACTAGTTTTCAAGGAGCTAAAAGTAGTAAATGCAAGATCAAGCCAGAAAAGGCACCTGCTTAATTAGAGAATTCAAAATAAAATTAATCCCCTCTAGAAAAGAATCCATAGGGGGGGGGGGAGAGAGAGAGAGAGAGAGAGAGAGAGAGAGAGAGAGAGAGAGAGAGAGAGAGAGAACTCAGACCTAAAGGATATCAGGATTTACTGAGAGACAAAAATACTTGCAAAAAGATAGTACAAACTGAGTACACTTTATCTGAAAAACCTGGAACCAGAAATGAGTCAGATATTGGAGAAGTTTTCTTTGAGTAGTTTTTAGTTTGTTTTGTTGTTTGCTGTTATTATTTTGTTATCTTTACAAATCCAAAACCCTAATCCAAAACCTATGTTCTCAAAAACATTTATTTCAAAACATCAGATTAAGAATGTTCAATGTGTATTTGAACAGACTGTATGTATGCAAATTTCCTTGTCTAGAATGCCTTTACTCCACTAAGGCCACTCAGTAAAGTCCAATTAATCCTCCCAAGCCGACTACAAGGAAATAACTCCATCTTCATATCTGTTCTTACTCTTCCAAGTAGCTAATAACTCTCTAGGAATCTGCAGTACATAATGCATACATTCAATCAAGGTAACAAGCAAAGATGGCAGAACCAGGAGCTGAATTCTGAATTCAGACTAGTTACACCAAAAATCCCTACCATGATTTAGTATCTTTTTAATTTACATATCAGTCTCACTGGAATTGATACACTTAAGACAACTGTTATCGTTCCATTCTCCTGTACCCTCAAGTTTGGTTATCCCTAGTCTCCCATCAAATGCCAAGAAATTTTATTTATGTTAATTGAGGGAATTAAATCTTTGGAGAGAAATGGTCTTGGATCTACGATAATATATATGGTTTATATGCTTTTTAGAAGAACGTGGTGAAAGGAGAGAACTAACTTCTGTAGGCTCCCTCTGACCTCCACAGAGGTCTGGCACTATGGCAGGTGCCAGAAATCTAGATGCTTTCACTGTTCTATCTTCACAACCTTGCTTCATTCAAACTACAGTGGCTTAATACAAATAAGTGTTTGCAAATTCTTTCCAAAGCAGACCAAACCTGCATGGAAACAGTTCCTATTATGTATTTATAATATTCTTTGGGAGATGGAAAGCACTCTCAAGTGTGAAGAAACAAAGCGCCCTCACATACACCTTGTACTGGGCCAAAGTGATTAATTAAAAAAAAATACTATGTGAATAGAACTAAAGTACATAAGCACCCCAAGGAGATAAGGTGTAGATAATCTAGGAATTAAGAGTAGAAGTTTAATACAACTAAAATATGTAGAACCTATGACAAAAAATTAATTGCCACTATATCATGACATGTCATATACATCATGCTACTGACATTGGAGCTTACCAGCTAAGAGAAAACACTGAATAATTCCACACTTGGGTATATAAACAGATTCTTGAAGGCTTGAAAAATCAAAACTTTAATTTATTTAAACCAAATAACTAATTTTTGTGGTAGGTATATACTAAAGTTGCCACAAATCTATTTCCATACCTTAATCTCAATGAACTACACAACTAGAATTTGAGACAGCAGTAAAACAAATTCTTAAGAAGTCTTGATTTGTTTTAAGATTTAAAAACAGTATGGTGATGTGGGAAGTCCTTCTGTGTATGTGTTGCTTTTATTGGTTGATGAATAAAGCTGTTTCAGCAAATGGCTTAGCAGAGTAAAGCCAGGCAGAAAATCCAAACAGAGATATATAGAGAGTAGGCAGAGTCAAAGAGATGCCATGTAGCTGCTAAAAGAGAAACACACCAGAACATTACCAGTAAGCCACAGCTTCATAGCAATACATAGATTAGTAGAAATGGGTTGATTTAAAATGTAAGAGCTAACTAAGAATATGTCTGAGGCATTGGCCAATGTTGTAATTAATACAGTTTCCATGTGATTATTTGGGTCTGGGCAGCGGAGAAACAAAAGCACAGTCTCAGTCTACAGTATGGGCTAGAGAGTTGACTCAACAACTAAGAGTACTTGCTGCTCTTTCAGAGGACAGAGATTCAATTCACAGCACCTACAAAGAGGATAACAATCTTCTGTAACTCTAGTTCCAATGGGAATCAATACCCTCTTTTGACCTAAGGAGGCACCAGGCACACATACATTGTTCAAAAGAGCTGGCAAAACACACAAACACAAAAATAACAAAATAGACACACTGTTTTCAATTTTAAAGCAGTAAACATAGCAAATGCTGCCTTCTATATAAGGCATTAGAGGGGAAAGGGCTACATGTTCTCATTTCATCTTTAGTTTTCAGAATAGCCCAACTTCAGGCTATACTAAAATTTAATACCTACAGAGCATTTAGCACAATTACTATTAATATGAGCTTAACAGAGACTAGTTATTAGTGTAAGTATTAGTGTTAGTTTAAGTATTAGTATTGTTATCACAAAAAAGGAAGTCTTCATTTTCTGGGCTATTACAGCATATTTTTAAAAAGATAGAATAAAGCTGAATTTAAAAAAAAATCGAAACTGTCCTCAAGGGTATACCAATGAATAATATCTTTAGGTACACAGATAAATGCATTTAAGAACAAATATATGAGGAAGAAAAGAGGAAAAAAAGCAGAAAAATGGAAAAGGATTGAGAATTCAGACTAAAACATTCTTAAACATCAGTAGAACCTCTCTATCAAAGACACTCAGATTAATACAAACAAAAATGTAACTGTGGCACTAGAAATTCAAAACCCTGAAATTCAAAATTAGAGCTGCCTAATTTAGACTTTTAGTTTCTCTGTTTCTTATATCTCCACATTTGAAAATGCAAATGTTTGAAATTTTATGAAACAGTAGCTTTCTAACACTCCACAGTTTCGGAGGCCTTCTCCAAATACAGTGCCCCAAAGAACTAATACTAAAGTAGCAATATAGATATGAGATAATCTAATACAAAGTAAGTTTATTTTTGACAGTCAAAATAATTTTCACAAAATATTCTGTTTTCCAGGTAAAATTAGATTTTTTTCTTGACTTATTGGTTTTGATAACATAAAGATATGGACACCTATGAAAGTAGGTGTACCCGAAAAAAAGCAGGGATTTTCATTATTTCATTTAGAAACGCATTCTAGCAAACAGTATAAACAATATATGTTTGAAACAACAGTACTTTCATCTCACTGTAAAGGAAACCGCTTCACTTAATTCTAGCAACTGTCTCCCATCAACTCTGCAGCAGCATTTACAATTTGCCCAGCGTAGTATCTGCTGACAATAAAATGCATTTTAATTTGTTGCCATATTGATTTCCATGAATTATTTAGGCAATTTTTACCAGAGCAAGGAGAACAAGCTTTTCCCCTGTGACATGTGGGTTTTAAATTGTGCTATCAAATCAATACCATTAGTTAGGATGAAGTTTACAGACACAAACCAGGAAAGCCCAAAATATGAATGGCTTGAACAACATAAGAATGTTGTAGAAATGTGTACACTTATGCATGCAGGCAAACAGAGAAATACAGCATTCTAGAATATCTGTTTTTATATTAGGACTAGATCATTTATTTTCAAAATCTTAAAAACTTTAATAACTTTCTCTCCGAACAAATAATATCCAATAACAATAAAACATGTCACAAATACAACCTACATACATCTTTTTAAATTTTCTATCAACCTTTAAAGAGAAAAAAATAAAAGAAAACAATGGAATTAAATACTTATTTAGTAAATCCCAACAACTAAAATATCATTTCAACATGAAATTAGTATTGGATATCTCACTTTTTGTATCTAATCTTCAAAGTCCTCATCCTCACAAAGACTCCTTTTCCAGACTTCCCTCTTCACTCTGGCCTGCTATCCCAAGGGACCATATATGTCCAGGACAGCTTAAAATATTATGGGATTGGGGAAGGAGGTCATTTGCTGAACTTGATTGTAGATTCTTGAGCATGAACTTTGTAGATGATAACATCATATCACAACATAAAAGGGATGGACACGCCTATTTGTGTTTATTTCTATAAAATAATTTACATATTAATTACCTATATCTGTCAAACCTACAGCATTATAAACTCTAGGCCAGAGTTTTGATGTGATAATATACTTAGAATTTCTACCAGTACACGCAGTAAGTATTCAATAAGTATATATATACACACACACACATACACACATACATACATACATACACACACACACACACACACACACACACACACACACACTGAAGTCTTACTGGAAATGAATGGACATACTCAGAACCAATAAACTGTTATTAAAATGAGGGAGGGATGAGGGCCACAGAAAAGTAAGTGGGAATGTAAGAACTGGATAGTCTGTAAAATAGAAACCCACCTCAAAAAACTAAACCCAAACTGGAAAATTATGTAACCCAATTATAACTTACCTGTCTATAATATTTTTCCTGTGTACTGATAATAAAGAAAAGCTGTTTTGTAAGAATTCTGACATTTTTTTCAAAACAAGATACACTTATGGAATCCCTCTTTAACAACTAATCCCATGCCACAAGTGCAGTAAGGTTGATTATTATACTTTATTCCCATAAACTCTTTCATCCTTCTACATAGACAGATATTAACACTGTAAAGTATATAATTTATTATCATCATATGGATTCCAGCCCCATTAATGTTTACTCTGAAATCAAAACCTCTACTGTAGATGTCTATATTCCATATTTTCTAAGCAGGTCAATTTCAATTTATTTCAGAGTTTGGCAGCATAATTTTCAGTGTATTGAGTTCAGTTGTCATTCTGAATGACAGTTTGTCATACAGTATCTAAAATACATTAATTTATCTTATACAGTGAACATCAGTAATAAGGGTAAGCATTATTTCCAGTATACATGTAATTTCTCTTTTAATGAAAAACTCAACAAACTTGACTAATTGCTATTTATTTCCTCAACATATCCTCTATCCATGTATTTATAAGCAGTCTCACTAAGAAAAAAAATTCACAACTCCTCAATCCTGGCAAATACCAACAAAAACAAGTGGTAGCATGCCTTTAACTGTAGTACTCTGGAGGCAGAATCAGTTGTGAGTTCAAGGCCAGCCCAGTCTATGGAGCTAATTCCAGGATAGCCAGGGCTACACAGAGAAACTCTATTTTGAGAAACAAAGCAAAAATACAAATAAAGGCAGGCATGGTAGGGCATACCTTTAATCTCAGCACTCCGGAGGTAGAGGCAGGCAGATCTCTGTGAATGCAAAGTCAGCCTTACAACATAGCAAGTTTCGGGACTGCCAGGACTACAAAATGGGCCAAAATAAAAATAATGAAGAGGTAACAATCACTGGAAAAATAAATATATTGCCTTATAATTCATATCTGTATTATTATATATAGTTTTCTGACCTGATTTCCAAACTATTTTTCTATAATATATACTCAATTTTATAAATTAACTGAAAAATTATAATTTGAAAGATAGAAAAAATATATCCTTGAAGAAGGGATGAGAAAAAAAGATTTTCTTATAGAAAAAAATAGTTGACAAAACAGCTAAGGAAAAATTAAACTGACGTTGCAATTCAGAAATTATAAATAATTTTTTAAGTTCTCAGTTCATTTACTCCTTTCTCTGCTTTTCTTTTTGCTCGATTTTCACAAATGTTCAAGGTTCTAGCTCCTGTTTTCACAATCAGCGAAGAGGCAGGCACTAACAACAACCAAAAGCTTAACTTCAAACCTTAATATTGCAAACAAGACTGTACTCATAGGATAGTATACCCTCAAAACCTGGTCTACTGTTTCATAAGTTGGAATTTAGCAAGGGCTTACTATGAACCATGCCCATCATCAGTACATGGCTTAGCAAGGATCTCTTCCCATTATCACTCCCTCCAACCAAAACTTGAAATGCAGGCTGGAGAGATGGCTCAGTGGTTAGGATTACCAGCTATTCTTCTAGAGGACGTGGGTTCAACTCCTAGCACCCACATAGCAGGTCACAACTCCAGTTTCAGGGGTTCCAATACCCTCACACAGACATAAGTGCAGGCAAAACACCAATGCACATGAAATAAAAATAAATCATTTTAAAAAAACTTGAAACGTTCAATCTGCCACCTACCTCTTACTGATGAGCATCTTCTAATTCATTTTAAGTACAAATCTTTTCTGCTCCAAAGATAAAGAAAGGGTGACTCTATATAAAACTATATATATAAACTATATAAAACATATATAAAACTATATGAAAGATAGATTTGTCTTTCCAAGTCTCCAAATATAAAGCTTACCAGTGGAATTAACTACAGACTAATGGTGGAAAGAAAGAACAGACAGGCTCCGAAAAGTTGTCCACTCATCTTCATATTCATGACCCCCACACACACAAATTTTAAAATGTACTTTTTAAAAAAATGATCTATCTTCAGAAACTGTGATATAAAAATGAGTTCAAATGTATATAGATCATGCCCTTTAGAAGCTCGTAAGATAAACTTAAAAAATTTAAAGACAATTTTTTTGTTGCTCTTGTTTAATTTTAAAGTGTAAATTCCTGACTATAAATACACGAACAGTCTCTGAAGACCCAACGAATGGCAGGGCTTTCACTTCAGATGAAATGATGAGTTAAACAATCAAGGAAGAACTAAAATCACTATGTGTAACAACCTGTAAAAAATTAACTGCTGTTACCACTAAAAATTTTAGCTGACAAGACAAAAATAATATGAGAATGTTTCTGGTCTTTCTTCCCTCTGTGACTCCTCAGGCGAATTCTGGCTTTCTTGCTCAATCTTCACAAGCCCCACCCTTTGGGACTACCTTGACACTCTATTTTAGGCTTTGTAAAACAGACAAAGAGCCGGGCGGTGGTGGCGCACGCCTTTAATCCCAGCACTCGGGAGGCAGAGGCAGGCGGATCTCTGAGTTCGAGGCCAGCCTGGTCTACAAGAGCTAGTTCCAGGACAGGCTCTAGAAACTACAGGGAAACCCTGTCTCGAAAAACAAACAAACAAAAAAAAAACAGACAAAGAAATTTTATGAATAATATGAGGTTGGGGCTGATATAGGTTTTATGGAGAAGTGCCAAGATAATAAAATTTTTAAAAATATACATTATGGAAAAAACGAGGGAAAATATTTTTAAAGAAATATGACTATGGTTCATGTTATCTATTATACATAATATTTTAGAAACAAATTAAAAATAATCAGCCATTCATAAAAATACTTTTTCTTACTGACTTGCCCATTTCTGTCTCTACTAGAACACTGAGTAGATCATGAGTGTCAGGCATAAGAACCACAAATACAGATGCAGTATCTTATCTGTACAGCCAATAGAGACAGGTTAGGTTCACAACCTGACTCACTTAAGATATTATTATAAAGGAAATAAGTCAGACACAAAATAACAAACATTATGTCTTTCCAATTATATGAGATAGCCATAATCATTGAAAGAGAAAGTAGAATGTGGCTTCCAGAGGTTGCGGACATAAAGTGTTTTAATTTTTATCTATTCATTTTAATCTCAGGATTATGACATACTCAAAATTATAGTTTTTATTTTTCCAGTGTATCATTCCTTTATTTTTATACATCATTTATTCAGCACTAATTGAACGCTTGTTAAGTGCAAGAGGACATAATTATACTGAAAGAATATAACAAAATATACCTCTCAACAGCCAGTGCAAAAAGGGATGAGCAGGAGAAGGAAGAGAAGGAGGAAAGAGTGGAGGGAAAAATGTACATACCCTGTGAGGATTGATTTATATGCTAACTAGACTGAACCATGGGATGCCCAGACATACTGTTAGTGCGTCTGTAAGTGTACTTTCAGATGAGATTAACATGGGAATCAATAGATTGAGGAAAGCACATTGTCCTCTCTAATATGGGTCAGTTAAAAGCCTAAATGTAACAAAAATCTGACCCTCTCACTAGGCAACTCCAAAGTATCTGAATGAGGATATGGAGTCCTACAAGCACCTATT
Organism: Arvicola amphibius; assembly: GCF_903992535.2. Taxonomy (NCBI): domain Eukaryota; kingdom Metazoa; phylum Chordata; class Mammalia; order Rodentia; family Cricetidae; genus Arvicola; species Arvicola amphibius. The sequence goes on along the minus strand of NC_052057.2, from coordinate 22,343,137 downwards.
CTCTGATCTTTACATAGAATAAACACCATCATTTTAGTGGTTCTCAAGTCTATAAATTTAAACAAGTATGCCATCAGCTCTTCTGACTTCAAGTTCACTGAAAATGTAGTTTAGGACTTCATCTCTTTAAGTATGTGAACTGCTTTTTTCAGTAAATTTCTTAGTCAACAAACATAATCTATCTTCCTGGTTGGGGTCTGTAGGTCAGAGATAACCTACAGAAATAGAGTTCCTGAATAACATAATAAGTTGGGTCCTAAGAAATTTTGCCACCTCCTATGAACAAATTTGTCAAGACAAACAGAAAAGAAAAATAAACAAAAAAAAGCTAATAAAGAATACTAGGATGACAAAATATGATTTCTTCAAAAAAAAAAACCAAACTATAGTTATTATTAAGGGCCCCTGTGCAGGCTGTCCTGTTTGTTTGTAGAGCTGTTCTATTTTTGCCCCTTTGTTTCTGGGGAACAGTTACTAGACCAAGAAAAAACTCACAAATCACCCATCCATTAAATGGTGATCATTCTCCAAATGAAGTAAGTCTCTATAAAGTTTCATTTATAGTTCTACAATTTTACTTTTTATTGCAACTTGTCTTTTTGTCCTTCTATTACCTGTGCTGATATTTGAGTTACTGGAGAGCACAGATTACAAATTCTTTTTTATATAACCAATGAATGTCTTGACTTCATAACTAGAACACTAGCTTGGATTGTTAATTAAATTATTTAACTATCATTTTTAGTATTCTCATTAGATTTGATTTAAGAAGCTTGCTTCGTAATCCAATTAAAAATGGGATACAAATCTAAACTGAGAAATCTCAACAAAAGAATCTCAAATGGCTGAGAAACACTTAAGGTAATAGATGTTCAACATCCTTAACCATCAGAGAAATGCAAATCAAAACAACTGATTCCATCTTACACTGTCAGAATAGCTAAGATCAGAAACACAAGTGGCAGCTTATGCTGGAGAGGATGTAGAGCAAGCGGAACACTTATCCATTGTTGCTGGGAGTGTAAACTTGTACAGTCACTTTGGAAGTCAGTGTGGCAGTTTCTCAGAAAACTGGGACTCAATCTACCACAAAATCCAGGAATACCGCTCTTGGGCTAAACCTAAAGGATGAATCATACCAAAAGGACACTTGCTCAGCTACATTTGTAGCAGCTTGATTTGTAATAGCCAGAACCTGGAAACAACCTATATGTCCCTCAACTGAGGTATGGATAAAATGTTGTACATTTCTTAAAATCAAGAATACCAAGAAATTTGAAGGCAAAGGAATGTGGAACTAGAAAAAAAAATCATCCTGAGTGAGGTAACCCAGACCCAGAAAGACAAACAGGATAGGTACTCACTCATAAGTGGATATTAGCTGTAAAATAAAAGATAATTGTGCTACTTAATCCACAGACTCAGAGAGACTAGGTAACAAGGAGAGTTCATGATAGGACACACAGATCTCCCTAGAACGGGGAAATAGAAAAGATTTTGTGAATGGACTAAGGGCGGGTGGGGATAAACATGAGCCATCAGCTGGCAGGGGCAAAGAGGGAGAGAGTGCTGAGGGGGACTCCTGGTGGGGGCATTTCATGATTGGATGGAATATCCTGGTACAGGGGAACTTCCTAGAAGTCTACAGATCAGGCCCCAGCTTAGACTCTTAGCAATAATGAACTGAACTGGCCATCTCCTGTGACCAGATTGGAGCCTGGTCCAATTGCCATTAGAGAGGTGCCACCCAGCAACTGATGGAGGCAGATGCAGAAACTCATAGCCAAACATTGGGCTGAGTTCAGGAAATCCTGCTGAGGCTACAGAGGAGGAAGAGGAGGAGGAGAAAGGTGTGTAGAAGTCAGAGGGGTAAAGGATACCACAAGAAAACTCATAGAATCAACTAACCTGGGTTCACAGAGACTCACAGAGATTCAACCTACAACCAGAAAGCCTGCATGGGACTGACCTGGGCACTCTGCATATACGTTGTGTCGAGGTCCAGCCTCAAGAGGTTTGTATGTTCCAGGATAGGGGCATGTAGATTAGAAACATTAGGCAGACAACAGAGATACAAAGGAAATAGATAGGGAGGGCAACCATTGAATACTGAATTTGCCTGCCCATTTATTTTTCATATGCTTATATACCCCAATCTAAAAGGGGGGGAAGGAGGCAAAAGACATCTTTAACATGATACAAAGAACAAACAGAGCAATTACCTCTTCAATACCTGAAAGCATGGAAGAATCAAGTAACTATACCCTGAGCTAAGTATTTTATTGTTTAGGCAGGACATGCAGCAAGCACACTTTAGGTCAACCATCCTGTAGGCAGTTACTCCCTGGATCAAGTCTCCTGTCATAACCTTGAAGAAGCAAGAATAGGCCTGAACTCTCTGACCTTTCATCAAGGTGGAACATCCCACAACCTTCAGCTCCTATATTGTTACAGCTGTGTAGCTTGGTCCTCTTGTGGGACTCCTAACAGTGGGAACAGGGGCTGTCTCCTGAATATTTTACTAGCATCTGAGACCCTATTGCTCATACTGGGTCACCTTGTCCAGGCTTAATAGATAGGAAAGTGTTTAGTCTTACTGCAACTTGATATACCATGTTTTACTTGTATCATGGGAGACCAGCCCTTTCCTCGATGGAGACAGGAGAGGATTGGGGGATTTGGAGGAGGGAGGAGGAGAGGGAGTGGGGGAAGATGAGGGGAAGGCTGCTGCCAGGGTATAAAATAAACAGATGAATTTTTAAAAAAAATGTAATTTAGCCTGCAAAAATAAATGATAAAGAAAAACAAATTAAACTGGCAAGAAAGTACATCTGCCAAAAAACAAAAAGCTTGATTCTACTTTAAAGTTATAAACCAGAGAGTCACAAAGTAAAGGGAACTATAGTCATCAAGACAAACAGAAAAAAAATGGTAGACTGAGTAAAGTCAAGGAACTGGTTAATTCCTAGTCTGTGAAAGATAGGATTTCAACCAACATTCTCATCTAATCAAGTCATACAGCAGTCAGACCTTATCAGACCATAGGTAAGGCACCATGTTTCCTTACCTATCGTCAATGCTCAGATAACTTTCTTTTCAACATGAACTATGCATATATAAACCTAGATACCACTAGTATCCCTTTACTTGTAAAAGTAAACACAGAAATGCTAAAGCAAATGGCCAATAAAGAAATCAAAAGAATCAGCAAGTACAGAATTCCCAAGTAGAACATGACCAGAACAAGTCAATTTATGAGATTATATCAAAAGTGAAAAAAATACTCAGAAATAAGAAGGTAGCTATGCACCACAAAATGCCAGATTCTGTGTTAAGTATTCAAAATAGCAAGCTAAGAGATAATAAATACAATGATCCTCAAGGGATTATAATTCTCCAGGTAGTTCAACTAGTAAACAAACAATTATAGTGTTCAAGTGTTGAATTTGAGGTATAAACAAAACATACAAGAGAGCAGAATGGGAGGAACATGTTTTAAGGGTATACCAGAGAAGGTTTGCTTAAATAGGTAATAATTAAGACCTGAGTCTTAAACATGAGTAGGAATGTTTTAGGCAAAAGGAAGAATATGAGAGTTGAACAATAGTGACAATTTCACAGGTTATATACAATTTGATGTAACTCTTAAAAAAGAAGATATTCTTGCATTAATTCACATTCCTTAAAAAATAAATTCTAGAACTCATTCACAAGAGAATTTGTTTAACTTGAAAAGGCAAAGAGCTTTTTGATGCCTTTATATCTCAGGTGATAATGACTGAACTGAGATATAAAGAGTCAATAATGCTGCTGGCACACTGCCAATATCATTACTAACAAAGAAATTATAAACAACAGCAAACTTGGAAATGGAGGATCTAGTTTGGAAGGCCATCCCTGAAGCAAGCAGCTATGCAACCTCAGACAAGCCCCCCTTAACCTCAGCCAGACTCTGTAAGTGACAATAATAATAAACCCCCACTTATTCCAAGAACTGGCAAAGGGCATTACAAATCAAAGTGTAAAAACAAGGCTAAGCTAGTTATGCCAATTCCTCTTCCAAAAGTGAAAGCTCGGCATTATAGCAGAAATACTTATACATCAACTTTAATCACGTTATTTCCCTCAGCAAAAGAAAACATTTATGAAAAGGAGACACATCTAAACATTTACAATCTCATAAAAATCCTGTATCAATATTTGCTCTACATTAGCAAATTAAGAGAGAAATCATAATAATTAGAAGTTACATTATCTATTTCATTAAAATAAGTAGGGCAGTTCAATGTGTATTCAAGCACATGTATGTAATGCATCTTATACAACCTCTAATATTCAACAAGAATGGCACCAAGCCTACTTTTTCTCTGTATGGTTTTAATCCATACCACTAATTTTTGATTCCAAATACTACACAAATGATCCAATTTGCCTAGTAAAAAGGTAAAAACATAAAAGTAAAAAGGGCACTTACAATACTGTGTAATAAATCATTTTCAAACTCAAAAACAGCTCACAATACAATTTTTGCTAAGTAACTTCTGTGTGTAAATCCATGCCACTGTATTTTTATTTCTCTCTTCAGCTTGCCTTGAGTCACCAATGGGAAACATAACCAACCACTCAATGTCATTTCCTCACACAATGGTACTTTTGAGATAATATCTGGGTTCCATATTTTATTTCGTAATGAGGAAGAAACCTTATTTTAGAATCTAAGGATCTAAGTCTAACAAAGCTATTCAGTACCAACTAATTGTCTAACTTGTCTAATTGTTCCTATTCTTGCAGTCTTACTTTCTGAACCTACCTGTAAAAGACAGTATCTTCAAAAAAAAAACAGCAGTCTAAGAATTAGACTATGCAGTTCAATTTCACAAATGCATTGAGACTGTCACTGAAATTATTTTCTAAAACTAAGTAATCATGAAATGGTATTTAATCCTATAACTTGCCCCTTAGGCTTGTTATCCAAGTAGTTTTCTAAATATTCAAACAAATATTCCCAGAAGGAGGTATTATTTTCCTGGGATCATCATTCATGCCTTACTGTATATCCATGTAAGACTCAGCCATGTGAAGGAAGGAATAGACGCAGCAGATTCCAGGTAAAGAAACATGTGTTACCTCATGCCTATTCCTTTCCTAGTCTCTACCCTCCTCAAAGTAGGAAATTAGAAAAGAAAGGAAAAGAGGAAGGGAGGTAAGAAGGTAGAGAGTACCACAGGCATCATTTGAAATGAGAGCAAGATTCAGGAGTTCATGATGGGGACACCTGAGATCTTTTTGATAGGTTCCCAGGCTCAGCTATTTTGCATTTGTTTTAGTTGTTACTCTTTTTTTTTAAGACTAAGAAAATGAACAACAATTAGTAGTAAATATTATCTATGCCCTAAGATCTTTGCGTGTAATAATTGCATTTAATATACACAACAATCTAATCAGGCAGATAATCCACATTAGAGAGACATGACATAAAAAAAGAGAAATCATTACTGTAAACTGTATAATAATTATAACACGGCTGTAAAATTATATTAACTTATACCTACTACCGAATAGATTGTTGTTAACTGCTTTAAAACACTGAACTACATTTACTTTCTAACCTGTCCAAGGGTAAATTTTCCTAAGCTAAAGAAGCCTAGGGCTAGAGATTTAGTTCAGTTAGTACAATGTTTGCTTAGCATGTATAAGGCTCTTATTTCAGTTTCCAGCACCACATAAACATGGTGTGGTAAAGTACATCTGCCAGCACTAAGAAGGTGCAGGCAGGCAGAACAGAAACTTATGGTCATCCTGCTACACAGTAAACTCTAGGCCAGCCTTTCCCAAAAACACTCAAAAAACTAAGAATTAAGCACAGGAAGCGCTTTCAAATTCTTGATAAGTATTGCAAAAATTACATTCATACAATTATAACATTTTTATGCTAAGCAACAGTATTTAAGAATGGGTTTTTTGGCATTCCCTAAAAAGTAATAATCATTTTGTTCATGCTACGACCTCATGTTCTTGTTTAGTGAGAATGAATATTGATAGTAATTAACCATGTTTATTTCTCCTTTTTGAAACATACCAAGTCCTTTGGAAAATCCATACTTCTATTGTTTGTCCTGTAATATTTAATACCCTAAGGGATTTTTTCAATTTGTAATTTAAAGTATTAGGAGTCTTTGACATGCAATCATTAGGAAAAGGACTCAAACAAGCACAAGCAAAATAGGAAATGAGTTATCTTAACGCACTGAAACATCTGAACATATAACCAACAGACTTGAGATGTTCCAAAGATGCCCTCTGCAATTCACCTCTTGGTTCAAATATATTTGTGTTACTCCTTTCACTGTGGCAGACTTAACAACTCACTGAAAATTTCTGCAACAGAATAAAATATGTTATCAAACTGTATAAAAAATACAGCTAAATTTTATAAACAGTATCTGTTTCTGATAAACCAGTTGTGTGTATGGTCCAAGGAAACACCAAACTATAAAAATGGGAAAACATAATTCCTCAAATGAATGTCAGAAATCTTAAACTGTTAACAGCAAAAAAGACCAGATGCTGAGCAGTCAAGTCAAAGTCCAAAGAAATCTCTAACATTCGGGTCACATTACTCACATAGACTAGACAGACAGACATATAGATAGGGAGGTACACAGGCAGGCAGGCAGGCAGGCAGATGGAAGGACAGACAGACAGACAGATGGACGGGTGGACAGATAGACAGACCAATAACAGAACTTTTCTTGAGACAGGGTTTCTCTGTGTAGCCTTGGCTCTCAAGGAACTCACTCTGTAGACCAGGCTAAGCTTGAATTCAAAGAGATCCACCTGCCTCTGCGTCCCAAGTGCTGGGATTAAAGGCATGCACCACCACCGCCTGTAAATAATAGAACTTTTTTATATCAATACTTCTACTGTCTTTATCTGAAACAGAAAATGTATTCACTACCCTACCATCATCAGATGAAAATAAATTTTAAAAAACATAATGCCAAGTTAGTGCACCCAGGCTAATTTTTAGTTTTATAAGCATTATTCTTGTTCACCTCAAATTACACATCCTTCTTAGTAATAACTCCAAAAGCTGACAATATATAGCTACATAAGAAATTCATAATTCAAATATTCTTCATACAACTAATATGAAATATTTAAACACACACACACACACACACACACACACACACAAACCATGATTACTGTCACTTAACCAAACATATTGTAAAGTAAATCACAGCCCCTAATTCTAAGTGTATTCATGGACAGAATAACCATAATTTCACATCCTGGCAAATGGAATTATTCAGGCAGTTAATTTTGGAAGAACTTATTCATTCTCTCACTTTTCTGTTACCTTCCCTAGGATATTTTCCATCTAGCAGGTCTACTGCTCAGGCAACCCACTTCTTTGAGATGTCTCAGGCTTAGAATGAGAACTTCCTAAAAAACACTGTGGGCAGTTCAAACAATTCTGAATGATAAAAGAACTACCAGAGGTATCACCACACCTGACTTCAATTGTACTACAGAGCTTTAGTAACAAAAAAGCACGATCTTGGCATAAAAATAGTTCTGATTGATGGAACAGAACTGAAGACCCCAGCATAAATCCACATATGGACACCTGATTTTTATAAAGAGGCCAGAAATAAACACTAGAAAAAAGAACATCTTCAACAAATAGTGCTGGTCAAACTGCATGGCTACATAAGAATGCAAATAGAGCCATACTTAATCATCCTTAAAAACTCATGTCCAAATGGATCAAAGACTTTATCATAAAACCAGATATACTGAACCTGATAGAAGAGAAAGAGGGAAATAGCATTAAACTCAGCAGCACAGGAAAAGAAATTCTAAACAGAACACCACTAGCACAGGCACTAAGATCAACACTTAATAAATGGGATCTAATGAAACACAAAAGCTTCTGTAAGGCAATATACCTTGTTATTTGGACAAAGCAGCAACCTATAGAATGGGAAAAGATTTTTATCAACTCCACATTCAATAAAAGGCTAATACCCAAAATATATAAAGAACTCAAAAACCAGACATCAAGAAAACAAATAACCAATTGGAAAATGGGGTACAAAAAATTCTCGATAGAGGAAACTTAAATGGCTGAGAAATACTATATTCAACATTCTTAACCACAGAGAAGTTCAAATCAAAACTACTTTGAGATTTCAGCTTATACTTGTCAGAATGGCTAAGATAGATAACACAAGTGACAGCTCATGCTGGCAAGGATGTGGAATAAGGGGAACACTATCCATTCCTGGTAGAAGTGCAAACATGTGCAGCCACAATGAAAATCAGTGTAGTGGTTCCTCAGGAAGATGGGAATCAATCTACTTCTAGATCCTGCTGTACCACCCTAGGGCATAAACCCAAAGGAAACTTCATCCTACCACAAAACACTTGTTTAATCATGCTCATTGCTGCTTCAATTCACCAGAAAATGGAAACAACCTAGGTGTCCCTCAACAGAAAAATGAATAAAAAAAATGTGGTACATATCCACAATAGAGTATTATTTTCAGATAAATAAATGGAACTCAAAAAGAAATCATCCCAAGTTAAATATCCAAAACCAAGAAACACGGATATGGTATGCATTTGCTTATATATAGACATTATCTGTGAAGTCAATGATAACCAAGCTACAGTCCATAGAACCAGAGAGATTAGATATAGAGTAAGGAACTAGAGCGAATAGAAACATTTTTTAGGAAAGGGAAATACAATTATAAATGCATGGCTGTGGCTAGAACGGGAGGATTAAGTGGGGGGGAGAAGAGGACAAGGGAGGGATATAGGAAAAGACAACTAAAATTAAGGGCCATTTGAGGAGTAATATGGAAACCAAATACAGTAGAATATTCATAGAGATGAGTCTACATTATATGTGTGAATATGTGATATATATGAATATATTATATATAATTGGCTATATATATACATATATATTTCATATATATATGAAATCTAAATAATATTGCCAAATAATGCAGAGGGAGAAGACAGAGCCCCAACTGGTCATCTCTTGTCATCAAATGAAGCTTCCAGTACAGAGTTAAATCTAATTGAGTTGCTAGTCAAAGGGGTTCCTTGGGAATCCCCCAAAACACAGACTGTTGCCAAGACTATAAGTTGCTCTTCACAAACTTGGCATCACCTACACAAATCCTTGAACATGGAGAAATGGGCTCATGCCTACATTGAGTTTTTACCCTACATGCCAGCTAGCATCTTTGATACAAAAGGGAATTTTCTGTAGGCTATCAAAACGCCAACCCAGCCACAAAGCCTTTGGATGGACAATGGTATCCTGACTGTAAGATGTGCTGGGGAGATAGTGGCACAAAGCTTGTGAGAGTAACCAGCCAATATCTGATTTGCCATAAGGCCCACTCCACAAGATGGGACCCACACTAGACACTTCACAGATGACCAAAAACCTGGCACTAGATATCCCAGGGACCTAGGGGAAAACTACATATTAATGCTCTTTAAAGAAATAGCAATAAAATAACTCCTAATGACATTCTGCTATACTCATAGACCAGGACCTTGCACAGCCAGCATCAGAGAAGCTTCCTCCTGCAGCAGATGGGAACAAATGCAGAGACCCACAGCCAGACATTAAGCAGAATGAAAGATCTTAGAACACTCACTCATAAAAGGAATGCCTCCATCAAACCCCTCCCCTCAAAGTTCAGGGAACACTGAAGAAGAGGAGGCAGTGTGTGAGTACCAGAAGGGACAGAGGACACTTAGAAAACAAGGCCTTCCAAATCAACAGGAGCAAAGCACATACGAACTCACAGAGACTGAGGCAGCATGTACAAGGCCTGCATGGGTGTGCGCCAGGTTCTCTGTGTTTCTATTACGGCTAACAGTTTAGTGGGTTTTGTGGGATTCCTGAATGTGGGAATAAGTGTGTCTTTGTTTCTTGTGCCTTCTCTTGGGATCACTTCCTTTTGTTTGTTTTGTTCAATGACAATGTGTTAATTTTTGTTTTATCGTATCATATTTTATTTTATTATTATCCCTTAAAATTCTGTTTGTTTTCTAATAAGGGACATAAAGGAAATGGATCGTAATGGAAGGGAAGTGGGGAGGAACTGGGAGACGTAGAGGGAGGGGAAACCATAATCAGGATATAGTACATGAGAAAAAAGTCTATTTTCAATAAAAAGAAAACAAGTATAATCATTAGAATATAACCCATTCAGCTTCTGGATATTGTATCTAAATTAAAAGAATTGAAGATAGAATATTTTCTTCAATTGCTCTTTCCTGTATGAATGGCCAATTATTTCTGCTCCATCAGTCATCCTGGAGTGATTTCCACTGTTTCATCAGATACAATTTAGCTACTACTATGACATTAAAGTTTGCTTTTATGTGCAGCTGTGTTCTAGCAGAAACATGAATAATAAAGACTTGACTGGCAAAAAAAAAAAAAAGAAAGAAGAAGAACATGGGCTTTTGATCAGACTGAGTATTTTCTGGAAGTACCGTTTCCCTAAAATCTTACTGAACTTTCAGTTATGTACTTCAGTCAAGAGCTTGAATTAGTAACCAAAAACAATAGGTTTTGCCGAGATACAGAATATCAAGTTAGGTTCAGCTTTTAAGTTGCAGTCTTACAGAACTAAGTCCTGCCTCCACCCTCATCTTAAGATCTTCCCTGCAGCACAATAAGCAAACACTAAGGCTGAGGTGACACAGCTACTCTACCACCCTGGCTGCATCCAACATTTAAAGCTCTGTAGACTAGATTCACTTTGACGTGTGTCTGGAAGCTGGGAGTACACTGGATGAGGTACCTGGATGGAATGTTTTTCATTTAAAGTTCTGTCTTTCTTATCAATTTACCATAAGGTAAAAATGGTCTTCTGGCCTACAAATTTCTTGATATTTTGTTGCTCTTCCATCTATGATGCAGTTACTGCAGAAGAGATCTCTCTCACTTGGGAAAAAAAAAAAAACATTTTCTTTTCCTTTCAGGCATGCAAGTTTAGACCAAAGCAAGCTGTTCTAGTGTTAGACATTATAAGGGGGTCCCAAAGAGTTTCCAAGAAGATTCTACCATCCCTAAATTTTAGCCTAAAAAGTTGCATAGCAAGGTAACATGGTGACAATTTAACAGCTGCTTTATAACCATCAAAAAATGGTTGCCAAGGAAGGCAATGTTCTCATTGCCTCACACTCCACCTCAGCTTGCAAACTCTGTATCTTAAAATGTCTCATTTCAAATACTACTTCTGTACTAGCAGAGGAATTCTTTCCATTCACAACTGATAAAAACCCAACTTCATTTGATTCAAAACTAATAACAATAACGTATCTTAAAAGAACATTTAAATGTTCTAAGTTTTATTCTGTTGCTGCTATACACCAAGACCAAAAACAACTTAGGAAAGGAAAAGGTTTATTTCATTTTACAATTCATCCTTGAGAATATTCAGAGCAGAAACTCAAGTAGAATTATGAAGCAAAGATCATGAGGGGATGTTACTTGCTAGCTTGCTTGAAGGCCTATGCTTAGGAGCTCAGGGCCTTCTAACCAAGGAAAGATGCCACCCACAGTGGGTGGGGCCCTCCCACATCAAATAAAACAATAATCCCCATAACTATGCCCAATCTGATCTAGGTAATTCCTCCATCAAGGTCATTCTCTCAAGATGACTCTAGACTGTGTCAAGTTGACAATGAAAAATAACTAAGACAAACAGTCAATCATGACAGACACAGAGGCACTGATATTGAATCAAGAAGACATTTAGCTCTCTTCAATTCATACTTGGTCAAATTTGAAGGCAGAAACTACAGCCATATACTGAAGAATCTACCTGTTCAGTGTCTTAACTAGGAGGGATCGAAAAGTCCTGGCACCAACTATATGACCTTTGGAGAAATGTTCAACCTAAACCAATCACAAAAAAACTTTGGGTAACTGTCCAGTCAGCGAGATGTCTCTGTCAATTCTAGAGTTTTAAGAGTTGTTTATAATATACTTCCAGTTTACATAGGTAATAGTATAGCCTTCTAAAGTCTTATTTTAAAGTTTTATAAAGAGTTAAAAATATAGTTATAGTTTTCCTTTGTTATAATAAAAAATAAAATAGATATAAATATATAACTATAATTCTTACTTAATAACTTTTGTTATGTGTAATTTTACTATGTTAAAGTTAAAGCCTTCCTTTCTGTTTAAACAGAAAATGGGAAATGGTATAGAAGTTCCTTCTGTTTCTGTGATGCTTTCATTGGATAATGAATAAAGAAACTGCCTTGACCTAGTTGATAGGACAGAACTTAGGTAGGTAGAGTAGACAGAACTAAATGCTGGGAAGAAGGGCAGAGTGGAAGACGTCATGGATCTCCTGCCTGAGATGAACACTGGTTAGAATCTTGCCAGTAAGCCACAGTCACGTGGCGATACACAGATAAATAGAAATGGGTTAAATTAAGATGTAAAAATTAGCCAATAAAAAGTTAGAGCTAATGGCCAAGCAGTCTTTTAATTAATACAGTTTCTGTGTGGTTATTTCGGGTGTAAGCTAGCCAGGTGGCCGGAAAAAAACAAAAGGGCCCGCTCATACAATTTATATTTAATAAATTCAATTTAAATGTATTTTATTTATGAAATTCTATCAGTAAAATATAAATTATTCTGATTACCAATTTGCAAATGAAGAGACTCTCAAGGAAGAAGGGTTACAATCATAGTTTAGTAATAAATACCCCCTCACAAAACTACCATGATCCATATACCAAGAGGAATTTACTAGTCTAAATGCCCCCATATATTTAGTTGCATCTTTTAATACACTAAACTGTTATACCACTTATATTTTTAAGAAGTTAGAGTACTATCATTCCTACAACTGAAGACACAATGATACATTGTAATTTAAAATAATCTATAAACTCATGAAAAAGTCAAATTCAATAACTCATGAAACAAATCTGTAAGACTATAGTTGCATTCTACAATTATATTTAAAATTTATACTACGTAAAGATTTTAAACACTGTTGTAATTACTTTATTAACTATTAATTCTCTATTATCTTTCCTAAAAACTATGTTTTTTAAAAAAGAAACTTCTGTGTTACAAACAAAGATAAGACATGAGCTGTACATAGCATTTCCTGGAAGGAAGTAGAAACTTTCTATAAATACATGTCAAGTATGTTTACAAAAGAAACAATAGACTTGAGTATGCCTGCTTTACAAGAGAAAGCTAACCAATAAAACCTCTTCAACATAAATTCTCTCATGATGCCACATTAAAAAAATCCTCCTGAAGCCAACTTCCTGACTAGTTTCCATCACTGGTAGAGCCACAAGGCAAATCCTTGACACTGGCTATGTAACATTATTTTCAACCTAATTCAGTCGCTTTCCTGAAAGCTCTGTTCCATATTTGGATGTTTTAAGTCACCTACAACACCATGAAACACAAGACAAGCACCTACAATGACATCATTCACTTTATCTGTTACTCTGTCATTCTTCCCTACAAACCCTGGGTAGGGGAAATGCCCACTGCCTTGGATAAAAAGCAGAAAAATTCCTAGCAGAGCTATGAAGTCCTGTATTGTACTACATACTCAGACTTTACTTTGCAAATGTTTTTCAGGTAAGGCAAATGTGAAACAGCACCTGAAGACCAAACACTAGTTTTCTCATATTTTCTCATTATACAGAAAGAATGAATGAACAGGAACAAACAGAAATACTTTGTCAAAGGTGACTGACTACGCCAAGCACACTGTAGAAGCCAAGCACACTGTAGAAACGCAAGGTCTCATTAGTTCCCTTCCTTCCCTGTCACTGGCCAATGGAAACGATGTTTCAAGGTGTCCACCTTACATTGTTCTTTCACATATAACTTAAGATACAAAGCAAAAGAAATTCATTTTAGAAATATTAAAAGCTTCCAACTTCTAACACATCACTTCAGTACTCCAAATGAATTTTATTAGTTGTATTTACTTACTAAATAAAAATAAGGCTTTGATAATTATAATTGTAAATATACTTTTAATAATCAACTTAAAATTCCACAATTTCAAGTACAACTATTTTGAACTATTAAGGTTAATTAACCTTAAACCTACAATGCAAAAACCTATACCTCACATGGCTAATTCAGAAACTACAATACAGCCAGCAACATACTAATAAATAGCTCCTTTGCCATCTACTCTTTACCTCAAAAGTTTCCATCTGAAAATAGATTGCACTCTTTAAATGCCTGCAAAGAAAGTTTGCACTTAGTATTTCTATGCAAAGATCAAACTGGGGAATTGAGGTGTATGCAATTTTGGTATCACACTACTTCTAAGGTCTAAGCTAAGACTAAACATCTAAAAAGAAAAAAAAATGTTTACATCATTTATGGTAGATTTCATTTCACTGAAGAGTTAAATGTCATTTTTACCAAAAAAGAAATACTTCACTTCCTTTTTTAGTCTACTGTGTATCTAACGAACCCATCTGTTAAGAACTGATCCAGCAGGCATGGCTGCTGCAGGGTCCACACTAGTTCCATATTCAAATCAGTTTCCAGCTTGTGGGAGCCCTACTACCTCTTATCAGGTTACAACGCACTAGGTAAGCACATAAATGCCATTATCACATCATCCAAAGTAAAAATCCTACTGACTACAGAAAAATGGAAAAACTTAAAATGTGTGTGTGTTCCTTAAAATGCACATAAATTGGGTAACAGCTAACACATGAATACATGTCTTGAAACTGCATGTCTTCTAAAAAAAGGGGAGTTAACGATAAAAGTAATGGCCTATTTGAGGTAAGGTAAAATAAAAAGAAAACCATATTCCCACTAGTGCTCTGAAAAGAACTGGTTATGCCTATGGGATAACAACCTCACTAACTTACACTGACTTTTCTGGTGATTTGTTTGAAAGGTCCGCAAAAGTAAAAGAGGTGCTTTGTATCCAAGCAGCCATAAATACAGCAAAGTAAAGACAGATAACCTATCTTTGACCTGACATGCTAGCGGAAAGGAAAACAAGTGCTTCAACTTTCCTGTGAATCTCAAAGATTCATAAAGCACAGACATTATCTAATCCGTGTCTCACTGCCATAGCTGCAGTGTTCTCTCAATTTTCCAGCACATCAAATAAAAATAATTGCTTCACTGAAAATTCAGACTGCATGAGTGTGGTTAAAAAAAAAAAATCCCCTAGCAAGCATTTTTTTTATTCCTGCGACTTCACACCAAGTACAATGGTCAACTGATTGCTCCTGATTTACACCTCGCCTTCCAAAATCCAACCTTACTGAATGTCAAGGGCTAGATGTCGCAGACAAAACTGTTTGAAAAGCTGTGCTGCAGAAAACAAAAACAAAAACAAAACAGAACAAAATATCCCCAAACCACTGCATTTACAAAACGCAAGATCCATGAACCACGCTTAATTATGCTCTATTCAGAATTTTCCTCTCCTTTCTTTCTTTCCCTGCCATTAGGAACACTGCTTAGACTCCCTGTAGATAGCGCAAAACATTAAGTCATACACAGTTCTGCAGTAACTCTTGCCGTGAAAGGAGCCAAAACCTAGTCTGCCTTTGAAATCTTTCCTTCCGCTCTTTCTCCACAAGCCACGCTCCAGAAGGCAACCACAGGAACCAACCTGTATGATCGGGTGCCCCTACCATTTTAACACCTTCTGCGCCCCACATCCCCCAAAGGCTAAGGGAACGAGAGCGATGATTACAAAGAGGGGAAGGTCGCCTGGAGCCGGGGTGAGCACAGGCACCGCGCTCTCCATCACAGCCTCAGAATGTACGGAAGGAAGGATGCAAAATCTGCATCATTCGTCGCCCTCCCCGGAAAACACAGCCCCTCAGCTGCTCAAGTTGGACCGAGTGTGCTTTTCCCATTTCGGGAGCGGGAGGCGCGCGGGGGGGGGGAGGGTGGAGTGGGGGTGTCGTGTCCCAGGGGCCGGGCTGTCACCCTCGCGGAGACACAGCGTGGACAATTAAGAGGCTAAGAGCAAAAAAGCCCCAGGGGACCCAAGGGCCACCTCACCCTTCCAAGCACGGTCCAGGACCGAACGGACGGTCGTCGGAAGTGCTAGAAAGCCGGCCTGAGTTGGGCATCGCGCGGGTGGCAAGAGGGAGGTGGCGCGGTGGCCGTGGCCGTGGCCGTGGCCGCGCGCGGGAGGGCGGCTGAGGGTCGCGGGGAGGCAGGGCGCGGGCGCCCGAGAGGACCCTTACCAGGTTGAGCACGGTCTCCACGATGTCCCGGTTGCTGACCTCGCCGACCTGTATGAGTCCGATGAGAACGGCGAATTTCATCCGGATGTTGCGGATCGGTACCGAAGGGTTGATCATCCCCGCGGGCAGCACCACCGGGCCGGAGCCCGAGCCGGCCGCCCCCCGCGGCTCCCCCATGGCGCCTCCGCCGCCTCCACCGCCGCCGGCCCCGACGGCCAGGAGAGCGGCGGGCTGCGCCTCGAGCCCCGGGCCCGGCTTGTCGCTCGCCATCCGCCCCGCTGCTGAGGAGCCGCGCAGCGCCGCCGCGCCGCCTCCGCCGGTTCCGTTATCCCCGCCGCGGCCCCCGCCCCCCGGCCGGCGCCTCGCAGCCCCAGCATCCACCAGCGCCGCGGCGCCGGGGCCCGCTCCCGTCCGCGCCTCAGCCGGGCCCGGCGGCCGTGCGGGGCGCCTCGGCCAATCGCCTCGGGCGGTCGCCGCGGAGGTCTCCTCTCGGGTCCTCTCCCAGCCTGCCGCAGCCGTCTCCCCCAGCTCCGCTCCCGGGTCGCCTCCTCGGCGCTCGCCTCTCGGATCTCTCCTCCCAGATCCCCTCAGCGCTCCCGTCACCGAGCTCCACAGCTCGCTGTCACCGGCCCGGCCCCCCGCGGGGATGCTGCCTCGCCACGCACGGTCCTCCGCCCTCCGCCGGGGGCCGAAGCTCGGGCCGCTGCCACCGGCGCCGCTGTTGTTGTGAAGCCCCGACGCCGCCGCTCACTCCGCCATGTTGCCGCCCCCTGCCTGCGGTAGCGGCCACTGCGCCTGCGCGCAGCGCCCGTGGGGTGGGGGGGCGGAGCCCTCGCTGCACCCCCTCTTTTCTCCCGGCGCTCCTCCTCCGCATCCCTCACCCCTCGTCCCTCCCCCACGCGCGCCGGGATCGGACAGACAGGTGAGCAGGTGCGCGGGGAGGAGCCCTGAGGGGAAGGACACAGCTTGCGCGGCCGCCTGGCGTCCTCCTCAGCCTCGCGGCGCGGCGGGCCACGTGCGGGGAGCGGCGGGCCACCTGCTCCGGGCCGCCGTCACCCTCCTCGCCCTCCGTGGGCCCGCGACCCCCGCCTCGCGGCTGGGGTCTGGAGACAGGTGCAATGTCGCGCGCGGCTTCCCCCACCCCATCCCCCGCCTCCGGAGAGGTGACACCTGCGCCTATAGGCGCCGCTAAAAATAGAACTTGTCAAACCGGGAGCCTCCCGGGCCGAGCTGGCCCTCGAACTTGCCTCCCAGCCTCGCCGCCCATGCCGTAGTTGGATGGGAGCAGAATATCCCGGGCTAGAAATCCCCAGGGATCCCCAGGTATGATGCCAGTTGAGGATGTCTCCCTGTTCCATAGGCGTATGCGGGACACAAGATTTGTTTGGATTATCAAAATATGTGGGGGGTCGTCACGACCAGCCTTAGTCCATGAGAAATTTTTAATAAAAGACATTAACACTCACATGGTAATATCTCTGATGGCGATGAATTAGAACCAAAACAGCATGACTGCCGGTTTCTCCCTGGACACCGAGGATATAGTTTCTTTAATATTTCAAGAGGTCTGCCCTTTTCAATAAAGACATACTGCCAGTCACCAGAAAGATTAGAAATCCTAAGGTGCATTCAAATCATTTTGTCCTCTAAACGAAAAAAAGTCAATATACAAATTCATCATAATATCTTTCTTTTTATTAATCTTCTTTTGTTGGCCCTTCAGTCAACTCTCAGGATGCAGGATCTTGTAAACATTTCTGAAGTGCAGGACAAACTTTCTTCATGCCTGTGCTTACTATTAGTTCTTGGTTGTGTGTCATTAATCTAAACTCCCACTATGTGCAAAAATAACAGAGGGAAGTGATAATTGCTATGTCCATTTAAACAAAATTGCAATGGAATTATAAAATGTTTGCATCATTGAAACTCCTTGAGAAATAAGACTTCATAGTGTGATAATTAAGAAGTCCTGTGACATTTAGAACTACCTGACCCACGTCATCCAGTTCTATGAGAACTATTTCACTGGCAAATTTAAAATGCTGAGTCTCTTTTAACTTATGTAAAAACCAGGATGAAAAGTTTTGTCTCAGTGTGCACACACACATATAATTATACATTTAATCATACATATATACCATGTATATATTATATATACATATATAAGTAGGTTGTACCTCTTGCTTTATTCTAGACATCTTGAATGAGAGCTTTGATAAACATTGACAGCTTGAACTTTCCTTTTCCTTTCTCAATGAATAGCTTAATATCCTTTTCAGAGCTCTGAATTTTGTTTCGTGTCTCAAGCAAAGGGTGTGTTCATTTTCTTTTTTGCTTGTTTGTTGTGTTTTTTGGTACATTTTTATTTATTAGAGATGAGGAATAAGAAAACTATCACTACTCAAAGTTGGAAAAGCTTACTTTTGCATACTTAATTAAATTTCAGAAATATTTTTTAAAGCTTGCTGATTAAAGTGTTCTGTAGCTTGTCAGCCTCTTGCCCTGTAGAAAATGGACAAAGCTCTGAATCACTCACTATCTGTGCAATCTACTTAGGCTGTGTGATCATCACTCTCCTCATTCCTTAAACAGGCATGATAATCCCTATCCCACAGGGAAGAACCCAGTCCTATGAGGTTAGTTTAGCAATAGCTAGCATATAGTAAAATGTGTCTTTGACTCTT
This sequence comes from Arvicola amphibius, assembly GCF_903992535.2. NCBI lineage: Eukaryota > Metazoa > Chordata > Mammalia > Rodentia > Cricetidae > Arvicola > Arvicola amphibius. Next base: position 22,324,175 of record NC_052057.2, on the reverse strand, counting down.
TCATATACAGGAACTATGTGTGTTGAGTGACCTATATCCGTAAAGACTAATTGTAACCTATTTACAACTTCATCAGATTTAAACTTAAGTTTTCTTCAACATTGGACCCTTCTGCCCCATTTTTAATTCAATTTCTTTTCCTAAACAGAGAACAAAAACAACAGATTTAAACTTAAGTTTTCTTCAACATTGGACCCTTCTGCCCCATTTATTAATTCAATTTCTTTTTCTAAACAGAGAACACAAACAAAACACAGAAATTCAACCCTTTTACCTAACTTGACCCAGGCTAATCTTTACCAAACAGCAGATATTTGCATGTCTATTATAAATTTGCAAATCACCAGCTGAAATAGTGAATAGCTAAAATATTTTATATTTAAAAAATAATCATCTTAAACATTAAAAACTTACCAGGAAGTCTAACTGTTAAAAAAAAATCAAGTTAATGCTATAAAAATAAGTCTCCTGGAATGTAAAACAGCAAAGACTATTCCAGGTCCCCTGACACACATGTGTGCCCTCAAGTATGGCATAAGTGTGCAGTTACACTACCACTTGCACGCCTTTCCACCTTTAAGCCAGCAGCAGTTGGCCCACTCTTCCCAGCGGTCCAGTCCAGCTTGTATAGCCCTCTTCATTTTCATTGCTGCTATCTTGCTAGAAAGTTTTCACCTGGGTTCCTGGACTCCACCCCACTGTCGCTGGCCCACCATCCCGTGAATAAATCTTCAGTCTGCTTTTAACGAGCAGATAGTGGTCTGGAATGCTTAATTTATTCATCGCTACAAATTCTACATTCATCCACATCTTCTGTTCCAGGCCTCACCAGTGACTCTTTGTCTGTCATAGTACGACTAGAATGTCCATCTGTGAGCCAAGGTCCCCCCTCCCTCCATACTTTGGCTCTTTTTCAAGCTTTACCTCATTCCGTTTCTGACGGAATCTTTTATCCATGACTCCCAACATTTTGGAGTGTGCACCACTTGTCTCAATTCTTAAAAATGTTTATCCAACTCCTAGATTCTTACCTAGAGATTTATGTATTTAATATCCATCCGTTGCTTTCTGTTTTTAATTTAATATTAAATTTTTAATTAAATAACTTTTACTTTTTAATGTCATTATTTATGTGCATGTGTGCATTGCTGTCTGTAAGTATGTGTGCACCCACAGGCACACAGGTGTATAAAGGTCACAAGACAACTTTTCTCTCCTCCCACTGTGACATCCAGGGGATGAATAGGGTCACTGTTCCGTGTCAAGCACTTTTGCCCCCTGAGCCTTGTCACTAGCCCAAATTGTTCTGTTTTATAAAGCACATGCCTCATTTTTAAAGCATGTACACATGGGCACACGTGCATATTGTGAGCTAATTATTAAATACTTGGGGAAAAAAAAACATTCAAGTTCAATAGCCAGTCCTGTTCATCTGTATCGTATTTAGAAAAGAAGATGGCTGTAGATGTAAATTCGGACACAAGCGTACTGAGGGAGTGGGTCTTAACTGGGTAGGATTAGTGTCCATCTAATAAGAAAAGTGACAAAGAGGCACAGAGAAGAGGAAGTGAGGCAGAAAGAGAGGACACCATGTGAATACCCAGATAGACCTTGGAGTTCTGCCGCAGGAGGACAAGGAAGCCTGGACTGCTGACAACCACCAGAAACACGGAACTACTCTCCTGTAGTACCTACCGTCAAGGAGAGATGGCCTGTGGTGACCTCTATTTGACTTCTGGTCTCCAGCCCTGTGAGAGAATCTTTGCGGTTTAAAGTGCATTCCTATTCGCATTCCGACTCTAGCTTGTATTTTGTTACAGCATCCCTGAGAAACTAATACATATACACATAAGATAAATGTGGTTTTGCTACCTCTGTAAACAATAACTAATGGAGATAAGAATCTATTGATCACTTTGAATAACTCTGAGGTCCCAGGATTAAAACAGTAAAGCTTTAGTCAACCCCAATTCCATTTTGCCCGGTGAGTACTGTGTTCTCTTCCCTGAACACTTTATTTAGTCTCTCTGTGCTCTAGCCTCATCAACCCCACTGAAATTCCTGTCAGTGTAAATGCTATCTTCATGAATACATTCATAATCCCATCTAGGTAAACAGGAAATGCTATACCCATTTTTAGCTTTCAAAGAGACATATTTTCTGGCTCTTCCAGTAACAAAGGTTAACAAATTTTCACTTAAATAGTACAAACTGCTTCCATTTTCTCTGTCTTGCTAGCTGAAAGCAAGAAAATCACAGTCCAATACTTATAGTCACACATATAATCCTTTCTCTGAAATGAAAAATAGCATATCTATGTATTACATGTATAGTATTTTTACAATAACAAACATTGAATGAGGTTTTGTTTCCCACAGTGGCCTCAGGCATGGTATACATGTGCTAGGGGAAAGCACATTAAGAAAGTACACAGATTGTACTTGCTAATTACTGCTCACAGTTAATAATTGTCAGGCCCCATTCCTCTCCTGTGTGCCATGTACTCTTATATGTGTTCTTTCTAACCCTCATTACAGTGCGTTGAGTAAAATATTATCCCCCTTTTCAAATGAAAAACTAATACAAAGTGTGGTTCACTCAGTTACATGAGTCATACTTGAGGAAGTTATAAATTTAGGATTTGATCTAGTTATGGCTAGCTGAGCTCAGTCTCCCACACATTTCCCAGCGCAATCAAGACCAAAGCCTCTATTTACTGTCTACTAATCTTACCAGATAAAAGACACTGATGAGAGTAGGAAAAGATCCAGTACAAAAGAAAAAACAACAGTTTTTGTGCGTTTTGGTAAAGCTTCCCACCAAGAGAAGATCAAACGGGACTTATATCTCTGTCTCTGTTGGAAGTTCACAACTGAAGACTGGCTATATGAATCAAAGACAGAATGCTTGCCCAGTATGCACAGATCCGGGGTTCCATGGCCAGCCCCTGGAGTCAGAATAGCCCATTAGCCCTTTTGCTTCCTAGGGATCATTTTAGTTTGACAAAAATCATGTGGGATAAATAAATTGCTTTTAATTATATTAAGATTAATCAGAATTTTGTTTTATAGCCATATTAGTATACCTATACCACTCCTTATACTTGTAAATTAATCTTCCAGTTCTTGTTGAAAAGTATTACTGTTATATTTCTCCAAAATTATTATTTAACCCCCTGCCCTGGGCATAGGGATTCACACTTTTAATTCTAGCACTCAGGAGGTAGAGGTAGGCTAATCTCTATGAGTTTGGGGTGAACCTGACTGACAGCAAGATTCAGGCCAGCCAAGACTACATAGCTAAACTTACTCTCAAGAGCAAAACAATAAGAAAAGAAAAAGAAAAAGAAAAGAAAAGAAAAGAAAAGAAACAAAAAACCCACAAATGTGTACCCTAGGTAGAGGGAAGACAAGAAATGACACAAGGAAATATCCAGGGATCCTTTGAAACGGTGATCATACTATATGAAACTTTGAGAGAGGAGGAAGCGCCTATATCAAACTCAGCCCAACTACTTAGCAATGCATAGAATCAAGGATAGCTGAGTACTGGACCAATGACGTGAAACAACTTACTAACTGACCTAAGCAGTTACTGCATTGTGACAGTCTGCATCATTTAGAATCACCTAGGAGACACACTGCTGGACTTGGCTGTGAGGGCATTTGCAGAATGGTTTAACTGAGGAGGGAACAGCACCCTTGCTGTCAGTAGCACCTTCCCATGGCCTGAGGTCCTGGACTGAATAAAAAAGAAGACAGCCAGTGGAATGCCTGCACTTGTCTCTGTCTCCAACTGCAAAGGCAGAGTGACCAGGGCCTCACACTGCTGCCATGTACCTCCCCCATTGTGATGGACTGGACTCCCAAACTATCAGCCAGAATACTCCTTCCTTCCTTGAGCTGCTTTCATCAGTATTTTATCACCGCAATTATCTGTGATGTACGAGTAATTAGTACATACAGAGAGACGATTTAGTACTTACCCTTACTTCTTTTCACTTAACTAGAAGTCTGGACTAGAGAAAAGAGAACTGGTATCTGACCTGTCCTTCCCACCTGACAACTCAAGAGTTATGTTTCGCAGAGCTGCTTAGGAGTTGATGTTCATGTGAGACACGATCACACCCATAATTGTACAACTAAAGGAGTTCTCCAGGAACAAAGTGCTTAATTCTACCTACCGATTAGTTGTGTATTATGTTTATATAGTGGTGTATATAAAGCCTCTTTTTTTTTGTTTGATCTAATCTCATGAGAGCTAAATGAAATATCATATGTTGGCCAGAGTTATGTCATCATATTCTTTGTTTATATTAAAACAAGCTCTACCAGATTTTGTTTGTAGTGACAACACATAACCAACATGTTTCCAGATACGTTAGCAAAGCCTACTAAGGCAGGAATTTCTCCTCAGACAGCTCACATGGTTATGTCTTAAAAGCCAGCATTTTCTTTCCCCAGGCATGCTACTGTTTGTTTGTTTGTTTGTTTGTTTGTTTTACCATACTTAACTCTAAAGAATCTGTAAAGCATGACATAATGACTAAGAAAGGGGGTTCAAAATGAGAACATATAGATTGAACCCAAATCATGGCAAATTATCCTTGACCCTATATCCCTGATCCAATACTATGTAACTACCTCATCTATATTATTTAAAGAACTTAAAGGGATAAAGCATATAAAGGCTCATTAAGTTTTCCATAGATGTTAAAAATTATGTTCATAAATTGACAGAAATATTTGAGAGTGCGTTGAGCTTTCAAGTTATATGATTTCCACTTATCTTCTCCTCATTCATTGATCTCCTCTTTTCAAAGCCCAAATGGAGCATGCATCTTCCTCAGTGTTTTGGTTTAATAAATAGCTTAGCATGCATGCATATATATATATAAAACATTTGCCTATTTTATAGTAACTCTAATGATTTCCATTTCATTCTTGAATCTAAATTTTCATATCTATTAGATGTATTAAACTAAGTTAATAAGATAAATTTGGTTACTGCCAGTCATAGGTAGGAAAAAGGGCATTATAAACTAACTGTTTTTCTATGAGACTTTATTAAAACAAAAGTCAATAATAATAACAAAATATTTCTTTGTAACTTACTAACCCCCAGGAGTGAACCATCTGCCAAACTGCAGTGGCTTAAGCCAAGCTTTTATCTTATAAATTATTTATCTACTATTCACTATCATTAAAATCTTTAGTTACTGCCTTCTCTGTAAACAGATTTAGCACTTAAAGCTCATGCCTGCATAGGGGATTGTCCCGTTTCCTTCCTAAAGGGAACTGTGGATTTCATAGGGTTATTATTAATTATTATGTCATATCCTTCCTATCCATATAGTTTCCAGTTTTTAAGGTCTGAATTTTCAGTATTTCTGTGTCTCTGCTTTCTTATTCTGTTAATCCCTCTGTAGTTTTCCTACCTGTGTCTGTGAAATTCATGGTGTCTTTTGTCATCTCAATACCTCTACTAATTTCTTAATTTAAAATATCTTATATTGAATCACTATAAGATATATATGAATTTAAAAGTAGTATTAACTACTTTTAAAAATGGTTGTACAGATTTGATTCCATCTCTGGAATTGTACAATGTAACATACCATCTTTAAATAAGAAAAATGCCAGAGGAATTATAATAACAAAAACAGAATAGAGTGAAGTGACAATATGCATGAAAACTTAGAATGCGGCATCTGTAAATATAAAATAGCTAATATAACCAAAACAGTCAGTTATGGAGCTTTATAACCACCTACCACTCAAGAAGCATTAATCCGAAATTAAATGTACTGATATTAATATTTTACACAGTAGCAACTGTGCACCTTCCAATACAAGTTCTTTGGAAAATATCCTAAAAACTGTCAGCTATGAATAGGACAACTTTAAAGAGGCATTGTATGACCAGGCATGATAATACACACTTTTAATCCTAATACTTAGGATACATAGAAAGGCAGATATCTCTGAGTATGAGGCCAGGCAAGCCTGGTGTAAATACCAAGTTCTAGGACAGACAGGGCTACCGAGAGAGACCCTGCCTCCAAAACAAAACAAAAGAAATGTTATATGTAGCTAACTATGCATACAGTATTTAAAAGATTGTATACTATTTAAATAATAAAAACCATATGTCCTGCTTGATAAAGCTAAAAAAGAAACAACTTTTTTTTTAAAAAGTTCATTTTAAAAGAATCAAGTGCCGAACAGTGCTGGCACACGCCTTTAATCCCAGCACTTGGGAAGCAGAGGCAGGTGGATCTCTGTGAGTTCGAGGCCAGGCAGGTCTACAAATTGAGTTCCAGGACAGGCTCCAAAGCTACACAGAGAAACCCTGTCTCAAAATTTTAGTGAAATGTATTTATTGCAAAAAACATGATATGACTAAAGTCTAAAAGACAGCAGGCATTCAGTACTCTGCAGATCTATGGAGTACTGTGTTAGTGACTTTTCTGTTTTTGTGATAAAACACCATGACCAAAAGCAGTTTAGAGATGTAAAGCCCATGGTGTCGAGGAAGCCCTGGTGGCATGCAGCCAAAGAAGATCACATTTTTATCCACACGCAGGAAACAGACACAGAGCTGGAAGTGTGGCAAGGCTATCGACTCTGAAGGCCCAACTTCAGCAACATACTTCCCCCAAAGGCTCCTCCTCCTAGAATTACCATAACCTCCTTAATCAGCACCAGCAGCTAGGGATCAAGTACTCAAATTCTTGACCCCATGGGAAACGATGCTCCTTGAGACCATTGTAAGTGTATTCTGCCAACCATGGACAGTTCTAAAGTAGAGAGGAAAAAACTGTAACTACACCAAGTACCCATCCTGATTGAAGACGTCACCAAGTGTGAGGAGTGCAGCACCTTGAAGACAGTGAGCTGCTAAAATCTATGTGAGTAATTCTGTTTCAGAGGATGATAGCTCTGACCGTGGTGCTGCAGTCTCTTGTTAGGCCTTTTATGCTAGTTTCCCACAGTAGCTTGAGCCCACTGGCTCTAGCATGGCACTGATAAAGTCTGTATTGAGGAAAAAGGAGAAAAGGTAAAAGATAGAAATGTGAACAAATCAAAAATCTCAACAATTCAGCATAAATTACTTTCACTATAGGTGAACTCAACTATTAAAGAAAAAAACAGTTCTTAAACCAAAGCAAAACAATGAGTTCCATTACACATGCATAGTAATGAAGACTGACATCCTCAACGCTGCAGCATAGCCGTCATCGTGTGGTATCCTTGGATCTATTCTCCTACCGTGAAATAGGAATGGAGTTAACAATAAACATACATGTGATCACACTTGAAAAGTGCAAAGTGACACAGAGAGGGATGTAAATTCAGACACTGCTAAAGACAGCGATATCAGTCACCTAGAACTGCAGACCAGGTAATAATGCAGGGTTGTAGACTCCAAACAAGAAATTGGTTTTGACAAATTGTGGGAACATGGTATTGGGGCTGTAAGATGGGAAACTGGCAAGATCAATGTTCAGAGCCAGTGATTGAGAAGCAAAAGGTCAAGAATCCAAACTTTTGAGACAAAAATGTTAAGGCACACCCAGAAAAGACAGTTGAGGCAGCCAGCGCTCCCTAGAGCAAAGCAGAAAGGCAATCTCAGACTGGGCAAACATCTGGAAACATAATAAAATGAATGATAAACAAGAGGCCAAGTTTGGCGTCTTCTAAAGGCTTTATTACTTCATTTCCAGTGATCTCTGGGAAGAGAAGCCTGAATCTCTGAAGGACAGATGCCCCGGAGCATGTGTTTGAGGTAAGGGAATCTACACAGAGTCAACAAGTTTCTCCTAGAAATATCCTGGCAATACTGGACAGCAAGACAAAGCTTTGTCAGATCTATACACAAATTTTTCTTGGGTTTTATGCTATGCTTTGATGGTTAAACAAAATGTTTTGAAAGTAAAGAGACTAAATCAGGTGTTTATGCACTCCATATGTATGATTTCAGATGAAAATGAAAACATTTTCTTTGCTCTTGTGTCTTATGACCTAAATTTACTAACTTACTCCCTCAAGTTAGTTGACAGATAAACCCAAGCAGTGTGCATGCAAATGTTTCATGTAAATGCTTTGCATAACGTTCCTGTGTGCGGGGACAAATTACTCTCATTAGGTAGCTGTTTTATTATCTATTTCTAAATTCAAGTCTGACTACCAGATGTGCAAGCCAGATGTTAGGAGGATCACCCATGAACCTCAGGCCAGGCTCTCTTAATGACAAAAAGTGGCATGCTGCTCAGGTGTCAGAGCTCAGCATCAAACTGGTTTTTGGTTTTGGTTTTGGTTTCCTGCAAGCACTTTGTACTTCTTCTCTGAAGAACTTTGTTCCCCTCAGTTCATGAGAAAAGTTATAGGCTATTACGCTAATGGACCATTGGGAATATCTGCCTGTCTATTTCCTAAATTTTGGCCATTTGACAGAGCATTTCTGGTAATTGAGTTTACAAATGCTTGCTTTCCAAGTTTGTCATTACATTTAGACATCTGTTAAATTTAAATTGGCATAATAACCAAGACGCGTCAATATAAAGATACTGCCATTAAAAATGCCAGTGGTATTGGTAGCTTCAAAATGTTTTAGATTTGTTATCGGCATACTAATTAGTAAACAACCAAAAGCAACATTAATTGTGCAGTACCAAAATTTGTTACTAATGATGAATAGTTATTAATTAATTAATACATGTTTTATTTAAATGTTAGGTTTTTTCACATGGTAAACCCTATCAAAATAATCACATTTAAAAGGTTAAAATGAGGAAATTCTAGTCATAGATTTTTCAGTCATTCTTACTGTAGACAACCAATTAACCCTATTTGGCAATTTCTTTGTGCTAATAATTCAACAAGCTTAACTCCCTAAATGTTTTAGTCTCTGCCCTACCCCTGCCATTTAGAAACACATATAACATGTAATATAGTTAGTTAACAGATTACTGCTTTATTCTTCAAAGCATATAAAAAGTCTAAATGAAAACTCACATGAGAACTTTTAATTCACAGGAATCCTATAGTTATGCTCAGGAAGATAACTGATTATTCTTTAAAGTGTTACTTTGTGTTTATAAGCATTGCTGAACTTTGAAGATCTTCAATTCATACTTTTCTTCAGTCCCAAGGTGTGAACAGAGGGCCTCACACGTGCTACCTGCCCAACCACCTTGAGACTTTTGTGTATATTGTACTTTCCTAATATCGAGAAATGCTGATCCAATCTTATGCTATCTTTAAGTTTAGAATGTACATCCTAGAAATATTTAACTGATCATTAATTTCCCACATATATTGAGTATCTGTGACAGAAATTTAAGTATCTTTTTATTACATCAGCTTTCCATGTAACAAGAAGAGCAGCAATAAGAAGGGGGAGCATTTACCAAATATGTCCCCTGTGCCTGTGTCTGTCATTATCATGTTATACTCACTCATATGAGCCTAGAAATTAATTTGAAGTGAGACACCCAGCATTCACTCATCTGTATTGTGATGTTCACTGTTAGCCAGGAAGATTACTCTCCCTGGTGCTGAAACTGGCAACAGAAACTTGAAAGTTTCAATGAGATGTAACCTGCCATTGAAACTACTCGCTGGATGAATGTTCATACCTCGGACAATCTATTAAGAGCTAGCAAGATAGCTCAGTAGTTAAAGTGCCTGCACTAAGCCTGATGACCTGAGTTCAATCCCCAGGACCCAAATGATAGGAGAAGAATATCTCTCACAAGTTGTCCCGTCACTTTCACTGGCGTGAGGTTTAACAACACCTCCTCCCCAACATACACACAGGCACAAACACACACACAGGTATGAATTAATTTTAAATATAATATAATTTAAGGAAAAATAATATTTTAAAATAAAATACTATATTTCATACACATTAATATCTTAATGTTCAGTCATTATTAAATATTCTGCTTGTTTTTAATATTAATGTATTATATTGTTGGAAAGTTATTTCATAATAACATAACAACAGTTCAAAAACAGTATATTAGATACCAAGAAATGTGTAAATGTTCAAGATGTCTGAAAACGTTACCTCCAGCCAAATAGTTGACTCCGTTCATGTTTAGCGGTATTTATGTAGGTGTGAAAATTAAGGGATTTGTTTTAAAAGTAAATACATGCAATCTTATTCCTTAGTTTCATTGAAGCTCACTTGATTACAAGTAGTTAGCTTTTGTTTAATGCTTGTAATGACTTAGAATATGAGGAAATTGTTTTGCCCAGGAGAATTGCTTTGTTGATCCTGAATTGAGGCCACACCCAGGGACAGCTATGCTTTTCTATAGCCCCTTAAATAGAAGAATGTGCAATGGCTGGTACCAGTTCTTCATAGGTAGATGAATCCAATAAATAATGGCCAATGGTCACATGTGCAATGTCATCCATGTACATATTCATGTCAAGACCAGAACTTTCTAGATCCGGTAAGACCTTATCATGTTCTGACAATGTTGTCTATATTACTCTTCCCATTTGGAGACTTTGGAAGTCAAGGATTCCATGCTCAGATGTGCAACATTTACTCTTACTTGAACTGTGTTCTTGACTAATAAATTCAGAAATCTAATTTAATCTTTGTGTGTGTGCTCTCTCTTTTCATGAGTTCGTACCTTACCTGAAAATACATGTTATATAAAGTTCCCTGTAGGACTGGAGGGTACTTAATGGTGCAGTGTTCGCTAGCATGTGGGTTCTGGGTTCTGTCTCCGGCAACAAGGTAGCAATAATATTTTAAAGCTACCTCTAAATTATATCCAATAAAACGTTAACTGTTTTCTTCTGTAATGAATCACTTGTCCAGAAATTTATTTTTAACGTTAGAGTTACCAGATTCTATGATAGCTCTTTCAAACAGAATTGATTCTGTATTTTGTGACTGAATGTGTCCATCTCGTGCATCACAACGGTGTCAGTACAGTTCAGACCCCATGGGACCTTCCCTGGATTGCCACCTTAATCAGAGAACCTGTCTCTTGATACAGGTCTCACCTCTCATCTCTTCTTCGCACTTACAACAGGAAGATATTTTTAAATGAATAAAATTAACTATATAAAACACACATAAATTGTATTTCTCATAATGCCCTTTGCCTTTTACTTGCTCTTTCAATAATCTGGAAAGCCTTTCACAACCACCTCTATTTCTGGGATTCCTACCCGTTTCTGAAGATTCCATTTGCCTCTTTTTCATGAAGGTTTTTCTAGATTCCCTGGTCAGATTAGCATGGTGCTCAAGGCACACAAAGCTCAGAGGGCTTGGCGAAGTGGGGAGAGAGTGATTGTGATGCAGGGCAAGCCTGATTTGTCTTCCTGGCTCTATTGCATATCAGTTTGTGATTTGGAGAAAATCAATCTCTCTAAACGTTAGTTCCTCCTGAGATTAACAGCACCTCTTTCAATGAGTTCTCACCATGATGAAATGAATTGATTTCATCTGTCACAGTAACCAGGACATAACAAGAAATTGTGACTCTTCTCTCCACTCTGCCTCCACTGCATCCTTGGATACCTGAGAGACAACTACTCTCAATGCTTCTTTTGGTCCTGGCAGTGCTTGGTAGGCACTAGGGAAATCTATGGAATGAACAAGTGAGTCACTTGAGGACACATTTGAAATAAAATCTTTTAATCCATTCTATATCCAGAAAGAATAACTAAGAAATAGCAGTTGGAGGCAAGAGAGATAACCCAGTGTTCAAAAGCACTTGCTGCTGCCCTAAAGGACCAAAGTTCAATTCCTGTCACCCATGCTGGGTGACTCACAATCACCTAGAACTCTTCACCTCTGACTCCAGGGGATATGACCCCCCCCCTCTGTTGAGTGTGTGTGTCCAAAGAATATTCTGGCTAGCTTGTTCATTTCCTTACATTGTATCTAAAATTTTTACCTCTGATTTAACATTATATCTAAATTAGCTCTTTGAACATCCCAAAGTTTAGATATAAAGCAGGTGACTACAGAATAGCTTGACATTAAAAACTATGTGGGCTTTTTTAAAAAACATCATTTGGAGTATCGATCTACCTGCTATCTATCTAATATGTTAAAGACAATTTTTGAGGCTATTCTGTTGCTCAATTTCTTCGAGATGTTATGTGACCTATGACCTGTGTTGGTTCTGGGTACACACAGTTAGAGGAAATACACCAGGATGTAGAATTCTTATGAGATATGAGACTAGAAAGAGAAGGCCACTCAGGCAGAGTATTTGAGAGTATTGTGTATTACTGTTTCTCGTGTAAACTTAGAAATTGCTTTAGACTTCAAACACAGTATGAATGGATTTATAAAACCCTTTTGCCTACCATTAGAAAAACCATGGTTGGAAAGATTCTAAATGTATCGAGTTGGAGATTTACAAAATTACTGGTGATAGCCATAGTCAAAACAATACCACAAAAACCCAACTTAATCCGTTTTCACAGGAACTAAACTATACATTTACATGTAACCATATGACAAGTTGAGATAGCACTACTTCCACACTTATGTGTATAAATCATCTAAGTACTTTAGTATATGAATTATTTTTATATGATATAATAAAATGAGTAGCAGATCCATAGAATAGCTATACATATTAATATATAATAAAACATGGATTCTGAAGTGAAAAATGATTACTTAACTGTCATTATTTCTACAAATCTCTGTTCTTTTTAAAAATACATATTATTTTCCCATTATAAACTTAAAAGTAAATCTCAATTTTCCTATAGCCCCCCCTTCTCTCTGTTGTTTTAATTTTAATTTTAGAAAACAATTCATATGAGTCAGGCTGGCCTCAAACTCACTGTGTACTGAAGCTGGCCTTAAACTCCCAATCTTTCTTCTTCTACTTCCCAAATGCTGGGTTTATAGGCATGTGCCACTAGGCTAAGTTGTTGTTATTGTTGTCGCTATTGTTTCTTCTCTTTTTTTCTGTATTTCCTGCTCTATAGTCATGGAAGCTTCAATATTAAGAGAGTCCCATCTTCACTTTTCTAACATCTGGGACCAAGATGGGATATGAAGTGGTGGACTGGGTGTTGCATATTCCTCTCTGCTGATAGTAGAGTCTTGATCTCCTTTCTCAGAAGTGATGAAAACTGAAGATGGGAAAATATTCACTCAAGAAACTCTTGAGGAGCACAAGAAGTCATTAAACTGAAAGAACTGTGAATTGTCTACTGACACAAAGACGCAAACCTCACTTCTTAAAGCATTTATGTACTAGAATTATGTCAGTTTCAGATATAATTTGTTTTTCATGATAGTGGATCATTATGTAAGGAGAATTTACAGCTTAAGGGATTCTGCTAGAAAATGGAGAGACATTAAATTCAATAGAGAGAATTTGTGAAGCATCTTTCCGTGGAGGTATTTCTATGGAAATTATCTATGCTATCTTAAGTGCTGCTTCCCAGAGATGGAAGGAGGAATTAAATAACACTTACGTTCTTATTCCAACATTTGGAATCTTTATCAGGAAAGCATTTTGAAAGCAAAGTTAAATCAAAAATCTTCCTAGCCTGCTATTTCTTGCCTCTTGTTTCTGTTAAGCTGAACGTCTATCAGTGCAATAGGTACAGTGTGTAAAATAATCTTTAGTTGTATTTGCTTATATAGATTTTTTTTTATTTTTTCCAACTCACCCAGGTTTAAATTGAATATCAATTAAGACCTGTCACACATGTCTACATATTAGAACAGTGTGACAGACTGATAGAAGGTTAGGGTCCATGACCATCCATAGCTGGGAACATGGCAACAGGATGCTGCCCGTGGTGCTGGAGAAAGAGCTGAGAGCTTATTTCTGATCAACAGGCATGAGGCAGAGAGATAGAGAGGGACACAGAGAGACAGACAGAGTGCTAATTGGGAATGGCATGAACTTTTAAAAGAATACACCAGTAACACACCTCCTCTAACAAACCAGCTCCTCCAGGTTCTTGGTTCTTCCCAAACATATCCACTGACTGGGGACCAAACAGTTGAGCCTATGTGGGCCATTCTCATTCAAATTGACACACCTAGTGAGAGACCTTGTCTCAAAACAAAGTAAATAACACCTAAATAACAATGCCTAAGATTTGTTTCTAACCTCCCTGCTCATGTGCATGCACACCTCCCCAACATACAAACATATGCACACACACTTTTTTAGTTAAAATTACTAAGCAATGGCCATAAATGCTGTTCCTAATTCATTCATTGGTAATAAAATGCTGAAAATGATTTATTTAATCTGTGCCATTTCCCTGCTTTGAGGTTATCTACATTAATCTCACTCTGATGAGAATAAAGAAACTTGTGGTAGAATGGGGGTAGTTAGTGGTGTTAAAAGTGAACCAGTGATGGCGAGGGAATGTTTTATCTTCAATCACATGAAAGGACTCTAGCGGAGTCATCCAAGTAGAGATGGTAGAGATGCAGAGCCATGTCTTCTTGTTCACTGGGTGTCCTCTAGCAATGTCCGTGAAAACAGAGAACCTGACCCTAGTGGGTTAGGTCTCTGATAACTCATACCTGCATGATAAAGGTGTTAAAGACATCACTTAGGCATGATTAGATTTTCTGTTATATAATGTAAAATCGCATGTGAAATAAGAAATTGAAGACAGGAGTAGTTTGTGAATTTAGAAGTTGACAAGCAGTAGAGATTATTCTGGGATCACAGAACGAGTGGAATGGAAATAAGGAATGATATAATCTGAGGATCAACATAAGCATAAGATGTGAGTGCTAAAGTTTATGGTTCATGATGTGGAGCATAGAGGCCACAAAATAGATAGGACATGGACAAGAAAGGATCAAATGCAAGAAAAAGCGCAGTTTTCAAAGATGAATGCATCAGGAACTCTATAAAGCTGAGGTTTTGGAAGAGTCAAACGGAAATGATGGGCCTTAGCTGGAGAAGATATGCTGACATAACCGTGGCCATGGATAGAACCTTAAAGATGAAGTTTTTATACTGTAGGAGCATCAGATTGAAATAGGCAATACTGAGCTAAAACCATGCCAACATACTTCTAAATTATATGATGTTCCAGTCTTTGGTGAAAGGACTAATTGAATGTTTTTCAAGGGGGGGGGCACATGCCGTAGAGAAGGATTGATTATTAAGTTAAAACAAATGAATGAGTGAATGCTTTAAAATAAAGCTTTTAGAAGTTTCAATGGAAACATTTCGGAGGGATTAAAAATCTGGTTAACAAATAAGTATAGAGATGAGTGGATAAGATAAATGACCTGAGTTTCTTATGATCAGAGGAAGAATGACTTTGAAGTTAGTTGCCTACTCTGTGATCTCATCATTCTTAAGGAGATATAATTAAGGGTCCTTCAAAGAAGTATTTATAGGACTGACCCCCAAAAGCCCTAGGTTTTGTTTCGTTTGCCCCTAAAGTATACAGTAAGTTTATTATCAGCATCCCCACTTCCTGAAGTTAATTATTTGGTGGAGGGTAGGATCTTGAATTTAGATAATAGCAAAAATGCCTTTGAAGTTATCGTAAAGAATAAAATAAGTTCACTTTGTTGGTAAAATAAAATCTTGTCTACAAAGAGAACTTATTGTCAATTTTTCCGTTAGCCTCACCGTTCAGAAGTACCTTTCCCATATCACTTAGCAGTGCCTTGTCCCATTAGAATCAAGTGCTGCCTTCAAGAAGCGTGCTTGCCAAGGGACCGCTAAAAAATCAACAAGAAATCCAATGCCAATTTCTCGAGAAAGACATGTGAAGTGTGATGGGACTCTAGGGGTTAGACAACTTCTGAAAGACAACAGCAGAATCAAGTGGCACATAGATGACCTAAAGCCCAGGAGACCTTTGAAAAATACAACGTAAAAGACAGAGATCAATTTAGAGGATTTTTGGCATGGATCTCAAATTCCAGAGGAACTTAGAAAAGGAATAAATAGAAAGGAACAATTACACTAAAGGAAGTTAGCATTATCTTGAAAAGAAGACTAAGAAATAATATTTAAGGACTTGACATGCAAATGAATAAATGAACACAATTTGAAGAGGCCTATCCTTTTGCTATTAATTGTTTTAAACATCAGTCTTTAATAGCTACCGGTATGCTTGTCAACATCTTTGATGAGTGCTAATTTCAAAGCTATTGTTATTTAAAAATGTTAACCAGTTAGACTTATATCTATCAGGAGAAAATACTTCCAAATTTTTTAATTTAAGTTTATACAATACAATCTGTTTTTTGAATATGTGTCAACAACCCCATGTTGATTTTTCTAGGATAGAACTAATTTAATTTAAACAATTTCCAATGCATACTATGTGCCAAAACATACAGCTGCAGTTGGTCCTCTAAATCTATAGGATCTGTATCTATGTATTTAACCAACTTTAGATCAAACATTTTGTAATTGCATCTGAATGGAATAGGCCCAGAATCTTTTATTTTGCTCCTTAATTGGTGCAAATTGAAGCCATTTATATAGCATTTACATTGTATTAGGTATTATTAAAAAATGGAGAGATGATTCAAGGAATGCAGAAAGATATATATTTTTATACACAAATCTGTGCTGTCTTATTGAAGGGCTTGTGTACCTATGTATTTTATTTTTGGAGAATCTACAGTCAACCCCCAACAGATACGGAAGGTTGATTTAATTTGTGATGGTGGAATTCCACATACTTCAGGGACTTCTTTAATCTCACCCACAGGTAATAAAGTATAGCCCTCTTTTCCTAGACTCTCTAAAGGAAAATAATTACTTATAGTAGAGCATAAACTTAAAGGTGATCCTTTTGTCACAGTAATGGGCTCAGCCTATCAACTCTGTAAAGTGCTAAGGAATCTGACACAGTTTAAAAGTGGGTATCACAGTTTGAGTCCAGGCTTAACTAGGCAATTTACAAACTGTGCAGTCAGGGTGTTTCAGAACTCTGGACACATCTTTCTTGAGGCAGCAACAATTGTGCTACATATGGGTTCTTCGGATGTTGTAAGCACTTCCTGCAGTTGTGGAAGAGATTCTTAGACCTAAAATGATGGCATACTTGTATTTTGTTCATACTCATGGGCAGCACCAAATAAAATCTTCCACAAAGAGATCCCAGGAAAAGGAGAGGGGGAGTAAGACATATAGATATAGAGATACAGATATCCTAGAAAGAATCTAGACAATCATCTCTGAAGTTGAAACCACAGCAACCCTGTTGCGAAAATAAAAGCCAACAGGATCTTGAGTGCCTGCCCCAAGATTCACCAGAGAGCAAGGTCAGGAGCATGAAGCAAATCATCACATTAGTCTGTGTTCCCTCCATGTAAGAATCTGATTTAGAATAAATACTGATTTCCTCACAAATGTTCAGAGCAATGCCTTCTCTTTCCAGAGGGGCTGACCTGCTTAGGTCATTCAGTCAACAAAGGCTTATAGAGGGCTACTTGTTCTAAGTACTAGAGACCCCCTAGGGTAGGAGATAGTGCTCTCATCTCCTAGAGGGACCAGACAGATAACAAACAAGTAATCACACCCAGTGTGAAACAAGTGATGACTCAATCGGTGAATTTTCGAGAAACAGGCAAGTAGAAAGGAAAGCTGGCTCTAAAAGCAAGACTAAAGCCCAGCAGGACAGATATTAAATCCATCCTGAAGCTCCAAGGTGGTATCTTGAACACAGTGCAGTAGAGGCTGGGCCCCAGTATTTGGGGTAGACTTATTTTAAGGGGATGGTTCTTGTCCCAGTACCCATGACTATTCTACAGAATTGGACACTACTATTGCTGGGTTTCCAGGACCGGCATTTCACTTTGTTGATATGGCTGCCTTCCTAGGGTCTGCACTTAAAGGCAAGGACTTATCAAACTCTTCCTGCAGAAGTTCCAACTGTAGCAGGCTGCTGTCCAGACTCATGTGACTACTGAAATCTCAGTGGAATTTGCCATGATCCCAGATATTATTTCACTAATGTAGATGCCATCAAGGTATACAGCCAGCAAAAGCCACATGTGAACCTTGCCTACAGATGTCTTGTGGTACTTTGCCAGAACCCTTGGGCAACACTGGGCTCAGTAGAGAACCCATTCTTGGGGCTGGAAAGAACACTTAGTGGTTAAGAGCTCTTGCTGATCTGCCCTGTTTGGTTCTCAGAACCCACAATCCCCTGCAACCCCAGCTCTGGGGCATCTGACACCTGGGTCCTGAGAGTACCCACTTACAGAGACATAAATAAACAGAAAGCAAATATTTTCAAATCAGGAGTGCCTTGGGGTTTCACAGAAAAACTCTTCCCCAAATGCCCTGTGGCTGTGAAGGGAGGTGCTACTTTTGAGAACCTGGCGATGCCCTCAAGGCCTTTTTCCCTGTTGAGATGCAAAGCACTGGCTTGCTTTTATGCTACTAATCATTTTAGCAAGCACTTTCTCTGAGGCAACCCTCACTTTTTCTTCCTTCCTTCCTGGGCCAGGCTGTGACTTTTCCAAATAAATCCTTCCACTCTGCTTTCTTTTAATTATACATTCTGCCCTTGAATTCTGACATTGTTCCCTAATCCCGCTATAACCAAGCAGCAGCCTGAATGACCCACCAGACATCCTACAACATCACAGTAACATCAGCCTTCCTTAAAGTTCTAGGGCATGGATACTGTTCAGGCAGAGTATTTTGTGATGTTGGTTGTGACAACGGTGGCTTTTACCCCAGTTCCTAACAGTTGCATCTGAGAATGTGTTAGAATGACATTTTGAAGAGCATGTTCTAGCTCTTGCTTAGATTCCTCATTCTCTGAGCTCTCACCAAAACCATCCATAATGTTCTCCTTTCAACATTTTATACTATTTCTAGACTGTTCCTCTAAAAATCATCCAGCCTCCACCAGTGTACCCAGCTCTCAATCTGCCTCCACATTTTTAGTTACAGTTATGATAATAATCTCTTCCTTGTCATTGTTTCTAATTAATTGTTCATCACTGTAATGAAATCCCTGAGGCAGGTTGACATTATAAAGATGGCCTTCTTGCTGACAGAGTCACAAGGAGACACATGGCATTCCATGGCAACAGAGAGGGAGGATGCATGTGTGTTTGCTCTCTCTTGTTCTTGAAGACCTTCCAGGATTTGGTTATCAGGTCCACCATAAAGACCTAGTCCAACCCTCATCACCCCCAAACCACACATCTAAACAGTATAACTACTTCCATGTTGGTAATGCCTTTCAACAGGCATTGAATTTCAGCACATGAAGCCTTTGCAACACTCAAACTGGCTGTCATAGGATATAAACTATGATCTCAGTCAGGTTTTTCTCTTTCTCTACTCTGTTTCCTTCTAGAATTGTCTGTTGGCTGATAAATGGTCACCTTGGTAAGCACTCTCTCTGTGTCTGTGTGTATGTATGTGTGTTTATCTGTTTCTGTCTCTGTCTTCTCTCTGTGTGTGTGTCCTGTACCATACTGACTACTTAGCATTCTCTGTCTCTGTCTCTGTCTCTGTCTCTGTCTCTGTCTCTGTCTCTCTCTCTCTCTCTCTCTCTCTCTCTCTCTCTCTCTCGTGTGTGTGTGTGTCTGACTCTATCTCTCTGTCTCTGGCTCTGTCCTCTGCCTGTCTCATGTGTGTGTCTGTACTATACTGATACTTAGCATTCTGTGTGTCTGTCTGTCTGTCTGTCAGTCTGTCTGTCTGCCTCTCTCTCTCTGACTCAATCTCTTGTCTCTCTTTCTTTGTTTCTTTTCTCTGTCTGTCTCTGTGTGTGTGTCTGTACCACACTAACTACTTAGCATTCTCTCTCTGTTTCTCACTGTCTTCTCTCTGTGTGTGTCTTTATACCACACTGACAACTTATCATATGCTCTCCCTGTGTCTGTGTGTTTCTGTCCTCTGTGTATGTGTGTGTGTGTATGTGTGAGTGTGTGTGTGTGTGTGTGTCTGCCTCTGTGCATCTCTCTGCCTTTCTTTCTCTGTGTGTGTGTCTCACTCTCTGTCTCTGTCTCTCACTCTCTTGCTTCAGACACTCAGAAAGTTATGTTCAGGAGGGTATGAAGGCATATATGAGAGATAAGGGTATAGACTGAGTTGGATGGAAAGCTCAGAATAGGAAGCCTAATATAAACCTGTCTCCAATCCAGACTTCTTAAAAAGGCTGTCCTTGCTTTATCAGGCATTTTTCTAGCCATTCATGGAGTGATATTTTTGCTCTCATTTTGCTATAATTTGTTCTGTGTAGAACTGCTTTTGCAACCTTATGAGAGGGGAAACAGGGTCAGAGGCTGATGATGGAGAACGATGGTTTTCAGAATGCTTGTGAAGCGAACAGCGTTCAGAGAGAGTAGTTAATGAACCTGGGGATCTAGGCCTGGACTCCTGAATGTCATGAATTGATGTGTCCCACAGAAGCTCATATTTTGTAAACTTAATCCCCAAATTCATATGTTGGTGGTATTTGGAGAGGGTAATTAAGGTTGGATAAGGTCATTAGGGTGGTATCTTCATGAAGGAATATTGATATCTTTATAAGAAAAAAAGGAAAGAATCCAAAGCTAGCATTCTTGCGCTGTCTTGCACAGTGATGGCCCCTTCCCTGACATTCTGGAAACCCAGCTTTGGGAACTCTGAGAAATAAATCTGTTTTCTTTACAGATTACCTGGCCACTGCTGTATTGTAAAACAGCAGAAAGTAGCCTAAGTTACTATACCCCAGATCCATTTTTATATCAATAAGGTCCTCATATTTCCAAATCCAAAATAATACATACAAAACATCACACAAGACTGTGAAGAGAAATAATGTTAGTTCATTCTACTGAAGTGTTTGGGTTTGTTTAATAAGCACATAAAGATATCAAAAAAGTATGTTGCTTGCAGCAGACTTTCTTTTGGACCACCAACCAGCTCCCAAATCATGACATGGAGACTTAGTATTAGTTATGAATGCTCAGCCTTATTTTATACTTGTTTCTTGCTAGTTTTTAATAACGTAACCTGCTTCTCTTCACCTACATTTTGCCTTGGGGCTTTTTACCTTTCTTTACTCCTGTATCCCTTACCATCTAACTGGCTGGTGGCTGCCTGCCTGGCTGGCCACGGGGTCTCCCTCTCTTTCTCCCTTGTTCCTTCCTCCTTTCCCTATCCTCTAGATTCCTCCTATTTATTCTCTCTGCCCACCAGTTCCACCTATCCCTCTCCTGTCAGCTTTTCAGTAATCCAATCATGTGCCTTAGGTAGGCAAGGTGAAAGAGCAACTTATCTTTACATCATTAAACAAATGCAGCATAAACAGATACAACATAAACAAATGTACTTACCTTTTCATAGTTAAAGTAATGTTCCTCAGCATAAACAAATGTAACACATCTTTGTTTAGTTAAACTAATATACCACAATTGCTATTATTTTGGATGATCTTCTGCTAGAATATTCCAAAAACTGTAGGACTTACAGAATTTAGGTCTTCCCAGTCACACTAAACACTGGTAGCGTCATTTAACCACTATGGTAACCAAAGCAAGCACCCCTTCCTGTGCACCAATGGTTGGTACTGCCCTGTGATTGAGAGTTGCTGAAAGAGGTAGAGTCATGAACCTGCTTGAGGCGTATTAGCTACTTTGATAGCTTGGATATTAGGAACCAAATTATCAAATACAAAAAGGGAAACAGAGTCCAGTTAATCAATTTTAGGAGGGCCAGAAGACGGCGATATGAGTTGGAAAAGACTTATAGGCTCAGAGTTAGATGAGCACAAGATAAAGTGGCCCACACCTTTAAGCCCAACACTTACAAGGCAAAGGTAGGTGGATCTCTATGAGCTTGAGGTCAGCGTGGTCCAAATAGTGAGTTCCAGGAGAGACAGAGTTATATAGTGAGAACCTGTTGGAGGAGGCTGCTTGTTTGTCCCAGCCACCCAGAACCAAAATAATCACATAGAAGCCATATTATTTAAATCACTGTTTGGCCCATTAACTCTAGCTTCTTATTGGCTAACTATTATATATTAATTTAACCCATTTCTATTAATTTGTTTATCGCCACGTGGCTGTGCTTGCCAGCTAAAGTTGAAGTGTCCATCTCTGCCAGCTAAAGTTGAAGTGTCCATCTCTTCCCTGCCTACCTAAGTTCTGTCCTATCAACAGGCCCAAAGCAGCTTCTTTATTAACTAGTGGTATGCACAGCATACAGAAGGGAATCCCATATCAAGACCCTGTCTCAATCAATCAGACAGACAGACAGACAGACAGACAGACAGACATAGTGAAACATCTGAAACATGTCTAATCTGTTTTTAGTTACCCTGTCTGCTTCAGCATCCATTTCTCCCATAGAGACTCCATACACATTTTGTAAGTGTAATCTCGATTCCTTCTAAGCTTGTGGTTTTATACTCTACCCCATATTTTTAAAACTTGTGGGCAAAAACAAGGCCATGCATCTAGATTTCTGATTTATTTTTAACATTAAAGACATGATTGTGAATTCTATTAAAATATATATAAAAACAGGATGATAAAACCATTCAAGTTTTTTTAGCATGTCAATCCTTTCTGATATTAACTGTTCAACTTACAGCCACAATCTCTGTCTCCACCTCCTCTTATACTTTCCCAGCTCTCTTTTTTTTACCTCTCATTGCTTGCCCCAAACTACCCTCCAAAGTTCAACCCTACAACCTCTTTCTATAAAATCCCTTTCCAAACATTTGTGGTATCCACTTTTGTGGATCTTGATGAACTTCATTTTATTTTGTAGTTTTTACATGTGAATCTTGTTTCCCTCCCCCACGAATCTGAAACTCCTCAAAAGTAATAATGTTGATACCTTATTCACTGCACTCATTGCCATCCCTACAATGATCTGCTTTTCAGGGTTCTCAGGGAGTGTGATAAAAACCTGCATGTGTTTCCTACCCATGCTCCAATGATGTAGAGCTGCATCCTGTCACATAATGAAGGATGGACCTTGCCACCACAGTGTCTGCAGGTGAAACAAAATTGCATGCATGGCCTTATGCTGTAGAGAACAAGGTATAATTTTCTACTTGGCAGTTCTCAAAAATTACATTAAAGCAGTATCTTAAAAACATCCAAGAGAGAAAAATTGATAATTTATGATAAAAATGGACTACAGCTGTGTTTACCATCTAGTACAATGGCAGAATTCACATGAGACATGGTGGTATTTGATTTTGAAAATAGTTATGGCCTGGGAGACAGCACTGTCAGTAACATGCATCTGGCACCCCAGGAGGCTTAGAACCACAGGGGCACAGACATCTAAGTAAAACCATTTCCTTTTTTGTACATCTGTCCCATTTTTCTTGTACCATGCCTGTTGGCATTTTGTGACCCACCCGTTATAGTATGTTCCTACTATGTGAGAAACTATGATAGTAAATTTTATATATCAAGATAACTAGGCCACATAATGCCCAGACATTTAGTCAGATATTACTCTCTGAGTGTGAGGGTGTGTTTGGGAGGCATTAATGTTTGAACTCATAGACTGAATACAGCAGATGGTCTTCTCTAATGTGAATGGCCCTCATCTAATCAGCAAGGCCTGAATAGAACAAGAGGACCTCCCGCAAAAGCATAGAGAGAATCTTCTTGCCTTTCAGCTGGAAGGCCAGCTTTTTCTTGACTTCCTATGTGAACTGGAATATTAGTTCTTCTTGGGTCTTGAGCCCACTAACTTTAATGGGGAGTTTTTCTACAAATGTAACCATACCCTCAGACCTCTTGTGTCTCCAGATTCATTGATTTCAGAGTGAAATTTCTTGTAACTGTGTGAACCAATTTATCATTATAAATCTCTTCATGTAACTATACATACATGTACAAATGTAAAACTCACAATATATATGTTGTATTATATGTGTATGTATAAGTGTATAGGCAAATAAAAAAATGAAGTGAGTTCCATTTCTTTAGAAAACTTTTATTACTACAGTCTTGGCACCAGAGTGGGGTATTACTATCATCTGAAGCTGCTTCAACAATGGGTAAAACTTAAAGAACTGGCATCCCACTGAGCAGAATGTTGGTGAAATATAGGTATTAAAAAGGTCAGGTGAGAACAAGAACTCACCTGCATAGGGACCAGGTGAGAACAAGAAGAGCCTGCTTGTGTAATAATGGTCTTTATTATAATGGAACAAAGTACTTGGCTATATTATGTTCAAATACCTTGTAGGAGATAGAAGTGATAAGTAATTAGATATTTATCTGCCTGAGACATTTTTCCCACCAAAATGCTGAAGATGTGACCTGACTCCATTTAGCTATAGTGAAATGTAGAAGGACAAAGGTGAGTTTGTGAGGAACCAGAACTTAAAGATTTGGGAAATCCTCGTGCTGTCCATATTGCACAGAGTGAAGAAGACTATTCAAAAGAGAACGGCAATATTAAGGAGAACTGTCATACTTAGGTCTTATGGTCAGATGATAAAAACCTATTTGATTATGAACCTACTTTATTCTTCCAGTTAAAGAACCCTGAAGTGAAAGTCAACTGAAGACCATTCTTACCACAACCCTGCAAAACAAGACTGAACTTTTGGCTTTCTACTTGACTGTAGTAGGTGAGCGTGCCTCCACCTACTGCCTAGGGGGGAGTCACCTTCATAGGGCCAGAGGTGTTCACAGGATCATACTGCCATTCCAATAGGCCTGATAGACATAAAATTTAATCAAGGAGACTTCCACCCAAGCCTTAAGATCTAATTGAATTTCCTTGTTAGTTTTTGGACCTGGTGTTCTATTCAGAATCCATAACGGCCCCATCCCAGGCTCTTATGTTTGAACACCTGGTCTTCAGGTTTTTTGGAGATTGTAGAACCTTGAGAAGGTGGGGCCTGGCTAGCAGAAGTGAGTCACTGGGGACAGTCCTTAGCCCTTTGAATGGACTAAACAGCCCAATCCTGCTTCAGACTGTTAGAATTGTAGCCTTTTAACAGCCTTGCCTTCCCAGCCATGATAGACCTTTGAAAACCATGAGCCCAGATAGACCTCTCCTTTAAATTGCTTCTGCCTTTTGTCACAGTGATGAGAAAAATAACTAATACACTTGCTATCTGGAATCCTTTTGTATAACTTCACCCCTTCAGAATGTGAGTGCCTCGCTGGAGATGATGCCTTTTGGGCTCTATGGGCTCAGGACTGGAATGGAATGTTGCTTTAGTATAAATTGTATCTCTAGTCTCACTATATCTGATTTATATGCTTTGAACTTAAGAGTTGATATTGGTGCGAGCTGAGGTCTTTTGAGCTTTGGCATGAAACTGATCTATTTTGCATGTGAGTAGGACACGCATTTTGGAAAGCCAGGAATGAAATGCTATAGATTAAACTATGCCTTCAAGTTTCAAAGTGTTTCAAAGTGTTGAAGCACTCCTCCCAGTGTGTCTGTGTGTAGGGGTGGCAGTGGTTAAATAATGTCACAACAAAGATAGTGCCTTGATTCAATAAGGCTTGTGGCCTTATGAAGAAAAGAGGGACACCAGAGCTCTCTCTGCCATGTGAGGGCATAGACTAAAACAGTTATTTGAAAACCTGGATTTTCTTTCCACACTGAATCTTTCAGAGCCGGGGCCTCTTGTTGAAGGCATGCAATCTGTGCTATTCTATTATGACAGTTCCTGTTGGCTGATACGAAGTCCTGGATTGGTTTTAGGTTTTTTGAAACCAGCCGAGAAGTCATATATAATGAGTCAGAGTCAAATAGCTGTGGCACTGGGGAGAATATGCACCTCTTGGATATGAAGAAAGCATTAATGGAGGAGGTTGGTAATGTCATCGCAGGGCTGGAAAAGAGTAACTGTGATCAATATTCGCAGAAACAGAATAGCAACATTTTAGGCAGTTTTGGAGCTATCTGGATTACTGTGCTTACTCTCACATAGCATAACCTTCGTCTTTAAATATGCACAAGAGTACAGCCAAGGAAACCCCACTTTCCCTCCCAAGGCTTCAGTGCAAGAGTGCAACCAACTGCACAGTGGAAACTTGTCCAGACCCTGGGAGACATTAGATTGTTGGACCAGCATGTAATTATTGCTGACCTAGGTGGTACATTAAAGCTTTTCTTGACTGTGGCTCAGAATAGATGTATCCCAAGACACACTCTGAACTATTAAAAGGTGAGGGTCGTAGCCTACACATGACCTCTCAGTTTCATGTTATCTTTGAGAAAGAGATTAAAAGCAAGATACCACTACATTTTTCTCTTTTCTACAGAATGTCTCAGTTTATGCCTCTTTCCAACTGACCACTATAAGTAGTGACCAGTAATAGGAAGTTATGTGAGTATGGTAAATCCAAATAAACATAAAATATTATTAATTGTATCTTATCTGTAATATCAGCATAAAGAGTTATAAGTGTCTATTTTAAAAGTAAAATTAATGATCAAAAGAACATTTCAATTTATCTAAAAATTGCATAGGTTTTAATATTTCATGGAATGAATTAAATGGGAAGCATAATAAAACCAAAAGAAATTACTTAAAGAAATTTGAAAGTTTAAAACAAAAGCAATATCCCAGCTAACTGACAGTTGCAGTCTTTGGAGCCCTTGAACGAGAAGAACAGTGCAGCAGATGACTTCTGGGAAACTCGGGGAAAAGAAATATAAAAATGCTTTATAGATGCCATTAAGTGGCTGGCTATATAATCCTTCATACTCTGAAAATGTGGCTTTATTTGTGGGTTCTTTAATAGCAATGATAAATGACACGTGTTGTTTTTCCCCCATTCTTGGTAATTATTTTGGTGTATCATTTTGTCTTTTTTAAACATATTTTTTTATTGTGACATAATTCAACATACCATAAATATGGCCCATATAAGATGTACAATGCAGTGACTTTTAATATATTCACAAGGTTGTGCACCCACAACCACTGTCTAATTCTAGAACATTTTTATCAGCCCCCAAAGAAACTCATTGGAAATCACTCTCCATTTCCCCAGTGCAAGCATGCTTTCTGTCTGGATGTATTTGTCTATAGCAGACATCCCATAAAAGTGAGTTAATGTAATATATGGCTTTTTGTCTGTCATCTTTCATTTCGTATGTAGCATGCATCAAGATTTTATTCCTTTTTATAGCTATGTGGCCTTTTTATTATTGATTTTACTCCTGTGTCTCAGCTTAATTATGAAAAGCTTCTAGCTGCTCTCCGAGTTGAAACCCCTCATGTAATAGGTCCACAGCTATGAGACTTGACATCTGCTGTGATGGTGGGTTTAATGTCACATTGACACAAATTGGAGTCATCTGCGTACAGATTCTCCATTGCAGGAGTGTTAATTGATGTTAGAAGAGCCACCTCAAGTGTGCAGGGGACCTTCTGCTACAGCCCAGATAAAGAAGGACATGGCAGGAGGAAGATGACTGGCCTTTCATTTGGTTGGTCTTCCCTCTTGATACTGAGTTGATTCAGCCTGTCGCTGCTGCTACTGCTTCCCTTCACCAATATCAGAAACAGCATTTCCAGGCCTTCATAATTGGCTAAGGACCCCTGGCTCTCCAGGAAACTTCCCAGTCTTTAATGACAGATGGGCACAGCTGTTCACATATGAGACAGCTGTTGTTACTATTTCCATGCTAGCTTATTTAATAAATGTATGTGTGTGTGTGTGTATATGCATGTATATATACACATCCTATTTGTTCTGTTCTTCTACAGCAGTGGTCCTCAACCCTCCTAATGCTGCAACCCTTCAATACAGTTCCTCATGTTGTGATGACTCCCAACCATAAAATTATTCCCATCACTACTTCATAACTGTAATTTTGCTACTGTTATGAATTGTTATGTAAATATCCGTGTTTTCCAATGGTTTTAGGTGACCCCTCTGAAAGGGTCGTTTGACTCACAAAGGAGTCAAATGTGTGCACAGGTTGACAACTACTCTAGAGGACCCTAATACATTCCCTTAACGTGAATGCTTTGAAGAGCGTTAAGAAACCCCCACATAGAATGAACACCCTTCCTCATTGCCCCATACCCCCATGTTTGCTATCCTTTTTACAACAGTGAGCCTGCAAGAAATGACTCAGTGGGCAAACACTTTCTGTAGAAGCCTTGCCACCTGTGTTTGATCCCTGGAAGAAGCCATGTAAGAGTGGAAGCTAGCCAACTTCACAAAGTTGTTCTCTGACCTCTACAATGCGCCATGACAGGCACACTCCTAACCCCTAACAGCACACACACACACACACACACACACACACACACACACACACACACTAAAGCACACTAAATTAAAATAGAATACTATGGTTTGAATGTTGTACTCCATCATTTCAAACATCTGATTGTTTGGACTCCAGTAAGTGGCACTGTTTAAGGAGACCTAGGAGGTGCAGCTTGCTGGAGGAAGTATGTAACTGGAGGTAGGCGTTGTGAGTGTAAAGACTTGCGCCACTTCCACTTCACTCTTTCAGGTTACTACTTCTGGCTCAAGTTGTGAGCTCTCAGCTCCCTGCTCCAGCCACCATGCCTCTCCTCTGCCATCACAGACGCTTAACCCTTTGGATTTGTGTAAAGCCCAAATAAACTATTTCAAGTTGTCTTCCTCGTGGTATCTTAACAAAGTCATATAAACACCATCAGTAAACTGCATGCTGTTGTAAAAAGTCCTTTGTTTGGAAAACAAATGTGAATATCCTTTACAAATATATTCATTTGTAATTAATTTTAACGACCAACTTGGTTTCATCACGAACAATACACTAATGATGGAAAATCTCAGAGCTGCTAGATGTGGTTCCTGGGAACTGAGCCTGGGTTCTCTTGAAGCGCAGGAAGGGCTGGACTCTAGCCCTCAACAACCATTTATTAACTCCCTAGTTCAACAACATCAGCTCCTTCTCTCTGGGAAAGGAGGGCCTATGACTGTCTCCTGCCTCTAAGGGACCCATTCTTGTACAGGAAACAGATTTGTAATAAAGTCTGCCCTTCAGCGTGGTGAATGAGGTATCAGTAGAAGCTGTGGAGGCAAAGGGCAAGCAAAGCGGGTTGGAGCAGAAAGGTGCAGTCTGCAGGGTCCTGAAGATGCTAAATGAACAGGGTCTTTGAGACACAGATTTAGGTAGAGGAAGGAAAGAGACAAGGTATTGAAGGCAGAGAAAGTAACACTGTAAGTACACCCAAAGAATCATGTCATAGGCTGTATTCTGAAATGCCATAAAGACCATACAGCCAATGGCAGGAGGGAGGAAGGCAGATGAGATGGAAAATATGTTAATAATGGTAGTTTGGTGTTGCCTATGTGCCAGACAGCCAGTACAAACAGAAACAGCTTGCTTTCTGTGTGCTAGGCAGGACCTAAGTATTTTATATTTCCAATGTCATCCAATGCTCGCAATAATCCCATATGTATGTGCTATTTGTGTATCTGTTTTTACAAGGAATGGAAACTAAAGCACAGAATGGTTAAGTAGGTCTATTTCTGTAACTAGATAGTTCTATAACGATCTATTACAGATAGCTAGGTAAGTTGTCTATAACTGTTACAGATAACTAGATAGTGACCTTTGATGGGCCTTGTGAGCTAAGTGGAAAAATGGGAACTTCATCCTGAAAGTGATAGGATCTTGAAGGTTATAAACAAGAAAGCAGCCTGACCCTTTTAGAGATGTCACTCCGTTAGAAGCTGAACAAGAGAAAGGGCTTGTGCGGCAGAGGCGGAGAGAACAATCATATAGTCTTCTAAACCACAATGGTGGCTACACAAGGAAAGAAGAGAATCAAATTAGTCATTTAGACTCTTAGAAACCGAGAGAGAAAAGACAGAAAGTACATGAACATATATAGACACACATACCTTGGAGGAAGCAAAGAAAGCCAGCACAGAGCAGTCCCTGGTTTTGCTGCCTAAAGAAGACTTCAAGAGAGGGCACAGAAAGGGGAAAGAGGCCATCTGAATGAGCGGAAGATTTGTTCTGGGCCACATGTCCACATGGGGGACACATTGTAAACCACCATTTTTAGTTTTGCAGCTGTAGGCAATTGAATAAGGATCTGACACACCATTTCTATTTGCTGAGCAACAGAATCTGCAAAGTCCTCGGCTGCCTTTGGAGCATGAAGGACCTTGATGAGATGGTAAAGCGAGGGAGAGGGTGAAGATCATCCCCAGTCAAGCTAAGCCGGGGGAATTCAGAGACTTCCTTTGGGTGTAGAATCTAATAGGGCAGTGGTTTTCAACCTTCCTAATGCTGTGACCCTTTAATCCAGTTCCTCCTGTTGTGGTGATCCCCCCCCCAACCATAAAATGTTTTTCATTGCTATCTCATACCTGTCATTTTGCTACTGCCGTGAGTTGTAATGCAAGTATCTGTTTTCCGACGGTCTTAGGTGATCCTTGTGAAAGGGTTGTTTGATCCCAAAGGGGTCTCGACCTACAGGTTGAGAATCGCTCTGTTAGGGCAAGAGATAACTGAGGTCCTGGTTGACTTATCACAAATAAGAGGCCTTCCAGGAGGAACACTGAGCCTGAGGAGTGAGTAGATCTACAGCGCTCACTGCACAGGTTTCTTTTATACGATTATTCAATTCAAGAGGCTTCCCAAAGCCTTTCCAGGCTATTAACCATTGAATGCAACACTCCAAAGAGCCAGCAGGGATTAATCCAGAGCCAGGGTCAAACTAGGTCAGGACTCCAGAAAGTGTCAGATGGAGCAAAGAAACGGACTTCCTCCAGCCCTCTGTGTACTGGCTGGCTCCCTGAGAGAGCAACATCAGTATCTTACTGTAGTGATTTACCTCTTCTCCGATGTGAACTGTGCTTCAATAGACACAGAAAGGAAGCTAGCTCTTGACACACTGATTTTATTTCTTCTGGGTATGTATCCTAGCAAGTGAGATTGCTCGATCATTGGTAGTTCTACCTTTAATTCTTTGAGGGATCTTATTTATATTGCTTTCCATATGGCTGTACTAATTTATATTCCCACCAGCACTGTAGAAACACCCCTTCTCTTTAGATCTCACCAGCATTTGCTATCTTTAGTCTTTTAGATAAAAGCCATCCTTACTGAACTACTTCTTTCTCCTCCTGAAATCAAAGTTGAAAACAGTGATTCTCCCTACACACGCGTGCACACACAACATTGCATTAATGGTGAGATCTGAGAATGGACTCACCTAAACAGCAGGATACTATGGATCTTACTTCCCTCTTTTACTTGATAGACAGTGCCTCTGCAGGCATTGACACATTGCCGCCATCACCATTTCTCTACCTTCCCTGGGAGACCCTAGTTTGAGGACTGAATCTTGCTCTTGCTTTGTGTTCGTAAGGTAGCATTAGAGCCGAGAAATAGTCAACTGAAATCCCTGTAATTCAGCATCTTCCCACAGGAGTTAGGTTCGGAAAGTGGGGCACAGATGAGCATAGAGTGAGAAACAGAGAGTCCAGAAGGCCAGGCAAGATCCCCTCGGATGCCAGCCGGTTCTATTTCAGTGAGACTGGCATGATCTCAGCAGCTTTGCATCTGTCGATGCGATGCCGTTGGTAAGCAATTAAGAACACAGCCAGGAGTAAGAAAAACCAAACTAGATGCTCACCGCGTTTCATTAGGGACAGTACACTTAGAAGAAACATATATATAGTGGTTGTTCTTAGAATATAGTGGTTGCCTTTAGCTTCAGGAATCGTGGGAGAAGTGTCTAATGCCAGGTGTGTGCTAAAGTTCCCCAGACAGTTCAGAGACCTCAAATACAAAAAGTGTCAAGAAAGCATGAAGAAAATGAGCAATTTTTTATTTAATCTTATGTCCTTTTTTCCTATTCTCCTTCTGGCTTTCAAGGAACTACCTGTCACAGGAGACCTAAGTGCTGTTATAGTTTCAAGTTCTGACCTTGTCCTCCTTGCTCTTCTTCTAAGACTTGGGCATGCTCCAGCCCCAGACTGTGCCTGCTGTTCACATTTGCCTGTTGTTCTAGTTAGCTTTCCACAACCAAGAAAAGGGTTTATTTTACCTTGCAGACTACAGTCTGTCATCTGGGGAGGAGAGGTGGGGACATCCAGGACAGACTCAAGGCAGGATCTGTAGTAGAAACCACGGAGGCATGCTGCTTATTGGTGTGCTCCAAGTCTCACACACAGGAACTTTTCTCATACAGCCCAGGTCCATCTCCCTGCATAGGGATGGCATTGCCCACAATGGATTGAGCTTCCTTAAATCATTTACCAGTCAAGGAAATTCCTCACATACATGCTCATGGGCAATCAGATAAACCCAATACTTCTACTGAGGTTCCCTCTTTCCAAGACTATTATTAGTTTATCACACCTGTGACGCTCTTCCTTTGGAGCATAGCTCAGTAACTCCAGAATAATTTCCATTCCCCTTCCCCTTCCTGGTGCTGATAGCTGTCTCGTGTACATTTAACCCCATCATTGGCTCATCTTGAGTGCTCTTTCTCATAGCTGAAGGAGGGACATTTGCTTTTACCTTGAAGAATCCCAGGAGGCATCAATTACACAGATAGCCCTCAACAAATCTATGTTGAATCAATGAAAACTACTTGAATATAGTCAATGCCTATAGTTAGAGACTATGAGAAGTAGTTTCAGCTTTTACAAAATGCACCTCCCCAAGGGGAGAGCCCTGGGAGTCCGTAGAGATGGCAGAGAAGGCTCCCTCCCTCAATTTTTATTATTTAAAAACGGTAAAAAAAAATGCTGTCAATGAAAGGTAGAAATTCTTGTCTACCTTCTGGGAAATGCTTTCTTTATCATGTAGATAAACACATTCAAGTTACCCTCCTGAAAGCAGTTTCCAATGGTCAGTTTAATGGCTTCTGGAGAGGAAGACATTAAAGGGCACAGTGGTCCCAGGCACTGGGGCCACTCATTTTGATACTTGAAGGAAAAGGAAACAGGAGGACATTCTTACTTTTCCAAGACTTAGCTTTTAGAAAGGACAGAATGAAACATTGCAAACAAATGAGAACTGGGGGTAGCCCACTGTAACCTCGTGAATAGGCTCATTATTCTTGCTACCCCTACTGTTCTCTGTAATCCTTAGACAGAGGGAAGCCAGTAATAAGACAAGGTTTTTAGCTTTCTTGTTAATAGGTTATATAGCTGAGTTAAAGTGGCCCCACTGGTAAGGCTAAAGGCTGAACCCTACCTCCTTTGGGAAAGTGTTCTCTTCTCTGTGACCTCTAGCATTCAGATGAGGGATGCTCCACAAAGGAAAAGATTGTCTCTAATGCACTAAGAAATTCTACTCAGAAAGAACCGTGAACATGAGTTATTTTATTGTATAGGTCATTACCACTTAGTTTCTAAGCCTTAAACAGCAGGCAAAGCCCATTAGAGGGCTGAAAAAATAAGTTAAAAATGATATGCATATCTATTTTGACTCACTAGGCAGTAATCATCGCGGGAGGTTATCAAGAATAAAACGAAGCATGACCATAACGAGAAATGACTTTACTGGGTGACATAAGACACGGCAGAGGAAGCAACATAATAGAATCAGGCTGCCCGCATTTCTGTATAGAGTAACAACAGCCATAACTACAGCAGCTAACCATAGTGTTGCCTGAAAACAGAAAGCAATATAACCCGCCAAGTTATGCACCATCACCATTTCTGGTGGAAGGGTATTACAACCAGAAAGGGTATTACACCCAGGAAGAGCCCTCCTTCCATCCATGCTTGGTGCCTTGAGACCTCACCTGAAACCAAAGGTAGTCCACAGGACAGGAAAAAAGCTCTAACCCATGAATACTGTAGAGTGGAGAAAATGTGAAGGAGAGCAACGAATCCACTGCACCAAAGCTGAGCAGACCATGCCTCGGCATGTGGGAAGCCATTAACATAATACAGCACTAGAGAGCTAAGGCAGTGTCTGCAGAAATTTACTCATGACTATCTTGGAAAAGTAAGATTTTAATGTTTCAGTTTTGTGGAAAGTCTCACTTGAAGAACGTAAGGACTTCTCACCAAGTATGTCTGAGTCCATTAGAAATGACATCAAAGACAGCTGAGATCTGTTTGATGGTATTTACTGAAATTCATAAACGGTGGAAGAGTACCAGCATCCAAGACGGTGGCTCATGACAAACTCTGTTTTATAATAGTTGACAAAGCATATTAATTTAGAAATAGCTATTTGTTAATTGTTCGTGATACTATGAATCTATGAATACCCAGAGTCCAAATGAGAAATGGTCAAGAACCTACACGGTGAGGCGGTGGGGGGGGGGGGGCGGATTATCCTGGTGCCGCACAAAAAAAACAAAAGTAATTCCTCAAGGTGATTTTTTTTTCTTTTAGCAGAAAGGGTGCCAAGAACCCAAACGGAACATACTCCCCAAACTGGCCTCTGTCTTTTAATCCCTGACATATGTGGTGTTGGCGCCTCAGCCCATTGGTGGGTGCTCAGCTTCACAACTGATGTCCTTGGCGAAGCTGTGCAAAGAAGGGAGACAGCTCAGGAAATACGGGCCCTTGTCAGGCTGACGACCTTCAATAGAGAGACAACATAACAACAAAAACATATTGACTCTTGTTTTCTTTCTTATATAACTTTACCATGGATACTAACATGGAGGGAGAAAAAGCAAGTTAGAAAGTAGAATTTCTCTAGTTTGAGAATTTGTATGCAGTGAGAGAAAACTTCGAGAGAATTAGGTTCTTCTTTATTTTTTTTAAAACACTTACCTGTTGTGTGTGGCGGGGGTGGGGTGCAGGTGGGCATGCGCATGTTCTAGCACACAACCTCTCCTTCTGCCAAGTGGGTTTGGAGGGTTTCAGGTCTTCAGTCTTGGTAACAAGTGCCTTTATCTGCTGAGTCATCTCATTGCCACTAAATTGGGTTATTTAACGATGTTCAGTTAGGAGAAAGGAAGGAAGGAGGGAAGGGGGGAAAGGGAGGATAGGAAAAAGAGAAAAGAGAAAGAAGAAAAGGAGGGAGAAGATGGTATTTGTTGTAAATCAGAAAGAAAGAAAAAAAGGGGAGGAGGGGAAGGAGCAGAAGGAGAAAAAGAATATGGTTTTAACATAAGCAAAAATAGGCAGTGATTATCAAAAGTATATACTTACTATTATGCAATATTATTAACATTATTAAAACACAAATTGTTTTAAGGCATAATAAAGTTGCCAAGAATTAATAGGACTTATGATTAAAGGTGTATACACGGAACAATAATCAGAAGTATAATGCAACACAAAACCACACTAACACACAGTCTTTTAATTCATGTGTACAAGGAGTGTATAAGTAAGTATGATTTCAATATGACAGATGCTGTAGAACAGGAGGCTAAAGAACAAGGATGAGAATATCAAGAGCTCTAAAATAGCTCAGGATCGTTAGGGCTGTGTACTGTAGGCTGGACTTCAGAATTGCCCCTTGAAGGTGCATGCCCCTGAGGTATTCTGGGAAGAATTTCTGATAAGGCTGAAAATTCACACTCTTGAAACCTACCCTAAGGATAAGGGACTCTAGAGATAATAACAGATTAAAAATCTTTTTAAGGAGAAAGCAATAATCTAAATTGTACTTCTGTCGAATACTTAATGGTGACAAATTTGCAAAGATGAGAATTGAAAAACAACATAAAATTGAACAGTTTTTTCGTATTAAATCTCATAATAAGGACCTAATCAATGGAAGGAAAGAAAGCTATTCTGTGTTATTGGTGTTTGTATCTCTGACTGAATCTGTTAGGAATTTCTAGGTCGTAGCTCACTAATATTTTGAGGATTTAATCCTTGTAAGACGTCTCCCATAATTTTAGACTTTGAGAAAATGAACTTCCTATTTAATTAACAGTGATAAAAAATATTTATTACCTTTTTTCTAATATTCCTTCTGTTATATTTTTTTTTAAAAAAATAGAGCAAAAGTACTGCTCCTAAAAACCAAGGACAAACATGAACACTAATGTAGTGGAACAATAGACACTTGGTCCTCTTATGCTGATATAGATTAAGTTATGAAAAGAATCAAACAGGGGCAGGTGGAAGCCAGCCATGCTTCTGGGTGGGTAGAAGGTCCGGGTATTCCTCAAAGTGCACGACAACACTGAGGCCCCAGGGAATGGCAGGAAGGGAATGAGTGGGTGGTGTGGTGGCGTCATGGGAGAGTAGCAATGGAAGGCAGCAGTTTGTGCGCCATGACGTGAGGTGGAACTGGAGTCTGGAAGGTGGAGAAGAGCAGCCTGCTGGGAGTGGCCTGTGTGTAAATGGAGACTGTGCGTTTGTCTCCTAGCCACCCAGACTCAAATAATCACACAGAAACTGTATTAATTAACCCATTTCTATTGATCTATGTATCACCATGAGGTTGTGGCCTACCGGTAAGGTTCCAGCATCTTTCACCTTTGGCATCTACATGGCATCTCTCTGACTCTGCCTTCTTTCTCGCAGAAGTCAGTTTAGTTTTCCCTCCTAGCTCTATTCTGCTCTGCCATAGGCCAAAGCCTTATCAACCAATGGTAATAAAACATATTCACAGAATACAGAGGGGAATCCCATATCACCTACGGAGTGACCTGAGACCATGGTGAAGTCCTGGCCTGTGCTGCTGCTGCTGAGGGCCATGCATGGGTCAGTGGCCATGCAGCAGTAGGAGTCAGTGTAATGTCACCACCAAAGGCTATGTGGATGTCCTTCGTGTGGACTGCCACCTGGGATCATGCTGATAGCCAAGGGCTGCACAGAGTTTGTCCTGCCTCTCATTCACTGCAGCACTCAGGAGAGCAGGCCCCTCTCCAGGACAGCACAGCAGGGGGATGGCTTTGTTGGTGGGAGTGAAGGTGAGCAGGCCCTGAGGGTGTGAGAGTGGGACGAGGAGGTTCCCCCACCCCCATCTGCTGTGGAACAATGGTCTTATACCCTGTCACTTGTTTTGTTTTAATAAAATGCCGATTTGCCAGTAGCCAGGCAGGGAGTATAGGCAGAGTGACCAGGCAGGAAGTAGAGGCGGGGCCACAAGAACAGGAGAATTCTGGGAAGAGGAAAGCCTTAGTCTGCAGTTGCCGCCCCCGATGTAGAGGAAGCAAGGTGAGAATGCCTCACTGATAAAGGTACCAAGCCACATGGCTAACACAGAATTATGGGTTAATGTAAGATATAAGAATTAGTTAATAAAAAGCTTGAGGTAATAGGCCAACCAGTTTATAAAAAATTATTATTATTATTATTATTATTATTATTATTATTATTATTATTATTTGGTTTTTTGAGACAGGGTTTCTCTGTAGCTTTGGAGCCTGTCCTGGAACTAGCTCTTATAGGTCAGGCTGGCCTCGAACTCACAAAGATCCACCTGCCTCTGCCTCCCAAGTGCTGGGATTAAAGGCATGTGCCACCACGGCCCGGCTAGAATTATTATGGGTTAATGTAAGATGTAAGAATTAGTTAATAAGAAATCTTGAGGTAATAGGCCAACCAGTTTATGATTAATATAGATCTCTGTGTGTTTCTTTGGGACTGAATGGCTGCAGGACTGGGCGGAACAGAAATCTCAGTCAACACCCATCTGCTGGGTGGTGGTGTGGGCAAGGAAAAGATGCCCTCTCCCCTCACCACCTGTAGCAGGCAGGAGAGCTGGCCTGGCAGAAGTGGTAGGGGGTGTGAGAGCAGGAGAGCTGGTATCTGATGTGAAATCCCCAAAGAATTAATACAAAGTTAAAAAGAAAAGGGAAAAGTAAACGGAATAGGAGTTGGGAATGTAATTCAGTTGATACAATTTTTATCTAATATGCATAAAGCACTAGATTAAGTTCTCAACACCGGGTAAAATGGTATGATAGCGAAGACTCATAATTCTAACACTGGGTCAGTTTAAGGCCCTCCTCTGCTGTATAGTGAGTTGGATGCCAGCCTGGGGTATATGGTTTTGAAACACCGTTTCAAAACAAACAAACAAACAGATCTAAGTAAACAAAACAGAAATTAATAATGATTCTTCTTTATTTGAACTAAAATTATGTATCTAAAGCGGGTCTTGAACTCCTGATTCCCAGCTTCTACCTTGCAAGTACTGGAATTACAGGTATGTGCCACCTATCCCACTAATGATTATCTTTTGTTTGTTTGGTCGTTTTGTTTTTTAAGACAGGGTTTCTCTTTGTGTAGCTCTGGTTGTCCTGAAACTCGCTCTGTGGACCAGGCTGGCCTCAAACTCACTGCCCAAGTAATCATGTTTCTTAAACTGTAGCTGTAATACTCTTATATGCCTTTGATCCTGCTCTACATCTTTCCTTGAGCTTGGTTAAGGTGACTAGGTAAATGGCACGGGATGGAAACAAGGACACAGGAGACCTACTGAAGACAGCCTGGGATGGGAGGGACTGGCAAGGAGAAGTAGGGTGCCAACCAAAGAGTCTTCTTTCCACACTGATGGAGAGATGCCTAGTTATAGATTCCATTTCTGGATGTAAAAGAACCAACCGAATTTTGCTGGAAAATGTAAGACTCTGGTGCTGGAGATTTCAAAGAGAATCTTGAGTCATTAAAAAACAAAAATGAAAACGCAATAACAAGCACAACACAGAGAACATTTATAAAGACATGTAATAAGAAGTTTTAAAATGCCATTTGTCTTTACTGTTAACACATATACTCAATAAAGTTGCTTGGTCTACAAGACCTAGTTCTAGGATCCAGGATCTAGGACAGGCTCCCAGTTGAATACTTTAGAAAGGGAAAAATGTAATGTGAATTGTGAAGTTGTCTTTGACTGGGTGGAGGAAGGAAGGATCTATTTGGTCCACAGTTTCAGGCTACATTCTACCACTGTGAGGACTACAAAGTATCAGGAACTTGAAGCAGTTTATCAGATTACATCCAGAGTCAAGAGTGGAGGGCAATGAATTAGCATATCCAAGCTTGCTTTCTCCACTCTGTAAATAACTCAGAATCAGAATTCCTTGCCTAGGGTGTGTTGGTTGTCACCTTCAATGGGCTGGTCTTCCTGCTTCAGTTAAGCATAATCAAGGTGACCCCACAGACTTACCTAGATCTGGCACTGCACTCTTTGCCAAAGTGCATCTACATTGTTACAGTTGACAATAAAACCTAACCATCATGGGGACAACTTGAGGAATTGTCTGTTGGGCCTTTGTTTTTGTAGCAGAAAGAGCTTCAAATTTTTTGAAGCAGAGTACTCCATGCTTTTCTGACTAAACAGGGAGCGTGTGTAGCGAACCCTAAAACCTCAGCTCAGGGCAACTGAAGCGGATGGACATGCAGGTTTTTTTTTTTTTTTTAAGCCAATTTTACCCCACTCTACCCACTTCCCCCCAAACAAGAGGCAGGGTACCTTGTGAAAGATTATGGCACAAGTTGGAACCTTTGCAGGTCCCATGGCATGTGAGGAATGTGGGCGGGAAAGAGAATGTGCCCTTTCCAGAGAGAGCTAGGGTGTGGAGAGTTTATTTAGAGGGCATTGAGAAGGGGGCGGAGCTCGAGCGAGCTAGGGAGCCTGAGACTGGAAGAGGGGTGGAGCTTGTCTCTTAAAGGTTCTGCCTGGGTTCATCCTGCCAGGTGACAGGGCAGGCCAACATAATCCTGTAGCATTAAGTTCGAGTGATGTCTTCTCTTTAAATCAAGTTCTTTGGTTGGTACTGTAATCACAGACCAGTTCTGGGCACTCTGCATGGCATAGTACTTCCCCTCTAGATCCGTGATTCTCAACCTGTGGGTTACAACCCCTTTGACAAGCCTCTATCTCCAAAAGTATTTACATTGCGATTTATAACAGTAGCCAAATCACAGTTACGAAGTAGCAACAAAAATAATTTCATGGTTTGGGTCACCACAACATGAGGAACTGTGTTAAAAGATGGAAGCATTAGGAAGGTGGAGGACCACTGGTCTAGGTTGTTCAGTTGGGAACCGTTACACCTCCCACTAGTTAAACTTCTAAACCATAATCCTTAACTATTTAGTTTCTTCTTGGCGGGGTGGGGGGGGGGGGTCGTATCCAAAGTTCAAATACTTGATGTTTTAAAATCGAAAGGACATACTTGGCAACAACTTGATCATGAATTGAATTCTTTCACAGAGAAATTCTAAAATCCCCAAACCCCAAAATACTCTTTTCATTTTTATCACTAGGTCTTTTAAGTTGGGTTTTTTTTATGAGGAGGGATTTTGTTTGTTTGTTTGTTTGTTTTTTCCATTTACTCTTGACTCCTTAAACTCCTTCCAACTGCTCTGTTCCTGCTGGACGAGTCTTTTCGCTCCTCCTAAATCTACTTCCACTCCCACTCAAAGGAACGCCGTCATGACCACGCCCCCTCTCAACAACTTCACAATCCTTGTTTCAGCCACTTCCTGATTCTCTCTCTGATCACGGAAGCGAGAAGGTAGGTTCAAATGCAGATAGAAAGAACTTAAATCATTACATTTGAGCTGCAAATTTGGCTCTGATCTGAGCCATCAAAAATCATATACTTCTCAGAAATACTCGGTTGAGGGAGGGGCACTATATTTTTATGGAAACAGGTTTTTTTTTTTTTTTTTCTTTCTGGCATTAAGCTTTGAAAGAAGTTCCTCATGTTTTTATTGCTCTGGAAAAAAAATGTCTCTTAGTTTAAAATAAAATATTTTCCAAAAACGTCTGTCTCTCCAAAGAAGCCAAAATCTGAGCTCCTACTGGAGAGCTGGTCAACAGTCCAGGGCACTTTCTGCTTTTTCAGAGGACTGGGGCTGGGTTTCCTAGCATCCTCAGAGTGGCTCACACCTGCGTTAAAACACCAGTTCTAAGGGCTCTAATGCCCTCTTCTGACCTCTGTAAGCACACACATGCAGGAAAAACATTCACTTATAGAATAACCATAAATAAATCAAAAAATTCAAAAAGGACACAGACTTAAGGAGAACTCGGTGAGAGTCTGAGAATCAAATCAAACTGGAGCACAGGCATTTTGGGGTTATTTGGTTCAACCGACAGAGGA
Source organism: Arvicola amphibius (assembly GCF_903992535.2). Taxonomy (NCBI): domain Eukaryota; kingdom Metazoa; phylum Chordata; class Mammalia; order Rodentia; family Cricetidae; genus Arvicola; species Arvicola amphibius. The sequence continues at coordinate 22,283,247 of NC_052057.2, read as the reverse complement.
AACAGAAAGATTATTCCCCCAGCAATCCTCTTTGTTACTTGGCCAAGTAAGATTGGGTCTAAGTTTTTAGTCTGGGGCCAACCAGTCCATATTTGTGGCTCTCACATATTTTATAAAAGAAGCATTTTTCCAGCTCCCCTTTTATGCTCACCTTCTTTCTCCCCCTTGCACCCCAGCACATCCGCTTTTCCTTCTAGCCTTTTCTTTTTAGTGGTCCAGCATCACTACAGTAATGAACATGGAAACAGAAAGCTCCTCAGAAGATGGAGAGGGGAAGAAGATGGCCCAAAAAGATGGTATCTTTTTTAACAAGGAGCTTAGTGGTTATATAAACTGTCACTCACTTTTACTCGTTTATATATACATTATCTCTGTTAAATTTCACAATAATTTTTGTCCTAATTACTATTTTTCTATCTGCAAGAAAGGAGTTGAGTCTAGAGAGTTTGTGGATTTTGTTCAAGGGTTCACAGAAGATAAATGACTCATGTGAAAATGTCAACCCTAGTCTAGGAAAAACCTAGAAGGCAAGCTTTCAGTGTGATAGGTCAGGGAGAAATCTTTGTCGTTTGGAGGTCAGATGAACCAGTAATAATGTTGATGTCCCCTTACCAAAGTAAAGGGACCTAAAGTCACAGGAATCTCAGACTGTTGCATACTGATTTCCTCAGCTTGTTAAAACAAACAAACAAAAAACAAAACAAAACAAAAAAAACTGGGAAGACAGGAATTGACAAAGGAAATGGGTATACTTATAATTTGGTCCAGAACAGAAGTAAGTTCTCAGCTTCTCTCTGCCTTCCCTGTAGCCATGTTTGTAGGGTGGCTGAAATAAAAGTCGGGATCTAGGTATCTGTAACTTTAGTTGTACAGATATTATACAATACAATAAGGTAACAGAGTTGTGAAATAGTCTTTACCGGGGAGGCAGTTCTTCCTCTGGGGGAGTTACTCTAGCCACCAGGACAGCAGGGTTTCAGACCATTTTTGCTGCCATAGTAGAATTTCCTGAAGATTTTTTTTTTAAAGGCACAGTTACCTTGCTACAGTATCTTTGGTTCTCACCCATCCCACTGGCTTGCACACAACACACGAGCTGGGGGAGGGTGTTCACATGGGTGTTGTTCCTAGACTAATAGCAGATTACAGCAGAGCAGGGAACAGTCATTACATGTGTATCTGAGTGTAGTCATTAATTACACTCTTAACTTTTCCATTCATGCATGTTTGATAGAAATTCTGTTTTATGGTTCTCAGAACTTCAGTTTCAATGCTTTGTCACAGAATTAAAAAAAAAAAAGCTCTTACCCTCACAATTATAGCTCATTCTAGCAAAAGTGCACCTATTAAGACAGCAAAGGCAGAAGGCTCGCAGGACAGGAACCAGGGACGTAGAGATAAGGCTCCAGATGTTCTTTCTCTCGGGAATCTGTCCGCTTCTGTGAAGTTTTAATGCTTCTTTTTAGTCGCATTGTCTATGTTTGCCTTGTGTCGCAGGGCAGAGCTGCAGAGAGCTGCAAGAGCCCACGTGACCTACAAAATCTGAAATACTATATTGCTCTTTACAGGAAACCCAAGCCAACTGTCACTCAGACAGTAAACTCAAAATGGCCCAATGCTGGTGACGTAGTTTTCCAGTTAGGTAGGTCTGTGTCCTTGAACCAAACCCTGAACTTCCTGTCTCTATTTCTCAACCAGAAGAACGCAACTGTGGGCTTGTTGCCTGCTTGCCTTTGTCTAAATCATTTATAGCTGGATGTTAAAACTCTGATGCCTGAAGATATTGTTTATTAGAGGTTGTCTATTTGTAGAAAAATAGAACTCTCCTCCACAGACTTCCATCTATTATTTTAAATTAGTAAAAATTATGCACAACACTGAACTGACAGTCTTACAGAGCTGGGTGACATATGAGGTCCTCTCTTTAATGGTGAAATAAATACACTGGGAAGGGATGAAGAGAGAAGAAAGCTTCATTCTGAAAGACCCTTGTTGGGGAATATTATTTTCAGGTGTGTGACTTTTGTTTCTGCTGCATCTGTTTAACTCTGTGAAGCTGCATTACTGTGCCCGATGGTCCTAATAAAGAAATAAATGGCCAATAGAGAGACAGGAGCAAGAATAGGCGGGGCTCGCAGGCAGAGCTTATAACTAGAAGGAGAAACCTGGGAGGAGAGGAGAAAGAAGAGCAACAAGAGGACAAGGAGCAAGAGATCAAGGAGAGGAGGACACCAGGGGCCAGCCTCACAGTCAGTCATGGAGTAAAAAAAGAAAGGTATACAGAAATGGAGAAAGATAAATACCCAGAGGCAAAGGTAGTTGGGATAATTTAAGAAAAGCTAGCAAGAAACAAGCCAAGCTAAAGCCAGTCATTCATAACTAAGAATAAGCTTCTGTGTGTGATTAATTTGGGAGCTGGGTGGCGGATCACCCCCCAAAAAACAAAATATAACACAACAGACCCTTATAAGACCACCCGCTCACCCACACCCACACCCACACCCGCTCACCCACACCCACTCACCCACACCCGCTCATCTCCACCCACTCACCCACACCCGCTCACCCACACCCGCTCACCCAGACCCGCTCATCTCCACCCACTCATCCGCTCCCACGCTGAAAAGTAGGCTCTTAAGGTGTTGTCAGAAAAGCCTCACCTAGTCCTACTAACCAACATTTATTAGTTGGGAGATCTTAATTTTGGATTTAATGACCAATAAATGGGAATATGGTAATGGTGACTACAGCTCCACTACTAGTGGCTGATTGAAAAAATACAACATTATCATTCTGTAGCCCCTACCTCCAAGAGGTGCAGTCTGTTTCCTCTACTTCCTAAGTCTTAGACTCACACAATTTACCTGAAATATCTTTATCAGTAACTTCTAGGCTTTGTGGCCTTGATTTTCTTTCTCTCAGCTGCACCCCACACAGTCTTACCAAGTTAGATTGTCTAGTACCTATGAGGAGGAGACATGAAGTGATGATAGACAGAGAGGTGGCTTGAGAGACAGCAGTGTATCAGCTATCCGTCAGGAAGAGTTTGGCCAAAGAGAAAGCTCTTGAAGTAGTTGCTTCTCTATTGCTGTGATAAAACACCATCCACAAGGCAAACAGAAAAAAAGGATTTATTTGGGCATATGGCTTCACAGGGATAAGAGTTTATCATGGCTGGAAGTGGGAGGCATGGTGTCAGGAACAGAAATCTGAGAATTCACCTCTTGAACCACAAGCATGAAGCAGGGAGAATGAACGAGAAATAGCACAAGTCTCTAAACTCTCAAAGCCTGCCTCCAGTAACATATTTTCTTCATCAAAACCATACCTCCTATACCTCTCCATCCAGCAACATCAACTTGGTACCAAGTGTTCAAATGCCCAAGACTATGGGATGGGGGGCCCTTATTTAAATCTCCATAGCTCTGGTCCAATTTAGATCATCCTTTGTGTGGCTCGTATCTTAGTCCCTGACTGCCAACCTTAAAATCTGTGCTTCAGGGTTTATTTTAGATGTTGTAGAAAAATTTTGAGTATTTCCATTTGAATAAACTCAAAGCACAGTTTTTAGCTACAGAATTTTTATCTGTCGATTGGAGAATCTACTTTCTTCCAAATGTGGTGCACAAAATGCTGACTGCCTGCTTTGGAGATGTGGCTGGCTGCCATCCTCTGCACCTCTAATGTGACATGTGGTTCCCTGTTACCTCTGCAGGAGACCAACATCCTCTTCAGTGTGGTAATGGAGTCACATTCAGATCCATGGAGAATGGGTCAGTTCCCTGCTTGTTCTTGTGCTGGAAATATGTTCTCTATCATACTAAGGTCACACATGTTTTACCCTTTTCTATGTGTGTGGAACCATATTAAGAAATATTGTGAGATCACATTTGAGCACAGTTATAATTGATTGGTTGTGTATTTTCAACAGAGGAGAGGGGCTCTGTATGTCCAGTGTGATGGATGTTTTGGTTGTTGATTTGACTATATCTGGAATTAACTAAAACCCCAAAAATGGCTATGGGGAATTTTTACTTAATTAAATCATTTGAAGTGGGAAGACCCACTTGTAGTCTGGATCTTTGAGGTGGGAAGGCCTGCCTCTAATCTGGGCCACATCTTCTTCTGGAAGCCCATATAAAGAACACACAAGAAGGAAATCTCATTCTTCGTCTGCTTGCTCTTGCCCTAGATAGCAAATCTGTTCCTTTACTGCCATTAGAGCTTACTTCTTCAGGATTCTAGCATATACTGAGGACCAGCTGGGGCATGGAGCCTCATGGATAGATCAACTATTGGATCCTTGTACCTTTTGTTCATAGGCAGCCATCGTTGGATTAGCTGGACTACAGCCTGTAAGTCATTCTAATAAATCCCCTTTCTACATATAATGCACCTAGTATAGTGGTTTGAGTAAAAATAGCCCCATAGGTTCATATATTTGAATGCTTGATCGCTAGGGAATGACTCTACTTGAGAGGGATTGAAAGTCTGACATTTTGTAATAGGTTTGGACTTGAAGTATGTCTCTGGAGTTAGGCTTTGGAGCTTCATATGCTCAAGCCAGGCCCAGGGTTTCTGCTCTTCCTGCTGCCTATGGACCTGGATGTAGAACTGTCAGCTATTTTTCCATCACCATGTCTGCCTGCATGTCACCATGCTTCCTGAATTGCTGACAGTGGAGTAAACCTCTGAAACTGTAAGCAAGTCTCAATAAAATGTTTTCCTTTATAAGAGTTGCCATGGTCATGGTGTCTTTTCCCAGCAAGAGAACACTGAATAAGACATCCAGTATTTTCATCATATCCCACTGATGACTGTGGTATTTCCTATGAAACATTAAACAGTTCCTGTATTCCAGCATTGGACACTAGGGAGTTTTTATGTAATCACTTTGAACTTACTAGGCATAATTTATAAAGTTATATTAACTAGCTTAGATAACAGTTAATGAAATCCAATAATAACCAGCCTTTAGAAATGATAATCTCATCAAAAGCACAGAGTTTATTATTTTGGTCATTCTTATACATGCAGTTTCTTTAATAATCATGTGCTATAGCTTCTTAGTTGGTTAATGCATTGCAGCATTTTTTGAAAAAATAAGTACTATTTTAAGCTATAAAACAAAACTATCATGATAAAACTGCAAAAGTTTGTGGGTAGGGGAGTCAGGTGGTGTGCTAACAAGGACTTTTAGCAAATTGTCTGTTTGTGTAAGTCAATTTTATTGGAATGAGTCCAGGTCTTTTAGACTGTACTATTTGTGTCCCCCTCTTAATGATGTGATCGAGTAGTTTTCCCAAAGACTAGCAGAGTGGTGGCAGGAGAGACCAGAGACTTGCAATGCCTGGTATATTTACTTTCTGATCTGTTACAGAACAAGTCTGTTAATTCTTGCTGTATTTAAGGATCCAACATTTTGTTTGTTTATCATAGTCAGGGAGCTGTGATAGACAGGGTCAATATTACTAAAAGTTCTCTAAAGGAACGTAACTGGTAGAATGAGTGTGTGTGTCTGTGTGTGTGTGTGTGTGTGTACATACAATGCACACACATACTGTATGCTTTTGAAAATTATAAAACCAAATCTATTGTGTATCAGACTTGGTAAACATTGAACAAGATATTGTTTTGTACTTAAGTTGTGTACTCTTCTAGAGGTTGTATGGAATAACCTTATGGTGACTTAACTATCACCTATCAAATCAATATGAGATAGCTCAACCAAACAAAGTGTTTCAAGGAATGGTGGTGTGTTAACTCAAATGGGTGAGACCTCTCAAAGTCACAAGCCAATAGAATTATTGCTGACAGGAGTTGAACACTTTTATTTATAAAATATAATCTTCATCACATGCATTCAAAACTAACTGTCCAGTTGACTATTAAAGTGTTTTTTCCTTTGCCAATTGGTGCTTTTTTCTGTCTCTCCTTACTTCTATATTAACTATTTTTTCTGTTTCTGTGATAAATCACCATCATCAAGACAACTTATAGGAGAAAGAAAAAGTTTATTTTGGCTTATGGTTCCAGAGGGTGAGAGTTTATCATGGCGGAGCCAGCACAGCAGTAGGCAGCAGGCATAGCAGAGGGAACAAAAAGGTGAGAACTCAAAACCTCAACATAATGTTGGAAGCAAACATACAGCCAACTAGAGACAAAATGTCCAAATTCCTGAGCATACAGGGAATTCAAACCACTACAATATCCTTAACACTCTTGAGTCATCTATTTCAGAAAACACAAAACTCCCTAAAACTGTATTTTGCTATTAAAACACTTCTTCACACAGCTGGGCATGGTGACGCATGCCTTTAAACCAGCTCTTGGGAGGCAGAGGCGGGTAGATCTGAGTTGAGGCCAGCCTGGTCTATAGAGTGAGTTTTAGGACAGCCTGGGTTATCTCAAAAAACAAAAATAACAGCAACAATTCGTTCAAATCTTAATGATGAGAAAATATTTGGGAAATAAAAGTAAGATTGGATAAGCTAAAACTAATCATTCTAGCATTCTAGTTTCATGTGTAATAAATTATAATAATACCTCAGAAATCTGAACCAGGAAGCTTCTCCTAACACTTATTTTCAGTATTACCAAGGAATATACTCTCCTTGCCTCATATAGTCTGACTTGTTATGGACTTAAATAATAATTCTAATAGGTCATATACTAACAGTTTGCATACCTACCTGTAAGGAGGGTTTATGTAAATTATTAGAATTTTGTTTGCATAATGGGAAGCATTTATAAATCTAGAAATTCATGCTTGAGGATACTAAGAAGATATGTGTTTTATCATCTTCTTAGCCAGCTAGTGAACTACCAGTGAAGCCTGGACATTTGTATGTAATATTTGTCAACAGCTAGTTGGAACATATGCAGAAATGGAAATTTCTATCCATTTTGTTGAAATCACCCTTCCATCACCCTCAAAGTCTGTCTTGTTCCCGGCACTCACGCTAGTGCCAGTTCCTGCCATAATTTAAGCCTGAATTGTTCTGTACCATCAAGACTTGAAATCTGTATGTTTTTAAAAATTACGTATTTATTTATTTTGTGTGCATGTGTGGAGAGGGGTGTGGTGTGCCACGACGTGCTTGTGAGCATAAGGAAACTTGTAAGAGTCAGTTCTTGCCTGTCAACATGCATGTCCTGGTCATCAACATGCATGTCCTGGTCATCAACATGCATGTCCTGGTCATCAACATGCATGTCCTGGTCATCAACATGCATGTCCTGGTCATCAACATGCATGTCCTGGTCATCAACATGCATGTCCTGGTCATCAACATGCATGTCCTGGTCATCAACATGCATGTCCTGGTCATCAACATGCATGTCCTGGTCATCAACATGCATGTCCTGGTCATCAGGCTGGGCAGCGACCTCTCTACTCACTGAGCCATCTCATTAGCCAAGAAATCATTCTTTCTGATTTCATTTTTTTTTGTTTTATTATTGTTGTTTTGTCAACCTGACCCAAACCAAGGTCATTTAGGAAAACCTGACTTTAATTGAGAAAATGCCTCTACCGGATTAACTGATAAACAAAGCTCTGGGAGAATTTTCTGGATTAATGTTTGATGCGAAAAGGACTAACCCACAGTGGGTGATGCTGCCCTTGGGTTTTATAAAAAAGTAAACTGAGAAAACCATGGTGAGCAAACTAGTAAGCAGCACGCCTCCATGGCCTCTGCTATAATTCCTGCCTCCAGGTTCCTGCCTGGAATTCCCGCCTTAGTGGATACATAAACCAAATAAACCCTTTCCTACCTAAGTTGTTTTTTGGCCATGGTCTTTATCACTGCAATAGAAACCAAACTAAGACACTTGGGCTACACCACCTTGGAAGCAACTTTGCCCATTTGGGCCCATGACCATCTATCTGTTTTCATCACAGACCATGTGTTTTCTCTAAGGAGCTGGGCCCATTTTCCATGATCATCCTGACAATGAGCAGGCAGTCTTGTCTGTAATTCTGGTTCTATTCATCTAACTAGTCATATGAGTAGATTCTAAATTAATCAACTTGGAGTGAATAAAGAAATCGCTTGCAATTTTCACACTCTTATCTTCACATCTTTGTTTTGGGGAGGGATATTTTCTACCTCCTTATCAGGCATTCAAGTAATTTTCCAAAAATATCCGTGCATTCTGCATAACTTTCTGCTACTCCTGAGAGTAACTCAGGTGTCTTTATGCTGTCAGCCATCTGAAGTGAAACCTTTTTTCTTCAGTGGAAGAGTACAGCTCTGGAAAATACTGCAGTTTGATGCCTAACAACTTAATGCAGTTCTCTGCAAGTTCAGACATTTTCTGCATCACACAGAGAACAAATGTAGCTAAGTGTTAATTAAAAAGAACATCTTGAGTGTAAACATTAAAAATTGATCACCTTCTGTGAGCAATTTAATTTATGAGCATTAACATATTCTAAGCTGATGTCTTGAATTTCAGTATAACATCTTTGCTGTGTATGAAGGGCAGAAGGAAGAAACCCTGACACGAACATGCTCAAACCTCCTCTGGTTTATCATTCATGAGTGTGCAGATTCTGCAGCTGGAGCAGCTCCCTTTAGCGGGGCTCTGAGAGCAGCAGCTGCAGAAACAGCAGCCTCCCCAGCATCATGGCCTCCTGCGGTTGTGTTCACATCAATAGCCCTGACACCACTGTAATCATTTTTGGCAAAGTGGGAGACCCATGGTGTGGATCTGGCAGCTTTCCTTTCCTTTTGCATTCTACTAAATCATTAACAAATGCATTTATTTATTGAATTTTCAGCTTGTTCAGTAAGGTGTAGCAGAATGTGCATACGAGAGAATGGGGAAAAAAGAATAAATGTCATGCCAGAGTCAGCCAACTATCTTTGATAATTAATTAAGGAGAATATTAATTAATTAATTAGTGAAGGGGAAAATGTCCCTTAATTCAAAGTCTGCTGTCTGTGCCATGATCCCAGTAGCACATTTAGAAATGTTATAAAATACAATAGAATTAATTATATCTAAAATGTAAAACTAATGAATTGTTGGTCTCTTTCATTGGGTGCCTTCCCTCCTCCCTTGAAAGCTGGTAGTCTAGGGCCTCTCTGATGCTCCCTGGTGGTTCAGAGATCATTCTGGATCATTCTGGAGCTCCCTACCTCCCTTCTACTCTACTAAGCTGTATCTCCTCTGTGCTCTGCTCTGGTCCTTCAGCAGCTCACACTTAGAGAAATGATGATTTGTTTGTCTGAGGTCAGATGTTAGTCGTGACCACAACAGTACAAGGAGGTAGCAAGGTCTCTATTCTCAGACAGCATTAAGTGTTATTAATGTTGAGAGAGGCAGAATCATAGATCGTTACCCCACAGAATTATGTCTGCTTGATTTGTCTGTTGTCTACTGGGTAATCTTCATTTAGACAAAATAGAGGTAAGCTCAGATAAATTCTTAAATTTTTTATACTGATCTTTGGAACCAAGAGAGGGCTTCTTATTGTTTAAGAAACCATCTTTAATGGCCTCTAGCCCTCTTTAACAGCTGCGCCATCTTCCAGCCAATTTCTTATTGTTTTGGTTGTGGACGTAGCCTTTAATAGCTGAGATATCTCTCCAGCCCAAGAGGGTATTTCTTAATGGGCTTGGGTTAAAAAAAAAATCATTCATCATTTCTTTTATATATATATCAAATAAAATATGATTTTGACAAAGAAAATATATCTTATAAACACAAACATGAATGTTCTGTATGTTTTTATATAAATATAGCAATGCTTGTATTTTAAAATAAAGCTCAAAGGGCCAGCAAGATGACTTCGTGGGTAAAGTACTTGCCTTATTTGAATTTGAATTTGATCCTGGCAACCCCCATAGAGGAAGGAGAGGACAGCTACAAACTTCCATACAGTGCTGTGGCCTGTGCATGTGCTCACCTCTCCCTCCCACCAACACAGAGTGGGGATGGCCTCTGATGTACAGTCTGATTGCTAGAGTATATCTGTCCATGTCATTCTTCAGGACCGACAAAAATTTACAATATTGTCCTGTATGCTTCTCAGTTGCTTTGACAAAACACTTTGACCAAAAGCAACTTGGAAAGGAAAAGGTTTATCTGGCCTCCAGGTCACAATCATTGAGGGAAGCCAAGGCAGGAAGCTGGAGCCAGGAGCTGAAGCAGAGACCATGGAGGAACACTGCTTACTGACTTGCTCTTTATGGCTTGCTCAGCTACGTTTCTTATAAAACTCAGAACTAAGTGCCCAGCAGTGGCACTGCCAGCAATAGACTGGGCTCTCCCACCTTAATTAGCAATTAATAAATTTCCCACAGATGTGCCCACAGGCTAGTCTGATGGAGGCAGTTCCTCAATTGGGATTCCCTCTTCCCAGGTATGTATAGGTTTGTGTCAAACTGACAAAACCCAGCTATGACAAATATAATATCCAAATGGGGTTCTGAACTTCTAAAATTATAACAGGGTTTAGTTTTGTTAAGCTGTCTAGAAACTGAAGTATGATCATTTATTTTAATATCAGTTTAATCACGGTAAAAAAAATTAGAAATAAGTAGTATTTTAAATGTTCCAACACAGACTTAATGTTTCTTTGGAATAGTTTAAAGACATCGAGCAAAAACTTTTTTCTTTCTTCCAAATCTTACAGTTTTAAGGATTGATCTCATAGCACTACTGGGAAGTTTTCGTTTAAAAAGTAGAAAGCTGCCATTTTCTCTATTTTTAGTTCAGGACTGCTGTGTATTAAGGAGAGGAAAGAATGTGGAGAAAAGAGAATCTTTCATGTGATGGATACCTGCGTCGGATTGTTGCTGTAACTATTTCCGGATTATTTTTATCAAGCTTTGAAAAAATGCATTTGTCCTCTGCATTAAAATATAAACTGGCACAATTTTAGAGCCTTGAAAAATCTGATTATACTATTAATGTCTTAAAATTTGCATATGAAAATTAGAATCTAGCCGGGTAATAAAATTTATGTTATGATTTTAATTTTTCAAAAGGATAATTAAATAGATTCATAATGTTCCAGTTGGCGTGCTTTAGTTTGCATACCAAGGGAGGAGAGCTGAAGCAGAGGACAAAATATAGTAGGCTTGGTGTAGAGGGATAGAATTCAGGCAGAACAGTCATGAGGGATGTGGAGGACATTGATGCCAGAACACATTGCAGATACCAAACAAGTCACTTTGTAGCTAATTAACCTTAGAAAAACACCACAAGGTAGGAATAGGCATGACGCCATCTTACCAATGTTGATGTTGGAAATTGTTTAAAGAACTGTTATGTTAAGTGTTATACAATGAGCTCTCACAATCTGAGAAAGAGTAAGTCAGTTTTGTCCTGCCTCTGCCCAGCATCACTACATTCACGCCTACACGTTATTTGGGCATAGAGCAGAAAGTGTCTAAGACAGGTATATTGTTAGGAATACTTCTAGTGATGACTAAAAGCAACTCAAATATGTTGCAGGAAAGGGAACTGATTGGCTCAGAGAACTAGAAAGTTTAAGAGGTGCTTAAAGAGATGTCATCATCTTTTGGCTCTGTTGTCCTCATACATGGGAAAGTGCTCTTTAGTGGTAGCCATAAGGGTCTCAGTAACTCTGAACTCCAAAAGACCCTGTGCTTACAATTTCAGAAGGGCCAACACTTTTCTCCTTTTCACTGTCAGCCCTCACAAGCAAGTGCTGCGTCATCCACATCATCCACAGTAGTCAGATCGCCAGCGTCTGAGCCAGTCACTTCATTCAGAATGTGGAGTTTTGATCCGCCAGTTTAAAGGGTAAGAGAGTGATCTCTCATCATCAACAGCTCTACCAGGCGGAGAAGGCCAGTTCCTGATGGGACAGCTCCACGGAGACGCTTAGTAGATGAAATCAGGTATTATGCCAGATCACAGGAAGAAACAACGTGTGTGGGAAGCAATTAGAGGAATCGCACAGGGACTAAAAGGCAGAAAAGTGAAAGACAATGGGACTGCATGGTGTAGAGACTGTTCTGCAGACAACAGAAGAGAGACAAAGTTGAGTACTCATGTTTTATGTTTCCATAGCATCCTGACCTTTTCTGTCATAATATTTGTGACTCTTTACCATGGCAACTTTTATAGGACTTCAGGCCCCATAATGCCACGGAATTGGATTATTCCATTCAGTCTTGAGGCCTTGGAATTGGTAGTAGTGTAGGATTGCTAGCAAATGTACCAGATATCTGAATGGATGAATGTACGAGCAGGTAAGTGGGGCTGCAATCTTCACTTCTCTTTGTATTGGATCCTTAGTCATCCCTGCCAGAATTTTCCGTCTATCTGCTTCTCTTTGCTATGCACAGGCACCTTTCCTCCCATCAGGGATGCAGATCTGGCCCCAATTTTATGTATTATTTAGCCCCAGAGTCTCTCAGTTTTTCCATTGTGATATAAATTTCCATTTTGAAAATAAAAGTAGACATTTTGGGTTATGTGCCTATGATTTCCAAAAGTAACTGCAGATGTAGGAGGCACATGACCCCAAGGTGTATAGAAGCTGCAGAAACCCACCCCTTCAGCAAGACCTCTATGTATAGACATATTTCACAATAGTCAAATCATCTGCAAAGGAAATGTTACAGTCAATCTACCTCAAGTCAGACTTAACACCAGTAAGATACGTCCTAGTCCTTAAAGATCTTGTTCATTGCTTCCATCCTTAAAGATCCTTGTTCAGTACCTCCCACTGTCTTGTATCTTAAATATTCTTTATGTCAGCTATTGGTCATAGTCATATTTTCCATGTATCAAAATTGTAATACTCATTGCTATGTATGTGTAAATTCGTTCAATAAGTAAGATCTTGTTGAGGTAGTAGGCTCCAGAACACTCTCTAGGAGTGAAACAAGGTATCTATGATGTGATGTCACCAATGTTCTTGAGGTGCTTAAAGGAAACCATGTGATCATTCAATCAACATTAATTGAACTCTGAGCTCCCAGTTAATATTAGGAGTTATATAAGAAGCTAGAGGTGAACGAGACAGTCTCTCTTTGCACAAAGCATACTTTAGTGAGAAATATGAACAATTAAAACAATTATTACAGCATGCCCCAAGAGCTCTGTTAGTGGAAAAGGTTGTTATAAGGGAATAAATAAGGAGGGGCCCTAACTTCAGCCAAGGAATGTGGGAATACACTCCTGAGAATATGACCCTTAGATGGGCCTGGGAAAGAGGGCTATGAATTTTCTAGGTAGTAGAAGAAAATGAGAAGGAAGATCATTCAAAGTGGGAGATACCATATACAAAGACAGAGAAGACTTAAGAATAAACACACAAGAGAAAGATAGAGAGCGACACACAGAGGGAGACATACACACAGAGATAGAGAATATATACTGTACATATTACCCTGCTGTGCATGCTTGCATCTTGCCTTTCTCATTATTTATATTTCAAGGAACAGATCCAATTAATTAGTTTAATGACTATATTTCACTTAAAGATGCAGATGGAGATATTTATTGAACTATGCAGGAATAGGTCTTCATTTACATATTACTAAAATGATGTCACATGAATAGCTGCTGTTTCTTGGATGAGTGGCAGTGAGAACAGTATATTGGCTTGTTGGCTTCTTTGCAGCTCCTTCTATCTAGAGACTCACTCTCCTGGACACTGAATTCCTTTTAGATGGCTTTATGGTTTCCTTGTCCACTCATTGGGGCTCAGGATTCAACCTTTTCCCCCAGCTCTCCCTAGCTTTAAACTTTACAGTGGGGAGGCTAGTATTCATCCAGGCTCAGTGCAAGGAGGACGCAATGCTGGAGAAGTAGTCACTCTGGGGCTATGTGGGTAAACTGTGGTTGAAGAAAACCTAACTTGATATGCTATATTCCCCTCTGAAAAATTCAAGTGCAAGAAGTAATGAATTTCTTGCTCACCACTGTTGTGTGCACTGCGGCTGCTGAAAAGGGGTCCTGACCTGCATGTTACAGAATGCAAAGAGAGCCCCAGGCTCCGGGGACGGATCCTGTCCAGCCATCACTGAGCAGGTGAGGCTGGCTCTTGAGACCTGGCTTCTTCACCTCAACCTGCCCCAGTTTCTTTATCTGTCACAAAGCACAATAACATCTGCCCTACTTGCTTCATAGCGCTGGGGAGAGATAAAAGTGGAGTAAAGGACTGAGTTTTCAAGTGCTGTGAAGTAATTCGGATAACATGGCAATACCCAACACACAGCAGATTTCAAATAGGATAAAATGCCTGATTTGGGGCACGCATTTAACCCCAGCATTCTGGAGGCAGAGGCAGGCAGATCTCTTTGAGTTCGAGCAAGTTCCAAGACAGCCAGGGCTACATAGCAAAACCCTCTCTTAAAAAGAAAAACAACAAACCAAAAATATATAAACCAATCAACTATGACAATGTTAGAATTCATATATGAAGATGTGTTTTACATATCTGTGTTATTATATTAAACTCCTCTTAATTACATGTTTTAACATACAGAAAGAAAAAGTGATACTTGTGTATCATACATATTTTGGGTGTCTGTGCCTTACGTCTTTAATTGGATGGCAAAATATATTTTTGAAATGGATGATTTGGAAGAAGAATGAGAGGATATCTGTATTTCAAAGATGAAGGAAACTAACAAATACCAGAATGAGAATTTGAACTTGGAGCTTCAAAGATGTCTCGGCAGATAAGAGCTTGACTGTTCTTCCAGAAGGCTCAGGCTCAATTCCTAACACCTACAGCTCATGATCATCTCTAACTCCAGTTCTTGGGGATCCGATGCCCTCTATGACCTCCTTGAGCGTGGTACACAGACGCACCTGCAGGCCAAACACTCATACACATGAAAGAGAAATAACAAAAGAGTCTGAACTCAACTGTGCTGACTTCTAGGATGCCCTTGTATCAGGCTATAGACAGTCAAGTGCTCATTAGTTGCTCTCTTGCCCATTGTGATTGGTCTGGTTCACGTCCGTGTGCTTCTTAGATCAACACTGTTGTTTCACAGAAGCTCTGTCTCCCTAGTCACATGGCATGTCCATTACGTGTATTGTTCTATCTACTCTTTCCTCCTCCTGTCCTTCAAAGGCATACTTAGCCAATCAATTGTGTATACTGGGTGTCTGCATTTCAAGTTCTTTCTCCACAAGGCACACTAATTTGCTTTCTGCTCTTATTACCTCATTAAAACTGTTCTTTGCAAAACCACCAGTGGCCTCTGTGTCCCTAAAACTAATGAACATTCTCCATAATTATCTGATTTGATTCCTCAGCAGCATTTTATAGTGTTAACAATATTCTTCTTGTACATTTCTGTAAATTCCCCTTTCCTGTTGACTCCAAATCTCCAGCAGAGTTTTCTAGACTTCTGCAAGGGCTTATTATCCGTTTTAGTTTTTTGTGTTATTAGTATTTGTGGTGGTTTGAATAGGAATGGCTCCTATGGGCTCATGTATTTGAATGCTTGCTCCTTAGGGAATGGCACTACTTGAGAGGGATTAGGAGATGTGGCCTTGTTGGGGTTAGGGTGTCTTGTTGGAGGAAGTGTGTCACTGGGGTGAGGAGTGGATTTTGGGGTTCAAAAGCTCAAGTCAGGCCCAATGTCTCTTTTTTTCACGCTGCTTGTAGAACCAGATGTAGAATTCTTAACTTCTTCAGCACCATGCCATACTCCCTGCCATGATGACAATGGGCTAAGACTCTGAAACTGTAAGCAAGCTCCAATTAAATGCTTTCCTTTATAAGAGTATCAATGGTCTGTAGATGTTGTCTGAGTTTTCTGTCCTGCCTGGTTCCCACAATCCTTAAGTCCCAATGAAATCACACAGAGGTCTACATTAGTTATACAGTGATTAGCCCATTAGCTTAGGCTTCTTATTAACTCTTATAACTTATATTAGCCCATTATTCTTGTCTATATTAGCCACATGGTTCAATACCTTATTCAGGGAGGCAGTCACATCTTGCTTCTTCTGTGGCTAGGTCAGGACTGCAGAGGAAATGGACTTTCTTCTTCCCAGAATTCTCCTGTTCTTGTCGCCCTGCCTCTACTTCCTGCCAGGTTGTCCCGCCTCTACTTCCTGCCTGGCTACTGGCCAATCAGCATTTATTTAAAATATAATTGACGGGATGCAGACCATTGTCCGACATGTAGATGTCTCTATGTTCTGATCTTCCCACTTGACTTCAGTCTTACATGTCCAGAATGGAGAAAAGGCAAGTGACAGTGTAAACTTTTTGCCTGGACCCAGGAGAACCAGCCCTGCTCCCTCCTGTGTTTGTTGGCCCTCTCTCCAATTAGTAGGTTAGACTGTTCATTCAGATTTCTGAGCAGGAAGTGAACTGGGGAGAAACAAAAGCAGTAAGTGAGCAGTGATCACTCTCATCTGCAAAAGAGCCTCTAATTCGATTAAGTGACTCACGTCAATGAATAGCACAAGAGACCTCCTCAAACCTCTGGGCTAGTTCTGACTATTGGTCTCTGGGTTGCTTACTAATATCTTGCTATCATCTCCAAGGCTTCACTTACCATGAACTTAGGGATTAGAGTTTTGCTGTCATGTTTCCTTTACTACTACATCAAATGACTCTTGTGTTTTGCATAGGACTGACTATCCTATGTGTGATGAATAAATGCTTGTTTTGAAGGGATTATGTATGTGTAGGATATATTTTTCTTTTGGCATATGTATGTGTACATTATATTCATGCATGTGTGTTCACATGTGTGTCGGTGAGCACATTTATTTGTGTGCATGTCTTCCTCAATCATTCTCTACCTTATTCATTGGGGTAGGGTCTCTCAATTAATCCCAGAGCTCACTGTCTTGCTAGATACATTGCTCCAGAGATGCTTCTGTCTCTGTGGATTCCTCTGTCTTAACCTTACTAGTGCCAAAATTACAAGTGGGCCTCTATACCCACCTATAAAATACCTTGGCTCTGAGGATCCAGATAAAGCATGGCAAGTGCTTTATCTACTGATCCATCTTCCCAGTCCCATGAAATACTTTCCAGTGCTCCCTTGGTCTTTGTTTTTACATAGTGGTGATAAATGAGAAAACAATGTACAATACATTCCTATAGTGTTGTAAATGATTCACATGAAATCACTCCTAGTGGTTAGAATTAAAAAAAAAATGTCCTTCATAGACACAGGTATTTGAACACTTGGTTCCCAGTTGTTGGTGTTTTTGGGGGAGTAGGTACATTTTGCTGGAGAAAGTACATTACTGGGAACAACTTTGAGAGTTTATAGCATCACCCTACTTCTAGTTCTTTCTCTGCTTTGTGTTGTGGCTGAAGATATGATCTCTTAGTTTCCTGCATCAGCTGCCTGTTACCACACCTCCCTGCCTTTGTGGATTTATCTTCTGGAACCATAAGCCTAAAATCAACTTTTTATTTCTTAAATGTTGCTTCTAATGTTTTCCCACTGCAACAAAAAGTCATGAATACACCCCCAAGTTTGTTAGTCTTGAACTTAGAATGATATTTTGAATAATGCTTAATTAAGGCTCTTTTTATATTTACTCTTAGCAGAGTAGAGGCAGAATAGAGAGGAGAGGGAACATACCAACAAGTGAGAAGGCGTTTACCTTTGAGTTGTCCAGGAAATTGCCTTAACCTGTCTTTCTGGTGTGTCAAGTCTACTACAAAGGAAGCCTTTCATAGAGAATGGACATTGTCCATGGATAGGAAGACAGTCTGTCTTTATGGTTTTATGCTAATACCATGGCGTTACACTATTCCTGAGAAACTGTCTGTTCAAGGTGAGGGAAACATTTCCGCCACACTAAGCCATTCATAAACACACATACACACTAAATCCCAGAGGCAGCCTTACCCATGTCTGAGCCTTCCCCTTCTGACACAGCCTGTTTATGTCCCTGCTACTAGTTTGTACCCTAGAACCTTCTATGTTGCCAATTATGTTCTTCCACATGACTTCAAGAAGCCCCTGCTGTTCCAGGAGTCTAAATGACTCCTTCTTGGCAGCGATTTCATGGCAGCCTGGGCTGGGGTTTACCTCGCACTTCAGTTGGCCTGATGCAGGATCACCTAACTTGTTGCAAGTGTACAGTCACTTCCCAGGAATTAACAAGGTGGCAGAGCACAAAAAAATAATTCCAGAGTTACTTGGTCTCTTTAAGATTTGAACTGCTTGTTTTTTGCTTGTTTTTTTTGTTTGTTTGTTTTGTTTTATTGTTGTTATTTTTCCAGGGAAAGAATATAGTAATAAAAAGGAAGCGAGACGCCTGAGAACAGGAGAAATTCATGGCTTACTATTTCTTAGAAAGTGGTTATAAGACTGCATGGCTGGGAAAGCATCGCTACTATTAAGTCAAGCATAGGATGCATGGCTTGTCTCTAGTCACTTTTAAGGGGAAATAACCACTTTTAAAAAGGCGTACACACCAGCCACTTGGGGGGGGGGTCCCATAACGTGAATCTCAGAGAGACAGAGGCAGGTGGAGCTCTGCGAGTCTGAGGCCAGCCTGATCTACATAGTGAGATCCAGGCCAGCAAATACTACATGCTGAATCTCTATCTCAAAAAACAAAAACTGTTCTAAAACGGTATTCATGGACACTTGGTGGACTGGAGAGATGTCTCCATGGTTAAGATCACTGACTGCTCTTCCAGATGGACCCACATTCAATTCCCAGTACCCATACGACAGCTCACAAACATCTTATAACTCCAGTTCCAGGGGACTGGACACACCCATGGCAAAATACCAGTGCACATTAAAAAAAATAGTAAAAAGAAAAAGAAAGACATCCATACAGATGATATTTCAAATCTCTGAGAGGCTCTTCGCCTTGGATGAGCTGTTGCCCTCAACATTTCATGGTAAGCGTGAACTTGAGCTATAAATAGTTACCCTTGGAAGGGGATGAAGTTTCCACTGTGTCTTTAGTTTGCATACGTGGGAGTGACACACGCTGTGTGTATCACTCTTCTTCACTGTGAGACTGAGAGACAGTGTCTCTCACTGAGGCAGGAGCGCAGCTTTTTGGCTAGGCTGTCTGGCCTGTGAACTCCCAGGATCTGTCTGTTCGTACCTCCCAGTCCTGGGCTACAGGCATACACAGCAAAACCTAGGTATTTCACGTGGCTGTTTGTATTTGGAGCACAGCTTTGTGCTTTCACAGCATCGTTCTTACCCAATAATCCATTTTCGCAGCCCCCTCATTGGCTCTGTATAAACATTATCATGTGTTCAATTGCCATGTATTTATTCTGATGGGTTTTTTTAATTAAAAATTTTTAGGTTAATTTATTTTATTTTATCTGTTTCAGTGGTTTGGCTGAATCTACATGTATGTAACGCATGCATGCCTGATGCGGTCAGAAGTGGTTGTTAGAGGCCTTGGAACCAGAGTTACAGATGGTTGTGAGCTACGATGTGGATGCTGGGAACTGAACCCGTGTCCTCTAAAAGAGCAGCCAGTGCTCTTAACCACTGAGCCACCTCTTTAGCCCTTTTGGGGTTTTATATTCCAAAGTTTGTACTACTTTTTCCCTTAAGAAATAGAAGTAGAAATACTTTTACTTGTTTGTTTGGTGTTGTGTATTTTTTTTAATCTTGAGTTTGAGTTCTGTGTCTTTTTGCTTCAGTTTCCCAAGTGCTGGGTTATAGGTCTGTGTCACCATACCTGGCTTGGAACACAGTTTTAATAGAAACAAAGTATTTTTTAATGTAAAACTAAAATCACCTAGCATATATATTTCATTAAAATTTATGTAAGTCGAAAGCAAAACCCTTCATACTCTGGTCAGTTTGGATTCAATTTAAGAAAAAAAAACTACAGTGTAGAAATAGAAACTGTGCCAAGAGAGAAGTAAAGCAGTCTGTGAGAAAGATGGTTGACGTGACATTTCCCTCTATATACTGTGAATATCATTGGTTAATAAAGGAACTTCGTTGTGCCTATAGTAAGCCATAGGGGAACAGAGCTAGGCGAGGAAAACTAAATGGAACGCTAGGAGAAAGGAGGCAGAGCCAGAGAGAAGCCATGAAGCCGCCACGGGAGACAACAGACGTGCTGAAAGTTTGCTGGTAGGCCACGACCTCGTGGTGATGCACAGATTAATGGAGATGGGTTAAGTTAATATGTAAGAGTTGGCCAATAGGAAGCTAGAGCTAATGGACCAAGCAGTGATTTAATTAATACAGTTTCTGTATGATTACTTCAGTTCTGGGCGGCCAGGACAAACAAACGGCTTCCTTACTACAGATGGTGGTATTGCCTTTGTCTGCAATGTGTGTTACATGTCCTGTAATGGCTATGGAGAGTAAGCAATTGTGGAATCTGCTAGGTACACAGGTACGTATGAGGTGAGCAGGACGGAGGGCTTCTGCCACAGGCTTCTCAGGAAACACATACATATACAACACTTTAAACTAATTAGTTTAGGATATACTAAAAAACAAACAAACAAAAAAACCCTAAAACTACAGATAACAACTTGTTTGTTAGATGCTAGCTATCTTCAATTGTGATCTGTTTCTGCCTTCATTTATACTGGTGTTACCAGATTGTGTGTGTGTGTGTGTGTGTGTATGTGTGCACGTGTGCACGAGTGTGTACATGTGCATGCACACGTGTGTGAGCTGGGCATCTTTAGATTTAATAGTCTGTGTCTGTCAGAATTTTCTGCATGAATTTTGACCATCTTGCCATATTCATTTTTACCCCCGTCCCAAAACATGCAGCTCCTCTTCAGTACCTAGGTTTTAAATTATGGTGAGTCTTAACCCTTTCCTCAGCTGTTTCTAGGACCAGGCTGAACGAACTGGTGAAGGCACGGACCCATTGAGACCAAAGTAAAAAAGCCACTAAACCCTGGTAAATGCGAGCACAGCACATACTCACCCCTGTGGACTCCCTCAGTTCACGAGACCAAGGGGAAGCCTACGAGAAACCATAGCTGACTTCCTCCACTGAGCTCCCAGGTGTCCACATTGGACGTCTTGGCCCCACTGATCAATCCTGATATTGAGGGCAGTTCCACTAAATTCCACTTTAGGAGCTCAAATCTCCCCCAGCTGCTCGGGTGCTAGTTAACATCCTGATTATTATAGCACCTCAGAAGGGATCTGTGTGTACTCATCTGGGAGTCTGGCCCATAGGAAAGGCTGCTGCCTGCTGGCTTCCGCCTCTCGTTCTTGTACTCAATCCGTGCTTTTATATAATGCTCCAGAGGACATAGCAGTATATGTTCATACTACAGATGTGGAAAATCTGAACAAAAGCAGAGAGAGTGACTTATCTCAGGTCACAGAGCTAATTCAAGGCAAGCTGCATGTGAGCCTTAATGACTCTCCCTCCCCGAAGCCTGTGGTTTCCAGTCTGAGGCTGCCTCACAAGCAGAAGGCACCCTACGAAACCTGCTTGCTGCTTGCTGGCTTGCTTCTCCTAGTAGGTGCTCTCTGCACAGAAATCTCGACTCAGAAACTATCAGAATTGGCTTCCCATGTGGGGATGACACAGCAGTTTACAAATCAGTAAGAGGACCTCAAAATGTCACTCAGTGCTTTAAAATGTTTACTTCTCATCAGAAGCCCGGGGCTCTCAAATGTAGAGCTCATTAGTTTCAGGCCCTTTGGCTATTTATGCTGACAAAAAAAAAAATTACGTTCTTTTTTTAGCTCATTCACAGAAATCTTCTTTTAAGTGCTTGGATATCTATAGGAGACAAAAGGTCACATTCATATTCATAACCAAATTTGAAGAGATTTAGAGCTAACCTGTACAGGGAAAGACATGTCTAACTCCAATAATAATTTATTCTGGAAGAAGAAAGAGAAGCATGTACAGAATCTCTCTGAAATTCATTTGCAGTTTTTTTTTTTTTTTTATTTCCTGAGCTTTGCAGCTTTCCCTAGACTGAATGTGATATCCTGGTTAAAACATCACTTGAACAATCTGAAGATTAAAATCAAGAATGAAAAGACAATGTGTGCTCAGTACGGAAGCAGCAGAGGGGAAGCAGTGTTTTCTTCTCCCTACCATAGTGGGGTTCATTGACTGAAAGTTTCTAACAAAAAGCAGATTAATAAGAGAAAAGCCGACATGGTATTAAACACAGGTGATGGGCACAGGAAGTGGAAACTGGCCAGGGAGTATGAGGAGAGGGACTCTGGGAACTAGAGGTCTTGATGCCCGTAACATTGGCTGGGAACTGGATCCAACCTTGGATCTTTTGCTAGTTGCTTTCTAGTGATCAACACCATCACCAAAAGCAACTTGTGGAGAAAAGGGTTTATTTGGCTTACATGTCTCCGTCACAGACAGTCAATGACAGATGTCGGGGCAATAACTCAAACAGAGTCAGGCAGGGATCATGGAGGAATGCTGCTTACTGGCTTGCTCGCCAAGGCGTGCTCAACCTGCTTTCTTATAGCACCTTGGACCACCTGCCCAGGGGTGACATCACCCACCATGGCCTGGGCCCTCCCCGTCAGTCACCAATTATGAAAACACCTAACAGACTGTCCACAGGCAATCTCTCAATGAAGCTTCCTTTTCTCAGATGACTCTAGCTTGTGTCAAGTTGACCAAAAGAACAAACAATTGAACAAAAGGAACAAACAAACAAATAAAAAAAATGAACCAGCACAATCCTGTCAGTTAGTTTGTCCTTACCAATGGCCTGAACTGCCAGAATGGAGGTCTGCTTTGTCTTTATTTTCAGTCTAAATGATTATCCTTGCCTATATCAGTGGTTCCCAACCCTCCTAATGCTGCAACCCTTTAATAAAGTCCTTCATGTTGTGGTGACCCCCAACCATAAAATTATTTCTATTGCTACCTCACAAGTGTGCCTTTGCTGCTGTCGTGAATCATAACGTGAATATCTGTTTTCCGATGGTCTTGGGTGACCCCTGTGAAAGGGGTGGCAACCTGCAGGTTGAAAACCGCTGCTCTACATGAGGATGAGATCCAAACTTAGAGTCAGATGGATCAGTTGGACAAAACAGCTCGTTCCTGCCCATGCCCCATTGCAGTTTCTGCTGGAAGGCTTGGAAAAAAATATCCTCTGGACTAACAGTCAAAGGAATCCTGTTTGGGGGGACCTGTTCCTGCTATAAGTTCCCTCTAACAATCTTATAGGAAAATTACCTTCTGAAACCCACTTTTCTTTCTTTTTTATTAATTTTATTGAGCTTTACATTTTTCTCTGCTCTCCTCCCTGCCTCTCCCCTCCCCTTCAACCCTCTACCATGGTCCCCATGCTCCCAATTTACTCAGGAGATCTTGTCTTTTTCTACTTCCCACATAGATTAGATCCATGTATGTCTCTCTTAGGGTCCTCATTGTTGTCTAGGTTCTCTGGAATTGTGGTTTGTAGGCTGGTTTTCTTTGCTTCATGTTTAAAAACTACTTGTGAGTGAGTACACACTATGTCTGTGTTACCTCACTCAAAATGATGTTTTCTAGCTCCATCCATTTTTCTGCAAAATTCAAGATGTCATTTTTTTTCTGCTGTGTAGTATTCCATTGAGTAAATGTACCACATTTTCCTTATCCATTCTTTGGTCAAGGGGCATTTAGGTTGTTTCCAGGTTCTGGCTATGACAAGCAATGCTGCTATGAACATAGTTGAGCACATGTCCTTGTGGTACGATTGAGCATCCTTTGGATAAAAACCCAAAAGTGGTATTGCTGTGAAACCCACTTTTCTGAGTGATGAATTTTGTTCTTTGAATTTTGCCAGGCAAGAACCTGGAGGTTCCTAGCTCATGGTGGCTTTGATTGGTGTTTATTTTCCACAACCCTAGGCCCCTAAGCCTCAGCCCGCCTAGGAGTCACAGTCTCTGATACTCTCAAGGACACTGCATTTTCCTGAATCTTAAATTTCCTGTGATACGGGAAACACTATGAGAGTCGAAGTCAGACCAGAGTGCTTTTATGGGGAGTTTGGTGAAAAGCGAAACTGGAACGTTCCACAGGATAACACAGGTCCCACTGGGCTAAGAGCCTAGTGCAGGAAATGGGAGCGGAGGCTGTTCAGGCTTCTCCGTGTTTCTTTGCTTCCCAGGTTAGGAAACTCCTTTACTCGCTGCCTGCCTGGAAAGAGAAAGAGAGAGAGAGAGAGAGAGAGAGAGAGAGAGAGAGAGAGAGAGAGAGAGAGGGAGGGAGGGAGGGAGGGAGGGAGGGAGGGAGGGAGGGAGGGAGGGAGGGAGGGAGGGAGGGAGGGAGGGAGGGAGGGAGGGAGAGAGGGAGGGAAGGAGGAAGGGGGGGAACTAAACCAGCTTAATCCCACAATCTGGAATTATAGTGTAGTGATTGTGCCTATACATGTTTGCAAATTAGTGTCTGAAACGCCCGGGGTAGCCCAGGAAGTGAGTGTGTGCTGTGACTGCCCTCTTCATGCCTCAGCAGGCAGTGACCACAGCCTTCTTTCCTGGACCCCATCAGTGCTGCGGGAGACACGTTCCTTGCAGCGCTCCACGCCATGACTGCTGACATCGGAAGGAACCCTCGAGATATCCTGGTGTGTCCTGACACTCCTCTCCATATTTTTGCCTTTATTTTCGCAGCTCACTAGGAAATGTTTGAAATGATAAAAACATACACTTAAACACATGCAAAATATCAATTTACTTTGATTGTTGGGAATGTCGTTATTTCTTTATAATTAAGTTCCCTTAGATTCCAGATTGAAAATATTTTTATAACTTTTAATCTATGTAACCATCTGAGTTTCTAGGAAATTAGACCAATTTCACAAAAGGAATATGAATCTGGGGCTTAATGAATCTTGACCAGTATAAAATAGCTGTCTGCTAACTTGATCAGAATAAAATAGCTGTCTGCTAACCTGCTATGACAGAAAGGGTATGGAGTTTAAATTTGCAATGCTTTCTCTGACTAATATGGTAAATTATCTGTTTTATATCTTAGTTGATATTTCTACCAGAAAGCTAGAGTTTCATTAATGATCTGTATGAATTATTTGCATAATAGCTAGAAAAGGTTTTTTGATTATGTTATCTTTCAGTTTTAATTTAACTAATTTGGTTCTTCTTAACACAGGGAGGGTTTCTATTTTTATGAAATCGAATGTTTGTCTTTTACTTTGTCCCTTATTTCCTATATTTAGAGAGATTTCCTCTCACCCAACAAAATAAAAATATGCTTTGTTCCAACATTCTTTAATTATAAGAAGAATAAAGTAGCGTAAGAAAAAAATGTTAAAGTGTGTGTATGCCTGCCATACTTCAGAGAAAGAAGAGAGCAGATGTCCCAGTGCTCGAGCAGAGGAAGGCCATCCACAGCCATGTACATCCATTGGCCTCTCAATGGCAGGTGCTGTCTTAAGGGCACTGTCTCCTGGACTTGCCACAACCATTTCTCTCAGCCCCTTTTAGGAATGGAGTAATGGGGGCTCAGGAAGCTTAAGTATCGTGCTTTGGGTTAGACACAGCTGCAGGATGGCAGAACTGAAAAATTCGTTGCTTCCAAACTGCCAGCCTCTTCACCCATCATTACATCACCATAGATCCATTTTACTGGGGTCCTGTAGGTTTTTTTTCTTTTAGATCTACTTTTATTTTATATGCATGAGTGTTTTGCCTGCATACATCTATGTATAATATGTGGTTACCTGGTGTCCTGTGAGGCCAGAAGAAGGCATCAGATCCACTGGAGCTGGAGTTACAGATGGTTTTGAGCTACCGTGTGGGTGCTGGGAGCTGAATGGGTCCCCTAGAAGAGCAACCAGTGCTCTTACCCACTGAGCCGTCTCTCCAGATTCTTTGTTTTGTGAAGACCCTGTTAATTATGGTAACTTGTCATTTATCGGCTCTCTCATTTATTATAGTTACTGCATTTGCTGGAGTTCATCTTGGGCTGAGATCTGGTACTAAATAAAAAGGAGAAAGGTGGCAGAGAACCAAAATTCATCTTTCTCGGCTTCTTGATTGTAAATGGAATGTGACCGGGCGCTTCGTGTTTCTGTCCCACACCATTTGTGTCATGATCCACTGAAATCCCAAACTGTCAGTCCAAAGAAACTTTTCCTTTCTTGCATTGCTTTGGTCTGGCATTCTGACATAGCAATAAGAAAAGAAAATAATACATTATTTAGTAATAACAGGGCAAAATATTTGTTACACCTCTGCCGATCAATCAGCACGTTGTCTTATAGGCTTGGCACCTGGACCCTGTACATTGGATGCAGCAGATGCTGGGGGACAGCATTTATACACCCTTTCATTCACAGCCGCTTGCACATGGCACTGCCAGGGCTATTCTGTGATCTGAAGATTAAGTGCAGGGATTATTCCATTTACAGCATGCTTGTGAGCAGCCTTGCAGGCATTCTTTAGAGCCTTCAATGTAACAGATTTTATTTTACTTTATTTTTTATTACCTGTGTCCTCTGTGTTTGGTCAATGCCTGACCAAGGCACTCTGCATCGGGTCATCTTGCGCCCCATCTCCCGTTACAGCTCTATTTTATTGGAGCAAGGGCTGTTGACTTGACCTTCCTGTATCAGGAAATAGGTCTATTTCATAGTAACTATGATGAAGACAACCACCACTCATGAAATGCCTTTTATTTAATCCTTACCACCACACCACCACCATGGAGCGTATTTGTGTGTCTTGCTTTTGCAAGGAAAACGTAAGGGCATATACACTGGCATGGCATTTACTGGCCTCTTACTGCCAGGCGCTGTCTTAGAGGTATCGTTTCCCAGACTGACTGCAGCGGTTTCTCCCAGGCCATTTTAGCGATGGAGAAATTGAGTCTCAGAAAGGTATGTATCTTGCTTTAGGTTTGACATAGCTTTAGGTGGTAGAACTGGGACTTTAACCTCTATAGCATAAACTCCAAAGATCTAGCTGCTACCTTATCGATTGGTCTGCTAACTTTTAATGGTACAGGTAAAATTCAAACCCAGTTCTCCCTCAAAGCCCCTATTCTGACATAGCAGGGGGAAAGCCCTCCTGGATGTGGTGGTCAGCATCCGCTGTTCCCTGAGATGTGTGCTGTGGGATCCCTCCATGAAATCAGAACAGTTTTCTTAGACTTTTAGAATCAAATACAATGAATTAGACACTTCCTATGATGCCTTCTCTCATTTTCATAGTAATAAACCTTCCTGAAGAGAAGGAAACACAGAGAAATCATCCTGGGGATTGCGGACCGAGACTGCAGACAGAGCAGGACGGCTGAATCGCCAAGGTGTTGGAATCTTAGTGCTCCGTTCTCACAGAACACTGCTTCTCTAGGTGTAGCCTCCATACTTCTTGGAAAATTACAAATGCTAATTATCTGGGCTCATCTCAGTCCCACCGAGTCAGAAACTCTAGCAGTGGGGCTCAATTATCTGCTTTGACACAAGCTCTCCATTGAACTCTGGTGTGTGTTAAAACCTGAGAGTCACTGATCCAAACATCTGTCTCACGTCTCTGTGTTCTAGGTGGTGTGACCAGAAGGGAGGCCCTGTCAACCAGACTGTCTATGTATGGCTTCTTCATGTGTGCCCTAGGGTTATTATTGCTGTGAAAAAGACCATGATCCAAAAGCAACTTGGGGAGGAATGGGTTCACTTCATTTTACACATCCAGGTAACAATCCATCACTGAGGGAAGTCGAGGCTGGAATTCAAGCAGAAGTCATGAAGAGTGTTACTTACTGGCTTGCTTGGCATGGCTTTCTCAGCCTGTGTTCTTCTAACACATAGGACCACCGCTCAAGGATGGCACCACCCACAGAGGGATGGGCCCTCTGACATCAACTCTTAATTGAGAAAATGCCCTGCAGGACTTGTCCCTAGGCCAAGCTGGTGGAGGCATTTTCTCTGTCCAGGTTCCCTCTTCTCAGATATCTCTAGTTTGTGTCAAGTTGACAAACAGAGCAAAACCAACCAGGACAGTGTGGCATGGTTCATTACATGTCCTGGAGTCCCAGAGGGAGTTTCTTGGGGGAGGCATCCAGAGAACCAGATTCTTAGGGAGGCAGGACATGGCTGTGTTTGATACGGACTCATGTCCCCTAGCATTGCTGTGACATCACCCGACAGACTTCAGAAGTCAAAAGCCGCCCAAATTCATGGAGTAGACCTGCGGGCCCCACTGCACAGGAGTGGTGTCAGTCAATATTCAGCTGTATTTTGAAGGCTTCAGAATCTGTGCTGGGGCCAGACTCTCATTTGCAGGTTCCACTTCCAGCCTCTCCAACAGTCTCACAGCGTTTGGCTAAAGGCTCAGACCCACGGTCCCCAGAAATGTGATGGGAATAGTTTATGTTGAAGATGTTGTGGTAGAAAATAAGTTGAGAAGTATGTCTCTTAACTGTTCAATTATGCTGCCCTTAAGAGGATGTTATAAAATTATTACATGCATGTCTGACAAATGTAGCTTCAAAAAAATCAATATGTGATATATTAATATATAATATGTAACAGCACAGAGTCGTCCAGTGGGTCCTTATTAAATAAAGTTTTAAAATTTAGTAGTTGAGCCTTCCATTATATCCTGTTACACAGTTGAGCATAGTGATTTTGTAATGCTAATTCTTCCCTCTCCTGCGTTTAACACACTTTCACAAATCACAAGACTCCCGTGAGTCCTAGAAAAGGCGGCATAGAGAAGCTATTGTTTCAGGCTTCTCCAAGCACTACATTTCTCATAAATAATTTCCATTCTACTGCAGCGTGGAAGATTAGAGGCTGGTGACCTCCTGGACGGATCATTTTAATTATTTGAACAGAAAGTGACTTATAGTCACCTGTACCAAGCTTTCTTTTTAGGAGGGGGGCAACAACCAGCTCCCAAATGATGACATGGAGACTTATTATTAGTTATGAATTCTTGGCCTAGCTTAGGCTCGTATCTGGCTAGCTCTTTTAACTAACTAACCTGTTCCTTTTCTTTTAATCTACCTTTTGTTTCAGGACTTTGTATCTTTTCTTTTTGTATGTCCTACTTTTCCTGATGTCCCTATGTCTGTCTGTCCGTGGTGTCTGCTGGCTTCTGGTCACAGGTGTGTCCCCCTCTTTTTCCTCATTCTCTTCTCCTTTTCTTCTCTCCTCTTCTCTCATTCTTCTCCAGTCTAGATTTGTCCTCCTATTTATTCTCTCTCTGCCTAGTTATTGGACATTCAACTCTTTATTAGACCAATCAGATGCCTTAGGCAGGCAAGGTGAAATAAATGCAACATGTCTTTACCTAATTAAACACATTTTCTCCCACAGTTAAACAGCGGCATAAACAAAGTAACACAGCTTTACACAGTTAAAGTCATAGTCTACAGCATAAACAAAGGCAACACATCTTTGCCTAGTTAAAGTAATATTCCTCAACAGTCACCTTTTCTGAATCTAAGTAAGTTTGTATTTTCTTGGGTGTATGTATGAATGCTGAACGTTCAACCATTTAAACTCATGCTAGTTCTTGGTTTAAATTTAACAATCTCTAAATAAGACAGTCCTAAATAAGACCATGGCCCAAAGACTCATCCCATGGACAGGAGTTAGCTTAGAGCATCATGCTGATAATGAAAGAAAAGTCTTATCAAAACAACTTTGAGATATCATCTTACACCTGTCAGATTGGCTAAAATCCAAAACACCAATAATAACCTTTGCTGGAGAGGTTGTGGGGTAAGGGGTATACTCATCCATTGCTGGTGGAAATGCACACTTGTGCAACCACTTTGGAAAGCAGTGTGGTGGTTTCTCAGGAAATTCGGGATCAACCTACCCCAGGACCCAGCAATTCCACTATTGGGAATCTACCCAAGAGATGCCCAATCATACTACAAAAGCATTTGCTCAACTATGTTCATAGCAGCATTATTTGTAATAGCCAGATCCTGGAAACAACCTAGATGCCCTTCAGTGGAAGAATGGATGAAGAAACTGTGAAATATATATATATATATATATATATATATATATATATATATATATATATATATATATATATGCTAGAATACTACTCAGTGGTAAAAAACAATGACATCTTGAATTTTGCATGCAAATGGATGGAAATAGAAAACACTATTCTGAGTGAGGTAACCCAGACCCAAAAAGATGAACATGGGATGTACTCACTCATAATCGGTTTCTAGCCATAATTAAAGGACATCAAGCCTATAATTCAGGATCCTTGAGAAGATAATAAGGTGGACCCCCCAAAAAAGATATAGTAATCCTCCTGGATATTGGAAGTAGACAAGATCGCCAGGCAAAAACTGGGAACTTGAGGGTGGGGCGAGACGCGGCCAAGGGAAGATGGGGAGAGAAAAGTGTGAAGGGGAGAATGGGGGGAGCTCGGAGGAATGGGATGCTTGGGATACAGGAAGGGTGGATATGGGAGCAGGGAAGCATATATCTTAATTTAGGGAGCCATCTGAGGGTTGTCAAGAGACTTGACCCTAGAGGGGTTCCCAGGTTTCCAGGGAGACGCCCCCAGTTAGTTCCTTGAGCAGCTGAGGAGAGGGAGCCTGAAAAGGCCAGTTCCTATAGCCATACTGATGAATTTCTTGCATATCACCATAGAACCTCCACCTGGCGATAGATGAAGAAAATGACTGAACCCCACATTGGAGCACCAGACTGAGCTCCCAAGGTCCTGTTGAGGAGCAGAAGGAGAGAGAACATGAGAAAGAAAGTCAGGACCGTGAGGGGTGCGTTCACCCATGGAGACGGTGGGACAGAACTAACGGGAGATCACCAACTCCAGTTGGATTGGGACTGATGGAACATGAGACCAAACCAGACTCTCTGGATGTGGCTGACGGTGGAGGCTGACAGAGAAGCCAAGGACAAAGGCGCTGATCTTTGACTCTTCTGCATGGACAGGCTCTGTGAGAGCCTTCTCAGCTTGGTTGATCACCTTCCTGGACCTGGGGGGAGTTGGGAGGACCTTGGTCTTAACATAGAGTAGGGAACCCTGATGGCTCCTTGGCCTGAAAAGGGAGGGAGGGGGTATGGGGGAGGGGAGGGGAGGGAAGGGGGAGGAAGAGGGGAGGAGATGGAAATTTTTAAATATAAAAAAAACCAAAAAAAATCTAAAAAAAAGAAATGTATAATTTGTGAAAGAAAAAAAAAAAGAAAGAAAAGTCTTATGTTAGGGCTTTTGTTATTTAGCCAACAGATTTAGTAGCCTGCTTTGATTTCTAATGAATGTGTCTTTGAGTTACAACAAAGCATTCATTTGTGTGACTCTTTCCATTCTCAAAACAATACTTCTTTTTTTTACCCCCTGAAATCAACTGGTTAGATTTCTTTAATTCTTAACATATACAGCATTATTGTAATGGTTACATTTTCCAGAAGCCTATAAATGAATTTGATCACATAGGGTTAACATAGCCCAAGTCCCACATTTTAGGGCTCCACATGATCCTGTGAAGGAGCAGTAGAAAATGTTAGAAAGTGAAATATTTTAAATAGCCTCCTGAAATAAGAAGACTAAATACAGGGGTCACATTTTATTTCCAGGTACCCCACAACGCCACCATATGGCACAGACCTTTGCAGAAAGGCTGAAGGCTCAAGTGGCTCTGGCCAAATTACCAGGTGATTTCACGGGAATGGAAATACACAATAATTGGTATTTAAAGCATAACACAAGTTACTCAGTGTGCTGTCGAGGGCTGCTGTGAAGGTTGTGAACCACATGGACCATTGATAACATTCTGTTGCTCATGCATGTACATGAACATGTATGAACAAATCACAGAAGCAGGAGGGCAAGGCTGATTCAGAAGAGCAGCAGCCGAGATATGCTTTCCTCCTGTTTTATTGGCTATGAACCCAAATTTTCCCATCTTTATCTTTTCTACTTCTTTTATAATTTTTATTTAAATACTACTTCTATTAATTTTTGAGAATTTTACATAGTCTGTTTTGATCATCTTCATCCCGTTCCAGCTCACTCCCACCTCCCTACCCTAACCCTAATGTCATGTCCCTCCCTTTTTTTGAAACCTATGGATGGAGTCCAATTTGTGATGCCTGAATATTCCTGGGTGTGGGATCATCTCCTAGAGCATGATTAACCTCATAGGAGTCAGAACCTTAAAACAACAACAACAACAGCAACCCTTTGACTTTGCCTCTCCCAGCAGCTGTCAATAACTCCTCAACCAGAGGTGGCCTTTGCCCCCACCCCTTCCCTCTCCATGCTGGTTTTGTTTCTGTTGATCTTGTGTAGGTCTGGTACATGATGTCCCGACTGCTAAGAGCTCATACATGCAGCTACCCTGTGGTATCTAGAAATCACTATTTTGTTGTAGCCATCACTGTCTCTGGCTCTTAAAGTCCTTATGTCCCACTTTCTGAAATGTTCTCTGAGAGTTGGGGAGGAAGAGGAGTGATACAGATGTCCCGTTCAGGGATGAGCACCCAGCGGGCTCCTATTCTCTGCATAGTGACCAGTTGTGGGTCTCTGTATAGGTCAGGGTTCAAGGAACACTGAGGCCAAACATCAATATCTTCTCTGAATTTTGGAAGAAGATTTTGATAATTAGAAAGCTTAAATTTACTTTGCATTTTGTAATAATAGAAATGAAGAACAAGCACAAAAGACAAACAAACAAACAAACAAAATCCCAAGTAATGTCAGCCTTGGGAATCTGAATGGGTACTGAATTCTGGAGGCTGGATTCTACTTTATTAACCTAGTATTGCTGCTGTTACTAGGAAACCATTCTTCATAGTTTCTCATTTTACTATGAAAAATGAAATATCCAATTATTGCTTAGATATTTTTATGTGTGGTTTGGCCTTTATGCTTTCTTAAATGTTTTGTGATGAATTTGGTGACATATTTCATTTCTTTTCAGAATGATTTAGATTGACCTTCCCAAAGCTGTTTTACATTTCAAACAGTTTGTCTGTGACTTTAAAAATG
The DNA here is from genome assembly GCF_903992535.2 of Arvicola amphibius. Taxonomy (NCBI): domain Eukaryota; kingdom Metazoa; phylum Chordata; class Mammalia; order Rodentia; family Cricetidae; genus Arvicola; species Arvicola amphibius. The sequence goes on along the minus strand of NC_052057.2, from coordinate 22,250,371 downwards.
TCTGTGAATTTGTTTCAGAACCAAGGAATTTCTCCAACAAGTCCCCTCACTAGTCCTAAGGTCACAATCTTGCCTCTTCCCTCTTGCTGCTGTGACATTATTTGTTAATGAATCCCAGCTGAATGTCTCTGAAGAAAACCCACATGATCCCTAAATCATTCATGGTGTTAAGTGCAAAATTATCTGTTATAACTGACTCTCAGTGATTTATTTGTCTTATAAAATAGTGCACCATTGGGAAACAATATGAATGTGTTAATTTTCATATGACCTGAAGTTTCCTATATCATACGTTGTATATGACTATCCCCCAAGCCAAGTATAACCATCCTGGGGAGTTCATCTGTGCACACTGACAAAAGGATCATACTAGTTGGACTGGTTGGCTATTTACATCCCTTAAGAGACCCTTACCTGAAAATCTCATTGCTCACATTGCTCACTACTGCCTGTTGTATACAATTCTGCCTTAATTGCAAGCGGCCTTGGGAAGACTAGACTATATAGCTGAGGAACGCGAGGGGAGAGGGGTCCATTTATGCAGCCCCAGGGAAGCCCCTGTCTCTGCTAGGTGAAGGCTTTTCAGGGCCAGCCTGTTTGTGAGGGAAGAGGACCCTCCACCCTGCACCACCCTTCACATGTGCTCTGTAAGGAAGCCCAGTTAACTCAGTGGTTCCCCAGGGTGAATTCTGGCTGTACAATGTGTATGTGTGTGGGGGGGGGGGGGGCGTTGCCAATGGGACCTTATGAGAAAGGGTAGATATTGATAATGATGTCTCCTATTGGGAAGAACTTTTAGCAACAGCATTAAAGATGAATGTCTCTGCTTTTTCAAAAAGTCTGTTCAATGTGTGGAGGATAAAATTATAGTAATATGGTGATGATAATGTTTGGGATGTTTTAGACTGGGTGGCTCTACTTGATGAATTATCTCATTTGGTTTAATGCTCACATTAACCCAACAAATTATTAAATGGTACCATTATTGCCACTCTTAGAAGAAAATGGGTGTTTGACAATTTCCAGCATAATTACTAACCTCAGACAACAGGTAAGTAGAAGAATTTGGATTTGGATGCGGTTGTTCTGATTTAATCTGTACAAGTCCAGTGTCCTTACTCAATGCTTTGCTGTCTCCAACACAGGCTTTGCTCATTTGTATTCTAGGAGACCAAGGAATGTTTCTTTCTGCAGACACTTTATCCTAGCATTTATTTCCAATAGATGGCAATTAAAACAGACTCAATCAAAATACTGTCTCCCTACCTGCAGAAATCTCGATTGGAAGTATTTCAGTCAGTACTCTTAAGGGGCTTCGCATTCAAATTCTGGGAGTCCTGATCTTCCGGCATCTGATAGTGAAGATAGTTTGTGGAAGCTTCGCCTCTTCCAGATGATGTTGTGTTTTGATTTTTCTTTGTTTGGCTTCAAAGTCCAGTCATTGTAAATATTGTCATTTAATGACCTTTCTGAAGAATCCTAAAAGGTATAGATTTGCTCTGTTTCTACAAGCTTATATTCACAGGCCCTCAATTCTGGCTTTTAGCTTCCACATCTGCATCTGTATTAAACCTTTAAATACAGGCTGTGTCGCAACAGAAGCAGAAGCAAGGCTGTCTCTGTCAGTCTGTGGATCAAGGTTTACAAAGTCTTGAATTTGGTGATCTGGCTTTTATTTGTCATATTTATTTTGAAAAAAAAAGCATTGATTTGGGCTGGAGAGATGGCTCAGTGGTTAGGAGCATTGCCTGCTCTTCCAAAGGTCCTGAGTTCAATTCCCGGCAACCACATGGTGGCTCACAACCATCTGTAATGAGGTGTGGTGCCCTCTTCTGGCCTGCAGACATACACAGACAGAATATTGTATACATAACATATAAATAAATAAATAAATAAATAAATAAATAAATATTTAGCCGGGCGGTGGTGGCGCACGCCTTTAATCCCAGCACTTGGGAGGCAGAGGCAGGCGGATCTCTGTGAGTTCGAGACCAGCCTGGTCTACAAGAGCTAGTTCCAGGACAGGCTCCAAAGCCACAGAGAAACCCTGTCTCGAAAAACCAAAAAAAAAAAAAAAAGCATTGATTTTTCCCCAGATGACTGGGATTAAAAGCTCTTTGGAAGCTCATCAGGACGGTTTGGCCATAGAGAAACTCTGATAGTGAAGAGGTGCATTCACTTTGAATCCTGTTCCTTGCTGCTATACTGCATAAGCATTAAGGACTGAGGCAAGAGTCTATTTGTTTGTTTGCTTGCTTACTTATGAGTGTCCTGTAATTCACTTTATGTAGGCCAGACTGGCCTAGAACTCATGGAGAGCTGTCTGCTTCTGCCTCCAGAGTGCTACCATGCTCACCTTGAGATGAGGATTCTTCACTTTATAGTTTTAGGAAAGGTTTCAAAAAGGAGTAAAAAAAATTAAATTGGGAGCTACTGGTCACTGATATAACATTTTCATTAGCAATATAGAAAGGGGTTGTCCTCAGGTTTCTGGTGCGGTGATGAAACACCATGATCAAAAGCAATGTGAAGAAGACAGGGTTTGTTTCAGTTTACGGCTTGTGGCCCATCATCCAATAAAATCAGGGCAGGAAGTCAAGTCAGGAACCTAGAGGCAGGAACTGAAGCAGAGGCCATGGAGGAGTGCTGCTTACTGCTTACTCCTCATGGCTTGTTCAGCCTACTTCCTTATAGAACCTAGAACCACCAGCCCAGGGGTGGCACCACCCACAGTGGGCTAGACCCTCCCACACCAATCAAGAAAATTCATTAAAGGCTTGTCCACGGGGATTTTTCTCAACTGAGGTTTTCTTTTCCCAAATGACTCTAATTTCTGTCAAGTAATCATAGAACCAGCCAGCACAGGGTGCTATTGCAAGCCTTAATGAAATCAAGTGTACAGGTAGGTAGGTGAGGTCAAGTGCACGAATATTTCCTATACATAGAGTCCTCTGGCTTCTTAATCCTGGCCAACCAGGCCATGCAACTGAGAAAGGGGTCTGCTAGAGCAAGTCTGTGCAACACACGGGTGTCATGTTTGTCTAGGAAATGGGCCAAAGAAGACTTCAGTGCACAGTTACTAAACACTTGATGTTTAATTAATTAATTCTATAAATATTTTGAAAAAAAAAACAGTAAGCACCAATCACTGAAATACTCATTTATGGACAAACTTAATGTTTGATTGTTTTTAAAACCCCTGAATTTTGGAGTGGTTCAATAATGTACATACAGAAAATCCCAAAAGATTTGGGTACCTAGAAATGAGTATTTTCATAATAAAGTTCTAAATGTGGCCTTTGTTATGGAACTGGGCTACAGCCAGAAGCTGAAAGAACCTTGGGAAAAACACCAGCAAAATCCTGGAGTGTGTTAGGAGAAGTGGAAGCAGAATCCAGGGGAAGCCAGTAGGGTGATCGAGAGCAAATACACCACAGGAGGAGTGTGCTTTCCTGTGCTGCTGGCAGCTGAAAATTGAAAATTACTTAGCTTGGAGACTAAGAGACAGCAACGTAACCATGAAAAGAAAATCATAACAAGCCCTACAAAAGCCAAAATAATAATAATAACAACAACAACAACAACAAACTTGCAAATGAAACCAAACCAAAACATATTTGTTGGCTTCTGGGGAAAATAGAACCATATATTTTTTTAAAGCTTTCAGCATTTGCAGAGAAAGCTCTAGCTTTTCAACACAGCTTCTTACACCCAATGCAACTCACTGTTTTCAACAGACCATTCATTAGGCATCAGATGGTCATGTAAGTGATCAGGCAAAGAGATCAAATTAACATGATGAACACCGTAGTCCTTGCCTGTAATACGAGTACCCTGGAAATTGAAACAGGAGAATTTTAAGTTCAAGGCCAGCCTAGGCTTTATGAAGACACCTCTAAAACCAGTAAGAAGCTGTTTGTTCCAGTCTTTCCAAAAGTAACTAAAAGCTAAGAAGTTAGGAAAAATTGTTCTTATATATTGCTAAATGTCTTCTGACCTTGGTCTCACTTGAACTCTGCTTGTTAGGTTTCTTTCAGACGCTGACATATTCTACCTCATGGTGGAGGTGTTCAAACAGTAAGTGAGGAACTATGACTGACTTGGCAGAAATAAAGATTTCTAAAGAGACACTTGTAATTATCATATGGTAATTACTCAATGTAATTATCAGACTATTGAAACAATGAATCCAAAGAAATGAGATTTTCCCCAGGAATCTCATATGGGGAGAGGGAAAAGCCTCCCACCAGCGCAGGACTTGTCTGCTGGAAAGAGATTTCACACAGCAGCTCTAACAACCTGTCAGACCACCTTATAGGATGAGCCTGAAGCTCAGACAAGGACTGGTCAACTGTGGGCAGACCCACACCTTGACTGGGCTGCTTATATGTGCATATCCTTGGATTTCTAGTTAAATTTTGATTTTTTTTTCTTATGTCAGGACCCTGAAGGTGAGTGTTGCTGCTGGGTTTGGGTGGTCTCTTTGTCCTCCTTCCCAAAGGACACATTGAATCTCTCTCTCTCTCTCTCTCTCTCTCTCTCTCTCTCTCTCTCTCTCTCTCTCTCTCTCTCTCTCTCTCTCTCCCTCCCTGCCTTCCTCCCTCTTTCCCCCTCCTTCCCTACTATTAGAAAGATAGGAAGGAAGAAAAGAAAGAATGGAAAGGAAAGAGAGAGAGAGAAAGAAAGAAAGAAAAAGATGAAGAGCCAGCACTAGTCATTCAAAGAACCAAGATAGCACATGCTCCCACCATTCCTGACAGGGACAGGAATAGTCTGAGGGGCTGGAGAATAAAAGACACAGCTAGGTGAGACTGTCTGATTATTTTTCTGAATCTCCCCTCAGAACACCATGGGTGTTCTGGCTTATTTCTCTTTCCTGCTCTGTCTCTGTATTCTTACTGTAGTTTCAAATAAATGTTGCAGACACTGGAGACCTAGCTTTTGCTCCAATTTAATTTAATTGATGAGTTTGGAAACTTCAGCTGATAAGAAACACTTTCAATCCAAATTGCCACTAGATTATTTTATATTATATTCCTAGAATTTATGTGTCATGCTGAATCCATGATAGAATTCATAGCTCTTATTTTGTGTGAAGGCCATTTTCTAAATAGAGGGAGAGGAGAGACTGGGGGTGGATCTTTAAAGGACTGCCTTTTGCAGGCACCTGGTTCTTTCTGTTTGCTTGTCTGTTTTTGAGCTATTTTTTCTTTCATTGAAAATAGGAATTTTTTTTTCATACACTACAGCTTGATCATGGTTCCCCTCCCCCAACTCTTTCCAGTTCCTCCCTACCACCCTTCCCATCTAGAGCCACACCTTTTCTGTCTCTCATTAGAAAACAGTCATCTCAGAAATAATATAATAAAACAAATCCAAAAACACACAAAATGAAATAGGACAAAACAAACAAACAAACATAAGAAAAAGAGCCAAAGAGAAGACATGAGAGAAGTGTGTAGATGCAGAGACACAGACATTTGCACACACAGGATTCCCATAAAACACAAAACAAATACAAAAGTCAAAATAAACACACAGAGGACTTGTGAGGTTAAGAAGAAACCCGTATGTTGACACAACAGTGTGAGATAAAGAACCTCCAACAGCATCATTCATTCTGTGCTGACCATCTACTGCTGGGCTTGGGGCCGACTTTAAGTGGGGTTTGGTTCTCCAGTGAGATACCCATGGAGAAACCTAATTTTTCATTTGCAAGTAGTTATTGTTAATTGGAGAAAGCTTCTGGGCTAGGGATGAGGGCATGTGCCCACTTCTCTCAGCTCATGGACCCCATCTGGTGCAGACCCTTGCAGGTTCTGTGCATGCTACGGCAGTCTCTGTGAGTTCATGTGTGTCCTGCTGTGTCCAGAAGGCCTTGCTTCCTTCCTTGTGTTCTTCATCCCCTCTGGCTCTGAAACGCTTTCTGACTCTCCTTCCCCAGAGTTCCCTGAACCCATATTTGATGGAGGCATGCCTTGAGGGTTGTTTGTTCCATGGTCTCTCTACACAAAGTCCAGTTTTGTGTCTCTGTATTTGTTCCCATCTACTGGAGGAGGAGATGGCTCTGATGATGTCTGAGCCAGAGACTGATCTATGAGTATATCAGAATGCCATTAGGAGTACTTTTAGTGCTGCGTTCCCGTTCCCTTAGCAGAACAGTAGTAATTGGTTTTGGCTCTCACAATGTAGCCTTGACTGGCCTGGAGCTGCTAGGTAGACCAGGCTGGCCTTGAACTCAGAGATTTCTTGCTGAAATTAAAGGTGTGATTTACTGCACCTGACCAGAGGCACCTTGTTCTTAAAGATAGCCAAAAGCAAAACACAACACAACAGCAAAACAACTGCAGGCTCTTTGCTGAACCTCTAAGGGGATATAAATAAGAAAATCATTAACCACTTTTAAAAAATAAATATCAAGGGGTTTGGAGTAAAAGGGAGTAATCCCACCTTCATCGAAAAACAAAACAGACAAAACCCAAAGTCAAAACGTTTTCTGAGCTACACCAGTGCTTTCAGGTTCTTCTTCAAAAGGTGATTTATTTTTAGCTATGCATATGTGTCTATGTGCACATGAGTGCGATGCCTGTGGAGGCCAGAAGATGGCACCAGCTACTCTGGAACTGCAGTTCCAGGCAGTTGTGAGCCGCCCAATATGGTGCTGGGAGCAGACTCTGGTCTTCTGCCAGTGCAATGTATGCTCTTAGCTGCTGATCCATCTCTACAAGTCCTTGGTTATTTTGTTTACTTTAGCGCTGGGCACAGTTTCTACATAGCTCAGACTTACAGAACATCTCTATCCTTCGTGCTTTCCTTTATGATGGCAGATTCTTTGTTTTACCAGAACCCCTCCCTACTCCCACCTGTGTACTTGCTTTTGAAATGTCGTGTTGGCATAAGGTTCTGAGGAATCAGTCTGATAAGAATGACCTGTCACTGACTGTCACCCTTAATATATGATCCATCTTCCACCATCTCCCAACAGCTCCCAATGAGCCTGCTTTTCTCCTCAAATTGTCCCTTATGCTGATTTTGCCAGAATCTTGTTTACCAGATTGTCCTAACCCCTACCCCTGCTTCTTGATGGTAAACCCCACTTGCTCATTCTGGACTCAGCCTTGATCCACTCTCTATGTTCTAGAATCCTACCCCTAGACCACAGTCATGCCATGATGATCCTGATTGAAGCCTGCCTTACCATGCTGTACCTTGGGGTAGTTTTTTTTTCTTATTGAACAGACTTGCAATCGTCTGTGTTACTAGTTTTTTTTTATCATTTTAAAAATGAAATCATGGTTCACACATCCGGCAGGTTTCTGTCTTGAAGATGTCTCACCAGCCTCCCCAGGGCCCAGCTGAACAGACCTCTCTGGCCCCAGGGCAATTGCGATTAGGCAGAAATCCGAAACACAAGGCCTTAGAAAGCAAGTGTGGGCTGTGTCTTCCACAGTCACGGAGACTGTCACAAGGAGTAATGATGGCAATGCCAGAGTGCTTTGTAGGTTACAGATGCCTTGTAGAAGGAGTCATGGAGATAAACTGATCTCAACAAGGCAAGATCTGTGTACTTTGGCCCCAACTCTACACATGCTAATATTGAAAATGCCTATTAAATGTGAGGACAATCACCATCATGATGTCCATTATATTAAATGAATTAAGTCAGTGGCATTTGCTGAAAAAGCACTGAAAGATAATATCCCATCTCTAAAGTAGAAAGTCAACAAAATGGCTTGATCCTAAGGAAAATGTGTGAGAGATTGTTTGTTTCTATTTTAGAGATGAAAAAGTAAGATTAAGAAAGTATATTAGAGACTTAGGTCCTTCTGCCTCACTGCTATCTGCCCCCTTCAGCGGGACAGGCCATATCTGTGTGGCCATATTTGGCCATATTCCTCCCCAAGGACTGTAAGGGTTGGGCCATGGCCAATGTGAACACTAGGCTCAGGACTCGTACATCCAAGACTTGAGTGAACCATCTAGTCTGGAAAGACAAGCCAAAGCAATCTGATTTTTCCCTTCTGGACCCAAAACAGAGAAACCTAGTAACATGTACCCCTACCTTCATTACCCCATCCTTCACAATAGATACAACAGTAAAGAACCCTGTGTTGACTGATAGATGACAGGTTATGTGTCTACATGTATATCCCTATCTCTATATATGGTATAGATATTTTTCAGCCACAAAAGAATAACAAAATCTCATAATTTGTGACAATATGGATGAACCCAGAGGATGTTATATCACGTGAAAAAAGACAGGCACAGCAAAGTCTTGTATGATCTCACTTCCTTTGAATCTTCAAAAGTCAAACTCTTAGGATCAGAATAGGATGGTGATTGCACAGGCCTAGAGGAGAAGGGTGTGGAGAGATGTACTCACAAGTTCTGTAGACCCAGCACAAAGCCTAGGGTAGCAATCTGTGTACTAGGTAATTTGATTAGGGTTTTCATTACAAAATATTTATGTAGGTCAAATCATGGCATGCTATACTTTGGCAATCTTTATTTGTGAACTAAGTACCGTGTGTGTGTGTGTGTGTGTGTGTGTGTGTGTGTGTGAGTCAGGGGGTAACAGCAGGAAGTAGCTTTAATTAAAATTTGAGGCCCCTGTGAGGAGGCTACCATGTATAGTTATATTTAAGATGGGTAAGCAGAAAAGAATGACGAACGTGCCCGGGAGCACGTTATTATTGGCTTCCAATAATAATAATATACTGAATTTAAAACATATTCTCTCTCTATAAGAATCAAAGTTTTAAAGTAGTTTACATTAGCCTTAAATGAAATAGAAAGGTTAAGGATGGGCTGATGGTATTATTGCTAACAGCTGAGGGTACAGTCAGGCCTGCATAGTTGTTAAGTGCCCTCCTGCACTGAATTCTGTTTTCCTAAGACCTTTTCAGTGTTTACTAGGAACCCCCTGAAGGCCTCTGTGTGGTTCCCAACTTGTGAATTCTAAGGAATGACATTGCACTCACAGAAAGGGCTTGGCGTCACCTTCAATTCAAGTCTTGCAGACAGTCACCTGCTCTGCTAATGGACACTGCTCTTTCCTCGGTTCTCAGTTAATACTTTAAAGCAAAGCCTGAAGCAAGATCGTATGCGTTACCAGGCAAAGAGCTTTACAGTTACATCAAGAGGGGACTCCTCCTCCCTTGGAGTTGGAGAAACCTGCTTGTCTTAGGGAGATAGCGTCTACCCTAGAGTATTTGTGTGGCAAAAGACAACTGCTTCATGTCACTTTTATTATAGCACAATCCAGTTCATAATTACCCTATTTTACAATTAACTTGGGAAAAATAAGGACACTCATACCACTGGAATGAACTAAATCTATAAGGAAATTTTCATCCACAAGAAATTTATTCCAAAGTATGTTTCCTTAGAATTCTGACATATTTGAATCAAAGGTTTTAGAATACCGAAGGCACTGTCAGTCATCACTGGGGAGCACATTTAAAAATATTTTCCAATTCTGTGATCACAAAAGGGATTTGACATGCATTTAAAAACTGCCAGCTTAACGTTGCGTGGTTATTGCTGAGGATAAAATACATCATATTTTAAAACGATGGAGTTTGTTATAAAATCAATTTTGCCATTGCCTTTTGGGTATTGTGAATACAAAGATGGCATTAAACTAAAGGATTTATGTAATCTTTATAAAGAATTCTGCAGTAAGCCAGATAGGTGATTTTTGTGTGACGTGCATGCCAAGTGCATGACTACAGAGCTTCGTAAGTGGACGGCAGAATCGTTCTATTGATGAATCCTATCTCACCTGCTCTTATGAACTGTTCTCAAATTGATGTGGATGGTGACTGTCTATGATCTATGAGGCAAGAGTGGTTTAGGGCTCACTGTGACTACATCCTCCAGTATGTATATCGGGACCACCTTCTTGGGTGTTGGATGTTTATTATTAAATCAGCACTGACAACCACTTGTAACCTCAGCATTTGGGAGGTAAAAGTAGGCGAACCAGGGGTTCAGAGTCATCCTTAGCTACATCATAAATTTTAGGCCAGCCTGGGCTACATGGAAATTTACCTCAAACCAAACTATGCCAAACCTATTAAGTTAAAGTTCATTCTATTGTATAGACTGTTACTTCTATTTGGGGGGGAGAGGGGCAGGGGGAGAAACCTAAAGTGAATCTTTACAGTTTTATCTACTACAAATAAAATATTGGCTGTGTAAGTAGTATCGCCTTTCCTGGGAGAATTTTCTGGTGCAAGATAAGAGCAAGCATTCTTTATTCCGCCTGCTTGCTGCCTTCCATGGTGTACTTGTTAAACCACAGAACTGGGGGCGACAGGGGTGGGGGCCGCTCATAAGCAGAAGGTGACAGTGTGGGCAGTAGCATCGGCAACCAGATATTTGACACAAAGGTTCGGGAAGAATGAAAACAGATAGGATTGTGCTGAGGAACACACTAGAGTGGAAGGCACTTTATCACAGGAGTCTGAAGTGGAGAACTGTCCCTTCTCGAGAATGCTCCTCACTCAGAGCCTATAGACGTGAACAAAGTTGCAAGGAGGTACTTACTGTGGTCTGTCATGTAAAGGAAAATTCTAGAAGGAGATGTCCTGTTTTTTTCTATCTGACTTTTGTTTGTTTTTCAATCAACCACACAAAGAGTCCCTGGCCTTGTGTGTTCAACCTTCATACAGAACTCAGGACTGCACAGAAATGATTGACTCTCTGGAGATGCTTGATTTACTCTCTGGAGATGCGGGATTGATGCCACCACACCAGGATCTGGCCCTCACCATGTTGGTCCAAGGGGCTGGACTGTACAGGCTGTGGTGGCATTTGGACGTAGTCCATTGTCCGTGGTGCCTCATCTCTGAGCACAATGATGAAACATTGTCTACCCCAAAAAGAAAACAGACTTTTGTGCTTATAGAGAACACCCACCCCTGCTACCTGCATCCATTAATATGAGTGGTTACCACAGGGTTGGCAAGTAAGCAGCACAAATAATAATCTAAAAAAACCTTTGTCTGAGACGGTTTCTGGGTATATATACCTAGGATGGCTGGGTTATAACTCATGATTGGTCCTCTTGCTTCAGCTTTGGAGTGCTGGGATTAAAGTATAAAATCAGTGTCCTGCCCCTTAGCTCCCTGTGGATTGCTCATTTGTGCATTGCAGAATTCCAACTTAAGATTGATCAGTAAAATTTCTACGTGGAGAGAAAATGTCTTAGAATGGAAACTTCTTTAGGAATTGGAAAAACTGGGTGTGATTTGAGAAGGTTGCTATGGTTGCTACCTTGGGTAAACAAGGAAAGTTAGAACGCTTGCTCCTGGAAGTGTGCTGCTTTGTTAGAGGGTTCTACTCAGGAAATCTGGGCCCTCCCCCTTTTCAGAGATTTGTCAGTAAAATCACAGGTGGACAAAGACTGAGAATTCGTAATTTTTTATCTGCTCCCTGGGGACTTAGAGCCGAGGCTGGCCTGAGAAGCAATTGCTCTCCTCTCAGCTGCAATGTACGAGCATCCAGAGATATGGGGAGGGCAGAGCAAAGCAGTCTGCATCGTACCAGAATCCTTGACTGTCTCAGAACGCGTTCTTCAGCTGAGGATGCACAGTGGACATCCTTGGAGCCCTGTCCCAGGTGGGATCCCAAGTGTCTCTCCATGTCATCAGGTGAGGATGGTACCAAGGCTGTGTCAGGGTCATTGCTAGCCTACCACATGTGAGGTTAGAAAGGCTTCCTTCTGCTTCCTAAAATAGGCAGCCAGTGTACAGCAGGTAACTGCTCTTAGCCGGGTGAGAGCGTTTCTGCTTTACTGATTAAGTCCACATTTGAGCTCTCAGTCATAAAGGAATCTAGGGATTGAAAATGTAGGTTCCAAGTTAATTTTGTGGTCTGTCCTAGCCAGGTGAGGGCTGAAATAGTGTTCTGTATTCGTGGAACCATTAACAAACCATAGAAAATGTGTTTTCGTTGTTTCTCTCTTCAGCCTTTGCCCTCCCAGGCTTTTGGCAAAAAAATAAAAAATTTAAAAATAAACACCACCAACAAAAAACAAAAACCAGAAGGATTATTTACAAATTCACAAATTCTTGATATTGTTTCTTAGACACAACTTAAGAGTTAGTTATTTAGGATATATGTGTGTGTATGTATATGTATATGTTTTAAAACATGCATATATATACGTGTTTTAAAATCATACTTAGCCTGATCCATGCATTTAAATTTTTTCTCATGAAGAATCTGTATTTTGTCTGTCACTCAGCAACAGGCTTGGAGTAATAATGGAAGCTGTATTAATACAAAATATTCTCTTGGTCTCCATCATTTTCCCACATGAAGGTCTCCCTCTTCTAATATCTACACTATAAAATTGCCTCCGGCAAGTGGATTCTTCAATGTCAAAATCTCCTGTATCTCTTTCTTGAATCCCTGGTGTTTGTTTCATACTTTTGCTTCCTAGACCTTATTTACTTATTCGTTGAACAGAATTAGAGGCTCACATTTTCAGAGCAAGCCCTATGCAGTATGTTAACCCTGCTTATTTATTGGTTTCATGAGGTTACATCTTAGAATCGAAATCAGTGAGACAGACCTTCTGTGGTCCTGATGTGAGGCAATAAGAGATTCACAGCATCACCTACAAGTTATTCTGGCCAGAATTGCTTAGCTGAAACAAATCCAGCTTTTAGCTCTGGCTTCCAGCTTGCAGAAAATACCGTGGAAAGAAAAAAGAAGATTTAAGTGCTACCACGAAGAACAATAAGATCCACAAGGCAGGCTATTTGGCAGGGGGCCTGGCCTGGATTTATATGTAACAATTCAGTGTTATAGAAAAGTCTTAATATATTGGGAGAAGGAATTATCATTGTCTATAAAGACGCTTAAGTGAAACAGCAGATGAAAGCTGCATGCGATTCTTGGTTGAAGTCCATTAAGAGCAAATAAGCTGTTTAAGAATTTTGGGAATAATTAGAGAAATTCAAATATAAAATTGGAATACCCAAGGAGATGTGGTCAAACATCTCTTCACCCCCAGACAGGGTACTCATGACAGACCAAGCAAATGATTCCCCTAGGTTTGTTTAGTGAACCAGTGAGTTTATTGGGGCTATGTATAGGACAATAACGAAGGGGTTACTTACAGGAGTATGGACGATTCAAAGACAGTACACCACTTAGAAGCCCTGCCCAGCATGGGTAACAACTCATAAAAGTCGCATCCCTGGAGCTTCCTGCATAAATACAGGCAGCTCTGTCAGCCATGCAATCTCCTTTTCCAGGAGTCATTATGGGTCATGTGAACTTGGAGAGTGGCCTTGTGAATGAACGTTCTGAGGCTCAAGACCTTCCTGAGACTTAATACTTTGTGGGTCTTAAAAATTGTTGTTATTTATTTTTATTATTGTGTAGAAACGTGTATATGTATGAGGTGGTAGTGGTGATGGTGATGGTGGTGGCAGCGGTGTGTGTGTGTGTGTGTGTGTGTGTGTGTGTTACAAAACACAAGTTGAGGGCAGAAGTAAATTTTTAGGAGTTGAGCAGCTCACAGCCACCTGTGACTCCAGTCCCAGGGGCCCTAATGCTCTCATCTGGCCTCAGCAGGTACTGTACTCATGACACATATACTCAATTTAAATTTAAAGTAATATAAATTTTAAAAATCTTCAAGGAATAATTCAAAGGCATCCTCAAATAAGGCAGTAAAAAAATACAACAGAATTACTCTCCCAGAAAAACATTTTATTCTTGCCAACAAATCCCATTTCTGCATATTTTGACTAAAGTTTTCTGGTTCTAGTTTCTAGTTCCTTTAACCACTTTGATTTATCCACTGAACATTTTAGAGCTCGGCTGAGCTTTCTCTTCACCTTTGCCTCTATCATTAGATGAAGTGGCTTTGACAGCCATAAGGACAGATGCCCACTCCACAGGCCTCTGGGCTTCTTCATTGACTTGTCGCGGTCCTTTTTCTCTGTCCACCCACACCATAACTTCCTTTGAACACTACCCCTTCAGTTTCAGTTTTCAGCAGCACATGCTTGGCCACCATATCTTAGCTGTGCCACTTGCCCTGTTCCTTGACCAGGTGCTGGGGATGCCCCGTCCCGACTCTTCCTGTTGACTTTCCTATCCCTGCCACTGCTGTAACTGGACCCTCCGTTCTCTGGACACTGCCTTTCCTGCCCCTCAGATCCCTCACCTATTCCATCTTCCCTTCATATTACTTGTTTGATAAAAACCATACCTGGATTAAACGAAAGTCTCGTCCCTGGCTCACCAGGGCTGGAGGAAGCAGCCAGCCTGCCAAGTAGTGTTTTAAGGCTCTAAACCGCAAACCTCAAGTGAGCCCTGGGGAGTGTCTAGCGGTTCCATTCTTCTCCAACCTCCAAAACCACTTCCCCTTTTCTCTTAGCCACTCTCATCTTACTGAGAAAATACCCATCAGCAGAAAGCCTGCTCGTCTTCCACTGCAAGTCTGCTCTTCTCTTCCCTTCCTCTTGAGTTCAGCCCTCTAGAATAGTCTTGTCTGCTCTTATTTCTGGTCAGCTCCCTTTGAGCATCGGGATGCATCCTCTAAGCCACACCAAGAGCTTTAGTGTGTGGCTTTCTTTTCCCCTATGTGTGAACATTTCCCAATAAACTAGATCAGCAACCGAAGGCCATAGCTGGTAGGTAGTGCTTGGTCCTGTTACTCGGTTCTATAAAAACCTTCCTGTAACTTCTTAAACCCCCATTTACAGTCAATCAACCAATCAACCAGTTAGGAACATGGTAATATTTGCTCTCTCCTACCCAGTTTCAGAAAAAAAGAAAAATATCACAAATAAATTTAGAACTCCCTTTTCCCTTGCCTGTATTACTCCCACTTCCTGACTCCCTTTCGGGGGTAAATGTTTTCAATATTTAGCCTCTCTTTTTAAAGAGGGGTGAATAGAACTCCGAGGGCTGTGTGAGAATTCTGATGAACGCAGTTGACAGGGCCCCGGAGGAGGCCTGGCTCCTGCAGCGTGGCTCAAGACAAGCCTGTTACCTCCAAGTTTCCCTTGGAGAGGAACAGAATATTTTCACCCTATACGTAGGACATGGATTGCTCAATATAATTGACATTAAATTGTTTACTATTAATTCTCTTACTATTAAATGAATTATTTAAGAGGCTTTCTCTGTTCTCCTAGTGCCCACAGTTGGAAGCTTTTTCCTCCTTAGTGGAGACACTATCAAAGAAAACATTCGAGGGAAGTATGAGAAATGCCACGAAGCCTCCTTGGTCAAACAGAATTCCGATACTAATAGGATTCACCTGTGCCTTGTGCCAAGCACTTCCCAAGGTATCATAGTTTTTGTTCAAAAGAAAGTACACCCTGACTGATATAGGCAAGGAGCTGAGATAGGTTACAATGTTGCCCCCACCCCACCATCCATGAGGACCCAGGTATAAGGAGCATTAGAACTGTGTTCACTAACGCATAGTTCAACCTTCTCCTGTTTCGCTTCTCTATTGAAGAATATTGAATTTGACCCACATTTGGACTAAATAGGGAAAATGTGTCATTTTTATTATTTCACACTTTAAGAGTAAGCAACACCTAGCATAATTCTGACATTTAACTAAGAGATGATCTGTAAGGGTTACTGGGATGTGGCGCTAGACACAGTTTCCAAGGCTTGTACATCTCCACACTTTCCCAGACGCTTAGTCAAAAGCATTTCAGATTTAATGTAAGGGATAGACACACACACACACACACACACACACACACACACACACAAGAAGAATTACATGCAAAAGAAGATACCATAAAGCTCTCAGTGAGAAATTAGCTGTAGGGAAATTGAGGCTTTTGAGAAGCAATGGATGTATTTTAATCTCCTCTTTGCTGGAAAGAATCGGTCAATACTAGACACTGAGATTCCCTAAGTGTTTGAGTTTTTTTTTTTTTTTTTTTTTTTTTTTTTCCTTTTTCTCTGCTTACTGGGAATACATTGGAACAGAGCAGTCGTGGTGTCTTGCTTGTTCTTTGAGAACAGAATACTTAATACCACATTTCAAAAGCAGGAAAGAGACTGAGATCTCCCCTCTCTAGTAGCACAGAGCAGAGACTGGAATCCAATGAACGAGGGTTATTGCTCTGTTAGGAGAATCAGTATGTATGCATTAGTGGATCCTCTGTTCATCTCGTCATTTGAAAAAAATGCATTTGTATTATTTTATGTGTGTATGTTCATGCATGCAGGTGCCCTCAGAGGCCAGAAGAGGGCATTGCATCCTCTGAGACTACAGTTTATTGTGGTTGTAGGCCACCATTGTAGGTGCTGGGAGTCAAATTCAGAAATTCTACAGGAGAGGCGAGTGATCTTAACTAGGCCATTTCTCCAGGCCATTTGTTTGTTTCTTTACCAGATACTATGCAAAGTGTTGAGTTGTGAAACAAAGGGAACTCTGTGTTCCTTGGTCTTATCGTTTGCATCTGTTTAGATTGAATCCCAGTGGTTGCCCCTTTTCCTGTTGCTGTTTCCCTTATGAACCTCTGTGCCTAGTTCACCTCCACTGGCATGGAAGATAGTGCACACACAATGCTCCTGTCAGCACCTGTGTAGTAGGTGTTTCTGCATATTGACCATTGGCATCACTGGCACCCTCACCACCCTCTTCCTTCAGATTCTCTGTTCTGAACTTTGACGCGGGGCTTGTATATTCAGGTAATGAGTATCAGGGTTTGTCTATTTAGGTAATGAACAACAACAATAACAAAACCCCACTGTAGCTTGTCACTAAGACCAACGTTCAGGAACTCCTGATGAGTGAAATGAAAACCAGATTCTAGTATTCTCTACCCTTTCACAAAACTGCTTCAGGAAACAGGAAGAGAGGATGAATGGATAGCTTGTGGAACATATGTGTCAGTGTGAAACATATGTGTCAACGTGGGGGTTGACGGGGAGAGTCCAACGGAAAAGATTATGCTCCTAAAAATGCAAGCAAGAAATAGTTCAAAAACAATCTTATCTCTGTAGGAAGAGGAATTATCAGCGAACACTGACTCACTGTTGAGAAGCGGGATGAGTACTTGGCGTAGACTTTCTCTTTCAGGATTTAGTCTAAATGATAGGAACATAGACGCAAAGGTTCCTAACAAGGAGATTTGTCAGTGGGTTCTTCAAGTGGCTGCTCCTAAAGTTTCTCTTCCTGTTTTACACGTCATGTTTTTGCTTTTGTTTGTTTTGCTTTGGTTTTTTGGTTATTTTGCTTTGGGTTTGTTTTGGTTTGGTTTTGCTTTGTTTTTTGTTATGTAGAGTTGGAGTCAAGGAAGGCATAGTTCTGAAGAGGTCAGTGGTATTAAAAAGAAGCTATGGACCAGCAGCAATGGGATGTCTCAGAACTGGACATAGATGACCCACCTTAGTCTCGTGATATGAAGTAAGAAACTCTTCTGTGAGCCCCCATTGAGAAGTGAGTGCTCTGCTTATATTGGCTCCCTGGAATCTGTTCACTAGGATCCATTGCCCTGTGCTCAGTGGCCCAGGTGTGCAGAGGCCACTGTGGCTGTGCATCAGAGGGGTCTGTTATTGCTCCAATTGGCAACAGCAGACAGTGGCATCATCCTCCACATGATGTGACGGCGACAGTGTCTTTGTTGGGATCAAATCCTAGTACATAGTGACATCTTTGGAAACTTGATCTGGGTCTCCAAATGACCTGTGTTATAACTGTGTTTGGTACCAAGTACAAAGGAGAAATTAAAAAACGTTATTTATCTGTTCACACAGAAATAAGTGTTATGGCCTTACATTTAAAGCCGTCTTTTATTGTCGGGATCAATATGTGTTATAATTGAAGGGCTCTTGTCTCCATACAAATAAATAATGCAATGTGTTTTAGCTTGTAAGTTGAAATAGAACACATAAGAAGAGAATTACAAAATATTAGAAGCAGCTGATTCATTAAAAGCCAGGGAAAAGAATAGTTGTCTGATATACTGCCAAGCAATGCTTTGAAAAGGCAATGGCTTATCTCTTTGATTTAAGGCTAAACTCAAATTACTTATAAAAATTATCTGATATACTGAATGAAATGGTAACTATGGCTTCTATATTTTATCTTGTTTTTTAAAATTATATTTAATGTGTATGAGTGTTCACTCACATCTATGTGTGTGTACCATATGTGTACCTACAGAGGCCAGAAACGATATCAGATACCCTGTAACTGGAAGTACCAGAGGTTATGAGTCGCTGTGGGTGCTGGGAACCAAGCCTGTGTCCTCTGCAAGAGTAGTCAGTGCTGCTAACTATGGAGGACCTCCCCAGCCACAAGTTCATCTTTCTAGTTCATCATTTAGTAAACATTTATGTGAGATAAATTTCAAAGTGACTTTCTAATTCCTCATCCACCTTAGTTTACTTCTAGCACGGCTCCTCAAACAATTTAAGGACACTAGACAAAATACATTTCCCCAGAATTCTTTGCAATGAGGACTCTACATGGGAGTCACATAACTTAGGCCTGACAGGTACCTTATGATGAGATGACCCCTTTTGGGGTTGTGCAGAGCAGTGTGACAGTTTTTTTGTGGCCATGATCTGGAAGGAAGAAGTATGGATGGTACAGAATCTTT
The DNA here is from genome assembly GCF_903992535.2 of Arvicola amphibius. Taxonomy (NCBI): domain Eukaryota; kingdom Metazoa; phylum Chordata; class Mammalia; order Rodentia; family Cricetidae; genus Arvicola; species Arvicola amphibius. Next base: position 22,231,760 of record NC_052057.2, on the reverse strand, counting down.
TGGTAAATTTGATGATAAAATGTTTGACTCTTCATGGGTAACTTTGATGAAGGAATTGCAGATGCTAATGTCAGCTGTCTGAGGCAATAGAGGTAAGATTTAGGTAGAGCTGTCCTTTACAGCAACAGAGGGTTCTATCCACTAAGACTGGTTAGTTGAAGGGCATCCAAGCTACACAACATGGCTCCTCCTGAATTTTGTAGTCATCAGAACTTTGAAATAATTTTCTTCTTGTTTAAATGGCTGCATTTCATATTTCTAGAAATGGTGGATACTGAGGCCAATAGCTATGGTAGGTACTCTCGATACAAAACTAGATTCATGCTCAATTCTTATTTGCTATGATTTAACCCCACACAACTCTGCAGTCATATAGAGAAGGGCAACAACAGTCAACTAAATTATCAACAGTGCATTTTAATAGATAGAGGCCTGTTAATGCTTCATGAAATAAAACCCTGATAATGAATAGTCTGGAGAATAATTGGATTAGGGATGACTGACTAGAAAACAAGTGAATTTCTTCAGATCTTTTATGTTTGTTTGAGACAGGGTCTCACTATATTGCCTTGACTGGCTTCAAACTCATACACATCCACCTGTCTTTGCCTCCTAAGTGCTGGCATTAAAAGCATATGCCAACACATCCATCCATGGGTCTTTAGGAACATCTCATTGCAGAAAGTGGAAGGAATATTCAATTAGAAGGAGAGTACCCAGATTATAGTGTGATACGGCAGCATGGTCCTTCAGCAAAGTGAAAAGGTTTTGCTATTTAAGTGAGGAGTTGAATTGATAAAGAGGATGAACCAGGGCAACAGAGGAGCCTTGTGCCATATATGTGTGTGTGTGTGTGTGTGTGTGTGTGTATATACATATATATACACACATATATATGTGTATATATATGTATATATATATATATCTGTGTGTGTATATATATGTGTATATATATTTTTTTTCTGAAGGATTACTTGGGCAGCCAAGAAGACTGGGGTCTGGGTACCACTGAAAGCAGAATGCAGGGAAGATTTTAAAGGCTGCTGAAATCACCTAAGAGAAGTGATGGGGCTGTGGAAAAAGAGATGGGGAGAAAAAGATGTATCAGAAGGATACTTGATTGCTGACCAGTGGTGAGAACCCAATAAAAGCTAATTGAATGGGATACAAAGACAAAGGTGTGTGTGTGTTGTGTGTGTGTTGGGGGGGGGGTGATTGACCATAACCAGAGTGCACTTAGCTGACTGAATAGGAGGAAAGTCGGTGGATGAACCGTGTGCCATGGTGCTTGGCCTCTCTGTCTATTTGTGAGCACAAAGCATTCGGTAATCTAAGTTGTCAGTATATTCACTCATTCACTTTCATCCATCAATTCACTCATTCTTCCGCCAAAGATTTATTTATAGTTTTAAAGCATTACTCATTATGTGTGTGTACATGTGTGTACATGTATGCCACAGTGTCTAACACGCTTCTAGCAAGCTAGAGAACAACTTAAAAAATTATTTTATTTTATGTGTATGGGTATTTTGTCTGCATGTATGTCTGTGTACCATGTTCATACCTGATGCCTGAAGAGGCCAGAAGAGAGCAGATGGCTGTGAGCCACACCATATGGGTGACAGAGTTTGAACGCAGGTCCTCTGGAAAAGCAGCAATTGCTCATAACTGTGCCCTTTCCCCAACAACCTTTGAGAATTGTTTCTGTCTTACCATGGGGTTTGGGAATGAGACTTCACTGGTCAGGTCTATGTTCTGTGCCTGCCAACATCTCTCCACCCTAACACATATGTACTGTGTATTGGTGTTGTTCTGGGTGCTGGGCAGCGTAGGCTCCAGAGTGGATTAGATAAGTGTCCTTAAGTTAGATTGAAGACACCAAAGAAGCCATGCAAAAATAATTAATTGCAGTGTCGAAGAGCACTCTGATGTAGAGCTCGGGACACTGTAGGATAGAAAAGGCTTAGCAACCGTGTGGCCAGGAAGGCTGGTGCCGTGTGTTGGGTAGTGAGGACAATACTTGCTTATATTTTTAAAATCTGCCACATCGCCCAGATTCCATAAGTGCTATTGTCCCTATAGCTTTAAGACATCATGCTATGGTGTCATTGCTGAAAAGCTGTCCCTGTATAGGGAAAATCCTGCCCATTCGTTCTCCCTTCTGGGCCACTGGCGTTGAGCCCTCTGTTTAATTATTAACTAGCAGTTGTATCTCTGGACCACCACCCTAAATGGAAACAGTGAGGAAGATGGATTTGAGGTCCTATTTACACTTCTTAAGGGAAGAAAACTGGGCTCTGCTGACAACCAGTGCCATTAATCACTTTCTGTTGGATTTATTATGTGGTTTGGCTTGTTTTTCAGTGGGGATTCTCTTCACCATTTGAAAGCAGACACTTTCTTCAGATAAAGGAAATGCTTTCAAGATTTACAGTGATACCAACCATACTAATTTGCAGAGAAAGGCTTCATGGGTTGCTAGGAAGAACATTTTATGGCCATAATTTGGCCCCGGCTATCATTTCCAAATGGCAGCATCTGCCTCCAGGTGTGCCCAATTAATCGAAGACTTTCAGAGTAAAGTACAATATTTAATTGGTCTGGAGCAGTGTTTCTCAAACTATAGATTGCAACTCATTAGTGGCTTGTGGAATCAATTTACAGACTTGTGATGAGTGGTTTTTAGGACTAGAACAGGAAAATTAACAAAAACATCAGATGATATTGCATAAAGAATAGTTTCTTGTAAACTTTTTATTGTATTAATACATATGTATTATAATACACATACATGTATTCAGTGTTGTATATGTTTTGTGAATGTAATGTGCATCACAGAAGTTTATATGCAGGCATGTTGATGATTCTCATGTGCCTGTTTTAGCCCTCACTGCTCACATGTAGTCTCGAAGGAACAATTGTATTATAGTATGGAGCTTCCTCTGGCCAAAGGTTAACTATCAAAGATTAAAGAAGCTTTAAATGCATAGACATGGAAAATGTTCTAGCAAAAAACCATTTCATTAATATCTTCCATTAATATGCCAACCTTAACTTAATTTTTTATTGCTTAACACATTAAAACTATTAAAACTGTTTGTACACATAATCATTTAGCATGTTTTACCTACAAATGAGTTCTGGTAAAAAAGAAAAGAGTAAAGTTACCTTTATTTGGGTAAATCTGTATTTGACACATTAAAGATATCATAAATCATTAACACATTCCAACTTTACTATTCAGAGAAAGCTCCATTTCTTTTGATGTTTAAGTAATTTTGCATCAAATACATATCAAACACTGATTCATTTTCATAGACTCTTTTGTCTCATATGTGATAGTTAACAGATATAAATACCATTTTGTCCTTTGATTTACAATGTTTTAGAAATATTAACTCTTTAATACAATATTAATATTATATTTTCAGTCAGAACTTTCCATTCTTCTCTAAAAAGGTAATGTTAAAAGATAATGGGTCTGGTGCATGCCTTGAATCCCAGCATTCTGGAGGCCGCAGCAGGTGAATCTCTGTGAGTTCAAGGCCAGCCTGGCCTATGAAACGAGTTCTGGGAAAGGCACTCTTGTTACACAGAGAAACCCTGTCTTGAAAAACAACAACAAAAAAGGTAATGGATAATATTCTTTTCCAAGCAAAAACTGTCATATTAGGTGTGTTATGTAGGCCACTGTGGCCATAGTCTTATTAGAGTTCCTGTTTTTTATTTTTTATAGTTTATTTAAATTACACCCCTTTTAAGAGCTGGCTTGATCCTTTTCCCTCTTCATTGTCAGTCTGAATTGCAGACTTTCAGTATAATGGTTAAATCTGATAAACAAGGAGAGGTTTCTGTATAAATCCCTAGAGTTTATTCAACTACGAAACAAGTGGGTGCTGGTTCTTGAGTGCTGCGCCTTCCTGTACCCCCACCTGGGAACTAATCCTTTCACGCGGGGTCTTTTGTGGAAGCATATCCAAAACATTGCAGGTTGCATGCACAGCCCAGGCTGGGTCAGCCAGGATGAGATAACATGGGACACTGAGAAACCTTCCTCATGCAGCTCTGGAGTGAGAGGCTACCCATCAAATATTCAGGAAAGAAATATCCTATTTCTTTGTTTTGTTTGTTTGTTGGTTGGTTGTTTTTTTTATTTTGTTTTGTTTTGAAAAATGATATGCTATGTAGCCCAGGTGGCCTCAAACTCTTGATTCTTTTGCTTCAGCCTCCTACCGTGTGCCACTCAAGAAGAACTCAGTTTTGGAAAGAAAACTGGCAATCTAGAGCCATAGCAGAGAAGCTGAAAGAGTGAAACCAGGAGCCTTGAAAGGTGGAGGGCAGTCTTCCATCCTAGCGCTGAGCCCTATACCCTTCTCTTTCTACTCTTTGAGGCCTGTGAGATCCTTTAGGCATAACAGCCTTGTCTTAGACTCTGTAAATGTGCCTGGTAGGAGACATGTTTGTTTGTTTCTTCCCAAATTGATTTCTTTGTGTCATTAAAGCCTTGATTTATTTCTCAGGGATTCAGAGATATTTTATTTCTTCTCCTCTCCTGTAATTCATTCACCCTAAAATTCTGTTTCTTATCATATCTAGAAATGGTGTCCATGATGGGAAATCAAGATGAAAACGGGGAAAACTGCTCTTGTTGTTCTAGGCAAAACTGAACTGAAATGTGATCACACCTTTTTCATTAGGGAAAATAAGAGTCACTGTATATACACAATAGTCAGGTGCATCTTTTTGTCTCCTTTTGCTTCTAGTTAACCATGTCAGAACTTTTCTAAACTCAGTGTTTTCTGGCCAATAAATAAAACTAAATATGTGTTCTTGAAAAACATGATTGTGCCAAATAGTTCAGCTTTCAATAGGAATTAATCTTTCTCTAGATTCTGAAACCATGATTGATGTGGGAGTTGATATATGCTTGAATATGTTTTATTGCCATTGGTTAATAAAGAAGCTCCTTTTGGCTAGTGGCTTAACAGAATGTAGCCAGGCTGGAAGTATATATGCTGGAAATATATATATACATATATATATATATATGAGAGAGAGAATACACACACAGAGATTAATGGAGATGGATTAGTTTAGGATATAAGAGCTAGCTAGAAATATGCTTACGCTATTGGCCAAACAGTATTACAATTAATACAGATTTCTGTGTGATTATTTCAAGTCAGGGTGATAGGAAACAAATAAACAGCCTCTGCCAACAAATTGGCTCCAACATGACCAACTAAATCCACTTAAAAACCTGAGAGAGCATTTTTTTCAGATGTACGCTGTTTGCTTGTGGGGAGTAGAAGCACTGTGGCTCCTTTAAGAGGGATCTTCCTGATTCAGTGGTAGCAAAAAAAAAAAAAAAAGAAAAAAGGAAAAGAAGAAGGAAGAAGAGGAGGAGGAAGTGGAGAAAAGAAGAAGAAGAAGAAGAAGAAGAAGAAGAAGAAGAAGAAGAAGAAGAAGAAGAAGAAGAAGAAAGAAAGAAAGAAAGAAAGAAAGAAAGAAAGAAAGAAAGAAAGAAAGAAAGAAAGAAAGAAAAGTGCAGTTTCGAAAAGGTGGCTTCCTGGTCTGTGCTGCCAGCACCATCTCTGGCTCTTTCAGGAGGCTGAGCACATGAATGGAGTCTGTGAGCAAGCAACATGCTGCAAGTTACTTGGTGGCAGCATGGGTCAACTGGTTACTAGAGTTGAGGTGGTGTGACTCTAATTCAGTAATCTCAGAGGCAAGAGGGGGGGCAAAGTCAGAGAGTAGCCTGCCAAAATTTTGCTGGTAGGACACGACCTCATGGTGATGCACAGATTAATGGAGATGGGTTAGTTTAGGATATAACTGCTAGCTAGAAATATGCTTAAGCTATTGGCCAAACAGTATTGCAATTAATATAGTTTCTGTGTGGTTATTTTGAGTCTGAGCAGCAAGGAATGAATGAGCGGCCTCCAGAATTTGCTTTTATAAAAGAAATTAATTTCAGACCTAAATTAAATGGTCAGTATAATAGGACTTTCTGTTTAGAAAAATACTTAGTGCCTAAGAATTATGATTTCAAGTAACTCAGTGTGTTAATCGTTATTAATGGTATCATAAATATTTAGCTTTGTGAAACGATTTTCTCTTTTGATCACATCTTTTCTCCTGCTCAGTACTGCCAATGTCAAAAAGCATTTATGTATTTTAGTACTTTTGTTGGTCTGTTAAACACTAGAGAGCTTAGAAGTCTGGATCTTTTTCTTAGTATTTAAGATGCTGCTGTGGTCTAAGGATGTCCCCTGAAGCCTGCATATTTGGAGCCTGAAGTTCACATATTGGATGCATCTCTCATGGATGTCATCACCATTGTGTTAGGAGTGGATGCGTGTTTGTAGGAGTGGTTCTCCATTGCCCTTCTGCCACTGCCACAGGATGACTTACCAAGAAGGCCATGGAATTATACACCAAGAAGACTGCCACCAGTTAGATGATGGCACTTGGGCTTGAGATGCCCAACCTCCAGATGGTGAGAAACACATTTCTATTCTTTCCAAATCACTCACTTATAAAAATTCTGTTAAAGAGGCACAAAACAGACTAAGACCCTACAAACACCAAGCAATAACAATGTCACTCAAAAATAGGACAGATTTTAAATCCATTCATTAGATTCTCTGCTACAACTTCAAAGACTGAAGATAATTATGACATTAGGTGTATTTTGTTCCATACCATTTGGTGAAAATACAGAAACAGCTGATTCTGGAGAGAAGACTTTTTTCAATAGCCAATTAATAAAACATCATGGGATACACATTTCCCATTGAGCAGTACTCCCTCTGTGGCTTTTGCTGGCCAAGAACTGTATTGCTGTACCTGCATTGATGAGAAGAGTATACCTTACTCATTTCTAATTCAGATTTTAGCTTTGCTATAGACCTTATTTGTATTCAATGCTATTTTTATTTCTGAATCTCTCATCTATTCTTTAGTCTACCGAACAAAACTGAAAACTATTTTTATAGCATAAAAGTCCTTTGAAAGTAAGAAACAGAGATCAATGTTAAATATTTGCACCGGGCTATAAAGTTAGAAGATATGATATGCTCTTGTTTGCTTGTGATAAAAAATGTTTGCACTCTGCCCACATGGAGTGGAACTCATAGACCAAAAGGATAGAAAAGGCATCAGGAACACACATAAGCATCCTTTAAAAGGTAACTGTTTGCAGGTTATTGTGAGTAAATAATAATATGATCTATTGGGTTACTTTTGTGTGTTTTATCTGCGTTGCCCTTGATTGCATGGTTGGGAAACCAGATCCTTGCCATCTCTTGGGTGTTGCTAGTTTAAACAAGTAGGATTTAACTCCAGGGAATTCTCAAAGTATATTTGGTGATAGAGCCACACTGAAATGAGCTTTGTTAATGGGACCGATACTATACAAGCGTATTTTAAAAAATTATATCTTTCTACATACACATTTCTGAAAAAGCTATTTTGTACATACAAAATAGAATCAGGGTATTCTCAACTCATTTTCAGTCACAGCTGAAAATGGTTATTGTAATAAAACATCCCCCAACCCCCTACCCCCAGGCAAACAAAATGAGTTGCTATGATTGGTCCATCTCATCTATACGCACACTATCCTGTGTGACATCTCATCTCCATTCTCCATCCAGCTTGTCAGTTTGACACACGTAGGAAGAAAGAACCTCAGCTGAGAAACTTACTCTTTTAAACTGGCCTATAGGGCATTGCCTCCATTGCTAATTGATGTAGGAGGGCCCAGCCCACTGTAGGCAGTGCCATCCCTAGGCAAATGGCCCTGACCTGTGTAAGAAACATAGCTGAACAAGTCAGAAGCAGCAAGTCAGTGAGCAGCATTCCTCCATGGCTTCTGCTTCAGTTCCTGCTTCCAGGTTCTTGCCTTGAGTTCCTGACTGGCTTCCCTTGGCGATTGATTGTAAATTGTAAGCCAATAACCTTTTTATTCCGTAAGTTGCTTTTGGCCATGGTATTTATCACAGAAACAAAAAGCTAATTTCTACTAATCTTACAGAGAAGACTGTCCTCTTATGGTATTGAGAAAGTTTTTAATGTGTGTTACTGAATGGACCTACATTATTTTCTTTGCCCGGAAAGTGTTGGGAGCTCAATAGCAGAAAAGCACGTGTTCTGAGCAGCACTTGGCACAGCTCAGGCACCATAATCCCTGAAAGGACAATAGCAAACTGTGTATTGTGGGTCACACCTGTAATCCTAATACTTGGGAGACTGAGGCAGGAGGCTTGCGAGTCTGAGGCAAACTTGGACTATATTGTGAGAAACCCTGTCTTGAAAATGAAACCTAACCAAACCTAAGCAAAACAACAAACAGAACAAAGCCAAGAACCATCACAAAAGCTGAAATGCTGTATATAAAGATTCTACAGAAAAAAAAAAGCCTCCTGGGAATGACTTGACTTTAAGATGCTCCTTTAATTTCATGGCTTGTATTTTATTTTATTGTTTAATTGACAATGATGTAGCCAAACTCTGCAGAGACGAAGTCCCCATTTAAGAAAGGAGAGAAATGTATTGCTTTGCCAAAGGACAAGCCTAGGATTCCCCTGTAGCAATAAATACTGCTGTGAATTAAGGAAAAAAGCATTTCCTAAAGTGCATTTTTATAAACTGGAAGCAGATGCAATAGCATTAGTATGAGCTATGACTTCAAGAGGAACCCAATTGGAAGCACTGTAACATGGAGGACCAGAGATTTCACCTGAAAAGGAGCCAAAGGGCCTAAGAGCTTTGTTTTAACAAGGGGTGGTCACACTAGTCCGTGGTCCCTGTTTGTGTGATGCGTATGTAAAGAGAACACTTATGTTCCCAGCAGAAGGAGTATCGTCTTTCTCTGCCTTATGATGGACAGCTCACTGCTCAGACATTTTCATTTGTTCTCAGGATCTGGCAAGGACCATTTTAAAGTAGCTGTGAACCCAATGTACTTTTTTGGTAACTAACCAATGCAATGCAAATGAGCACCCCAAATATTCCTGCCTGAGCAGAATTTAAGGCGTGTAGGTTGCCTGGAGAGCTTATTTGCATGCCAATCCCTTTGGTCTTCCTACTCAGCATTACATCACTTGATAGCTAGATCTTAGTTCAGGGAATACAGCTGGGTGCCTTTTTGATCGTGATCCGAGAATGGGGGCCTGCTCCCCTTCTTTGCTACGGTGCTCTCACCTCCTTCTCCTGCAGGGAGGATTCCAAGAATAACACAGCTTTTGGATTTTCTTGGAACACTGTTCTAATCTCCCCTTTATTTTATTTCCATCATATTTCCACAGCACATGCAAAACTCTAGGGCTTTTCTCATTTTCATGAAGGATGCTCCTTGCCACATATCCAGTGATCAGACCCGACACCCAATTAAAAATGAGGAACAATGAAAGACCACTTCTGTCCCGCTGCTGTTATTTTCACTCATATTTGTAGACAAATTGAGCTCAGGGCCTTGTTTTATTCATCCTGTGAGCAAATGGGTATCTCCACCCTGTTTTCTTGCAGCCGTCTGTTGCGCCACAGATATTTCTTATTGAAGACCAGGCGCCTTTTTCCTATAAGGGCTTACGCTTTCAGTAGAACATCAAAGTAAAATCAAAACTGTCTGAGACAAGGCATAAGTTGCCACACTCAGCAACTGAGTGAGACATTTCAGAAGTGTATCTTCTGATGGGACTTCATTCCTTAAGTAATAGGACCGGTGAGGAGTTTGGCTGCTTTTATAGCTGGCAAACAGTTTGCATTGTGCCTTTTACGAAAGTTTTCGCTATACGCTTGCTCAGAGCTCATTATGTGTCGAAAAGCTACCATCAACAAATTAAGGTTTTTTTTTTCATATGCTTGACATGCTTTTCCAAACACAGAGGAAGAACTGGGCTTCTGGCAGCTTAACTTGCCCATCTCGCTGGTAATGCCTTACAGAAGTCTGTAGATTTGGGAGCTGAGTTCTCTGAACTGAGAGCACTTTCAGAATCACGGAAAAAAAATTTGATGTATATCTAAAATTGACAACATTTTATGTTAAAAATAAAAATGTATTAATTGTGGGGAAACTAGAATAGCACTGTAAGTTTTACACATAACAGCAATTGACATTTTCTTTGGAATATGAAGGCATCGGTAGAAAGGTGGCAGAAGAAAAAGATCAAGTCTTTAAAATTATAAAGAACAACAATTCATCAACAAGAATTATACCAGCATAGCGAATTGAATATAGATTTTATGTTTTCTTAAAGCTCTACTAAATGACAGCAGAATAATATAAGGAGAATGAACCTAAGAAGACAAAAAGAGGCAGCTGCTGAGTGGAGATTCATTCAAAATTTGACTCTCAGGAAGTCCAGGGAGCTAGTGCAGTGGCTGATGCTTATCACTGCCTGTGGCTCAGGAAGCTGAGGCAGAAGAACTGTTATAAAGCTGAGGCCAACCAGGTGAGCAAGTTCTGGGGTGATAATTCTTGTTGAAGATCAAACGCTTTTTCCTATAGGGGCTTATGCTTTCAGTAGAACATCAAAGTAAAATCGAAACTGTCCCAGACAAGGCGTAAGTTGCCACACTCAGCAACTGAGTGAGACATTTCAGAAGTGTATCTTCTGATGGGACTTCATTCCCAAAGTAATAGGGCTGGTGAGGCATTTGGCTGCTTTTATAGCTGGCAAAACACAAGAATATGTTCCACTTAAAATAGTTTCAGATAAAATATCCATAAATATAGCAATTAAACTTATTTTCAGGGGCTGGGAAGATGGCTCAGCCCATGCAGAGGTTCTGACTTCAATTCTCAGCACCCACATGATGGCTCACCATCTGTAGCTCTAGTTTCAGGGGATCCAGGGCCTTTTAAAGGCCTCTGCAGACACTGCACACATGTGGTTGACTTTCGTACATACATACATATATATGTATATATACATGAAAAACACTCATACATATAAAACGGAACAAATTAATAAAATATACACCAACAATATTAAAGGGCACATAAAGAATCAGGTAATATTTAGTGGGTTTGGTGCACGTCTTTAACCTTGGTGTGTTAATGAAATGTACGAAAGCAGTGTAAAACTTCAAAGGAAAGCACTGGACTCAAAGATGCTACATTCAAATCAAAGATGTTGGCACCCACTTAACGTTTTAAAATAGCTGAAATTATTGTTGCTAAGCTGTCAATAGGGAAACCAGCACAAAGATACAAATCAACAGAAACGTGTCATCAGCGGTAAGGATATAGTACTTTCTTAAGGAAGCTCCCATCAACAGATAAAGACTGAACTATTTCTGCATATAAGCTTGGAATCACATGTTTACCATAGGGAAGGCTAATTCTCTTAGCCTTCTGCTTTGTCATGGCACCCATGAAACTTAAGTAATATTCAAATAAGCATAATTATCTGTAGTTCTTCTGTTTTTACTTACAAAAGAAAAATTCCTTGTGACTTTCCAGGGAAAACCTCTAGGCTATCTTAGATATGCTTCCAAGGTACAAGGAATATGATCTGGGCTTTGAAGTTTGGAAAGACAAGTATCAGAATCTATTGGAAGTTTTGAGGAAGTTTTCAGGATGAAATCAGAGGATACTACAGTGTCTGTACTATATCTGATCATTTAGGATCATGATATACCTACCTATTTGAGGAGCTATAATGTTTAATTTTAAGCTGCATGATTCGATGCTCAGATATCTGGAAAACCATTAATTCTGTGTACGTTTGTGAGTGTTTACAGAAGGTATTAGCAATTGCCAACAAAGCTGGTGGTGTGGTTCCCATCCTAGTTCAAAGACTTTAGAGCCAGGAGGGCCTGCGAAGTAAGTCCTATCCTACTGGAGTCCCAGGGGTAGAAAATGAGAAGCCACTGAGTCTCTGGATAGAGTTAGATGTTCCAGATCAAATTGGGTCTAAGCTTATTCTCTCTCTTGATCATCTCCTTTTTTTCTGGAAAACTCTGATAATTATAGGAGCTACCATTATTAGAAATAGTCTTAGTTTGTTCCTAAAAATATAATTAAATAATAAATATATAATAATAAATATATAATAAATAAATAATAAAAACATTAGCTATAGAAGTTTGTCACCTTGGCAGATTAGATGGAAGGTATACACAAGTCCTTAGAACTGCCTATATGAATCAAATAGTAATCCAAGAAAGCTTGGCCATTTTAAAAGATAAGTCTAAACTTTAATTCTCCCCAACATAATAGTTGATATTAGGGATTTCTTTTGAAAATCTAATAAATAAGCCCATCAAACTATAGCCAAATTTAATCTCTGCAAATTTTCTGTCTGCATGTGTCCTTTTTCAGTATAACCTTTCCAAGTGGCAAAATGAATACATGTATTTCTGTAGCTTAAAAAAAGTAACTTCTCTATAATATACAGAGAGAAGCAACAGAAAGCCAAACACTAAATTATGCTTAGTGATTCCTACTTCCCCATTCTGTTTCATTTAGGAATGATCCAAATAGCCAGTGGATGCCCCTAGTTCACTCGGGTTGTATCCATGAGTCCAGTCTCTGAGTTACCTAACGACCTTGGAAGATACCCATCCAGCATATCACAAAATGTAAATGTGATTGCAATAAATTGTGTTGCAAGATGATTTAATTTAGTTAAACACATATTTGCATTTTTCATAATCTTAAATATTTAGTAGAAGTAACGTTAGTTTATTCTATCAATAAACCTGCAGAAGCTTATGAACTGTGCACTGACGTAGAATAAAAATGTAGTCTTCTATGTTAATTAATGCTGATAACTCAGAGAAGACATAATTTGTTTTTATTAAACCAACAATAATAAATTAGACTCATTTGCAAAAGACTTGCTGAATTATGTAAGCTGGAATTCTTAAAATATAAATTAGTTGCATTAAGAATTCTTTTTTTAGAACATTGAAATTATTGAAAATTTAATTTCCTTCATATTTGGGAATTTTAAGAATGTTTTATTTTATAAACATTTATCTCTGGAAGTCAATCATGATAAAGATCTTTTAATTTAAGAGATTTTATAATCTAATTTACAAGATAAGAAAGTATTTGCACAATAATTCTAGGTCCTTTCTGAAATATATATGCACACATACATACATACATATATACATACATACATACATACATACACACACAAACATACAGAGAAGACATAGAAATGTATCTGGATATTTGGAAAAGAACCTTTTGTAACCTGAATTTTACAATTTTTGTACATAGATCAGACATAATTCTGTACTGAAATACAGAATTTATCAGTCTGAGCACTACTTCCCATTGGCTCTGAAATTCTGAGTTGGTTCAAACACAGTATAGACAAATAGACAAAGAAATGCCCTGAACTTGTCTCTTTTTAGCATAGGTCAGCAAAGTGAATGCTGTGGGCCATAGAACATGCTGGCGTGAAGCAGGCTTCCTGTGATTTCAAAAGGGTCAAATGAAACAAGTCACTATTTGATGAGACCCTTCATGGTCCACAAATCCCAAAATGCTGCTTTCCTGTATTCCTCAGGATCCTCCAAATGGTCTTGGGAGAATTTGGATTCTTATTTTACAAAATCACCGCCAAGAAGGGTATTCAGTTTTTGAAAGCTAGAATAAATCCCAAATCCCATGTGACGAACACACCAGTTTAGAAAGTTAAGACTTTTCATTTGTTACAGCTTAGAGAGGAAAGGGGAAAGCTTCTTAACATTCAAGAGAGAGCCTGTCTGCACAATGTCTTGTTAGTAGGAAAGAGGACTCACTCTGCCCCACCTCCAAGGAAACTAGAATGTTTGTGTTGGGCCTGGGTAGGCAACCTATGCTTGGGAAAAGTCATAGGAAATAAGCAGAGGAGAACCTTGGTGAGCACATGAACCTTGCACACTCCAAGCCCCATGAAGACGTGCCAGGTCTGAAAACCCTTTCCAAGAGGGCTGGATCCTACAGGATATCTGAGCAGAGGGCTCTGGAGATCTGTCATCCCATACTCAATGAATCTTCTTCCCGGAGATGGCTGGTATAGGTAAGAGCTCAGCACAATGGGACTTCAGATACTTGTAGACCCTTATTTAAACTTCCCTGGGTGGACACTCCTTTATACAAGATAGTGGAGCTATAAGCAGTGGTGGGTGACTGGGCATAATCCCAGAAAGAAGGCAAAGGCACAGACACAAAATGTGCGTATAGTATCTAAGTAGTAGTGTTGAACCAAAGCGAAATTTTCTCCCATCCCATCTCTGATAAAAATGAGACTAACCTTGAGGGATTGTTGCAGAGATTAAAAAAAGAAAATAAATGAAATGCCCAGCACAGGGCCCCTCAATAAATATTATTGGTAATGTTATTTAAATTAAATTTCTTGGTAGAGAGAGAGCTACATAGAAATTGGCACTTTGCTTACACTATAGGAAAACTGTCTTGGTTCATTGTATACTACAGAATACTCCTGAGATTGAATAGCACAATATAAATTTTATTATGTAATATCTATTTTATTTATTTATTTATTTATTTATTTATTTATTTTTGAAATGGGATCTTGCCATGCAACCCCCGATGGCCTTGAACTTGCAATCTTCTTCCTCAGACTCTTTTATACTGGGATTGCAGGCAGACACCATCACAGTTAGCTAAACTGAGTAATTTAAAATGAAATTTGTGGCCTTGGTACTCTAGAGGGCATCATCAAGATGCTCATATCATCTAGAAAGACCTCCCGGTTCTGTCTTAACACCACAGACGCATAATATGGCAGGCAGGCAGGAAGTGAAAATAAGAAGCTGTCTCTCTTTTTATGTGTTTGTTTTTGGTTTTGTCATACCAGGAGCAATCCCACAGAGACCTGGTGGCCTGACCACCATAGGACATTCCCAGCTCCTAACACCACAGCAGTGGCAATTGCGTTCTACTATGAGTTTGTGGGAAACAATCCCTGAAATCTGAACAAAACCCTTCCTGTGGCTTCAATCTGCAACCACTCGGTCCACATGGCCTACGTGGGAGGTAATAGGGTCAATGGAGTTGGTGGACCTTCGAAGGGATGCTTTCCTGAACTCAGAGGGAAAAAGTATACTTAAAAAGCATACAGAAACAACTACAAAACCAGTGTAATAAGAGCCATAACTGAGTGAAGCAATAGTAAGAATTGCTTAGGGTAATTTACCCTTTCTTATTTAATTTGGCCCCTCAAAATTTCTTTTCTTTCCCCAAAACAGACTCCAGTTCATGACTTCACTGCTCTTACTAAATCAGTCTTCTAAGGAAAGATATTCTATGGACTGAACAGTTCCTATCCATTTGTGTAGAACTTACTTCATGGAGGAGCCATGAGACTCAAATCAACCTTTAATTTCCTGCTGAGTCACAGATGATCAGGTCATGAGAAATCATGCTGTGGCTACTTAAGAGAGTACCACTGCAACATTGATGTTTAAGGGAGTTAGTTACAGGGTGACTTATGTTTTATAGAGCTCTGTGGTGGTTTGAATGTAAATTGTTCTTCACAGGCAAGTGTATTTCAACACTAAGTCTCTGTTGGTGATACTATTTGGGGGCGTTATGGAACTTTTAAGATAGAAGTCTTGCTGAAGGAAGTATGTCCTGGGACTGGGCTTTGAAAGTTTATGGCCTTGCCCACTTCCAGTTTCCACTCTGCTTCCTGTGTACAATTGAGATGTGATCTCTCAATTTCCGGCTTCTCCTTTCATGCCATTCCTGCCATAATGGACAACAGTCCTTTGGAAACATAAGCTGAAATAAAGTCTTCTTAATTTGCCTTTGGCCATGGGATTAAATTACAGCAGCAGCAGCAACAACAAAAGTAACTAATACAGTCACCGTGCTGCGATTTAGGATGAAATTAACATTTTGATGGAAAACGATATCATATATGGCAGGCCTTTGCAGGCTGAGACCGATGCTGAAGCCTATCAGCATCTTGTTACAGGGTTTGTGAAGTCTAGGAAATCAACAGAGGACTGATCTGTAACTTCTATTTTCTTCAGAAGATTTTCCTGCCACCCGCAGACCTGCACACACAAAAATAGTTTCCTCTCATTTATAATTTGATTCCTTTACTCTTTAAAAAATATTTGGGTTTTAAACATTTCCTTTGAACTGGTAATAATAAGCCTGCCTGTAGTTAAATCTATATTAGTTTGACCCATATTCCGAGCAAGGAAGGCTCTTTTCAGAACGATTACAATACATATCATGACTTTTTTGTTTTGGCTTTCGGAACAAGGTTTCTGCATGTAGCTTTGACTTTCCTGGAGCTCACTCTTGATACCAGGCTAGCCTTGAACTCAGAAATCTCCCTGCTTCTGGAGTGCTGGGATTAATGGCATCTACTGCCATGCCCAGCTGTATCATGACTTTCTCAGGAAAGGGGAGAAACTCAAATTGAGTGCAGCAAAGACAGCCTGAAGACAGAGTTACCTAAAAGTTTTCTGATCCCAGAGTTCCTAGTCTCAAGGGCTCAGTTTGTCATTGTCAGTCTCTATCCATTCTTGGGACAAAAGAGGGCACAGGTTTGGAGGGTTGGCGTGGCTGGAGCTTGTGTCTGCCCCTCTTGCTTTTGTAGGCACCCCTCCCGATTTACTTTGCCCTTCTATATGCCAGCATTGACCCATTTATCCACTCTTCTCCATCCCTTTTATGCTAGGTCCAAAAGCAATCTCTCATCTCAGCCAAGGAATGTATTGATCCTGAGTAAGTAAGTAACTATTAATTTTATGGTTTGGGCTCTAATGGACCCTTGGGGATAAGACTAGATTGTTTAAAGCATAGCTTCTCTGTTGTTCTGTAGCTCCATAGAGGGCTGTTTAAATATTTACAAGCAAATGCAAGGCTGAAAGACCTGTAGCAGAGCGATGGGGTGGAAATGGTGCAGCAGTGGAACCGGCACTAGAAACCATGTCCCAGCTCTGCCATCAATTAGCCATGGGACTTGGATAAAATCCAAGAAGTAACATGACAGCAGAGTTTAAATTGGAGAGGGAAAAAAGTTTTCAAGATTATAGCAAAAATAGGAAAAATTCCTCAACTTAGAAATGGAATTAAATTGCCAATAAAGCATGGGCAAGTGGGATTAATAGCCAAGGAGTAGGGTCAGACAGATATGGGTAGACAATTACTAAGAGGAAATAGCATGATAAGGAAGATTCTAGCTCAAATGACTTAATAGGATGACCATGAAGGAGGACATAGAAGGTGGTATTTGAGATGGGAAGGGGGTACTTCCTGCCAAACTGATAAAGTGTACTTTGCCAGGAAGTGCACAGATGAATTCAGAGATGGTTCAGAAGCATGACTACAGTTTCATAAAACAAAGGATCTTTGTCAGGCAGTCACTCCGTTATTTCCACAGAATGAGAGGCTGCCTATCCCTATTCCTTTGACACAAGCTCTTGCAAGAATTGTAAGAAGGCTATAGCTACCAGAGTAGAAAAACAACACAAGCCAACATCTTCATCGTCCAGAATTTCTAGCTTGGGAGGTTGCAATCCCACAAGGCACTTTACTTAGTCTCAGTCTTGTGAGTCAGATTTGTGCAGTAGAGAATGCAAAGGAATGAAACAGCTCACTCCCAAAGCACATCTTGAACAGGTCACTTTGCCAAGGTGGCAGGATAGAGAGGCACAGCTCCAGCTTGTCACCCTCAACCATGTGAGGAATTCCCTTAATCTTTTAATGGCGGGAACCTAGGGTTTGTGACTTAATACAGAAATGAATTTCAGGACTATCCAATTTGAAGCAGATTATAGTTTTACTAAAGATACTTTCGGCTGGGGAGATGGCTTGGCAGATGAAAGTATTTTCTGTGCCAGCATGAGGATCTAAGTTTGAACTCCTAACAGTCACATAAAAGCTGGGTATGATAGTATGCTGGGTAGGGTAGTTTCATGTCCACTTGACACAGGCTAGCATCATCTGAGAGGAGGGAATGCTCCTGTAAGATGGGGTTGTAAGAAAGCATATTAGGCATTTTCTTAATTGGTGATTGATGGGAGAGGGCCCAGCCCATTGTGAGTGGTGTCATCCCTGGGCTGGTGGTCCCGGGTTCTATACAAAAGCAATTTGAGTAGGCCTTGGGTGCAAGTCAATAAACAGTACTTCTCTGCATTGGCCTCTGCCTGCGGGTTCCTGCCTTTCTTCAGTTCCTGTCCTGACTTTCTTTGATAATGAATAGTGGTGTGGAAATGTAAGCCGAACAAACTCTTCCCTCCCCAAGATACTTTTGGTCTTGGTGTTTTATCATAGCAATAGCAGCCCTAACTAAGACGTAAGTGTGGAGGTGGGAGAGTGGAGTGGTGAATGAGCTAGATCTTAGGACTGTGACCTTGTTTCCGTGTTACTTTCCCCCTTGTTAATAGAATTATTTGACTGTGCTGTTGTAGATAACAATGAGGCAAACAGCAAATGCATTTTTTTTGTCTTTCTGTTAGAGCTAAGAAAAAGACTAGTCTCTTACTTGAAAAAAAAGTCAGCCAACAAAGGAAATGGTAGCAAACAATAGACTTAATTACCTCTTCTAGGACTATTATTTGATGTCTATTTAAGGCTATTGCATTTTATATTAAGTACTCTATGGTGTGCCATATTTGTATATATTTGCATGTGTCCACATGAAATGCTTAATGGATGACTTCAGCCAATTGCGGAGTTTACCTTTAGGGCTCATCAACATGGAAGCAGAATGTAGTGTTTAAATTAACATACAGAGAACAAAAGAAGTGTAAAGGGTGAAGGGTTCTCCTACTGGGCAGATTCTGGAGAAGATGCCAGGGCCCTGGAAGCCTGGGACACTGTTTGTCCATAGCCTGGATGGAGCAAGGCATATTGGCCAACCTAATCCTCAGGCTCTTGTCTAATTGAATAGAGCCTTGGATAGAGCTAAGAAAGTATTGACTTTGGCTCTTTTTTACTATTAGAGGCAAGAGAGGCTTTTCATATCTGCTTAACGAATGGGCTAGTTACTTCACATCAGTATTTTCAGATTTGGCGTCTCTGGGGTCTGTAAACTGGAGTAGGTGGGTTAAGCATAAGAAGCTGCAGCACAGCCCCAAGGGAATTGTACACAGCTGTGAAAATCCTAGCAAATAAGAAGCACCCCTCTTCTGGTTTCTTCGTGCCAGTGTGGACTAAGAAGTGAGTTATGGCAAAGGGACAGTCAGTCCAAATTTCATGGAGAGGAGCTGGGATTGGGCGAGTATGAGGGAAAACTGAGAAAGACGTAGAAATGGGGTAAATGAAGATCACATGTTCTAGTTGCTGCACCCTCCAGGCTGTGTCTGCCTTTTGTTGGCTTTGAGCTAACCCTATTAGTTGTAGATAACCAGCTATATAAATGGCTTTATTAACGAACACACACAGAAAATCTGCCTTCTTAATGAAGAGACAATCTTGCCCCCACAGGTGCCATTTGCATCTGTTTGTAACTGAACACTTCTGCATTGCTGGTGGGAATGCAAGGTGGTACAGCCTCTTTGGATATCACTGTAATGATTTCTCAGAAAATTAGGAAGCAACCTTCCTCAAGACCCAGTAATACCACTTTTGGGTATATATCCAAAGGATGCTCAATCGTGCCACAAGGACATGTGCTCAGCTATGTTCATAGCAGCATTGTTTGTCATAGCCAGAGCCTGGAAACAACCTAAATGCCCCTCTTTGACATTCTTCTAACCTACATATGCACCACTCTTCAAATTTATCTCGACACTCCTAGACTATATTGCTGGTTCTTTCATTGATTAAAGCATAAATAAGTTTTTGCTGTGTCTCCTTTACACTTATACAAAAATCGAGAATTTAACTTAATGATGCTTTTGACCCAAGGAAGTAGAGTTTCCAAGAAGTATCAGAAATTACATCCTAAGACGTATTTAAGATTTTTATTTTTTGAAAAAGATTTCTTTATAAAATACCATTTTTTTTTTATTTTTAAATTCTGTGCGTATCTGTGGGTATGTGCATGTCAATAAAGCCTGCAGAGACTGGAAGACAGCATCAGAGTCTGCTAGAGCTAGAGTCGGGGGATTGTGAACCTTAAGTGGATGCTGGCAAACAAAACAAAACGAAACAAAAAGACTTTAGTCCACTGGAAGAACAGTATGCACTTTAAACTGTTGAGCCATCTCTCTCCCCCCCCCCTCTCTCTCTCTCTCTCTCTCTCTCACACACACACACACACACACACACACAGAGAGAGAGAGAGAGAGAGAGAGAGAGAGAGAGAGAGAGAGAGAGAGAGAGAGAGATACACAAATAAATTAAAAATTAAGATCTACATATATGATGGCTATTCTTAGTTGTCAATTTGACACACATGGGAAAGGGAACCTCAATTGAAGAAATGTATCCATTAGCTTGGTCTGTTGGTATGTCTATGCCACATTTTCTTGATGATACAGAGGGACCTAGCCCACTGTAGGTAGTGCTATCTTTGGGCAAGTGGTTCTGGGCTGTATAAGGAAGTTAGCTGAATAGAAGCAGGAAGCAAGCCCATAAACTTGTATTCCTGTATAGTGTCTGCTTCAGCTCCTGTCTTTGCTTCTATGGTGGTTTGAAAGAGAATGGCACCCACAAGCTCATATATTTGAATGGTTAGTCACCAACTAGTTGAACTATATAGGAAGGGTTAGGGGGTATGGCCTTGTTGGAGGCAGTGTGCCACTGGGAATTGACTTATAGGTTGTAAAAGCCCACTTCAGGTCCAGTTCCCCTACTCCTACTTGTTACCTTTGGATCGGGATGTAAAGCTCTCAGCTACTGTTCCAGCGCCATGCCTGCTTGCTTCTCACCATGATGATCATAAGCCCTAAAACTGTAAGCAAGCCACCAGTTAAATGCTTTCTTTTATAAGAGTTGCCTTGGTCATGGTGTCTGTTCACAGCAAAAGAATATTCACTAAGATAACTTCCCTTGATGATGGATTATAACCTGTAAGCCAAATAAACCCTTGCCTTCCCCAAGACTCTTCTGGTTGGTATTTTATTGCAGCAATGTAAAAGCAAGCTAGAAAAGAAACTAGTCCTAAAAAGAGGGAAATTGCTATGTTGGACCTGTCTGTTTTGGAGGCTTGTGGGAATTTGGAACTCTGGCCTGGCAAAGCTATTGAGTGATCAGGGCATAAGGAACTTGGAAGATAATTCTGAGAGATGTGAAGAAGATGGAAGCCTTGTAGAATGAAGTGGCGGGGCTGCGTCCCGCCACCCGGCTGCCGGCTAACTTTACACCCGAAATAATTACACGGAAACTGTATTCTTTTAAAACACTGCCTGGCCCATAGTTTCAGCCTCTTATTGGTTAATTCTCACATCTTCCTTTAACCCATATTTAGTAATCTGGGTAGCACCACGAGGTGTGGCTTACCGGGAGAGATCTTAACCTGCGTCCATCTCGGAGAGGAGCAGCATGGAGACTCCCTATGGAGACTGCCTGAAGCGTCTCCCCAACTCTACTTCCTTGTTCCCACAATTCTGTTCTGTCTACTCCACCTACCTAATTTTCTCTTAAAGGGCCAAGGCAGTTTTCTTTATTAATTAACCAATGAAAGAAACATAGATAACTCTCCTCCATCAAAGCCTGGCTTGTGAACTTCCAGAGAAAAGCAAAGACTACTAGGGCTGTTCACGTGACATCTGGGGAAGCGTTACTGATACAACTAATACTGGTCAGCTGGGGCTAAACAATCAGCCGCTATTAAGAAGAGACCAGCGTCGCTGAGGTGAAAGTTTCCAGGAAACATTTTCTCAGTGTCAGTACCCTGTGGTTCAGAGAATGTCATGGCTGCATCCTTAGCTGGCAACTGAACTGGATAATGTGTAGATGTGTCCCCTCTAGCACTGCTTTGGGTGGCAAGAAAACGGTAGGGTTGAATGGGTCATAGAGAGCTACTGAAACCTGTCATTGTGTGAGGTCAGGAGAAGCCATTGGTAAAGTTGCAGTGAAGACCTCAAGGTCTCAGAGACTCCAGGATTATGGGGTGTCTAGGATGTCTAGTAAGGGCAGCAACAAGTATGGAGTGAAGTCATTTTGAGTGGACAAATATGGGCTGAGTGTACTGTAGATGACAGAGCTGGAAAGGTATGAGGGCGAAGGCTTTTGGAATTTAGAATACCCTGAGTACCAGATTTCAGACATTGAGTTATGTGATTTGAATTTGGTTTCATTTAACTGCGATGTTCTTTTGTGCCCTGCTTCTTGGCTCTCTTTTTTTTTAAAAAAAAAAAAAAAGATTTATTTATTCTTATTTTATGTGTATTGATGTTCTGCCTTCCTGTACGTTTGTGTACTACATGGTGCACTAACCCCAGAGAGCACTAGGTCCTCCAGACCTGGTATTAACACAGTTTTGAGCCACCATGCAAATGCTTGGAACCAAAACCGGGTCCTCTACCAGAGCATCAAGTGTTCTTAACCATTGAACAATTTCTCCAGCCCCTGGTCCTTACCTCTTAGAATCAGAAAGTATTTAACTTTTTTTTATTTTATAGGAGCCCAAGTTAACAGACTTTGGATATTTTAAGTGTATACTAAACTTTTATAACCATTAAAAATTTTAAAGACTGGAACTTTTAAAGCTGTATTTTATATTATGATATTAATATGAGATTCTGAGGACAACAAAAAGAAAAAGGTAAGACAGAGTAATGTGTTTGTGTGTTTACAAGGAGTGGACTTAGGATGGCTGTTATTGGTTGTTTATTTGGCACGTCTGAGAGAAGGAAATCTCCACTGAGAAATGACCACCGTGAAATTGGCCTGTGGGTATGTCTGTATAACATGTTTTGGATTGCCAATTGATGGAATAGTACTTAGCATCCTAGCACACAGTGGGCAGTGCCACTCCTGGGCAGGTGGTCCTGGGGTGTGTAAAAAAGTTCCTGGGCAAGCTATGGAGAGCAAGCCCCATAAGCAGACTTCCTTCATGGCCTTTGCTTCAGTTCCTGTCTCCAGGTTCCTGCTTTGAGTTCCTGTCCTGACTTCCCTTGATGATGGACTGTAAACCAAATAAACACTTACCTACCTGAAAGTGGTTTTGGTCAGTTTATAACAGCAGAGGAAGTTTAACTAAGACAGAAAATGAGAAACCATCCGGTAATTTGCCTTTTTCAATCTGGGTTACTTTACTTCATAATTTCTAGGTTCCCTCCATTTTCCTGAAGATGTCATAATTTTATTTTTCTTCATGGTGGAATATTATTCCATTTGTGCATATTATCACATTTTCATCATCCATTTATCTGTTGATGGACATCTATGTTGAGGATTTCTTTGTTACTGTGAACAGAGCAACAGTAGACACGGATGTGCAGATATCTCTGTGGTAGGATATAAAGTCTTTTGGATATATTTATCCAGGAGTGATATGGAGGCCTCATGTATCAGTTCTATTTTTTATCTTGAGAAACATCAACAGAATGGAGGATCCAGATATAAATCCACACAGCCACAGCCACTTGATCTTTGACCAAAATGCCAAAGTATACTCATAAAAAAGGGACAGCTTTTTTGATAAATGATACTGGGGAAACTGGCTATTTGCATTTTGAAGAAAGAAACTCTCATGCACGTAGAGAAAGCATTCTTACCTGCCAACCCATCCTCCCAGGCTTTTGTCTTGATGATTTTGGACCAATGTCTGGGGTCTGACTCTGGCCCTGACTTTAGTTCGAGCTTTGGATATAAATGCTGTTTTGCTTTATCTCTGGCCTTTACTCTAGATCTGGCTTGATATCTGGATGTGCCTCTGAAAATGGACTCCAACCTCCAGTTTCTGACACACCTGCTCTGAGTGAGAATTCACACAGGCACTTGGTGTTCCCACGGCTTAGCTGGTCTTGACTTGAATAGGTGCTGCGTGAGGTTCTGTCCTAAGGACAACTGATACTGTTCTACGGGTAGAGGATCTGTGTGATTACATCCCCCCAGGTGATATTCAGTTGCTGGCTTCATCACAGAAACGGGTATGTGGACACATTTCTCATTTCCAGGTTTTGTATAATTTTATCAATATAAGATACTTTGGTAGACAGCCCTAGGAAACTTGCAGGGACCTGAAAAATCCCAAAGTACAGATGGTAAAGATCTCTTCTCATGCATCCAACAAACATTATTTTCTCTTATGTATCATGGAGCACTGGGGATCAAGCGATGACCCAAACAGACAAAAATCCCTAATAGGCCATAGAGTTCCTTGAGGGAGGGAGACACTGGCAGCATGTTTTGATGTTAGAGGTAAGGTTTATAAATATGCCAAGTGTGTTAAAGGTGGGAAGGAGTAAAAAGAATCAAGCAGGGGAGGGATGTGTGGGGTGTTCGCATCCTTAAGACAGGTGACCTGGAAGCTGCTCATGGAAGTGACATTATGGCAAAGATCTGAAGGAGGTGAGGAAGGGGTCATCACTGTCCCCCAGATTCCTCCAAGGGAAGGATATGGAGAAAAGACATCTCACAGCCAAGCATGGGTCTGACTGCTACCAGAGGCAGAGCTTTGGGCTTGTTGCCACTGCCATTAGTGACTCTAAAGAAGTCTGGTAAAGTCTGATTGTGACTATAATCTGTAAGGAGTGGGGGTGGGGATGTCTACATTCATGTCACGGCTTTGTAACTCAAGCATTCCAATGAGAAGCCACCCATCAGGTTCTTGTAGGGATTTGAAAGTGATGTATTGACCGGAGTGCAATTTCATGTCTTAAGTTTTTTTTTTTTTTTTCCTAAGGTGATAAAAAGTGTACCTCAATCTACGATATGCTGAGGTCAGGTTGTGTTCTGCCCTAAATGTCCCTATCTTATGTAGAACAGTGTTTTTTTCAGGCTGTGCCTTGCCCTGAGAGACTCCATGTTATAAGCAGTATTTGACTCTGTCTAGGGATGCCTTCATCACAGGTGACGAAGCAAACAGGTGGGTGCTGGTTACATGCGCAATCATCGCAGAATGGTGTATGACACTCTCGGCTTCTGTCAGTGTTTACTGGAATTTCTCTCTCCATCCTCCACAACGCTGCGCTTTACTTCTGTAGCTCAACTTAACCCCGAGGCTCTGGTCCAACTTATAAACAAACAGCATGGCTTTCAAGATCTCTCCAACAAGGTTTCTTGTCTAACCTTCCGGAGACCATTTTTGAATCACTATCAACTTTGACCAGTTGGTGGCCTTCCTGTCACCTACGTGCATGCATAAATGTAATGGTAGCTACCATGTAGTGTATAACATATAATCTGAGAGTTAATATTACAAGTTAAGACTGGACTAGAAGAACCTGTGTTTCCCCAGCTTCTAGGAAGGGGAATGAGGAACACTTAGCAAGCTGAAACCAAGATGTTTAGTAATAATACATTCTGACATCGTAGAAAGATATAACTATGTCGGTGTTCATTTCTGATGTAGCACACTTTTTTTGACAACTGTCTTTATTCTTTATAGGCACCAGTGGAAGTAAAATACACCTGTCACTAATTTTGGTCTTTTTCAAAAGTCCTTCTTTTTCTGTAATTTCCTCTCATTTCTACATAAGTAAAGCACCACTTACAATATTGAATGTGTCATGCTGGGAAGAGTAGAGATATTAATTGTCAGTACTTCAGTCCAATTTATACGTCTCTGAGAAGTGCCAGGGATGGTGGCTTGTACATCTTTTAATGGTGATGAGTCAGCAGGACAGACCAGGCTGAGACAGACAGGGCCCATGTATGTGAGAGGAGACACTTGGGAATAATTGGTGAAGTTCGTAGGGTATACAACAATTAGCTTGGCCACATGAAGAGGGAAGCTCAGAAGGATATGCTGTTTCAGAAATCCTAATGGGACTAAGTAAGCTTAAAACAAGTCTGTTTTTCTCTCTCGTTGTGGAATTTTAGAAGCTCTAGGTTGTGGCCTCTGCGGTACCACTATGGCAGGCTGTAAGGAATTTGACTCAGCAGTGTGAGGGCATTTCAATTTTATTTACAATTAGCCTCTTCTCTCTTTTCCAATCAAATGGACTTGAGTTATTTGTATAATTGTAACAGTATGGATTTCTTGCAAGTAGCCGGACAGCAACTGTTACAGCACAGGTAGCCAAACAAGTTTGCCAAGTTTGAACAGCTCAGAGCAGCAGAAGAGCCATCCCGCAAGTTTGCCACAGGATTGTTTAGAGGTGAACATAAATGAGAAGCAGATACTGAATGCAGCCCTGATACGAATGAAGCAGATACGATAAAATGCTTTCCCTCCATTTGCCCTGAAGTGGGACCTAAATGCACACAGATTTTTGCCTCAGTTTCAGAAAGGACAGAAATTAGTGACCAGAGGCACAGCCCTCAGGTAGTGACACCTATGTCTTAAATGGAAGCCCTCTTACACGAGAAGACATCCTAGCAATACTCGGGTTCTGCCCTTCAGCAGTCAGACTCCTGATCCCAAAACAGTGGGTCCTAAGGAACAAAATCTTACCTAAGAACCCCATTCTGGAGACAGAGAAAGATGGAAAAGCCTGGAGTCACAGCCCAGCCAGAGCAGGACCGTGCCTCTCAGAAGAGCTTCCATACAGTTCTGACAACTTGTCTCATAATTCAGTTAGCGTGAATGCTCCATGGCCTTCGTTTCTTTTGATCTATAAAATTATGACTACAGGACAAGTGGAGGGAATGTAGGGTGTCTTTCTCTCCCCAGTATGGTCAAACTATAAATAAGTTCATTGTCTTTCATCAGTTTCTGTTTCTGTTTTTTCTTTTTTTTTTTTTATTTCAAGTAGGGATACAGAGGCATGAGGTTATGAGGTTATGGAACTATCTGCTAGGAACAAGGCCAGAGGGATCTACAAATAAAATCCGCTCTTATCTTCCATTAGTTTCAATGATCTATCAATCATTATATTTCCCATTTTGTGTTTGTTTATTAAATGTGCTCTTGACAATCGCATGCATGTATATGGTATATTGTTTACTCAACCCCACCCTCCTTTGTCTCTCTCTCCACCCCTGTCATTCCCTACCCCTCTACAGGTTCCTTTCCGACGTTCATGACCTTCTGTTTTGATTTTTTACCCACTGAGTTTAAGCAGGGCCTTCTGTGTGTACCGGTGGGTTTGGAACTATCCATTGGACCCTGATGGACTCACAATAAACACTCAACTGAAGACAATGACTTTTCCTCATGTAGAACTTATCAGAAGCCACTAATTCAGCAGGGAGGGGTAGAGCCTCACTAACCTCTTCATGATCTGTGATTGGCTGTTAACGGGTCCATATTTCTGCAGACCCACGGCAGGCACCCACAGCTAGATTGAGATCTTGTTTGCAATGACTGCCGTACCCTGAATATGGCATTTCACAGCCCCTCTCTCTTTAATCTAGCTTTTAAATTCTACCACGTCTTTTGGGATGTCTCCTGAGCCTTACAAGGGTGGTATTTATGTCCTATTTAGATGTGTTTCCTCACTGCCACTGATTCTAAGTACCCTGAGGAGCCCCAAGTCTCTGTTTTCTCCCCTAATCACCACAAAGGGAGTCTGTAGAGGCCCCAGTTCTAGCCACACCTTTGAAGTCGTTATCCGTGATTGCTCCCATGTGTATATGGGATGCTTATGTCAATAAACCTCTGTTTGTTCTTCTCTGTCCATCTGTCATGCAAATTTTTCTCTGGAGGGACTAGGTAATGCCTCACCCTCCTTCTACAGCCCTAATGGCAAACAAAACTCATCCTGGGGAACCAGTGAGTTTATTGGTCTTATTTACAAAGCGTAGATGAGCATTTGTAGACAAGATCCTGGGTGACTCCAAGGCAGCTGCCCAGAAAGGGTCTGATGCCAGAATGGGGAGCGTCTTTCCTAAGGCTGCAGACTGGAGCTTCCTTCCTATCCTGAGTACTCCAGCCCCTTCCTGAGAACTGGGGGTCGCATGCCATCAAGGTAGAATGCATGCAACTGGTTTAGAAGAGTGGGCTGACGCTTGGGTAGGGGTGCAGTCACCCTCCACATCCCATTCCTGTATGGGGGAAGGCCAATAGGGGACACATCAATTTATGATGATCTTTTGTGAGCAAACATAGATGAACTCATAAAGATGGAGCCAGTTTGGCTGGGAGGATGAGAGGACAGAGGGAGAAGAATGCTTTGCTTCTCCAGACAGCAACAGGAATGCCAGTAGCCCTAATGCCATTTATACACACTGGCGATGACAGTGTCACCACCCATGCCTCCCGGGCAGTGCCAGGCCCTGGGAAAGGCATTCTGTCTATGTGCACCTTCATGGATGGGCACTGAAGAGACATTTCCACTAGAGCACTGGGCAGTTTTCCACAATTATGTCCATCCTCCTTCTAGAACCATATCTATTCTGCCTCCACAGGGTCACATTTTTTCACGACCACACATGAAAAAAGAAAAAAAGGGGGAGAGGTCTTCAGAGTTCTTGCAGCCTTATACTGAAACACTAAATAAGGTCACACATGGAAAGAACCTTCAGCAAAGACTGAAAAATGAGAGTTTTTTACTTTTATAGCTGTGTCCCACTTACAATCACTTTTCATTTTTTTTTTTAAAAAAAAGCAATTTCATGAAGTGCTAATTTTAATCAGCTTGCATCTGCATGAGGACCTCAGCCCTCCTCTTGCGAATTCTATTATATAACTAACTCTCCCCTTTGCAGACTTGACAGCCCTTGAAAGATTTATAGCTACCTATGCTTGCAGCTCTGTGTATCAATAACAGTGTTAGGCCATTCTTTCATTCATTCTCATTCATTCTCACTCCTCTTTTGTGATTATATACAGGAAGGCCTCACGGCGCGGCCATGTCTGTCCGATTAGATGAAAACGTGAGAGGAAATATCAGGCTCTTTCTGCCTGGGAAAAAACCTGGCTTATTCTATTGATTTTTTTTTGATAACCCGAGGCTTTCAGTGTCTCTTGAGTTGAGGTCAAGAGGTTAAATATGTTCTCATTTTCTTTTCATAATTCAGTGATAATGGCTATTGGAATGGTTTTTACCATAAATGTTATGGTTGAAGTGATGCTTTTGTTAATGCCAGATGGCCTTTGCTGTCCTAAGACCATTGTCAGAAGCTTTAAAGAGAGATGTTACCCTGTGTATAAGAAATAGCTTGAAAATGCACCCTTGAGGGTTTCAGATGGTTAGGGTCTGGGCAAGTTCTCAGCTGATAGAAGTCACAATGGCTAGTTTTCTAAGGCACAAATCCCACTCCTTCACATGTCCTCAGTGTCATAGTTGCCTGCTCCTCATGTGACAAGAACACAATTAAGACTTTCTCACTTCTGAAATTTGCCATCTAATATTTTTAGATGATGGCTCATACCCATCATCTATTACAGAACTTCACTCCAGCTAAGGAGGAACAGCTTGTCGCATCCTACTAGAGTCACTGAAGGTAAGCCGTCCCCAGAAGCAGCTGCTGGGTCTCTCTTTCCTGGGTAGTGAACCTGGCCAAGGGCGCCATCCCTGGAGGTCTAGGAGAGGTCAGAGCTCCTAGGTCCTCATTCCTGGGTGATGAACACCCCCACGCCTGTGCTTGGAGCTTCTCGTTAAAGTCTTGTTTAATTGTGTGTCTTCAATCCAGCCTTAAGTCTGCACGTTTCTCTCTCCCTTGTAAGATAATAGATTGGGATGTTCATAAAACAGCCATGGCTGATCATTTTCAAAGTAATTAGTTTGTGTTTCAGGCACAATCAAAAGATAGATCTGATAATTGCTGGTTGACAGCGTGTATACCCAAAGGTGATTGAGTCTGGTTTATCTCTGTTCTCAGGGACTAATCATTTACATATCAGCCTCCCTTTTTAGATGGTTTTAAACACCAACATGATTCTTCACTGAAGTTCCAAATAAATGATTCTATGTCAGTATTTACCAAGGCAATGAGAATTGACTGTGACGCCATTACCTGGTCAATTTAACCAAATCAGAATGAACTGCTTTCAAACTCATCTTTGTATCAGTCTTTAGAAAGATACATTTAATTCTCACTTCTTAGGCATAAATTCTTATTTTTATAATCTTAGTTCTAGTTTTTCCTCTCTCCCAAGCCAATATGTGTTTCTTTTACCTTCTGCATTGTTAGAAGCCATGTTTTGATAGTTTCACAACAAGAAATTTGAACAGTAACTGGCTTATTTGGCTTTGCAGCACCATCAAAAGCAGCTAATTGTTAATACACTGGGAGATGAGCCCTTCTGATTCAAACCAGTAATCATAGATACTTGGGAGAGAATTTAGCAAGCTATTATGGGCAGGCAATGGCTAGTGCCAAGCGTTATTAAGCACGTCCAGTTTTATTTAAATAAGACAATAAGCTTATATTTTCTGAATATAAATATTTATTCAGAACAAGCCTATCTTCCTTTGACTGCTAAGCTGTATTATTTACAACTACAATTTGTTTGGGATCTTACATGTTTTATCAAGCTAGGCACTCTTAATCTCATTTTATGGATGAGAAAACAGAGTTTAGAATCTTTCATTTTCTTCTCCAATGTTTGGTGAAGATTCAAGTCCAGTTTGGGACTTCATGAGGACCCTGTGAAACACTCAGTCTTATCTTCCAGTAAGGTTTTCTAGAATTTTTAAGTTAAGAAATCAACTATACTGAAAACTCTAAGCAGAGTTGAGATGGTGAACCAATGTCCTCAGGGGCATAGTCATTAAAGTGTAAGTAAAATGTTCCAAACACCTACATATTCAACATTAGGTGTAACTCAATGAACATTGGAAGAACTGTTTCCTTTTATTTGTTGAGAAAGGGTCTTGTTCTACATCCCAGGCTGGTATCTGGTGTGTCCTGCTGCCTCTGCTTGCCCAGTGCAAAGACTGTAAACATGAGCCACCACACTTGAGTGTTTTATCAGAAAATAAGTAAAAACTTGCCCACTGTGATTTCCAGGGTGCTGTAGACATAAAAACACTGAGGAACATCTTTTCTTCCTAGATTAAGCTTCACAGTTTTGATCAGGGAGCATTTTAGAAAAAAAAATCAACTCAATTTTAACAAATTATTTTATCCTTCTACTTTTTGAGCCAAAGCACAATGAATAAAAAGTGTATAAAAACCTATACAAAACTGAAAATTAGTTATCTTTGCAGTACATCTCATGGACCTGGTTTTTCTTCCTAGTGTAAACAATATAACCAGAGAAGTGCGCATTCTCTCCAGTGATGCAGGAATGTACAAGAATTATTTACATCCTGCAGCATAAGACATGCCACGCAAGCCCCTCCTCACCTTGAACTTCTGTTTGCAATGGACCTAGTAGATTGTTTTGTATCATTTCATAAGCCATTTTCTGTCGCCCAACTGGTGTAGCTAGTCTGTTGTATGAACAAACTATAGTACATCTGGTGTGCCCTTGACTGAACAGACATCTGAGAGCGTTCACCACCCGGAAGACTTCCATTTCGTTCTCTCCACTCCTCACTTGGTTTCATCCACTACAGCTGGACCTTGCACTAATGCTCACACCGACTCTGCTCTACTGTGCCGGAGCAAACAGAGCCTCATGGCAGAGGGTTTGCCATTCCAATCTGTCATTGTCCAGTTTATTTGCCCACATCCTTTGACAATGAATTGTTGATGAAGGATATTTTTCATAATCTCCTGAAAACTGACTTGAGGTTTACTGGCCCTCGGAAGTCATTTTCATCTGTCCAGCTAATCCAAACAGACATCAGCTGTTCCTCATGACAGTTACCGCCTGAATGATTGATTTAATACCGATAATTTTCAACAAAGCCATTTTCTGGGTACACTAATGAGCTTTGTCACAGTCAACAAATATCAGAATGGAAATGACCACATTATGAAAATGTACCAACACTGTTTAATTCAACAGGAGTACAATGAGTATTCATTCTGTTACTAATGACAGTGTGCAGATACATAGATGTCTCAGTCACCGTTCTGTTGGTGTCTCACCATGGCAACTCTCATAAGAGAGAGCATTTAACTGGGACCTTGCTTACAGTTTCAGAGGTTTAGTCCATTATCATCACGGCAGGGAACATGGTGGCATGCAGGCAGGTGCTGGAGCAGTAGCTGAGAGCTACATCCTGATCCGCAGGCAGATAAAAAGACACCGAGCTTGACATGGGCTTTTGAAACCTCAAAATCCACCTTTAGAGACATACTTCTTCCAACAAGGCTACACTTGCTAATTCTTCTAATCCTTTCAAAGAGTTACACACCCTGGTGACTAATGCACCCTGGTGCATTCAAATATATGAGCTTAAGGGGCCATTCACATTCAAACTACCACAATAGATAAATATGACTTTTGCCTTTGATGACTCTTAGAAAGATTCCAGAAGCAGATGTGAGACATTTCTTCAAAGGTGAAGGCTCGAGTTCATCTTATTGGTGTTTATATTTGTTGAAACTTTACTGAGCTGAACTTACTTTATTAAACCAAGGTGTAGGGGGTGGGGGTGTTGGATTACAAGACTCTCACCTAAAAGACTAGAATTTCTTGGATCAGACCCATCACACAGGGAATTACATTAAATCAGAGAGAGCATCTAAGCACACCATGAGATCGTTAACTTAGAGGTCACAGGGCAGAAAAGCTCCAGATTAAACTGAGAAGCCAGAGTAAGAACATGTGGTAAGTTTAGGGTACAAATGACTGGAAATGACACGGAATCTGAATGTTGGCCATCCTAATGTTCACATACCTTGTCTGCTAGTGAGGGAATGAGAGAAGATAAACGATGCCACTCTTCATCAAGGGTGCTGTGCTTATGAGGGCCAGCAGCTTCAGAAGTCCTGTAGTAACTGTACACAGCCCCTCTACTAGGGCTGGCAAGAGTCTGTTTGAGATCATACTTGGTTTCATCAATGAGTGCCAGATTTAATTGACCTACGCTGTTATCCTAAAGAGGGCAAGATTTTGGTTTTCCATCATTTCCAATTTAAAAAGACTAATTTGCTTCAGCATATTTTAAGTTTATTCCATGCACTGCTGGTTGGCACACATTACCATCTATATTTAACATAGCATGTGATTCTTTCTATGTCCTACAAGTTCCTTGCTTACTCGTTATCTATACTTGAAATGTTTTCTGAGTGTTGCTTATTTCTTTTGTCTTTTGTAAGCCAATGTTTTATGAGCTCAGATCCTCTTGTTCTTCTATAGCAGAATTGAGTATTCTCAAGTAATATGAGAAGTGCATATCACGACATCCTGCTCTTGTTGAGCCCCTGGGACAAATCTCAAAGCACATCACTATTAAATCTCTGTAGAGATACAGTGGTTTTAATATAAATGTTAGTCCAGATGAGGAAATACAGTATTATAATAGATGTATTTAGTTGGCAATGTTTTAATCAGGCTTTTTTTTTTTCCAGATTGCTTTCGATATGACCTTTCCTGGAGAAATTTAAAATGATTCAATTACCCCCCAAATTACTATTACATTCAACAATACCACATCTAGCAATTAATAATGTAATAATTAATAATAAATTAATAATAATATTGAAATACCCACTGGATTGAAACATTATAATCTGAAATGTTAAGATAGTTTTTATTTTCTATACTTATTATTCCAAATATTATCCAGTAATGTCATGTGTGGGATTGATTCTGACCTCTATTTTCTGATAGAAAAGTTTCCCATGGTCTGAAGTTACTTTGCCCCTCCAGGCACTGAGAATGAACTAGGAGACCTCCCAATGAATCTCCTGCCCTCCCCCCCCATCCTCAGATTCTCCCAGGTTTCTGAAGCACATGTCATTTGTTCAGACCTTTTCCTGTTTGACCATCGCTGAGTCCACTCACCTGAGGGATGCAACTGAAAGCTACCTGGCCACAGAGGCCACAGCTGATACCCAAGGGAACATTTGTAAGTGGGACAGAGGTCATATCATAATACATTGTTGCTGATGTCAACACGATCCCAAGGTGCACTGCTGCACAGAGATTGAGACAGCAGCACAGAGCAATCATCTTCTCCAAAATGTTTCCCTTTCTTTGTTGAAGAGATTCTACATTGAAGACAACACATTGACTTTGTAGCTGCTCAGATATGACCACAGGACAATAAGGCTCCAGAGGGAAAACATGAGACCCATGGAGGAAGGGAGTGACTATGTTAGCTGTCACACACACTCCTACTTCTTCAGCTTCCTCTGGCAATGGCTGTCATCCTTACTGCACCAGCCTGCTCCTGCACATACATCTGAGTCAGTTCCTTACACACTTATGTTTCAGTTTGTCTCACAACCTTTCACATCAAATTGTCCATATCATTTCTTCTTCTTCCTCTCTCTCTCTCTCTCTCTCTCTCTCTCTCTCTCTCTCTCAAAGTTCAGAAAACACAACACAAAATCATGGGGTTTATAATGGAGTGGCCTGTGTCACTCCATTATATTTATATATATTATATTTATATATATTATTATATATATTATATTTGCAGGGAGTCGTATCATGCTTTTTTTAAAAAAAAAGATTTATTTGTTTTCATTTTATGTATATGGGTGTTTTTGCCTGTACACTGCTTGTGAACCATATGCATGCCTGGCACCCATAAAGTCAGAAGAGAGTTTATGATCCATAGGAATGGAGTTATGTATGGATAGTTGTAAGCCACCATGTGTGTGCTTGGAGGTGAACTTGGATCCTCTAGAAGAGCAGCCATGGCTTTTAATCATTGAGCCAGCTCTATAGCCTCTCCTCATATCTTTTTGACCGAAACCCTGATAAAACTAGGAAGAGAAGGACCATATCTCAACATAATGAGGACTTTGTTGTCTGTTTCTGGCGAACACTGGACTAGGTGAAGTCTTAAAAATTAGTTGGTAATGCTGTGACCCCCCTCTTCCTCTTTCTCTCATTTCTTCCCTCCCACTGTGTTTGCACAAACTGTCCTCATTTCTACCACTCTAATCCTAGAAGCCTGCACGCTGATCCCATGGGCAGTTCTAGGTTGGGGCTGGAAGACCTGGGTGATCCCCTTGCAGGTTAGTTAGGCTGGAGGTAACTTTTGCCTTTTGTCTCTGAGTTTTTGTTTTGTTTTGTCTTGTTTTTAGTAAGGAAGGGAAACTTAAAAAATTCTGGTGTCATTTTCTTTGCATATGAAGAGTCATACAAAGAAGTTCTTCACCTGTGAGTTAGAAATAGAATTGCCCTCCTGTTGGCCTCAGTAGCAACTAGAAATTGCAAATGAATGGATGTACTGGGGCATGGGGATCAAGTAGGGAGGGGAAGAAAGGGCAAGGAAGGGCAAGGAGGGAATACAGGGGAAGACAGCTTGAGATGAAGGGCTGTTTGAGGATAATATGGAAACCTAATACAATAGAAGCTTCCTGAAATATATGTAAGAGCAATCTAAATGAAATTGTCAAATAATGGGGGAGAAGGAACTTTAAGTGACCATCTCTTATCACCAAAGGAAGCTTCCTGTTCCAAGACTGGGTTACATCTAGTTGAGTTGTTGGCCAAAAGTGTCCCAGGGGAATCCTCCAATAACCTGAGTTGTTGTCAAGACTGTAAGTTGCTCTCTGCAAACTGATATGAAGGCTATATTGCTAGAGACAACAACCAGACAAATCACTAAGCATGAAGAAGTCCAACTGGTGCCTACATAGAGACTTCACTCCTATGTTCTGGTGTCTTTAGTACAGGAAGGTACTCTGCATGCTGTCAAAAGAGAAACACAAACACCAACCCAGCTACAAACCCTTTGAACTACAATAGTGTCCTGCCTGTAAGATACGCTAGTGCAATGGTGGCACAAACTTGTAGGAGTAACCAACCAATGTCTTATTTGACTTAAGGCCCACTCTGCGAGGTAGAACCCGTACCCAACACTGCTTGGGTGACTGAGAACCTGAGACTAGATAGCCCAAGGACCTAGGGGTAAACCAAATACATCTGTTCTTAAAAACAAAAGCAAGAAAACTAAAACAAACAAAACAATAAGCCATAGCAATAAAAGGACTAAATAGATCAGTGCCTTGTTCAGCCATTATCAGAGAAGCTTCCTCCTGTAGTAAATGGGAACAAATATAGAGACACACAGCCTGACATTGTAAGAGACCTTATAACACTCTGCCCAAAATGGCATATCCCTATCAAATCTCTCTTCTCAGGGCTCAGTAAACCCCAAGAGGAGGAGGCAGAAAGACTATAAGAGCCAGAGGGGATGGACACCAAGAAAAGAAGGTCTTCTAAATCAACACAATCAAAGATCATATGAACTAAGGGACTGAGGCAGCATGCACAGGGCTGCACCAGGTCCTCTGCATATATGCTATGACTTCAAGTTTATTGTTGTTATTTTGTCCAATTATGATGTGTTTGCTTTTGTTTTATATATTATTATAATTTATTTTATTATTTGAAAAAAAGCAAAAGCAAAACAAAACAAACTCGCTCAATCCTAAGACCCACATGTAGAAGGCAAATCCATATCTGGGTACCTTATACTACCTTTACAACTCCAGAAAAATAATGGAATAAAGTCTTTCTTGCTCTCATTACTAGTACTCTGTGCACACACTAGTTATGATATCAGTGAAAATTCAAAGAAGCAAATGCCATGTCTTTAGATGTTTAAGTTTGGAAGAATATTATTTCTTTTTTGTTTCAAGACTCTAACAACTGAGAAACAGTGTTCCTACATTTATGATATTTTCCCAACTATATCAAAGTGAATATATCTTTAAATGTATAGTTAACTATACAATGCATAAAAGTGTCTATAAAATATATGATCAATTAAAAAAAGAAATTACAAATAATCTGTTAGGTCTTCTTACTCCTGGAAGTTGAAGTAGGAGCTTACTGTCAGAAAGGAGAGCAAGGACTTTTCATTGGTTTAGGGACAAAGATAAAAACCAGTGGAGTGAATGACATCGAACTTTCATTCTTGACGGTGCTTGACACTTAAAACTCAGTGGTAGGTAACCCTCAAGTGGGTCTTAGGAGGAAGTCCAAAGGATGGCCTTTCTGTGGGTCAAGTGCCTGTGTCCTGCATTAGTCATTGAAAAAATGGAAACAGCCCAGTACAATTATTCAGGGCATGCTGAGAGCTGCTGCTACTTGCTACTCTGTCCTGCTACTACAAGAAAGGCAAACCCAGTAGCTTAGAAAGCATGCTAGAATGTTTGAACTCCTTCTGCAAGGAAAGGTACTCCACAGTTGCTGTTTTAAGATCCATGGCTAAGTGATGTCACTCACCTATGGAGAGACAAGCATGGGAGAGTTTTGAGAAGGTTTTCTGTGGGAGATTTGCCCTTCTGTGACCTGTGAAGTTGGAACTCTGCCCTGGTTGCAAAATGGCAGCAATGAAAACAGTTTTCATCTATGGAGATGTGTAAGGTACTGAAGCCTTGTTCTCCAAACTAACTTTTTGTTGTTGCTGTTTAGTTGGGTCAGGGCGTGGCTATCTTGATTTGCCTGGGCAAGTTCTTCCTTCGGTTCAGCTGCATTTGGCCATCTAGCGTCCCTCATAATCAGTGGTTCAGTGCCTGTGCATTGAGACCCCTTTGGCAAATCTCTGCCTCCAAAAAATTTACATTATGATTCCCAGCAGTAGCAAAATTACAGTCGTGAAGCAACCATGAAAATAATTTTATGGTTAGGAATCACTACAACATGAAGAACTGGATTAAAGGATCACAGCATTAGGAAGGTTGAGAGCCACTTCTTATAACAAATCCCATATTGTGGTGGTTTGAAAGAAAATGGCCCCCAAATAGAGAGGCACTGTTAGGAGGTGTGGCCTTGTTGGAGTAGGTGTGGTCTTGTGAGAAAAAGTTTGTCATTGTAGAGGTGGGTTTTGAGGTCACATATATGCTCAGGATACCACCCAGTGACTCAGTTCAACTCCTGGTGCCTGCAGGATGTAGGTTGCTTGGCTACTTCTCCAGCGCCATGTTATGTCATGATAATGTACTAAACCTCTGAAAATGTAAGCTGCCCTAATTAAATGTTTTTCCTTTATAAGAGTTGCCTTGGCCATGGTGTCTCTTCACAGCAATAGAAACCCCAACTAAGACAAAATATCTTGCACTGAATATATATAAAATCTCCTCTTTGGGATCAATAATAATAAAATGAGGGAAAGAGAACAGTAGACTTTGGATGTTATATTCTTGTATTCCTAGTTAGGTTCTCCGGGATTACACAAAATGACTTTTCATCTCAGTGAAGTAACTGATATAAAATTCAATTTTTCTGATTGCCAGTGTTGTTGTGGTTGTTTCTCACACCCTGAAAGGCAGCGGTTGCCTCTGAGGAAGAATCTTTTATGATCCTGCAGAACTGTGCTACCCAGTAGAAATAATACAAGTCTCATGCATAATTTAAACTCCTTCCAGTAGCCACAGCTAAAAGGCTAAACTGCTGACCTCAACGGTATATTATCTAGTCCAATATTTTTCAACATGTAATCAAACTGTAAGACATTCTTAATGTTTTATGCTGTTTTTATCTAAATCTTCAATATCCACTGTGTTTGTCATATGAGCATGGGTCACATTTCCAGTGTTAAGAGGACTTCAAGGATGTGTATTAGCAGCTACTTTCCTAGGAAGCCTGACTTTTTGAGATCACATGAGCAATAAAATTACAAAGTCTTTTAATGCATATAGCATGCTTCTGACAATGTTAAATTTTCTGGACGTATACACATATATACATGTATAATTATATGATTAGATTGTGGAATCTTACAAGTAGTCAGGAAATCATGTTAAATGTTATGGGCATTTAAAATAAATCTAAATTTTAAAATCCATTTAAATATGAGAACAACATGCTCCTTAGCAACTGACTTACTTGTTTTTCTATCATTGTTTTGCACAAAAGACCTTGTTTTTTTTTTTTGTGTGAAGCCTTTATCCCTTCTTAAGGACTCAAGTGTTTTCTTAAACTTTCCTCTTATATTGAAAGAAGAAATCTCGGAGCCTAGCACATTTAAAGCTAGTATTGTTGTTTTCTCCCTTGGGAGAAATTGTATTTTATCTAGTTCAATATTTTTCAACTGTATTTCTGATTAATGTGACTTAAAATTTACACCTAGAAGTATGATCATTTCTTTCCCCTCCACACCTTTGATTATTGACTATTTTGATCAATAGAGTATATTCTTTATAGGCTCTTGCTCATTGCTGTCATCTAAAATTCTGTTCCAATTTTCTTTTCTTTTTAAAAACAGGGTTTTACTAGTCCTGGCTGACCTAGAACTTGATATGTAGATCTTACTGGCCTAGAACTCATTTTAACAATGGCAAAAAAATCACTTGGGTTGGGAAGTAAAATTCAGTTTCCCTGCTTGAGGGACAAGATCATGGGGCTGTCATTAATTGGTGAATGAGAAGGGTCAGTCGTCAGGGATGTAGCCTCACACCACTGGTTCTTATAATTTGACTTCTCTTGCAACTCACAAATTCCTGTGGGAATGTGACTTTTCATGAGAGAAGATGTCTCCGGGGAACAGGAAAACCTCCGCACAAGGAGAAGCAAAGAGGAAAGAACAAAGAAACTATGGAATACTGAAAGGGTACTGGGTGTATTCATAATGGGTATGAACAAGCTGCCATGCAGAGTCAGGGGAAAGTTGATATCTGGAACCCCTATAGGGACCAGAGTCCACACAGCTGAGTGGCTTCTGTCTTTTTAGTTAGGGTTTCTCCTGCAGTGAAGAGGCACCATGACTATGGCAGCTCTTATAAAGAAAACATGTAACTGAGGTGGCTTACAGTTCAGAGATTCAGTCCATTATCATCAAGGTGGAGAGCTTGGTAGTGTAAAGGCAGACGTGATGCTGTCTACATCTTGATCAGAAGGCAACAGAAAATGGACTCAATGTCACACTGAACAA
The DNA here is from genome assembly GCF_903992535.2 of Arvicola amphibius. Lineage (NCBI taxonomy): Eukaryota > Metazoa > Chordata > Mammalia > Rodentia > Cricetidae > Arvicola > Arvicola amphibius. Next base: position 22,191,929 of record NC_052057.2, on the reverse strand, counting down.
CACTTGAGAGAAACACCAAAACCCACTCCCACGATGACACACTTCCTCCAACAAGGCTATACCTACTTCAGCAAGGCCACACCTTCTAATAGCGCCTCTCCCTTTAGGGACCATTTTCTTTCAAACCTAGTAAATCCTGTAGGATTTGTTTTTGTTAGTTACTTCTTTGTCCTTGTGAAAAAATGTATGATAAAGAAACCTTAAAGGAAGAAAGGTTGGGTTCATGGTTTCAGAGATGACAATCCATAGACCCTGGCTGCACTGATCCTGGTCTTACATGAGGTGAAGCATGTGATAGAGGTTACCTGTTCCGCAGTGCACAGGAAGCAGTGAGCAGTGATAGGAAGGGACTAGCATGAAGTGGAGGCCAGCTCTGCCCTGCCCCCACCCTGCCCCGTGACCTCCTTCCTCTTACTTCCATGTTTCTATCTACTCTCCATAGTCGACTACGCAAAGTTTGAATCCACCAGTGTATTAAACCATTCATAAGTCAGAGGCTTCTGGATTCAATTGTTCCTAGAGGAACTCTCTCTCTCTCTCATACACACACAAGTGTGCCTTACTTAGGCATTGCTCAACCCAGTCCAGTTGGCAGTCAAGAGTCACCATCAAAGCGGTCCATGTACTCTGTCTGAGCAACTTAGCTTTGCCACTGGGACTGGATAAGCAGCTGCAGACAATAAGTACATTGGCCACAGTTTCCCAACCCCAATACAAAGCTTGGTTCAATGACTCCTCTACTTCCTTTCCCTGTTGTTACTTCTGGAAAATGTATACTCTTTAGAAACTGACTCATCAGTGATGTCACATTTCCCAGAAGAAGGCATAAGATTGTATGGATGTTCCCATTATTCCAAGGTAAATTTTATCAGAAATGACAGTCTGGCCTACCAGAAACCCAGACTAATAATAGCTCGGATGCCAATAGATAATGCCTGTTAGAGGTGACTTCTTGTGAAAGCAGTTTAGGTGACTCCAGGGTGTTGCCTCATCTCCACTCCCTTCATGGCTCACCACTAGCCAATCTGCCTTGGACAGTAGAAGAAAGAAAAGGGTGGAAGGCACCCTTGCAATGTAGAAGCATCTCATATGGCTTTTGCACACACCTCATTGGTTAGCACTTAGTCACCTAGCCCCATCTATTGGCAATAGAAACTCAGAAATAAGGCAGGCTTAACATTCTGAGAAATGCTCTGTGGGGGATTTCATTGTTGTGCAAATACCACAGAGCGAACCCGTGCAAACCTGCACGGGAGAGCCTATTCCCCTGAGCTGTCCTGTAATCCTATGGGACCGCTGTCACATGTTCATGGTTGACCAAAACATTATGAGATATGTGTTTATTCTAGTAGATAAGCATGCCCAAGTGAAATCGGGGCTTCTATTAATGCAGAAAAGGTGAATGAAAATTAGGAGGTAGGTAGACAATATCTCCTTCAACTAGTTTTCAGCTTTCGCTTTGTACTTTTAGAGCAGTAATGGCTAAAAGGAGTTAGTTAGGTTATAGAGTTCTATTTTATTATATTTATGTGACAGATTATATGCTCTGTTATTTGGGGATAGAGCTAAGGACTTTAGACATATTCAGTAAAGAATGTCAAGTGTATACTAGACATAGTTAGAATACTTTTAAGAATTTAAGTGACAATAATCTCTCATATGTTTCTCCCCTATCTCCTGCGTTTGCTGCAGACATTACTAACAGAACACAGAATTTTATCCCATCAAGCTGAATCTGGGCTTTAGAATCCACTATTCCTGATCAGGGATTCTTAAATTTTAACCACTTCGGAACCATTTTTGTCTGAAAAATTTGTACATGATCTGAATATACGAGTACATAAGATGGGTATTCTAGGCAAATATTTACTGATAATAAACATAAATTTATTTTAGAATGTTCTTTTGTTCACTTATCTACCACTTATTAAAGATAAAAGCTGATTTGTATATAAAAATTGGTATTCTTATTGAATTTTTGTATAAAGAATTAGATCTTGGGTACCATAAGATAGTTCAGTGGATAGACGATTTTCTGTACAAGCCCAAGGAGCAGAGTTCCATCCCTGGAATTCACATAAAGGAGAAGGTAAGGACAGACCTCTCAAGTCTCCCTCTGACCTCTATGGACTTATATAAGCATACCATACACTCATAGACACACACTTAGGTACAGAAAACAAGAATTAAATTTTGGCTCAATATTTAATACTATAGGATGTAGATAATCATTAAGGCATTTCAGAGCTGATCAATATTTTTGTCTGATAATTGCTAGTGTTTGAGAATGCCTCTTTGCATAAATATGTAGGACAAAATGGCAGAAGTGTTTAGGACCACTTTAGAAATTGTGTTCTAAACCTAAGCCAAAATTCATTTAATGATTTGTTGTTTTTGTTTGTTTGTTTAATGAAACCCATCAGGAGCTTAACATCAATGTTAAAAACACTAAATATCCTAATACAACACAACTAAAGATACACTCATTTGCTACGTGGTGGTGATGGTGGGTGGGGGGAAATGATGTAACAGTCATTGTTCCTGCAACTGGAATATTGTGTTTCCTTAAGAGCAGACAGAGGTTTTATTTGGACAACAAAAACTCTGCAATTCACAGTATAGTCGTGAATTTGATCCATGGTGTTTCAGGCAGTGTGTATTTGTGTTCTGTGGCCCAAGAGTAGGCTCAGTGCAAAGCAACTGGGTTGTGTGTTCAGAACCAAGGCTGCAGTCCAGCATGATGCCATATTTGCCAGCCATGACAAAAGCATCCTGGGTGTTGGATTTTAAATTATTTTTTTTTTATTTTTTGAGCATTAAGAAACCTATTGCTGATGTCAAATTTTTATTTTTCCCACATTCAGTTATAAGACTCCATTTGAAGTCAAAACCCACCATTTAAAAAGCTGTGTTCTAGACACAGCCTCTACCAACCTGAGTAGATATGCAGTTAGAGATGGATTTATCCTTTTAGATTTACCCTTCTTCTTTCTTTTTTGTACTTTGATCTTATTTACAGATGTCCACATGATAATATATGAATACATGTTGTTCTCTTTTTAATAAAAATATTTTTATTTTATTTGTGTTTAGGTATATACATGTCTGTCTGTCTATGGGTATGTGCATGTGACTGTAGGTGTCCATGGAGGCCAGAAGGGGGCACTAGATCCTTGGATGCTGGAGTTGAAAGTAGCTGTGAGCTACCTGATGTGGGTGCTGAGAATAAACTCGGGTCCTCTGCCAGGACAATGCACAATCTGAACTGCAGAGCTCTGTCTCCAGCCCTACATTCTGTTTTTTAAGTCCATTCTTCTTTCTTCACTTTTGCCAGAGCTTCATCTTGTTTGAGTTTCTAAGACAAAGCATGTCTGATTTTTAAAGGTAACTAAAGTCGAGCTTCGATTACAAAACATGCGTTGGGATAATTTTAGTTGGGCTCTTCATTTTATGAACATATCAATTGGAACCCCCAACAAAAAAAAGGAGTTATTCACAGGAACACTGGGCCCAAACATCAGGTGTGAAGCTTCTCTGCTGGGCCCCTGATGCTTATTCTCAAGTTCATAGTTTGCCAAGGTCATATCAGTAAATCCCAAGAGTGACAAGAATTCCAATAATCATGCAAAAATCATTACAATTAAGATAGTCACAGGACTTCTGTTCCTTTTGTTTGTAGGTGGGAACTGATACGTGCCACCTTAAGAAATGATGCCCTAGGCAATTCTTTTCATGCTCTAATGTTCAGCTGCTTGCAGAACTTTTCAATTTTACAAAATGGATTTGACATTGTCAAAAATAGAATTGGAAGTCTGCTTTCTAGGGCACCGTCATTTGGTGAGGGTGTAGAGAGTGATTCAGCCTGGCTTACTCCTTGGCTTTTCCTTCCTCCATCAGATTCCGGTTTGGGAGCTCCAAACCATCCACCACTTTATAACACCTCCAAGATCGATTTGCGGCATTAATTTTGAATTATTTTTAGTGTGCTGGGTCATGCTGACTCTCATACCTTTGTTTATCTCAAATTATGTGTACTCTCTTAGACAAAAGGTGTGGGTTCCAGTCCTCTTCACGTGTGAACAGTTAGTTACTCAGCAGGCATGCAGATGAGAGTCCTTTGCGCTAGTCAGGTGAGGTTAGCTTGTCTCAGGCTTTCAAGATCAGGAAAGCAGGGGGAAAGTGCACAAAAATAAATTCAAGAAAGAGAAGTAATCCATTACAAGACAAAATCAGCTAGCAGTGTCTATGTCTAGGGAAGTACCAGCTTTTCTCTTGAACAGATAGTTTAAAAGATTGACTAAATTTTCTTGTGAAAACTATAATTGGGTCCTCCATCAAAATTTATGGCGCTTTCAAATGACAGAGAAAATGAATCTAGTACAATAGACCAAAGGAAAATTTTGATAAGGAACACTTCTTGATGTGACTAGTAATTAGATGAAGTTTAAAAGATGCTGGGAAAATTTCCTCCTTTCATCTCCTAATTTTGAAGAAAGATTTAAAAGCAGCGAATTGTCATGGCTACAGCAAAAAGACAGAAAATAGTTTCGGTATGATGTAGTTAAATTGTGAGCTGTGCTTCTTCAACCAAACTGAGAGCAGTGTAACTTTGAGACACAGACCAAAGAGATTGGTTCCCCACGCTGAAACCAACTTCAGCTTAATGTCAATTTGAGAATGCCTGGCCATCGCCAGAAGTTCCTCTGCTGGTATATGACATTTAATTTCTGTTTGTTACTTCCAAATTGACTGATAGTTGGTCTATGTGTTCTTAATAGATAAACAAGTACTTATGTGTTCATTTGCCATTTTCGGAAGTCCACTGAGTTATTTTTTTGGGGACTTTACTCATTTAACAACTATTTAGTGAGCATCCATTATGGGTGAGATAACGTGTCACTAAAAATTGACAAAATCAAAAGCACAGCCTTCGGAGAACCTATTTAATGTATGAAACAGATGAATAAGCCAATAATTTGGTTGCAAGAAGGCTGGTTGCTATGGCAGCAGCAAATCCTGCCTTAAATGCCCATAGAAGAGACAGTACCGGGTCCTAGAAGGCTGCACGAAATAGAGCAGGAATGTTGGGAAAAGAATTATGGGTATATAGTATATACGTATACATGTTGCATATACAGAGGCATGGCAGTGCAAAAGAATATATGCCATACTCTGGCGGGAGCTTGAGGAGAGGCACAGGATCCATCACAATAATCCAGCATCTGTCATCCATCCTGTGTGGAGACCTGAACGATGGTGAAAAGGGTGTGCGATAGTCCTTGCCCTCACAGAATTTACAAAGCTAAGCACGTCACAGACTGTAGTCAGGGACCAAGCAACAGCATCCTCTGTTTACTGCCCTCAGTACATAGGGAAGTGAGCGCTACTTTGATGCCAGGCACCATGCTGGTGGCAGAGTATCTGCAATGTGAGCAGGGCACACTCTGTGCCTTGTGTGAGGACCATGATGTAGCATGGAAGAAACAGACTCTGACAGATCAGTGGGGGTAACTAAGACAAACGTCATTTGAAAAATTCGCTTACTTATACCTAGAATATAGGACTTGCTGTTACTAGAAAGGACGCCCATCCCTTTATACAGTAATTTCCCCATGTTTATATCCTTAGTTCCCTCTACACCAGTGGTTCTCAACCTGTAGGCTGTGACTCCCTTGGGGTCAACCGACCCTTTCACAAGGATCACCTAAGACCATTGGAAAACAGATATTTGCGTTACGACCTATAACAGTAGCAAAATTAGTTATGATGTAGCAACAAAAAATGTTATGGTTGGAGGTCACCATAATATGAGGAACTGTATTAGAGTGCTGTAGCCTTAGGAAGACTGAGAACTACAGCGCTATACTGTAGGCACAGAGAGTTCATTTAAAGGAATTGCTACAAGAAAGTGACTTAAGGAAAAAGTGTCTAAGCTTGTACCTTTCTAAGAACATGTGTTGTTCCTCAGTGACCATCATCTCTCCTTCAGGGAAGTCCTATGTGAGAATTCTGCTTGCTTAAAAATCTGTAGACTTCTTCGTGTTTGGCAATGTGGTTTAAAGTTGGAATATTGAGGGTTCCTAGTATTTCCTTCTCTAGGGGACCTTTTTCTTCTATTAGATTGTTTTTCATTAAAAGAAGCAAAGTCCCTGACAGAAACAAGTTAAAAGAGAAAGGATGTATTTTGGCTCACAGTTTTAAAAAGATCTAGGATTTCTTGGTCCAGTGAGCAAGGATAGAGCACTCAATGCAGCTGATGACTCTCCTGTACTTCTAGAAGAACAGGAAATAGCAGGTGGGAGAAAGGGGGTAAAGCATTTCTAGACACCCCGCCCTCCCCAACCCCTGCCTTGTGAGCTACTCCCTCCATGCCTGGTTCACCTGCTGAAGGCAAAGCTTTCACAACCTCTCAAAATAACACCCTCAGCAGGCAAGACACTTCATATTAAACCATACCAGTTTTGTTTTTGTTTGAATCAAGGACATGAAAACGAGGGCATGACCACTCCTAGGTACGGTTGAGGAAAAGGGTTTTATTGTAGATATGAGGGAGAGCTCAGGCAGAGTCATCTGGAAGGGTTCAGACTAAATCAGCTTAGGAAAGGAGAGGGGGCAGGAGAGAGGAGAGAGGAAGGAGAGAGAGAGAGAGAGAGAGAGAGAGAGAGAGAGAGAGAGAGAGAGAGAGAGAGAGAGAGAGAGAGAGGCAAAGAGGTCACGAGCAAGCCAACCAGGAACCAAGAGGGCACATAGAAACCAAGAAAGCATGTAACCAAACTGGTTGGGTTGTATAGGAAAAAGAGAAGCCTGGGGAAAGGGACACTTGGCCTGGATTGGGGAGGTTTAGGGGAGAAGAGAGAAGGGCTAGGAAGAACCACAGGTGCTGAGCCCTACTTGTCCTGGATTTCTTTGGGACGTGACAAATCTTAGTTTTTACCTTGTAATTAAACAATTCTGGAAGTTTATTACAAAACTAAAAATACTCTTACATAGGATCCAGCGCTCATACTTCTTGGGAGTTACTCAAATGAATTGGAAACTCATGTCTATCTTGAAACCTGCCCACAAATGTTTCCAGCAACTTTGTTGAAATTGCCAAAGTGTTGATAACCAAGAGGTCCCTCAACAATTAGATTTTTACCAATTTAAAGAATATGATTTTGGGTGGAGGAAAGGGTCTATTTTGGGCATAAGGATATTTCCCTTTCGCTCAACCATCCAGGGCCAACTTTGATCACATAAATTAAACTATGATACTGAACAGGGAAAAATAGAGTATCCTCAAGTTTTGGTTGTGGGGGTACTTAATAAGATGAATTATCAGGTCTTTTACAACATTTTGAAGCGTCCCATGTCTGAGCTGTTAAATGTGACAGACTTTTAAGTGCAACAGACTCACGTTGTAATGTGTGTGTGTGTGTGTGTGTGTGTGTGTGTGTGTGTGTTTCTCCAGAATAAACTCAAAGGTCATTTCTTCAAAAGGTATCTTGCAGGATTTCAAGACCATCGGTGCCTTTCTCCTCTGGCTACTGTGACAGTGACTACTGTCAGCTCTGCTCTGCCAGTCCCAGGCTGAAGCCATTCTTGGTCTATAGTGATAGAGCATTCTGGATAAACACATGGCATTAACAAGCTTGTTTTACATCCATTGATCATTACTGACTATTTTAGTTTGAAAATAATGCTTATGACTAGATTTAATCCTCATGGTAGTAAATGTAACAAAGCCCATCTATTCCTGTTTTTCAGGGCATAGCCTTAGGGACACGTGACGCATTAGTAGAATTGTTGCGGGGGGGGGGGGGATGGGTAAGACTGTGCTTTGATGGTTTTCATCTGTCTTCTATTCTCCAGTTCTTAGAAATGCTAACAAATGGTATTAATTATTTTAAAGTGTGCATATTTGCAAGCGCGGTACTGCACTTGTTTGATTTGGTGACAGCTCACAGTTTATGCAGGGTGTAGCCTCATGTGTTCCAGACATTATTACCATATGGTATTATGCATGCAGAACTGCGTTTCTATGGTTTTGATGTTATGGGAAGTAGCAGGCTGTTTTCTTAATTCTCATAAGTTGCACATCCCCCTAAAGACTCATTATGAAAATACACGTTGAAGTGCGTGGTGTCATTACAAGATTGTTCTTGCTTGGCAACAAGCAGCGAAAGGAGAAAGGGAAAAAAAGCATTCCTGACAGTTTCTGAGATGCGATCATTAGAAATCACCTCTGAAATGAATGTGATGCCAGAAAAAAAAAAAAAAAAAAAAAAAAAAAGCCAAACAGATTGCATCATGTGCAGGGCTTCATGAAGGCTTTACACCGGGACTAATGATTTGCTGTGTGTAGTAGTTTTCACGACCAACTACTTTCTTGCTGCTCCTTCTCCAGGATGAAGCCAAGTAGATCCACAATTATAAGCGCTCACATGATTACAGAACACTCTGACCCAGAGGAGACTGTAATTAAATTAACAGCAAAAGCTTGAGGTTTCCTCTTCTCCCCTCCCCTTCCTTTTCCCTTTCCACTCTATTTCTTCCCCTTGGAAAAGCAACTAGAAAGGGAATTCTCCCACCTCCTCCAGCCACAACCCAGATTCTCCTTTATCTGTCTCCATCGCCTCCCTGTTGCATTGGTTCTACCTGCTGGGTGTCTTCTGTTTTGCATATCCCCGTCTCCATGGAGACAGACAGCTCTGTGGGTAGAGCCATCTGGACTCAACCTCACCCCCCAACCCCCAACTTTCTGGGATCAGTCTGTTTTTTGATTGCAAAGCAGAGAGGTGAAGCACTTACCTACTTTATGGAGAAGCAAAAATGTGTTGGTCACCTGAAATTCTTTCTCTCTGTAGTCCTTTATGCAAACCAGGCAGAAAACTGAAAAGAACACCTCTTGTTTCCTGTGGGATTAGGAAAGCAGTCCCTTTGCTAAGAGGCTACAAACGGCAGAGAGGGACGCACAACAGCAATAAGAACACTGTCTTCCTTAAAAACTTCACCAGTTGTCCAACTGTAAAGGAGACAAGTCAACTACAAACCCAAGAAATATGGGGGTGATCTGGAGCCTCTTTCTCCTTATGACGCACAATGATTCTAAATAGAAAGGCATCAAACACACACACATACAAATGTTGTTTGTTAATGAGTAGAGGAGCCAGGTGAGAGGTGCAAATACTTATTTTACTGAGGAGACCCACAGATTTGCAGGAAAAGCCTGCAGCACACACAGGCTTTCAGGCTCCCGACATCCCAGCCTTTTTCCTTTAATGAAAATATTTTCATGCAAATGTAGCTGTGGAGTTTCATCATCGCACTTTCAGGTCTGAATCAAATACTCATCTTGTTTATGTGATCGTAGTTTTAATGTGTAAAGAAAAAAAAATATCCTGTGATGGCTAGCGTTATGTTTCAAGTTTAAAATCTGTGCTTAAGAGAGCTATAAAACAAAAAATGCCTCTCACCTGTAAGCCTCACTTGCCTAAGGACAGAAAACTACCTGGGATGCTGAAGCTTGTTCTTCCCTTAAGATTGCACTTCTGTAAACAGGCTTGGTTGCACCAGCTGCACAGGATGCGTACTTGATCACAGGTGGGCAGGAAGTACTTAGACAGGAAGTTCATCGAAAGGTATGCGGTCATTGGGCATCCTATTGGATGATGGCAGGAAGTAGGTAGCCTTGTGAGTTTTGCCTTTATAAACCCTTGACTAATGTAATCTGGTGTCATAATCTGAGCACATATCTTGAGTATGGACCTGGCCAGTATCCAAGGTCATGGCAGTATTTAACAAAGCCTCTTATTTGTTAAAAAAAATTATTAGTGGTCAGACTGGTGGATCTCTGAGTGACCTGAGAACCATAACAAACCAAACGTGACAGGACTGGGAATGCCAATACCCGTAATTTATTGCTGTCACAAGTCATTCTGATATTGGAAGCACCAGAATTGTCCTCAACAGTTGTCCAGAAAGACGTGGTTGCCTCCTGCTGTGTACTGATACTTCCAGGAATCTGGTTAAAGCCAGGATCACTCTGACTATTAGGAATTCATCACCAATGTGCCATGGTGACTCTCTGGAACTATTTCCTGCACATGTAGCAAGATGCTTCCGTTGGACTGTAATGGCTGACTTGCAGAATATGTGCTTTGTAGAGCCTAGCTTTGTCTGGATTTTACAGAAAGCCTGGAGCATGGAAATAGTTATTCTTATTGAGGCTCAGAGAGGTTAAGTAAAATACCTAAGTTACATAGGTAGTAAGAATCTAAACCATTTTTTTATTCCAGGGCCTGTTCCTTTCAATAGTTATTAAGAATTTCCTAATATTAAGCATATATATTCTTTCTTTTAAAAATTATTTGTTTTTATTTAATGTATAAGGTTGTTTTGCTTGAATATATGTGTGTGTAAGAGAGACACACACACACACACACACACAGAGAGAGAGAGAGAGAGAGAGAGAGAGAGAGAGAGAGAGAGAGAGAGAGAGTACGTACCAATGTATTCAGTGCCTGTGGGGACCATATCTTTGGGAACAAGAGCTAAAGATTGTCGTGAGCTGTAATCTGGGTGCAGAACTGAAACCGGGTCCTGTGAAAGGGCAGTGTGAGGCCCCAAGAACCGAGTCATCTCTCCAGAGCCTGGTTTCCTTTCCTTGGAATCCAGAAGGTGTCCTTTTGCCGATCAACAAAGGGCAGAAGTAAGTTATCTCTCAACATTGTCTGTTGTGTTTATTTCCTACCAAGATAAAGGGAATTCCCACCCTGTACACACCTAACACCTAGTGATTTCTATGAACTTTGTAGGACTTGAGATGAAAAATGCTTTCTTCTTCTTTTAGGGCCATTTCTCTGATGAAGCCAGAGTGACCTTCCAGAAGCCAGGAACCAGAAATAGGGGTCCCTTGGATTTCTGAGATTTCTTCTAAACCCGTTCTTCTCTGTATGCTGGCGGGAGAAGTGTTTACATCCCTGAAATGACCAGTTAGGCAGGAGGCATGAATGCGTGGGTCAGAATGCCCTTCCAGGCTTGCCCGTGTCATTCCATGTGTAACCACACGCTGGTCATTCTCAGCTGTCTGTCTGATGCTGCCTCTGGGCAGCCAAAGAGTCTCCCAACAGCTAGTGAGTGAGAGATCTCAATTACCATTTAGTTTAGAAAATAGTGACTTAATGGCTACCATACCAAGCATTGGTGTAGAGTAGCTACTCCTCTTCGCTATGTATGAGAGGACAAAAGAGAGAAGCTACGACATTGGGAAGTCACAAAACCTAGCTGTCTAAAGTCATGTGTGTTAAGTATTGGATCCCCGGTTGCTGGGTTCCTCTGTTCTTGATGCAGTAAGCCAAATCAAACTGAATTAACAAATCCAGATTTAATAAAGAGGGCAATGCCAAGCAGAGCACTCCCGGGTGGCCCTCAGACTCTTTGGGTATAGGGATGCCAGGGACTGGGGTGAAGTTTCCACCCTAACAGGTTGGGAAGAGGCCTAACATGCCCTGCTGGCTGATCCTCCAACACTGGATGGCCCTGTCAAATGTGTTGTATAATTCCCAGAATGAATGAGCAGTTGTTGCTAAATTTGGCCCACAGTGTGGCTGGCTAGTGATGTACTTGTCACGGAAGCACTGGCTCAGCCCCAAGTTCTTCCCCCTGACCAACACGGACCATGCTGTGTCATCAAGCACTTTCCTGTGCTCTCTCTGAGAGATGAAAAAAACCCCAGAGCTGGAACCTAGTGATTCATGAGCAGTCTCATTTGCTTTTAGTAGCTATAGTCCTCTGCAGAGACTTTAAAAAAAAAAAAAACAACTTTCTTTTTAGTTATTCTTTGTGTCTTTCACATGATTCCTGACCCCACCCATCTCCTCCCATCCCCAATAAAACAAAATAAAATTTAAAAGAGGAAAAGAAGAAAAAAAGGGAAGAAAGAGGAAATCTCATCATGGAGGCTGCAGTGTGACACAGTGAATCACACAGCAAACCCATTCTCCACACATCTTTACATGCAGGTATTTATTGCCAAGAACCACTGGTCTGGTTCCAGGCCCCTGGTCTCTGCTGCACCATTGATGCTGGGTCCTCACTGGGATTCTTCCTGGATATCCCATTGCTGTCCTATGTTGTGGAGATCCTGTGGGCCTGGGTCCACAGGACTGTTGCCCCACCACCATCCCGTACACCTAGTAGATTCTAGATGGCTGGATATTGGGGTGGGCCAACACATAATCCTGAGTCTGGGACTGGTTAGCTGCAGGGTTGATCTGCCTGCCAGTTCTCCCCTGTCCTCATCACCAGGGTGAGCTTACCCTGGCTAGTTCACCCCTGGCAGTGACAAGCAAGGGGCGGGGCCAGTTCTCCAGCTCTCAACTCCTCAGATTTGGTTCTCCCACACCTACACCTGCAGGGCCAGCTCTATGGTGTTGCCCACCCAGTTCAGGTATAGGGACTAGTCTCCTGGGTGCTGCAGCTGATGAGGGTCAGGGCCAGCTCTCCCACTCTTATGATGTCAGGACCAGCTCTCCCACCTGCCTCAGGTGTTGATGGGGGGCATCTCTCCCCCACGCCTGAAGCAACTTTTATTAGTGTGTAATTAACTTAGTAGTGTGTATAGGTGACAGTTGTAATCTTTGACTTATTCAGAAGTACAGACCACGATATTGTTTCTAACTAGTCATGTGATGTCATTTTAATATTTTGATGACTATTGTCAACATTTGTGACCGGTTGATAGCCAAATCGAAAAGGTATTGATTGCGTTTAAAGAAGTCTTATTTATTTACTTGTTTTGAAAAGCCGATTCCCACAGTAGAGGCTAACCCGGAGAGTGGGTTTGTGGGAAGGGAAATCTTGTCAACACGCCAAGATTTAGAGCAGCTGTTCTATCCCACCGTCATCCCAGAAAACGTGCGAATTATCTTTTCCTAAGGCTGGTGAGTGATCCAAGTTACCAATGCAGTACTGAATTTCCCTGCGACAGGTCCTGGCTGTTCTGGGATTACAGAACAGGAACTGAGCATTCTGCTGTTGCGGTGTTTGTCACTGCCACAGAAGCCACCAGGTTCACACTGATGATGCTAACTTCCAATCAAACCCTCACGGAGTGTGGCATGTAGTCATGACAGAACTCAAGGCTGTATGTGTCTTCATCACACACACACACACACACACACACACACACACACACACACACACACACAGCCTCTCTTTCTGTTCTTTGTCTTCTGGGATCTCACAGCTGGTGGGCTTCATGAGGCATCCTGCCTGGTTACCATGTCACCTGATGTGCCTCTTCAGAGCAGGGCATAGATTAAGCCTGACCCATGGCTATGTCCATGTTGTATTTTATCCTCAAAGTCTATGCCAGCAAAGCAGGCCATAGCCCACAGGTCTCAGCCCATATTAAGATGTATGCGTTCACCTCTCTTCTTAAGAAAGACTGTTTTCAGCTGTTGGGAGGCGATTTACACTTTTCTCATTACCCCTTAATGGTACTAGGGTCTCAGATACTGTGATAAAACAAATGAAATAATCATTCAAAAAAAAAAAAAAACAGGAAAGGTTTACTTGGGCTCATGGTTTTGTAAATGCTCACTGTTGCTTGGGGGCGTCATTGTGGGGAGTGTGTGGCAGAGAAATGCTGCTTAACCCACGAGAGCCAGGAAACAAGAAGGGGCAAGGAGAAGGAGAATGGGAGTGAGAAGGGGGAGACAGACAGACAGACAGACAGACAGAGAGATAGAGAGACTTCCTGAGTCTACCATAGGGGTCTAACTTTTTTTTTTTTTTTAACTAAGCAGAACCTTGTAAAAGTGGCAGCAGCTCCCAGTAGCTCCAGAGGTTAGCAGTCAAACTGTTACCATATGGTTTTCGGTTGACATTTTAGTTCCAGAACACAGTGCTACAACAAAATAAGCTCCCTCTTCCAAAATCTTGGGGCTCCACGCAGATAGGTGCTAAGCTTCCATTTTCTATCTGCACCCTGGGCACATCACCCTCATGGCATAGTAGGGAGTAAGACAGGTGTGATGTTAGGATAGGGACTGGATGGTGTTCCCATGGTCAGCATCACGTAAGACAACCAGTAGCTACATTACTGGGTGGAAGCTATTTCTCTTGCAGGTCCCTAATTAGAGACTTTGACGGCTTTAGATTTGTCCCAAGAGAAAAAATAACAACTGATTCATTTACCAGTCTGAAATTTGTTTGTTTATTTCTTATAAAAGAAAGCGTTCAACTGCGGTCTTGCTTACAGGTTCAGAGGTTAGTCCATGTCATGACGGAGGGGACCATGGTGGTACACAGGCAGACATGGTGCTGGAGAACTAGCTGAGAATTCCACATCCTGATCCTCAGGCAACAAGAAGAGAGTGACCCTGGGCCTGGCATGGGCTTTTGAAACCTCAAAGCCCATCCCCAGTGGCATACTTCCTCCAACAAGGTCATATGTCCTGATACTTCTAATCCTTGCAAAGAGTCACACTCAGCTGGGTGGTGGTGGCGCACGCCTTTAATCCCAGCACTCGGGAGGCAGAGGCAGGTGGATCTCTGTGAGTTCGAGACCAGCCTGGTCTACAAGAGCTAGTTCCAGGACAGGCTCCAAAGCCACAGAGAAACCCTGTCTCGAAAAACCAAAAAAAAAAAAAAAAAAAAAAAGTCACACTCAACTACATGAGCCTATGGGGGCCATTCTTATTCAAACCACCACATTCTACTCCCTGGCCCCCATAGGACTGTAACCATATCACAATGCAAAAACGCATTTAGTCCAGCTTCAGAAGTCCCCATAGTCTATTACAGTCTCAATACTGTTTAAAAGTTCTTCTGAGACTCATGGCACTCTCTTAACTACAACCCTCTGCAAAATCAAAACAAAAAAAGCAGACCGTATACTTCCAACATACAAGAGCACAGAATACACACACACACACACACACACACACACACACACATTCCAAAAGGAAAGAGGAAGAAAGGGAGCATAATGAAGACATCCTGGGCCAAAGAAAGACCAAAATCCAACAGGGCAAACTAAATCCTGCACCTCCATGTCTGATGTCAAAGCAATTTTCAGAACCCTAGCTCCTTCCAGCTTTTTTGACTAAAACATACTTTTTTTTTTTCTTGGGCTGATTCCACACCTAGTCTGTAGCTTTCCTTAGCAGGTATCCCATGACTCCGGCCAGCATCTCCAACATCTTGGGGTCACGAACACAATCCAGGCTAACCCTCACAACTTGCTACAATGGCCTCTTTGCAGGGAGGCTCCTGCCACACGCTTGGCCTCAGCAGCTTTCTTTTGACACAGAGGGAGCTTCCACAAACCCTGTCTTTATTTGTGACTCTAAAGCTACAACCACGGGGTTAAAGCTGCCAAGGTCTGCTGCTTGCTGGGGCTGGAACTTGGCCCCTCCTTCAATTACCTTTGCATCTGTTCTCTGTTGTTGAAGGTTTCCTCTCCTTAAGCTTTTCTTTAATTCCTTTCCACAAGTCATAGGCTCAGCTGGGTGGGATCTTGCCCTGAGGTTACCACTCTCTTTACTTCATTTAGCACCACAGCCTTTAGTTTTTATGTTCTTGAAACCATTTGGTATCGTGCAATAAAAAAAAAAAAAAAGAGTATGGCAATGTAAGCTCATTTGTTTTTTGTTTTTTTTGTTTTTTGTTTTTGGGGTAATAGATTCTATTCAAGGCTCCTCTCACCCCGGTACAGCTTGAAAACCACCTGACAGTAATTAAATTATTCTAGCATCTCACTCCCCTCTCCCACACACATCCCCCCCCCCCCGTTTTGTTATTTGGTGGTATGTGCAATTTAATCTTCTTTTAAGCAACAAGCACAGCCACCCACAACTACACATGCTCACTCTGAATCTGAACTGTGGGGGGGGAGGGGGGAAGGACGGATCCCTGCCTTTCCCCACACAGGTTGTAAATTGGTTATTCACATTTCCTCGATGAGAATGTTAAGCACTGCGAAGCATCTTCACGAGCACACGTGGCAGATGGCTGGGAATACTGTGCGGTAAGAAAAGGGAGCCAATTTCTTCAGTTATTTTCACCTCCTGAACACGTTCCAAAGAGATGCAGTGGCATATTTTAGGGTGCCTTTGCAAGACCCCTTTCCTTAAATATGAATATAATTTGCTGTTGTGTTCGCTTTAAGGATGGGCTCCTTTGGGGGCTGTCTATATTGCAAGGCATCTTGTAGTATATTTGTATAAAACTAGACTTTTGTTCAAAGCGCTCTTGGGTGTTTCTGCCTAGGAATTAACCCAGATGTTTCCTCTCCATATTCAGGGAGGCTATGAAAGAGGAGGCAATGAAGCATGATACTCAGATGACTCCCAATGACCTTCATGCTCCTCACCTGCCTAATGCCAGGATCCAGAGAAAGGAAAAAAGTTTCCAGGTCACCTAGGTTGTCCTGTGAACTGGACCCAACACTTACCAACTTGGGGACTTCAGACAAGATTCTTAGAGTCCATACAATTCTGAGAAATATGATAGCTGTTTTTACCTACTGGACAGTTGTAGAGATAATGGTAGATTGTGTAGATGAAGCTCTTTCCTTAGGTGCTCCGTAAATGGAAGCGAAGCTAATAGGTCAATAGCAGGGTAATAGCAAGATGTACCTGGGTGCCATCCTCAAGAACTTTCTTACTGCACACATCTTAAACATGCTGTTATCATTTACATCACCCAGCGCTCTGGCAAAACATCTAGCAACCCCAAGAGCTGGCACTTCCGGGCTCCACTGCTGCACATGTGCCATCAAGTGTTTAGGCAACTTACGTAGCCACCCAGGGTCCTTAAGCCCTTGTGATCTACGTGCAGGCAACTACATATGCCCTTGTGTGCTATGCTAAGCAACCTTTAAAAGCTGGACACATCCGCTCCACGGTCTATTGCTACACCAGCTTCCCCAGGCTTGTGAGCCTGTCTTTACTCTCTCCCCAATAAAACTCTTAAAGTGAGTTCCCTTGTGTCTCGTGATCTGTTCTTGCGCCTGATAATTTAACATACCTCTTTGAAGACAGCCCCTGTTGTCAGCCCCCTTTGGGGGCTCCAGCTCAATCATAAAAGATCCTTGACCTCATGTTCCTTCCTAATAGAACTTTTTTTTTAAAAAAATTGTGATTGAATTTTTTGGCTAAGATTTATCTTTGGATTTAATTTAATACCCAAAGAAGCGTTTAGATGGCCCATGTTAATTCATTTACAATTGTTTTTGTTTATATGAAAAATTCTACAAGTGTGCTTGAGACAGGCCAGGTTCATTAGGTCTGCTCTAAGTTCACGAGACAGTGATAGTGTACAATAGCTCACATTAAGAAGCGTAAGGAATTTAATGCCTCGGGAGAGTTGAAACAAAAATCTGTGACCGGAAGACTCTGGAGAGTTGGGCTGGTCTATAATTCTAATGTTATACTGTCTTATATAGTGGCCAGTAGATATACGTGGCTAATCATATTTAAATGACCACAACAGCAGCAACAAAAACTCAACTCAGTTGTAGTAGCCAGTACTTAGTACTAGTACTTAGTAGATGCATTTGTCCAGTAGCTGTCATAGAGAACAGTTCAGAGACAGGCCACCTCTGCCATTGAGATCCTTGTAGAATGTTCTTTTGGACAGCACTGTTAGTTAGAGGATTGTAAACCAGGAGACAGTCTAAAAGGGATGGATGAGAGCTAAAGGTTGCTGGCCAATGAAAACAGAGATATGACCCGGAGCATCAAGCAGAGGGCGCTTAGGAGAGCAACCGTATGGTATAAGTAGGAATGTAGCTTGACCAAAACTCATAAGTACTTACAGAGAAGCACCTGGAATATGGACTGGTAACCAGACTACAGGTTGGGGATGAAGCATGCCTGTAATGTTGCCTATGCTGTTTTCTCTTGACCTGGTTCAAGATAAGCCTGGAAAAGATTAGATTCTTCCTCAAAACTCTTAGGGTCACGCCATTTCGAGAAGCTCCCCTATTTTGGGTAAATAGTGACAGTTCTCAGAATGAAAGTAACTTGGTTCCAACTTGCTTTTCTAGATTCTTACCTCCCTGCCCTGCTGACTCTAGTAACGGCTGACCATAGACTTGGTCACTGTTCGTCTAGTAGCCTCCAACCCACCAGACATCCCACCTCTTAGCTACCTCAAGGACTGACTGCAAACCTAAAATGAAGAACTTCACTTTTCTTTTCTTTTTCCTTCCTTTTTTTTTTTTTTTTAAAAAAATAAATACACAGTAGGCCCTGGTTCTTAAATTAGCTAGCTCCTCACAGGTTCTTCCCCTTTCCTATCTTTTTTCTTGCTTTTCTTACAAAGGCCAGTAAAGAATCTCTTCAATGGATCTGGATTTCTTCAGAATTTCTTAGGATAGTTTTCCTTCATTTATATTCTCATTTACTCATTCATTCAACAAACATATCTTGAGAGCCTGTTATATAGCAGAAAACAGAATTCCTGCCTTCCTTGAGCTTAGGCTCTAGAGCAAGAAGACAGACAAGGCAATTAGAAAAAAAGTAAAATATATACGTATGAGATGGTAATAAATGTAGAATAATGCAAAAATGGAAGAAGGACCTGAGGGAGTTGTTTTAAGCAGTCATAGAAACTTCAGTGATCACAGAAGACCTCAGTAGTTAAAACACAAAGATAAACATAGATACCCAACAATTTCTGTGTCTGCTGTAGAGACTTGTGCATCGACCCACAAACATACCTGTGGGAAATAAGTTCTAATTGGAAGGAACAGCAGTGAGACAGAGCATGAGGCTCTGACCCAGAACAGAGGAGAGGAAGAAGGCATGCTAGTAGGCCACCAAAACATTCACATTTTCTGTAGTGATGTTGAAAGAAAACCTTAGGAAGCTTCTCATCAGGGTTTGGCACATAACACAACTGGTTTATGTGAAAACAAGTCACCACGATATCATGTTTGGAAAAGCTGTGCAGAAACAAAGCTGAGAACATGGAGAACAACTAAGTTATTGCAATAATTCAGAGACAGTGCCTTGGCTTCAAAGCAGGGAAGCAGTGATTCTAAAATGTCCTGTCATAGTATTTTAGGGTTGTTGAGGACCAAAAAAAAAGTGGATTGTATCTGTCACAGGGAGCTGGAGAGATGGCTCTGTGGCTAAAAGCACTGGCTACTCTTCCAGAGGTCCTGAGTTCAATTGCCAGCAACCACATGGTTGTGGCTCACAGCCATCTGTAATGAGGTCTGGCACCCTCTTCTGGACTGCAGACATACATGCAGACAGAACATTGTATACATAACAGATAATTAAATCTTAAAAAAAAGAAATAAAAAAGTAATGTTTGTTCAATTCATTTAAAATGGAAACAATAAGTCTATGGAAGAAGTGTGTTATTATGAAAATTAAAAATAGCATCCAAATAAAAAAGAAGACTGTTGTTTCACAGTTTCCAAACCTTACATTTGTGTTGGGTTCTAATAAGTACTTTGCATCCAAATATTTGTTGAAATATGCTATTTGTACTCAAGTGTGTGAGAAGGATCTGGCCTAAGAGATGCCCTCTTGGGAAAGGTAGGAATTTATGATAATTATGAATATTACTCTGATATTGTGCAACAATTTCAAGGTTACCCTTATGACAGAATTTAAAACTACATTTATAAACTTTCTGTGCTATGTTACACCAAAATATATTTGCCAGTATTGTACTGTGGATGCATTTTACTTATGACTAATTTGGTAAGATTGTGAAGTTGTCATTTAGAAAATATGCTGAGTTATGCAGATTCTCTAAATTTTGACACATTTTACTGTACAAGATAAAGACTGTGTTCACTGATAACACCAACCTCATCAATTTTTTTAAGTATTAAAAAGCTGTCAAATCCCACGATGGTGGATGGTGGATGAAAGTCTTCCAAAATTCTCATTTTCCCTTGAAATCTTGAATTTTAATATTAGTGCCATTTTCTGCGGCTTCCTTTCTTTGAAGTGACAAGATCATTTGTTCATTTTTTTTCAGCAAGGTATCTCCCAGAGACAACATGAACAATGATAGCTTGTCTATCAGCTGTTCTTTTCAGTAAAAAAAATGGTGTTTCTTGGGAAAAATGATCGGGTAAAATTGCAACACAAACAAGTGCTCAAGGATGCTCCAGCCCCCGACAAGATGCTTCATATACACATTCCTTTTTATCCACTAGAGTAGAAGAAAAGAGTATAGTCAAAGACTGGAGAAATAAAATGAAGAATCCATAACATTGCTAAAATCATCCTTTACTTTTTTATTGTTATTGCATGTGTGTGAGTAAGAGGGCTCTTGTCTTTCATTGTGGATGCTGGGCATCCAAGACTCCAGGTCAGGTCACCAGGCTTGGGCAGTAAGTGCTTTTGCCCATTGAGTGAGCCTGACAATCCTGGAAACATTTCTTAAGGGAAAGCCATCTCTCCCACTTCAGAGTGCAGCGATGAGGCGGATAAGAACAGAGCTACAATTTGGGGCCTGCTGTGGTTTGCACTTACGCCTCTAACATTCAGGTGTTAAGGGGAGGGAAGTCTAAGGGGTGATTAGATATGAGGACACTTGCCTTTGATTGGGTACCGAAGGCTTTCTGCAGCATTCCTTAGCTAGCTTTGCTTTTTTATGTGTGGCTACCGTATGCTTCTCCACGAGAGGATATGGGTGCCATTTTGGAGTATCAGTTCAGCACACAACAGTATATGTCAGCACATCCATTTTGGGACTTCCTAGCTTCAGAAATGTAAGAAAATATATTTCTGTTCTTTATAAATTACCTAGCCCAAGTTATTTTTTCATAGTAACATGAAACTGTGAATGGACTGAGATACAATTATACCACGTGCCTTGTTATATCCCAACACATCAACAGTTTTATCTTACGTCACTTTAGAAATAACCGCTACAAAAGTCAATGCTGCTGAAAATTCTAATACTATTTTAAAATTATGTTTTATTTATTTGTGTGAATATGTGCGGGGGTGTGGGTGTCGGAGAATAAGCATATATGCCACCATGTATCTGTGGAGTAAGAGTGCAGTATTTCATGTTCTGCTATGTGGATCCCTGTGGGGATCTCTGTAAACACCACAGCCAAGAAGGAAGTCTGGTTCAACAAGACTTAGTAGCCAGTGTTGGTTCAAATTTTGAGAGTCTGACACTGAGGAATCTATTTCAGGCATATTTAAGTGCAGCATAATTTGGAAAAAGTTTCCTGTTGACAATTAATTCAATTCTCTGTGTATGATAAAGTGTAAGCCATGGTCCTATGGAAACTCTTTGTAAAGTATGTGTAACTTTTTCCATAGAGTTGGGTTCTATAGATGACTGGGGAAGCAGGCTCAAGGTAAACAGTTTGTGATAAGAGTCCAGGAGAGGATGGATTGACTAAGACAAACTTAAGAGTCTGCGGGAACCAGATGTGGCCTGGCCAAACCCATAAGTGCAGAGGTCACTGGACTGTTAACCACATCCATTCCCAGCCTTTGTAGAGACAACTCTGCAGGTTTCCCTTGTGCTTATCTGTGAGCGCAAGGACCTCATGTCTGCTACTGACCCCGGGGATGAAACACAGATACACAAATCACACAGATCATCAGGCATGGTGGCAAGCACCTGTACCTGCTGAGCTGAGCCCCCCCCCCCCCGCCCCGTGTGTGTGTATGTGAGTGAGTATGTGAGTGTCTGTGTGTGCACACTTGCGTGCTGTCTCTATGTATGCACCTGCTTGCAGTATGTTCTCAGAGGCCAAGAGAGACCCTAAACCCAGCATTTCAGGGATTTGTGAACTGCTTCATATGGGTTCTGGGAATCAAATCCAGGTTCTCCACAAGAGCAGAGCACATCCTTACCTGTACCATTATCTCCAGCCCCTTTAAATGATGCTTTAATGTTAGGAGTTTTGAGGTGCTGGGGCTAAAACCCAAGGCCTTGCACATGTTCGTGAGTCAGGTGTTCAACTACAGAACCATATTACCAATGTTTTATGTTTCTTTTCTCTCAAAATGATAACCCCACTTGGTTGGACTTCTGTGACTCTGTTGCGTACCTTGGGTCTCTCAGAAATTCATGGGCTACAATTTTAGGATCCTGCAGAAGGAAGATTACCTGATTTTAAAAGATTTCTTGCTATTTTAGACAGGGAAGATAATAAAATTCAGTGGATAAAGTTAATTCAAAGTTTATGACCTGAACAAGACCTAAGAGAACAGGCAACTTGTGTGGTGGAAAGGACAGGGTAGAAAGATTATTAGGGGAGGGGTAACAGTATCCAGATCCAGTTTTGAAAAATTCATGATTTAATTATTAAAGGCAGTAATGCCATCTGACTTTAAATTAAAAAGCAAACAAACGTGGAAACCGATTTAAAGCTTGGTTTTCAGAATTTGGAATTTGATCGCTGATGTATACATGAGTAGCCAGTCTTTGAAATGAGCCTCAGTTACTCTAGATGGCTCTTTCTCTTGGAATGGGGGATGAAATTTGGCAGTTACTTTAATTAATACAATACATGGCAAGATTTTACTGTTGAGACTAGTTTAAAGACTGTGGCTCAGGTCTGGGGGCTTTCTTTGGCTCCCAATTATCATCCTTATGGTGAAGAATACCCACAGCTACTCTAGAGTTAAGGTTGGAGGGAGACGCCCCATCTTAGTGGGAGGAGCTTTAAGTCATTAGCCAAAACGTAGACTTCTGAAGGCAATGATTAAGGTTGTCAAGAAATTGAAACCAATGCACAAATTAACAAAGAAGGCTGCCAAGCTTTTGTAAGAGCAAGGCCACCTACTGGACTAGAGTCAAGTTACAAAAGTCCAGCCCCAAAGCCTCTTGAGGGAAGGCATCATTGGAGACCTTGAGCCACAGAGTCTGTGGAAGCACTAGGGCTGTGTTCAAGGCAGGCTGTCCGGGCTGGAGAGAATGTCTTCCCAGCAGGCAGGAGGCCCTGGGTTTGAAAGGCCATGGTAATATTCTAAGTACAGTTGGTGAGATACATGAAGGTGATGAGAGACAAGATCCTGGGCATATTCTGATGGTAGAACTCACGACACAGCCACTTCCCTACTAGGTTTAGAAAGAGAATACGATCTGTGTAGAATCAGCTTGTGGGTAGCTTTCTGAAATAGCTCTGTGGACAGACATCCAGTGTCAGGTCCTGAAAGTATTTCTTTCTTGTGTGTGTCATTTAATGCCTTAACTGTGTACACTTTGTATTTAAACACTTCATTTACCTTTCAAAATGAGCTTGATATGTTAAATTCGCCAATGCGCCACTTCTATTTTGTAGGATAAATGAAAACAAATAAACAATGGATATCATGTTGAAAAAACAGAGCAGACACTTGCTTTTGTGTATATTATAAACAACGAAGCCTTTAAAAACAGCTGTTACATATACTTCCTGGCTGAGGAGATAATCTAGCCAGTAAAGTGTGTGCGAGCCTTGCAAGCATCAGGGCCCAAGTTCCATCTCCAGAATTCCTAAGAAAAGCTGGGCTTGATGGTCCACATGTAATCCCAGTGCTGGAGAAGTGGAGATAGGAAGATCCCTGGGGCTCACAGCCAGCTTAATTTTATTGGAGATCTCCAGCCAGTGAGAGACCCTGCAGACATCACCAACAGCAGCAGAAATAAACAAAGGAAAAGTCATTGGGGCCGGCACTTACCAAAGAGTAGGTGGCATCCAGGCCAAGAACAGCCTTGCAGGCTGTGCTGGGAAGATTTGACTTGACCCTGTGGTTCCAGAGGAATTAATTCTCAAGGGATTTTGACTGGAGGTTAGTAGATCATGAGTTGGCTCTTCAGGTTCTGCTTTTGGTCGCAATATATTAGAGATAATAGGGAGATGGGGGACTGATGAGTATCCCTCAAACACCTCAACTGGCAGACAGGAATGAGACGAAAATGTACAGAAACCCAACATAACAGAGCAGGTAGAATTTCATTGCTGGTTCCTGTTTTTTGTTGTTGTTGTTGTTATTGTTGTTGTTCTTGTTTTCCTTCAAGATAGGGTTTCTGTCTGTAGCTTTGGAGCCTGTCCTGGAAATCACTCTGTAGACCAGGCTGACCTCGAATTCACAGAGATCTGCCCCCTTCTGCTTCCTGAATGCTGGAATTAAAGGTGTGCTCCAACACTGCCCATACCTGCTGGTTCCTGTTTAATAGAATTCAAATTTCATTGGAGTTAGATGGGCCTGCTATTCCTGCCATAGTTTTGCATGATCCAACACTACTTAGAAATAAATAAATAAATAGATAGATAGATAGATAGATAGATAAATAGAAAGAAAGAAAGAAAGAAAGAAAGAAAGAAAGAAAGAAAGAAAGAAAGAAAAGCAAGCAAGCAAGCTCTGTTCTGTGCTTTATTGGATGTTTGGATACTTCTAAGTGTAAAGCTATACTTAATCAGAACACTGGGTTCACAGTGAAGTAATTGCCTAGCTAATTACCCTCCTGGGAAAACGGCCTCAGATTGGTCATTATAAATCATAGGAGACGAGATAAACGGAACTGTTGTTTCATAGCTCACAGAAGGAAAAGGAAGCCACTATTTTTATGGTTTTTAGATTCCCTCAATTTCTAGATACTACATTGTATTTTACAGGCAGAAAGGGAAAGAAAGAAGGAAAGAAAGAAGAAAGAAAACCTCCCCTCAGCCATTCCTATAATCTCAAATTTATAACCATGTCCAGGGTAATTCACCCACAAACCAACTAGAAACAGCCGTGGAAGAGATAGACCCATCTGCTGGGGTGATTTCTTAACTGTAGAAAACGTTTCCTTTTCTCTGAAAGCAAGGCTGTAAAAATCTATATAAATTTCAGTCCGCGGAGCATGAAGCTCTGATTTTTCCACCTCTCAAGCACTTTGAGTAAATGATTTTTTTTTGCATATGTGGGATGTCAAAAAAAATCAACAAAATTGTGTGAAGTGTGAGAGATTGATTTTCGACCACATGAAAGTCTTGAGAGTAACAGCACAAAAGATTCTTCAAGGAAATTAGCACCCACAAGAATTCTACTTGGCTTGGTACTGTAATCTGTATCTATCTCCCATTGATAGGTTTTTTTTTTTTTTTCTGTTTGATATAACAGTGTGTTTGTTGAGCAGGAAGGCTGAGAAGCCTCATGGCAGTGACTGTGTAGGCAGCTCGCAGGTAGCCTGGGGGTGACACGCTAAGTGCCTTGCAGGTAGGCTGGAGGTGACACTGTGGGCACCATGCAGGTAGGCTGGGGATGACACTGTAGGCGGCTTGGAGGTAGGCCAGGGGTGACATGCTAAGTGCCTTGCAGGTAGGCTGGGGGTGACACTGTGCACTACAGCTGTTATTATCTGGCCTAGTATTCCTTATTTTATGGTATTACAAAGAAAGGGGGGTACCAGTCAGGGTTTTGTGTTGCTGTAACTGAATACTGGGTGGAAACAACCTAATCAAGGGTTTGTGTTAGCTCATAGTTTTAGAGCCATCAGCTCATTATGGTGGGGGAGGGAGGTGAGGACAGAGCAAACCAGTTCATGACTGGACACTCAGAAAGCAGAGAAGGCGATATAGAGAGAAGGAGGGAGGCAGGGAAGGGAGGAAGAAAGGAGACAGACAGGGTGTGAGAGAGGAACCAGGGAGGCTTCCTTCAGTTAGCCCTCACCCCTTCTAAAGCTGCACGAACTCCCTGCCCCCAACACCTGTAGATGATGACAGAGCATCAAACATGTAAATCCGTGAGTCACCATTCATGTGTAAACCACAGCAAGGGCTTTCACTCAAAGGTAGAACCAAAGGGTCATGCAAGTCCATAGTGGTGGAAGTGGTCTCCGGAGGATGATGTCATCAGCGTCAGGTTCTTACCAAGCAGCTTCCGGTCTTGCTTCTGCTTTTTTTTATCTGCTCATTCATCCAGGATTTTAGTTACTTAGCAGCTTGGCAGACTAGGCTGTGTGGGTGGAATTAACGACCATCTGAGGAGGCCTGGGTTTTTCTTTCCCCATGTGGCAAAAGGATAATTATGTTTGTGTCATGAATTGGGCTTTAGAAACATCACTAAAGACTTGCTTAAAGCAAGCGCCTTAAAGCAAACTATGGGTTCCATGAGGATTTGAACGTATACATCCCTCTCTCTCTCTCTCTCTCTCTCTCTCTCTCTCTCTCTCTCTCTCTCTCTCTCTCTCTCTTTCTCTCTCTCTCTCTCTCTCTGTGTGTGTGTGTGTGTGTGTGTGTGTGTATGTATGGTAATAGAAATTAAAATCCTCTGTTACCAAAATTTAGGTAATTGATTGACATAGAATGGGAAACCAGGAAAAATTCTGCCAAACTCTAAAACAAATATCAGTTCTTGTCCAAACTTCAGGTATGAAGAACAACACTGCTTTTTCTTTTCCCTTCCCTCTTTTCTAATGAGTCCTTCCAGGCTTAGGTATCCCAGGAAACAGCTGAGATTATTTTCACTCTGCTACAAAAATACAAAAATAGGCTTATGTATGGGCATGCCCAGAACTATTTGTATTTCAATGACAATTTGGAGGTAGAACTGTATTTTACTTCATTATTTGTTTTTGAGACAAGAATGTAGCTCAGGTTGGCTTCAAACTCCCTACTCCCCTGCCTTGGCCTCTCAAGTGGCAGTACTGGATTTACAGGCATGAACTATGACATCTGCCAAACCATCTTTTTGTTCAAGGAAATTCAAGATAAAATAACTGTCTTCAGGAGCCATTTTTGGGGGTGTGTGCCTATTTCAAATGTTGCATGTGACTTCTTGACTTCATCATAAGATTGGTATTTCCTGCATCTCTCACCATGGGGCTAACTATTCAAATGGACTCAATTTCCTTTCTGTTTGAAGTAGAGCCAACCCCTGAGATCCCAGGACGATTTGTATCTTCCTTGAAGCAGCATTTGACAAGCGCTAGTTAATAAAAAACATTTCTGAATTAGTACAGAATATACGGTTTGTCATAGATCTAAAAATAATAGAAGATGCACTACCAGAATGTCTTCAAGAAAGAAATGATTGAGTGTAGTTAGAAAACAATTGAGGTACTGTCCCCTCAATCACAAGGAACCTTATAGGACAGGAATCTTCTGTAATTAGCTGGTCCTGGCTTCTTTTCAGGTGCTTCTGCATAAAGCTGGTTTCTGTGCCTAAGCCTTCATTCACCAGGGGCTCAATCACAGGCAACCCCACATCCTTAGCCATTCTGTGCTTTATTAGTTCGTATCATTAGTTTTGGGCATAGAGGCTAGGCATCACGCTCAAAAAGTGTCTGTCTCTCTCTCTTTTTTTTTTTTTTTTTTTTTTTTTTTTTGGTTTTTCGAGACAGGGTTTCTCTGTGGCTTTGGAGCCTGTCCTGGAACTAGCTCTTGTAGACCAGGCTGGTCTCGAACTCACAGAGATCCGCCTGCCTCTGCCTCCCGAGTGCTGGGATTAAAGGCGTGCGCCACCACCACCCGGCAAAAAGTGTCTCTTGAAGCCTAAATAAGTTTATGTGTGTCAAGAGAATCAACCGAAATTGTGTGCAACAAAGAAGGTGAAGGGAGATGAAGGGGCAGGACACATTTTACCTACACACACACACACACACACACACACACACACACACACACACACACTGCATGTATAGGGTTCAGCTGTTAAGAGCACCTGCTATAATGACTTATAAAAGCAAAGCAAAGTGGGTACCTTCCGGTGGGTCCTGCCAAGGTATGCCACTGAGCAAACAGGCCTTGAGCAAGAGAGTTAGTGCAAGAGGTTTATTGGGGAAGAGGGGAGGGAGAGAATGAAAAAGCAAAAGGTCATGTTGGAGTGGGAACATGAGAGAGGCAGGCAGGCAGGCAGAGAGAACTGGGAAGAGGAGCAAGAGACAAGAAAGGCAAGAGAGGCAAGAATTTAAGAGAGGTAAGAAGGAACTGTGCCTTGCAGACACTTTAAAGGGGTGTACATGTCACACAGCTAAAGGTGGAAGGGTACCTGGTGTCAGGTAATGATGTAACTGCTTCAGTGGTTGAGGCAGGCAGCTGCCCTCATAGAAACTAACATTGGCTGCTCTTGTAGAGGACCTGGGTTTTGTTTCCAGGATCCACATGGTTGTTCAAAACTGCTTGTAGCTTCAGTTCTAGAGGATCCAATGACCTCTTCTGTGAACGCTGCATGGACATTATCTTAAGGTTTCTATTGCTGTGATGAAATTAGATTTGTAAAAATAGATTGTTCTCAAGGTTGGAGAGATGGCTTAAAGTTTAAGAGCACTGGCTGCTCTCTTAGAGGACTGGAGTTCTGATGGAGGAGTGTCTATGTGTTATTTTTATTATTAATAAAGAAACTGCCTTGGCCCATTAAGAGACAGAAAATTAGGTAGGCGGAGTAGACAGAACAATATTGTGGAAAAAGGAAACAGAGTTGGGGAGACGCTTCAGGCAGTCGCCATATGCAGTCACCATGCCTCTCCTCTCCGAAATGGACGCAGGTTAAGATCTCTCCTGGTAAGCGATCCACCTTGTGGTGCTATATAGATTACTAAATATGGGTTAAAGCAAGATTTAAAAATCAACCAATAAGAAGTTACAGATAATAGGCCAGGCAGTATTTAAATGAATACAGTTTCCGTGTAATTATTTTGGGTAAAGCTAGCCGGCGGCTGGGTGGCGGGACACAGCCCTGCCGCTCCATCTACAGGGTTCAATTCCCAGCAACCACATGGTGACTCACAACCATCTATAATGAGATTAGGTGCCCTCTTCTGGCATAGAGGCAGAACACTGTAAACACAATAATTAAATAAATCTTTAAAAATAGATTATTTTCTCTTCATTTACTTATATACTATTTTCTTATGCACACAATTTATTGATTTGAGTATACCACAATGAACTACAAAGTATGCATCTTATTTCATCTAGTTTGTTCCATACTAAACCAGCCTTGTAATGCATACATAGCAATAGAAAACTTGGCTTGCATTCTGAGACACCTATGTTATTTAGAATAAAAGATGCCACATAGTTAGAGCAGAAACTTAGAGAAGGGACTGAGAGGGATGTGTCTATGAGCAGCCTTCCCTCTCAACACAGCTCTTCTGGCAAGTTGGTCCTTGGGTACTGGGCTAATTAAAGTGTGAACAATCACAGGGACAGTGGAACTACAGGATCAGGAGCCTAGCTGACTCTTCTCACCTCAGCTGTCAATATAAACTGTTTGTAGGTGGTCATTGCTATCATCTGAATGTTTCCTATAGATTCTTATCACAGCTTCTAAGGGAGAGGTTTTTGCAGAAAAAAATGCTTCAGATTTAGGAAAGCACACAATTGTGAAGCATGTAGAGGACTGAGGGGCTCCAAGTCAAGATGGAGCATGAGGACTGGTTGTTGCAGCATGATCTAGGCTATTATCCTCCTGAATCTCCATCAGTGTGGATTCCTCTCTCTCTCTCTCTCTCTCTCTCTCTCTCTCTCTCTCTCTCTCTCTCTCTCTCTCTCTCTGTGTGTGTGTGTGTGTGTGTGTGCATATATATATATATATGTATATATAATCCCTCTCTCCTTACACATACATACACACCTTTCTCTTATCTCTTTTCATTTATAATAGGCTCTGACAAATTTTTGTTTTCAAACCTTAAGTGTCTGAAGTGTTAATTGTTTATATAACTGGTAGAATCTCCTGACAATTTTCATCTAAGTAACAGCTACTAATATGTGTTTATATACCACCTTCCATTTTCATGCTTTTTAAAAGCCAAGGGATGTACACTGTGTGTGTGCCTAGTGCCCAAGGAGAGCAAAAAAAAGATGTTAGATCCTCTGGAACTAAAGTTACAGTTCCCTCGTGGGTGCTGAGCCTGGTTGTTCTTGCAGAGGAGCCAGTGCTTTTAATGACAGAACAGCTTCTCCACATTTCACTTTTAAACAATCTCAACAGTAGACACTCTGTACTGCTGGATGAATTCGATGGAATTACCAAAAGACTGTGCCAAATTCATGGGTCAACACCCAGGACCGTAAGTAGTTTACTGTTGGCCACTGGCTCCTAGAGAGAGATGCATTCCTTTGTTTGCACAGTGTCACTGGGATTGCAGCGCCCCAGTTATATTGACCACTGGAGCCTCTGCGGACTAGGTCCTGGCAGCTGACACCTTGAAGAAGTCCTTGCAGCTTATAGGCCAGTGTATTTCAGAAGGATTATTGTATGAGCAATGGAAACCTTCTATTATCAGCTGGATTCCACATATTTTACTTTAAGTGAATAGAATCTTCTGGGTGTTTTCTGAATATATATATATATATATATATATATATATATATATATATATATATATATATACCTCCCCTTCTTTCTTTTCTCACATTTCCATTTGCTGGGACACGGAAAAGCATGGCAGGTGTACCGTTCCTTAGCTAAGAACTACATGATCCACAGTCATAGATCAGTGGATGTAGAACTAGGTGGCTCCTTCTGTGTGTATGTTTGGAACTCAGGACATTGTGGTGATTGGTGAATTGGCACCACTTCTTGGACATCTCCACACTTAAGCTGTGTTTTGGTGGCAGGCAGGAGGATAGACTATGCGCCTCTGTGGTGAGCTCATATGCAGGAGCCTGCCTGGCAATAAGCAGAGGACACAGGGAGCCAGGGAGAGGAGTGCACTGCTTGTTGAGTATGGAGGGAAATGATTTCAAGTGATGGGTTCGTGTCTGACCATGAAGGCTTGATCCTAAGTGGAGGAACCCAGGCTTGATAGGACAAGTGGAAAAGGGGACAATGAAGAGAAATGTGTGTGGAGAAATGTGATGGGGTGGCAGATGGACTGGTGCTGAGGAACCAGGAAGAAAGCACTGTTAACAGGCAAGGTGCTGGGCGGCGTAAACAGCCATCCATCATGCTCCTCACCAACTGTGCCCTTTGATTTCACAATGATTTATTTATTATACCACCCCCCTTGTTACCTAAAACATAGCACTTCAATTTCACATGCCATCTGCGAGCTAGAAATGGTCATAATTAACTACCACAAATGTTCTAAGAAGGTGTTGTGCTAAAAACAGCTGATCACGCTTGCCAGCGTGCTCTTTATGTGAGAACCACGGCACTCATTGTGAGAGGGGTAGGGTTTTGTCATGTCTTCATTGAGCCATGCTTCTTACACGGACCACAGGACTAGGAAGTTGTGATTTTCTAATTAAATGTCCTTAGGTTTAATATTTTGACTATTCCTCAGTGAGGGACAAAAACAGTAGTCCCATCAAAAGTAAGTTTCCTGAAGAGATCTACCTACAATTGTATTAGGCCAGAAGCCTGTACCCTGAAATACACAATTTGGGTAAAAGAAAAATATCAAGGGGTTTGGGAGATGGCTCTGTGGTTAAGAGCACTAGCTGATCTTGCAGAGAACTTAGGTTCGATTCCTACCACCCATATCTGTCACTGCAGTTCCAGGAGCTCTGATGTGCCTTCTGGCCTCTGTGCAGGCAAAACACCCATATGTATAAAATCAAGTAAAAATGTAAACGGAATAGATTGGTTAAGGCACGTCTTCTCTTCATGGTCTGACTTGGACGAGAAGTGCAAACAAGCCTTTTGATTGTGCCACTGCTCGTGTGTGACCTATGCTCCTACGACCCAGTAAGCTCACTCATTTTGCACAGCTAGACTTGATAGAGTCTTTCCATCTTAGTAAGTGTTCTATTGCTGTGACAAGACACAGTGACCATGGCAACTCTTATAAAGGGACACATCTAATTGGGACTGGTTTACAGTTCAGAGGTCTAGTCCATTGTCATCACGACAGGGAACATGGTGACCTGCAGACAGATAATGTGCTGGAGAGTAATTGAGAGTTCTGTATCTTAATCCACAGGCAACAGACAGAGAGAGAGGGGAGAGAGGGAGAGAGAGAGAGAGAGAGAGAGAGAGAGAGAGAGAGAGAGAGAGAGAGAGAGAGAGAGAGAGAGAGAGAGAGACACCCTGGGCCTTTGGTGTTTGAAACCCTAAAGCCCACTCCCAGTAAGGTCACACTTCCTCCAAGGTCCACACCTCCTAATCACTGTCAACTAGCACCACTCCCTGATTACTAAGCATTTAAATATTTGAGCCATTTTCCATGCTGCCCTGACACGGGTCTTGAAGCGTCCAGAACTCACATGTTTCACGGATCCCTTAATCATTCTGGTACTCCCTTCTAACATTTCAGTATCTCACCATGAATTCCACTGTTGGGCATAGCTTTCCTTGAGAGGAAAGGGTGGACATTTTTAACATTTTGGAAGAGCTATCTTATTCATCTTTTTAAAATTAAACTTTCAATTAACCAGGGAGGCAACCTTCGGGTGATACCTTTAAAATCAAGTGTCCCTGACAAGACTTGTCTTACTATGTGCTAGCCATTGTAATTCGTTTACTAACACACAGAAAATTGCTTTCACTAGAGGCTGCTCTCTGGGTGGAGGGAGGGGCAGGTAGGCCTGCACAGGATGCCTTAAGGTATGGGAGTAAAAGATCATATGGATGAAGAGGGTTGATGAGGACTTTCTGTAGCTAAGAGACCCCAAAATTTGGTGGCCCAAGAAAGAGAGGTTTGTTTATCCTTCACACGTGCAAACATGATGACTGTCTAGAATTTTGAGGTTGTATTAGTTATGGGTCCCTAGGGGAACCAGAACCATGTACATTGGATCATCGGGGATACATTAGATTGTCTCACATGACCAGAGGCTGAATTGTCAGGAAAGAAGAAACTGCTGAACCCAAGAAGTCAAGCTACCACAGAATAAGAGGGACCAGTGGACTGAGAGATTTTAAGATGCTTCCAACGTTGTATAAACAAAATTTCAATAAACATCTTTTAAATCAAATATTGTGCATGTATTGCATAATTGTGTGATTAGGAGTAAGGAAAAGAAATTTTGGATCCCCAAATATAGTGGATATAGTTGGAATTTTCTTTGGGCCACTGACTTTCAAATAAAGACATGGATATTAATTATTAATTATGAATGCTTGACCTTAGGCTTATTCTTGTCCCACTAGCACTTTTAACTTAATTTAACCTGTTTTTATTCATCTGTTTTGCCGTCAGGGCTTTGTTTCCTTCCTTCCTCCTCCCTCCCTCTCTCTCTCTCTCTCTCTCTATCTCTCTCTCTCTCTCTCTCTTCTATCCTCCTTCTGTTTAACTTTTCCTGCTTTCTCCATGTCTGTCTATCTGACCCTTGACATTTCCCTGGCATCTCTTTCCTTCCTTCCTTCCTTCCTTCCTTCCTTCATTACTTCCTTCCTTCCTTCCTTTCTTCCTTCCTTTCGCCTAAATTCCTCTTCCTATTTACTCTCCCTGCCTGGAAGTCCTGCCTATACCTCTTCCTTCACTATTGACTGTTTAGCTTTATATTGGACCAATCAGGTAAAACAGCAAACACATCTTTACATGATTAAACAAATGCAAAGCATCTTTACATATTTAAACCAATATTCTGAAATACAAACAAATGCAACACATCTTAGCATAGTTAAACAAATATTTCACAATAGTAGGGGCCTAGTCAGACTTAAAAAGTAATTACCAGGAAGTGTGAGCAATACATTTATGTCGTTGGAAATCCTTTCCCTTTTAAAGTCCAGCACAACCCGAGTTTCACTGATCTTCTTGTGTTAGTTATAAGTTGATAACTATCTTCCTAGTATTTCAGTTTGCTGACGAGGTCTGCTCACTGTGCTTACCAAATTAGCTGTTACAATTAAGGAAAGTCAAACTTGGTGTGGGAAGTCCTTCTGTATATGTGTTGCTTTTATTGGTTAATGATTAAAGAAGCTTCTTTCAGCCAATGGCTTAACAGAATAAGCCAGGCAGTGATGGTGGGAGGGTCTTCTGTTTTAATAAAGAAACTGCCTTGGCCAGCCCTTAGGTGGGTGGAGTAGGCAGAACAGGAAGAAAAAAGTGAGGTAGATGGCTCAGTCAGATGACATACCTCTCCTAAGTTAGCCAGACTGCCGTGCTTTCTCCTCAGGGGGACAGACGCGATGAAGCTCCAGCCAAGATGGACATACACTAGAATCTTTCCAGTAAGACACCAACTCCGTGGTGCTACACAGATTATTAGAAATGGGTTAAAGCAAGAGATGTGAGAATAAGCTAATAAGAGGCTGGAACTGATGGGCCAGGCAGTGTTTAAAAGAATACAGTTTGTGTGTTGTTATTTCGGGTATAAAGCTAACCATGCAGGAGCCGGGCGGGACGAAAAGCAGACCTGCCCGCAGCTCCATCACTACAAGGCAGGAAAAGATATATAGAGAGAGTAGGTGGAGTCATGAGAAGCCATGTAGCCACCACCAGAGAAAGATGTGCTGGAGATTTGACGGTAAGCCACAGCCATGTGATGATACACAGATTAATGGAGATGGGTTAGTTTAGGATATAAGAGCTAGCTAGAAATACACTTAAGCTATTGGTCAAACAGTATTGCAGTTGATACAGATTTCTGAGTAATTATTTCGTGGTTTGGGCAACCAGGAAAGAACAAGCAGCCTCCCACAACACAAACTCATTTAAAAGTGTTACCCAATCCATTTATAATGTCTTATCCTACATTTTCTTAATCAGATAGTATTAAAGTATAAATTTTCATTGTGGAATGGAGGTGGGGCTAATTAATGTTTTATACCATCTATCGACATGATAGATTGGTGTTTTTCTTCTGATCTATTCATGTGGCTTCCCCCCGCCCCGATATTAAAACACCACAGCGTAAGGCCTACATGGTCATTATGTGTTATTATTATTATACAAAGAATGACTTGACTGTCTCCATGCATAAAATGCTGCCTATTAGCACCTCGTTCATAAGCCATATTTGTCTATGGCTCTATTTTCTTTTCTTACTCATTTCCAATTTTAGTATCTAGGTTATACTGGCCTTAAAATTTTTGTTGGAAAATGGTTATCATTTCATATTCTTTGAAGCAGTTTAAACATAACAGGGATAATCTCTCCTTTGGAAGGACAGCCCTTTTGAATGTGGCTACTGAAAAGCATTTTCAGTACTGTCTGTGTTTTAAGGACCATTTGGGTTTTTCCATTTCCTTTCAAATTGAGTTTTGAAAATTTGCATTTCCTGGAAGAGGCTAAAAATTATCCTGTAAGTCTCACCTTGGCATAGAGATCTTAAAAAGGAACTATTTTGTTCCTTTCTAAAAAGCGTGTGAGCTTCTGCTTCATTGTCTCTGTTGTCCATGTGTCACGTAGAGGAGTATCTCTCGCTCCGTGCTGTGGCTGGGCTGCTCTGGCGTTATGTGTAGCAGCTTCTCTCAGACTCTTAGTGAAATTTAGTTTATCTGACTTTTCTTTTTCTGTCTAAATGGCTCACACTGGGCATGCAAGTCGTCTTGCATGATGGGTAGGAAGACCTGAGTGTGACCCCCAGAGCCCGTGGTGGAAGAAACAAAGAGCCAACTCCTTCTGAGCTCCATATGGTCACTGCACCATGCATAAACATGTATTCACTGATCTCTCTCTCTCTCTCTCTCTCTCTCTCTCTCTCTCTCTCTCTCTCTCTCTCTCCCACACACACACACACACACACACACATACACACACACACACACACTACTGAATCCTTATGTATATGTGGTTAGGGAATGACCACTTTGGACTGACTGAATGAATAATCCATCAAGGGACTTATCCATGGTTAAAACGGATTCTCCTAAAACACCCACTGATCATTTGCTTGCCATCAAGGGACAGGGTCCTTGTGAGACGTCTCCCATTCACATTGGCACATGGATTGAAGTTGTCAAAACATGGAACAACATTTAAAAATCATGTTATTGTTAAAATAATGCTCAAACTCCACTGGTGGTAAATCCTATGACTTGGAATTGAGTCCTGAGTCTACCCTTTGGTAAGTACAGATTTCAATAATTACTAAATCACCCTACCTCTTGATTTCTTAACCTATAAGCAGAAGAATACCTACTAGTGCTTTGAATTAAAAATGAGGGCAGATCATTACAATGAACACAACAGAACTTAAGATGAAAATTTAAAAGTCAACACCTCCTTAGAAAAAACTGCTTCCTTCTACCCTCCTAGGCTCTTTGGCTGTTCTATGAATTAAGTTGACAAAAGATTGTTTTCAGGCACATTCAGATCATTTATCTATTATCAATAACTTGCTTAAATTTTTATTTATTCTTTGAGAATGTCATAGCACCTTTTATTTTATTTTTGTGTGTATGGATGTTTTGGACCATATATATGTGTGTGTGTGTGTGTGTGTGTGTGTGTGTGTGTGTGTGTGTATACCAAGTATATGTCTGGTGCCCTCAAAGGCCATAAAGACCATTGGATAACCCTGGAACTGGAGTAACTACTAGTTATAAGTGGCCATGCAGGTGTTGGGAATATAGCCTGTGTCCCTTGAAAGAACAGTTAGTGCTCTTAACTGAAGAGCCAACTATCAAAACCCTAAATAAGGCATCTTAATCATATTCCAACACCTCAACTCCTTTCTCTAGCTCCCCTTCTGCAATAGATTCATGTTCTGTATTTTTGTTTGATTTAACAACACACTGATTCAATTAGTATATGGATATGGAGTCATTCACTGGGGTATGCAAAACCTGTCAGGGCCCCCACCCCAAACAGCTATCAGCTGCCAATAGCTCTTCAGCTAGGGGTGGGGCATCAGAAGCGTCTCCCCTCTCCATGCTGGATTTTTCTTTTTATTCTGGCATAATTTTGTGCAGGTCTTCTACAGGTGCCCACAGTTGAGAGTTCACGTATGCAATAGCTATGAGAAAAGATTAAGGGCAGTAAAATAACTGCACACACACACACACACACACACACACACACACACATACACACGTCTACAAAAATGTACAACTCAAAGGATAGACCAACTAATCATAATTTATATAATCCTAGTGCGTATTTAACTGTCAGCTTGATACTGTCTAGAATTTCTTACAAAAAGAGTCTTAACTTAGTGATTATCTTTACCACGTTGGTTTCTGAGCATGTCTGTGAAGAATTTTTTGATGGCCTTTGTTGATGTAGAAGGGACCTGTAGATCCAAGGTAATACTTCCTGGGCAGGTGGTTCTTGGTCACGTGAGAAAACAAGCTAAACATGAGCGTGTGAGTGAGCCAGTAAACAGCATTCCTCCACGGTTTCTGTTTCAAGTTCCTGCTGAGTGCCTTCCTTGATGTCCCTCAATGATGGCCTGTGACCTGGAAGTGTAAGCAAAGAAAGCCTGCTCCTTGCACAAGCCACTTTTAGTAAGAGTGTTTTATCGCGGAAGCAGAAAGGCAGCTGGGACGCGTACTGTGCTGAACTGGAGGACTTGCAAGAAGGGGAGATAGGCTTAGTGTATTAAGTGGGAGTAGGGGTGACAAATTGTGGAACGTGTAAGGATGTGGGAAAGGTACACCAAATAAGCATCTGTAGATAAATTGCTGTTCTGTAGATAAAATCTATCGGGTAACAAAAGACATCTCAGAAATATCTTCCTAGTATGGGCATTAGGTAAACAAAGAATCACCTTGATAAATGTGGCTTCTTTTACAAAAGGGAAGTTTATGCCTTATTTTTATGTAGTTAAGAGAGATGTAAGGGACATTTCACGTATTGTAAGTGTTGAAACTGTCTTCTCTCAGTTCAAAAAAAGTCTGTGTCTACAAGAAGAACATGTTTTAAAACTCTCCAGAACCTGTGAGGGAATGCTTCAAGTGGAAGGAATTTTGCTAGTCAATTACAAGATTAGCTAGGGAAGCAGGAGGGCTAACTGCATACTGTCACCTCTCCCTCAGCTCCTCCAAGTAGAATTCCCTGGTCTCATCCCTACTCTGTAGCAGATCACCTGCTGAGGCCACTGCCCTCCCTCCCATCTCCAGTGGATTCCATAGATCTTCCCCCCTACCTCCCCCACCTCCACCCACCACCCTCATCCTTTATCCTGGACCCCCTCCTACCTCACCCACCTCCACCTATCACCCTCATCCTTTATCCTAGACCCTAAGTCCAGCCAGTACTGCCTGGGAAGCCACAGGCTACTCCAACCAGGGCAACAGGACGTGGAGTGTTGGCTAAAGCAAGGAAACACCTGAAGGAGATCAAGGGATACAAATTGGAGAGGAAGAAGTCACCTTTATCTGCAGGTGATATGATAGTATACAGAAGTGACCCTAAAAGTTTCCCTGGGAACTCCTACAGCTGATAATGAAACAAGTGGGCATAAGGAAGCCTTGGCTCATCATCTCCTCAGGGAGAGAGAATAGGAGTGGTACCATGAAGACACCAGGAAACACTACTAGATGTCTAGTGATTAGAAACCACAACTGGGAGTCAGTGCTTGATAAATGAAAGTTAGCGAAAACATTTTACAAAGATAAAGATACTGTAACTTCAGGAAAACAACACCTTTCACAATGGCCCCAAATTGGGTAACTCTAGCCAAGCAAGTGAAAGACTTGTATGGTAAAAACTTCAAGTCATTGAAGAAAGAAATTGAAAAAGATATCAGAAGATAGAAAGCTTCTGATACCCATGGATCAGTAGATTAACACAGTAAAACGACCAACCTACCAAAAGCAATCTACAGATTCAATGCAATCCCATCAAAATTCCAACACAATTCTTTACAGATCTTGAAAGGACAATTTTAAGCTTCACTTGGAACTACAAAATGTCCAGGATAAACAATCCTAAAGAATGAAAGAATTATTCATGTTGTCACCATCCCTGATTCCAAGGTACAGCCTGGTTTCTGAGAGATAATGCTAAAGAAACCTATTTATTTTTTGGTAACAAGAGACAGTCAGGAAATGAATCCAAGTGGGAGGACAGGTGGTAAGGGTACAGGGAGGATAAATCATAACCAGGATATATTATGTGAGAAAATAATCTATTTTCAATAAAAGGAAAAAAATGGTTCTTGGCTCAAAAAAAAAAAAAAACATTGATCAATGGAATTGAATTGAAGACCCTGACATAAATCCACACATTTATAGACACTTGATTTTTTTTTTATAAAGAGGCCAAAAATACACACCAGAAAGAAGCAGCTTCAACAAATGTTGCGAGTCAAACTGGATGTCTGCATGAAGAGGAATGCAAAGAGATCCACATATTTACCAACCTGTACAAAACTCAAGTCCAAATGGAACAAAGACCTCATTATAAAATCAGGTACAAAGAACCTAATAGAAGGTAAAGTGGGGGAATATCCTGGAACTTATTGGCACAGGAAAACTTCCTGAATAGAACATGGTTAGTGAACATTAATAAATGGGACCACATGAAACTGAAAGGTTTCTGCACAGCAAAGGACATCATCATTCAGACAAAGCAGCAGGCCACAGAATGGGGAAAGATTTTTACCAACTCCACATCCAATAGAGGGGCTAATATCTAAAATATATAATAAATAAAAAGCTAGATATTAAAACAACTCAATTAAAAAATAGGGTACAGCTCTAAACAGAATTCTCAAAAGAGGAAACTCAAATGGCTGAGAAACACTTTAGAGAAGTTTAACATCCTTAGTCATTAGAAAAATGCAAATCAAAACTACTTTGAGATTTTATCTAACATTCATCAGAATACTTATAAATAAATAAGAGAAGTGATAGCTCATGCTGGCAAGGATATGGAATGCAATGAGGGAAACACTCACTCATCCTTTGCTGGTGGAAGTGCAAACATGCATAGCTACTATGGAGATAAGAATGGCAGTTCCTCAGGAAGATGGGAATCTATCTACCTTAGACACAGCTATACTACTCTTAGGTATATACCCAAAAGATGCTTCATCTTACCACAGAGACACTTGCTCAACCATGTTTATCGCTGATCTATTCATAACAGCCAGGAATTGGAAACATAATTAATGTCCCTCAACAAAAGAATGGATGAAGGTGATGTGATACATTTACACAATGGGGTATTGCTCAGCTGTTTAAAAAGTGAAATCATGAAATTTTCAAGTAAATGAATTGAACTAGAAAAAAAATCACCCTGAGTGAGTTAATCCAGACCCAGAAAGAGAAAACGGTATATTTTTGATGTTATATGTTTCTAATAATATATGTGGATATTGGCTGTTAAGACAATGATAACTGAACTATAAAATCTATAGAGCCACAGAGGTTAGATATAGAGTAAGGTGTTACAATTTATTTTAAAAGGGTGGGAAGAAGTCATGCCATACAAAAGGGCTCACATGGGAGGTTTATCAGAAGAGGAGAGAGAAGGGGCAGAAAAAAGGACAGAGAAGTGCCAGGCCTCCTTAGCCTTATTCCCCAGGGAAAGGTAAGTACACTATCCACCCATTCTAAAGCCCCATGATGCAGGACAGTCAGACACGATAGGGAGTCAAGTCAAATCAGGAACTCAGTTTATTACTGTGAGCATCGGCTTATATAGGCACCAGGCTTGTGGGAGTAATCACCCAATATCTGATTTGACTTAAGGCTGGTCTATGAGATGGAACCTACACCCAACACTGTTAACCAACAACCTGAGACTAAATAGCCCAGAGACCTAGGGCAAACCCAAATACTACACCCTTCCATGCCCCAAAAATGTAGCAATAAAATGATGCCTAATGACATTCTGCTATTCTCATAGATCAGAGTTTTTCTCAGTCATCGTCAGAGAAGCTTCCTCCTGGTGTAGGAGATATTTCTGTTTATGTGTTGCTTTCATTGGTTAATGAATAAAGAAATTGCCTTGGCCTAGTTGATAGGGCAGAACTTAGGTAGGCGAGGAAGACAGAACTGAATGCTAGGAGGAAGAAAGGGCAGAGATAGGGAGAGCCCACCATGGAACAACCAGAGTCAGACATGCTGACTCTTTCCCGGTAAGCTACTGCCCATGTGGGCAATATACAGATGAATAGAAATGGGTTAAATAAGATGTGAAAGTTAACCATAAGAGGCTAGAGAAAATGGGCCAAGTAGTGTTTTAATTAATACAATTTCTGTGTGGTTATTTTGGGGCTTAAGCTAGCTGGGGCCCAGGATGAACACGCTAATAAGCAAGCCCTCTCCCTTGCAACATCCTTCTACAGTAGATGGAACAAATATAGAGACAAACAACCCAGACTTTATGCAGGGAGTGAGAGGGTTTTGGAACATTCATTCTAAAAGGATGTCTCCATTAAATCCCTCACTTCAGGGCTCAGGGAACCCACAAGAAGAGGGGGCAGAAGAAAGATAAGAGGCAGAGAGGATAGAAGGACAAACAAGAAAACAGGCCATCTAAATCAACATAAGCAAAGCTCAGACGAACTCACGAACGAAGCAACATGCACATTGGTCTGCACCTCTCTCTCCTCTCTCCTCTCTCTCCCTCCTCTCTCTCTTCTCTCTCTCTCTCTTTCTCTCTCTCCCCTCCCCCTTCTCTCTTTCTCTCTCTATCTACCTATCTATCTAGCCAACAATGAGTGAGCATCTACATGTGGTAGTATCATTACCAATAATAACTACCATTTATTTAGGACATTGACTTTGTGCCAGCCACTGCATCAGGAGCTTTGATGTCCCCTCTTGTCAACTCTTATAGGAAATCTAGGAAACTATTGGTGTTTCTATCCCCATTCAACAGAAGATATGTACATTCACTCTCTTTAAGGACCTCTCTAAAAGGCATGGTAGAGCCAAGATTTAACCCAAAGTCTTTCTACAGAGCCTGCTGTGTTAAGTATCATTCCACCTCCATTGACTTCACAGATCTTAAACCTGTGTATCCAGAGCTACTCGCATGAAGAAACACAACACTGACAAAAGGGATAAACAAAACAATTCTTCCTTGATTTAAAGTATCCCCATCTGAATTTTAAGAGATTAACAAACTTACTTGTTAGTTGAATTTGTGCTACTGACTTTCCAGTGAGTTGAAAGAGGCAATTGATCAGAAGGGATTTACACTGAGGTACAGCAAAGACATCAGTACTTTAGTACTCAGAGTGCAACTTGGCACTGAGAAGGGTGGACAATAAAGACAGACCATGGAAGCCCCAAGTTGCTCCAGTCCTCAGCATGCTTCCAAAGGAGCATGTTGTGATGATTTGAAACAAATCACATCTATGCTTAAAATGGAAGCAGGTTTACATTTGACTTGAAGAGTGTGTTTGATGTTGGCTATGCACAACACTAGAGTATGGGAGACATTATCATGTTGATTCTTAAATTTTGAAATTCCACAGTGTTTTAATGTTGTTACTATAGGAGTGAGCATAATCAACTGGTTGACTGTTAATACCATGTTATTTCCAACATCTCAACAAGTGTGCCAATTTCCCCTCTGTTGTGGTTAAGACGCTTTCTAGTGTCTCATTGGAAAGGTTCTGTTTGATCTCAGTCAAGCTGGGCCCTATGTGGTTTTAACTGACTTGAGTAGCTGTCCTGTTAAGGCCTGGCTCTATTTCTAAGTAGAAACAAGTGGTAGCTAATTGGAGAATCTCTAAATGTTTGGAGATGGATTGATTTTGCTTTCAGCATTGTGCAGTGTCAAAATTAGCTCTGTGTGTTGGACTCTGCTTACATGGACAAAGCTGTCTTTCCTTGATAGTTTATTCAAAACTCTTATCAGTCATAATAAAATAAAAAATGGGATTATTATATAAATCTTTAGTGTAGATGTAGGCCATACATCAAAACACTACAGTGAGCAGATTCTAGACTGGTTTAAACATACAATTAACTGATTGTAGTAGATCAGTGTGGATGATTTAAATCAACATGTAGCTTCTAGAAACCAAAAGATTTACGTTCTAACCCTTGTATTTGTTTTCTGAGCCAGGAGACTGCCTTAAAAACTTTTTTGATGACTTAAAGGTACAAGGAACAGAATAACCCATTGATAATTATCGTTTTAAATAAATGCTAAGGGGTGAATGAAAATGGGTTAGTACTGAATAAAAGCTTTATTACCAATTAGTATTCATGGTATTCACTAAAAAGACACTGATCATTCATTTCACTTCAAAGTCAATTATATCAAAGATAAAGTTGTAGATAAGATAGAATTGCCAATCCCTGAAGGTTCCATACAATAAAACTTCTCACAGTCAAAAAAATCCATAAAGTAATATTTTGTTTTTTATTTACATGTTACGTTTTTGGTAAAGAAGATACTTTGAAATATTTGACCTTGGATTGTAAACTCAGTTGTAGAACTTCCGGCTAGC
The DNA here is from genome assembly GCF_903992535.2 of Arvicola amphibius. Taxonomy (NCBI): domain Eukaryota; kingdom Metazoa; phylum Chordata; class Mammalia; order Rodentia; family Cricetidae; genus Arvicola; species Arvicola amphibius. Next base: position 22,148,773 of record NC_052057.2, on the reverse strand, counting down.
ACATAAAAAAAAAAAATCCTGGGGTCAATCTCCAGTGTAGAAAAGTGGACATATAGGATATCCACAAAGATACAATCACTATGGTTAAAGGGTCCTTCTGTGTTTGTGTTGCTTTCATTGGGTTAATAAAGAAACTGCTTTGGGCCTGGTGATAGGGCAGAACTTAGGTAGGCGGGGACACAGAACTGAATTCTGGGAAGAAGAAAGCGAGAGTGAGAGAGCCGCCATGGAGCTGCAGATCAGACATGCTGAATCTTTCCTGGTAAGCCACGACCACGTGGTGACACAGATTAACAGAAATGGGTTAAAATCAAGATGTGAGAGTTAGCCAGTAGGAGGCTAGAGCTGATGGCCAAGCAGTGTTTTTATTATACAACTTCTGTGTGATTATTTTGGGGTGTAAGTTAGCCTGGCGGACAAGGGGCCCTCTTTCCTCTTAACAGATTAGTAATGTCAGGTATAGTAATATTAATGAGACTTTGGAATATGCTATTCTTGTGAAAAAATGTCTTCCAATAACAGTGACTATAAGTATCCTTCCTCATTTTTATTTTGTTGCTTGCATGTAACCAAATTCTTTGTTAAACTAAGTAAAACCATAGTTATCGTCTTCACAAGAACAAATCCAACCATCAGCAGCCTGAGTTCTGACTTGGGTTCTTTAAAGGCCTCACCACCAAACTGAAGCGGTAGGAACAGAACAGAATGCTATTGAGCAGGACGGAAACTCATACAGATGTTACCATAGAGATATTTTTGTCGTTTTCCAAAGAAATAAACTCCACTAAATCATACAGCGTGCTACAGTGTGCCGAGGGGAGATAAAGAAGACACTTACTAAAGAATTGCTTCTGCTGAATGTGCACTTTCCAGAGTCAGACGGATGTATGCGTTTAATCAATCTAGGTAGTCAGTCTTGTAGGCCGTTCTAGGCATTTCTACAATGTGCTATCTTTTCAAGCATTTGGGTGTGTGCGATATTCATATTTGATAAAGATCTGATGACTAAGGGCGTGCTGGGAGTTATGTAATGAGTTCTGTTTGGCAGGGAGACTCAGTAGCAGTTTTGATGTGTGATTCATGTGAACCCATTAAAAAGGAATTTGGTAGGTGTTGAGACAGTCTGAATTAGCCTCAGAGAGTGGTAGGTGTTGCTGTTTTAATGAAGTTTTTGATTTGATTGGGGTTCAGATTTGGTGACCCCCAAGTGCGTGTGTCGCTTTGGGAAATAAACTTTTTGAATAAAGTTGAGAGGATTTTAGTATCTATTCTACCACTTCTGGCTCCCTGACCTTGCTTACTGCTACTACCCTGTATCTTCCCTTCAGGAGCTATTATTCCTTTCTAAGGAGCAGCTGTGGTGACGCTGATGCAGGGGAAATCCCTACTGTTTAAATCTGCTTCGTTTTTTCATTCACCAAGTGAAGTTGTAAACGCTAAAGAGGTAAGTTCTTCCCCCAGGAGACTTCCCCTTTCCTAGTCCTGGTTCTTTGGAGACCAATACAGCATCTTATGCACATTTTCACCTCTATGGGCTACCCCCCCCCCCCTTTCTTTTTGACAATTGAGTTGGATTGTTTTACAGTTCTGGCTTTGCTTGGAAATTGTTAATATTATTGGTCTCTGCTGTGTTGTTGATTTGAGAACTCTGATCCAATTACCAATACCCTTGGCTTCAGCTTTCAGAATCTCAATGGACCAGGCTTTGAAAAGTTCAGAGGTCCTAAAATTCCTCTGATGAAGGTTCCTAGGTAACTTCTGGGCTTGGATGGCCTACCTCTACTACTTTCATTTTCCAAGTTGAGTTGCATGAAAGGCTTTCCTAAATGAGACAAGAATTTTTACTGCATTAGAAACTTCTTGATTTATTGCATTTTTTTCTTCTCAGCACTGGTATGAATTTCAAACTATCTGTTCACTCACTGTTAGTTGGTTATCACGCTGTTACTAGTAGAAACCTCATTATATGTGAGGGCTATGGTTCACACCATATATATACAGATATAATTATTTCTTTTTAAAAGTTGCTTAATTGGGTGGTCCTGATTTTCTTGCAAAAAAAATGAAAACAGAAACACAAATATGGCCCAGGCCATTGAAAAAGACAATCATTTCCCAGGAAATGAGTCAGCTATGTACTATCTGAAAAGTTCATGTTTGAGTGTATTAAAGTTTTGCATTTTGGCTTTCAAATATTTTGAGAAGGGGATATTTGTATAGACTTTATTGTTCATTTATCCTTAATTTGAAAAATCTAAAAGCCCAGATGCTCTAAAATGAAACATTTTGAGTGCTAGCCAATGTGGCCTTTATAAAAGCACTGACATTTTTGATTTTGGAGTCGGGATGCTCAAACTGAACCACTCTTTCTATAAATAGTCATTTCACATAAAGTGATAATTTATCCATTTTATTAAGTTATATGTCATGAAAGTTTACATATCCACTAAAAGATTTATTTTTTAACATTTGTGGATTGGGGCCAGTGGTTTTTCTAGCTGGAGTTGGTTAATGCTTTAGTATGTTGATGTGGAAGACATCAGAGCAGAACATTAGGATGTAGGGATAAAAGTCCTGTAATCTCATCTCTTTTCTAAAAGTGAGTTAAACCTTTTATTTCTAAGTGTCCTATTGGCATGCACACCCTCTAGTTTGGTTGCTGTTCTACTTTGCAAAACATCAATACCTTAGAAGGGATTTTTTCTTATCAAATTGTATTCCCAATTTAAGATCTTTCTGAAATGGAAGGGGGTGCACAACTGGTAAAATTTGAATCAAGCAAGAGGGAAAAGTTTGACCAACATTTCCATTCTTTGTCTCTATTCTCCTGGTTTGTTGATGTAGTAAAAAATGTATTTTTTAAATATCTAGAATTTATTCAAAAGACTGAAAATACTTAGTGGGACAGCAGCTAGAAATCACTACGTAATTCTGGTCTTATGTAAGAAAGTTCTGAAATTCTCAGTTTGGCTAGGGTCAATTTTATTTTTAGTAATTAGCAAGCTGTTGCAATTGTTTATTCAAGTATCTTTCTCTTTACTAGACTGTGGACCTCTATAAGGCCCTGGTTGATAGAAATCATGATGTCCTCCAGCTAAGCATTTAGCTAGAGTTGCTGTCTAATCACCTTTTTTACCATATGAATTTATAAACGTCTTTGCTATCTTGAGTCAAAAATAATTAGCTATTGAGTTTCTTTTCCATGGAAAAGGTCCTCAGATCCTCCACAGAAATGAATACTACACTGGTTTCTAAAACCTCCTCATTCAAAATGTCTTTCTAGAGAAGTCATCCTCATCTCTCAGTTGGGTTGCTTGGTCATTCTTCAAGCAAACAGCTTTAATGATATCATATAAATATAGTCAAGCTTGATTGTTCAGTCTTTCAAACTGTGATGTATTGTCTCATTCCTTGAGAGGTGAATATATCACTGCCTCATAATCTTAGTAATCATTTTTCCTCTTTGGTTTAAGATTTCAATGAATAGCTCACAGGTGAGGTGCATCCAGTCAGGGTGGCAGAAGAGAGAAGTGGAGAAAAATAAATAAATCACACTTCCTTTACGTGAGTGTCTTCAGCATTTGATGAGCTAAACCTGAGTTTGTCTGTGTTATAACTTCACATCATGTGTATGTGTACTTGTTGTAAGAATTTCCATAGAATTTTCATGCATTTTTATGAATTGGAAATATTGTATCTCAGCCAAGGATTTTCTGTTTCATAAAGCTTTTGTGGCATAATTCACAGAGCGATAGGCTAGTCTATGACAAAAAAATGAATTCTTTAAAATCCTTCAGAAGTTCCTTTGATTTAGTTCCATATAACCAAGAAGTTATATGGAAAACCTCTGTTGACAAGGCATTTGTGTAATAATTGCATAAAACTGAGATATAACTAACCTATCATTATTCTCCTTAACAGCTTTATTAAAGTGTAACTGACAAAACATTTATATTTAGGATATATAGTGAAATATTTTGATATGCAGATAATTGTGGAGTCCTTAAATCAAACCAATTAATGTATCCAATGCCTAAGGTACTTATGTTTTTAACAACTAAGCAGACTATAAAAATACTTCCTGATATCAAAAATGTCTCTTTACACTATAAAGTGAAGATGTATCTTTAAAAGAACTTCTACTGTTCTAGTTTTCTGGGATACTGACTCAGGAAATGTATAATATGCTAGACTAATCACACTGGCTATAACCTTTAAGCATTACTTTTAATGAAAGGTTGCTGTTTTTAATCAAGAAACAACTATTTCAGAAAAAGAGACCTCATTCATATCTTAAAATCTTCCTCCAAGTGTAATTTATACATTTGAAATTTATTACAACTCTACTTTCTAGGTTATAACTTAATATTGATATTTTAAGATATATGAGTTATTTAGTGGAAATTAGAGTTTCAAACTAAATTAAACTTTGGCATTTTCACTCATTCAGCTGAAGGTTTGAAAAGATGTAGGGAAAGAGTTTGGCTGGTTGGTTGGTTGGTTGGTTAGTTTGTGTCATTGGTTAGCTGTGTGGCTGGTTAGTTATTTGGGTTGGTTAGTTGGTTGGTTACTCTGTCCACCTCTACCAACCCTACAGTCGCATTTCCTACCACTATGGACACTGCCAGAAAGCACCTTCATGTTGACAATTTATTGACCACATGTGACTGTGACTGTCACATTGGCCACAATGACAGTCACATTCATTCTTGATGTCAAGACAGGAGAACTTCTTACCCATTAAAGGTAAAGAGCTGGTTTGAATGAAAGTTAGATATGATCTCCCAGAGTAGCAAGAGTATCACGAATGGGTATGACATAATTAGGTGCTTGTGGCTCATTGATTGCTGTCTTTTCCTAATTTCCTAGCTCTCCTTTGGTGTGGTACAATGGGCTGTGAGAAACAAGGAAGTGACTCACTTCCTCCACATGGGATGAGAAAATAGGTCTCTTCATGTTCCTATTCTACTGTTGTGGAAACTTTAGAAGATAGGACTTAGACTCACCAAAATAAAACAAAGCAAAACAAAACAAAAAAATCTTCCCTATGTCACAATGAAGAGCCTGCATAAATTTGACCTGATATTGGTGAGAAATATTTATATTGTTTATTAAAAATTTGTGATTGTTGTGCCAAACCTTCCAATGACTCTAAACACTCAAACAGTAGTCACCTGAAAAATAAAGTTTGTTCAGGCCATGCGATGTGTGTGTGTGTGCGTGTGTGTGTGTGCAAGAGATACAGAGAAAGATTAATAAAAGACAGTACACATATTTCCTGCCATAGCATTACATGTAAAAATAATCCAATGGTTTAAAATTCTTTCTAAAGGCATTTCTATCTTTTGCATGGGTCTTAAAAGAAATCCAGGAGAACATGAAGTGGGGAAAGTATATATGGGAGGAACTGGGGGGCAAGTAAGAATGTGATAATAATAAACTGTATGAAATTCTCAAGGAATAAAATTTAAAAAAAGATATTTCCAGAAAAACTCAAATTTGATCAAATTATATCAAACTGTTATCAAATTCCTTTTCTTGCCTTCCAAATTCTTCTGTGTCTGATATCAGGACCAAGGTTTGCGTCCCTGCAATGTTCTTTTAATACCACAGGGTGCAATTTAGACGGGCAGGTTTCCCGTCTGTGACTTACTGAGACATCGATCCACACTGATTTGCATAATTTTCTAGAGCAGTGTTTCCCAACCTTCCTAATGCTGTGACCGATTAATATAGTTTCTCATGTTGTGGTGACTTCCAAGCATACAATTATTTTCCTTGCGCTACTTCATAACTGTATTTTTGCTACTGCAATAAAGCATAATGTCTGTGTTTTCTGACCGTCTTAGTGACCCCTGTGAACGGGTAACTCATCCCCAAAGCGGTTGTGATTCACTGTCCTAGAAGCATATCTGAAACGCTTACCTATATTGTTCTATTATTAAATAAGACCTGAGAATCAAATATCAGGGTAAAAACCCGATTGATCAGAGAAGTGGTGGAGAAGCAGCAACAAGTGATCTTCTCCCTCCCTCCCTGCTCTCTCTCTCTCTCTCTCTCTCTCTCTCTCTCTCTCTCTCTCCTGCCTCAATATAAAAGGACCCATGGCTCTTTCTAAGTCCCTCCCTACTACTTCCCATGTCTCTCCATGTCCTGGTCCTCCAAAACCTTTATGGCTTATTCCAGTCAGCAAATAGCCAGCTGCAGCTTCTGAGTTAAGGTAAATTTATTGTCAGCCTCAGGAGTGTCAAGGTGTGATCAAAATATCGCACATTTATCTATATTATTTTTCCTCACAATGAGATCATAATACTGCCACTTAGAACACAGATTTAACTAACAGACAAAACATACACAGCTCTTTACAGACAGCAAAATATATTCAAGATTCAAAATGCTTTAAATTCTTTATTCAGTTTTAGTCCATGCAAAAAAAAGTGCATAAGACTGGTGTAGCGCCATGCCATATATTTGTTTTAAGGGAGAATTTGTGGTTTCAAATTATAAGATAAAATCTTTCAGGAGCATATAGCAAGTGTGAAGGCCACATGGGTCAGGGGATGAGGCTTCTAATCCTCACCTTCTGATTGCCTCATCTGGATTCCATGAGTAGATTCTTACCTATATCCTCAGAGGCAATGCCAGCCTTTCCATTCTTATTTCAGGGATAAGAGTATATAGCCTTTATCCATCCTTGTGTGTATCATATTGATGGGAAATGAAACTACACATTTTCTCAAATGAAGGTCTAAATAAATTCCATTTGCTTAAGCAGGGATCTGTCTTTCTTTATGGACAAAATATATTTAAGGTAGTAAAGAAATAGGAATGACCCTTAAAGCATTGAGGTATGTGAAATAAGACAGGTACAAAGGGATGGGTATGGGATAATTCTATGTGATATTAATTAGTCAAATGCATAGAAAGAGAATATAGGATGGTGATTATTATGGACTTGAGGGTGGAGAGATGGGGACTCAATGTTTTAACAGGGTCAGAGATACAGCTTGGGAAGATTAAAAGTTCTTGAGTTGTATGGTAGTAAAGGTTACCAACAATGTGAAGGGTTCTTTTATGCCATATACAAAGATAGTAAAATCAGATCCAACCAGATATGAATGATCGTGAGTACAGTACTTCAGAGCACTGCAGCCAGTCCCTCAGTCCTCAGAGCTACTGACAGATTGCAGAAGATGATACTCATGCCTGGTGAATATGGGTGGTCTGTTACAGACGTACCCTCACATTGTATTAGAGAGGGAGCAAACTGAAAAGGCTTTCGACATAGATGATCATTTTATTTTGTTTATTTCAAATCTAAATAATTTAGGAGACTAAATGAGATAGAATCATCTCATTGATAGACTATTAATCATTACATAATAGACAGCATGAAAACACATCATCAAAAATTCATTAATGTTTTATAATACTATTTTTCGTGATGACCTTTTTAATTTAAAGGATAATGGTGCTGGCTTTAGCATCTGGTCACTGCCTGCTGTGCTGCATGCAAACTATGACAAGCCTGAATCCCTCAAGTATAGTTTCCTGCCTAGTGTTACAAGCGATCTTGATGTGACTGTCCTTATCTTGGGGTTGATGAATGTACGTTATCTGTGGAACGATTTTTTTAAGAGACTCAGTGGCTCATAGATTGCAGTGTCAAAGAGTTACAAATCAGAAGTCAGGGCCATAAAACTCAATGTTATCGTCTCTTGAGAAATTTGTTGGTTCTAGGAAGTAGAAACCTGTCAGAACAAAACATAACCCTAGCTAGTTTCTTTAGCTCATTGACCATCATCTCCTCCTTGGACCCCTTACCTGAAATGTTTCCCATCTTCTGCTCACCTGCCAGGGTCTCCCATCTTCAAGGCCTGTCACATTTCCGGCCATCCTCATCAGCTTTCTGAGGCACTCACTCATAATTAATATTGGACTGGTATGTTTGCTTTCTGTAAGGGACAACCCTGACACCTGGCTGTCACAAACCTTTCACACACTTTTTAAGTTGCTCATGCAGCTAGTGGAGTGTGGCAAGGGCATGCTATTTCCCTTTTAATATTTGGTTTATAAAATACTTTCTCTATTGTGTTCCCTCCCTCCCTTCCTCCCTCCCTCCCTCTCTCTCCATCTCCCTTTCCTTCTTCTCTCTTTTTCCTCTCTTCTTTTCTCCTCCCCTTCCTCTCATTATTCTTTTTGAAGGAAGCAAATTGTCATGTCACGAGATGACTTAGCTCGTCTATGGATAGGCCTAAATGGTAAGAAGAGCTGTCCCCAAATAGCTGGGGAGTAATTGAGGCCTGGCAGTGACTGTGTGATTGAGATTGGAGGCAGCTTGTGCTGTCGTTGTGCCTTTAATGAGACCACAGCCCCCGTTCACAGCATCACTGTAATTTTCTTGAGTTAATTCCTAGCCAGTTAACCTGCTTTCAGATTCTTGGCCTGCAGGCTACAGAAAACAATAAAAATTTGTTATCTTCAACATTACAGTTTGCATAATTTGTTATGTAACTTTAGACATCTAATATGGTATTTTATATCTCCAGCAAGACCATAATACTTGAAGAAGAAGCCTGTTATTCCGCTTGGGTTCTAGTATCTCTGGTATCATGAGCCAATGGGGGGCATTCCTCACTCAGACTGCCAGAACAAATTTAAAAAGAAATCATTTAGATCACCGGGACCTGAGGCCAAGCTCAACTTTTTCACTTTTTTCTAAAGAGAAATTGAATTTTATTGTCAGTTTGAGTGAACTTGTGAGGTAGAGGTCTTGTACTACCAAGGATGAAGAAGACTGGAGTAGAGGGAAGGAGGAGGAGGAGAGGGGAGAGAGAGAGAGAGAGAGAGAGAGAGAGAGAGAGAGAGAGAGAGAGCCAGAGAGAATGTGGGTATCCCTGCAAGCACTACAGTGGGACTTGACCACCCACTCCATGTCATTTCAGAAGTCAAGTCTCTGGCTGAGATAAAATGACCTACCTTGGAAAAAGAGCATTTAAATGTCACAGAAAGTCATGGAGGGTTTATCTAGTTCCAACTGGTACTTTCTTTTTCAGTTAAAAAGCTCTTAGATTCTACATTTCCTTCCACTTTGAAATGATCAAAGAGTATCAAAGGAATTACTTCTGCGTTCATCTTTACGTTCTGATGTTTGTGAAGGAATTTAGCTGAAGTGATCACCAATGGAAATAAATTTGTATTCTTCTAGAGTCCTGAGGCCTCTAGCATCAGAATCATCAATGGGGCAAATAGATGACCCCAGGGATGAAGACAGAGAGTGACATGCTAAGTACAGCCACATTTCCATGGGGAAAATATTCCAGGACCTACCACAGATCCCAAATCTTTAGATGCAAAGTCTCTTGAACGACAGAGCGATATTTGGATTATCCTGGGCACACCGTCATCTCTAGATTACTTCTAATACCCAACACAGTGTAAAGAGCTGTGCTGCTTACCTAATAACGACAGGAGGGGAGATATCTATGATAAAAAAGTCACAGAAGCCAAGTGTGTAGAACCCATGGTCACAGATGAGTACCTGTATGTTGTTGAAAAATAATTTTAGCTATCTTCTCAAAAACTTCCTCATGTATAAAATTTATTGCTGAAGAAGTGGTTCTTAATACTTCTGTGCTTTTTTTTTGAAAAGAAAATAATAGGAGCAGCTTGATAGATATGAAATTTATAAATGGTCAGAGTGAGGCTAGACAAGACAACACATGAGTATTTAAAATCTGGCTTCCCATGGTCTTCTGTGAGCTGTAGTCTAAAACTCCCTTGAAATGATTTCTTGTGGATTGAAGTCATTGGCTTATTCATGCTTAGTGATATAGACAGGAGAATGTTACATAGATTCAGATAGTCTCTCTATTCATAGTCAAATTCACCTTGTCTACTTAGCTATATTGCATTGATGAAACTTTATAATTCTAAGATTCTATCATTCTAAAATGGGTTTCATTCTTCCGCATTTATTGTAAAGTCAGCCAATGGCTTCTCTGCTAAATGTTCATCTAAGAACACGAGACTGTGCTGGTTAGATAAGCCTTTCATACAAACTGGAGTCACCTGGGAGGGAGGAACCTAAGGAAATGCCTCCATCCAATAAACCTGTGAGCATTTCTGTGTGGCATTTTCATGATTGATGATTGATATGGGAGGACTCAACACACTGTGGGTGTTGCCTTGGGACAAGCAATCCTGGGATGTATAACAATGCAAGCTGAGCAAACCCTGGAGAGCAAGTCAGTAAGTGATGTCCTTCTATGGACTCGGTCTCTGCTTCATTTCTTGCCTTAAAGTTCCTGTGCTGCATTTCAAGGGCTCCTGGGAATATTTGGGAAATTGTGTTGTAAGGAGGGAATCTGTGAAATTAGCACATGGAGAGGTTACCCTTTCCATCCTCTGTGGTTAGTGCTCAGTAGACTCAAGAGTCTGTAAGAGGCATGTGCATGGGTGCCATCATATCATCAGAGCGAATGGACCACATGCTTATATACCAAACATTGTAAAACTTTGCTTTAAATTATGATTATTATTCTCAATATACAATACGAAGTTCTTTGGAATCAAGTAATTTTCAAAATATATAAACTATATAAAGGCATCTTCAGGTATTTGAAGGTCATTAATTCAGGAAGATGGACTCCACTACTTGAGGGTTTACCAGCTTCTGTCTAGAGGTATTTGAAGCTAGAAACAGCCTAGGATACTGGATTACTTACCCAAATATTTGCCATCTGTGACAGCTAGTTTTTATGTTGCTTTGACACAAGCTGAGGTCGTTTGGGAAGAGGGAACTTCAATTGAGAAAATGCTCCTACCAGATTGGCCTGTGGGGTATTTTCTTGATGATGATAAAGGTGGGAGGTTCCAGACCCCTTTGGGTGGTGCCACCTCTGACCAGGTAGTCCTGAATGCTATAAGAAAATAGGCTGAGCAAATGATGAAGGAGCATGCCAGTAAGCAGTGCACCCCCATGACCTCTGCTTCAGTTTCTGACTCCTGGTTCCTGCCCTGACTTATCTCAATGATGGACTATGTGAGATAAATCCTTAACCTTCCAAGTTGTTTTTGGTCATAATATTTTATCACAACCACAGAAACCCCAACTAAGACATCGTCCCTTTTCCCAAACTGCTATGCAGCTCACTCTGCCTTAACTGACACATTTTCTTCCTGAGGAATGTAGGAAAATTAGGACACCATGATTTCCTTTGATCTAGATAACTTTTCTGCCTTGCTGAGACTCCACCTCAGTCAGGGCAGTTCACTGCCAGTGCCTTCGGACACTCCCAGTATGCTCTGAACAAATCTTGTGTCTCTGATCCCCATCTCCAGCTCACCTCTCACGGGGGTCCACGTGATGTGTATTTCCCACATTTAGTGCAGAATGCATCCTTCTCAGCTCCAGACTTTTAGCCCGCTTTCATAGAGGACCACCACTGTGCCGACTGTGCCAAATTCATAAGTAGTAAAGGATTGAGAAGATAAGCAAAAGCCGACTTCATTAAAATTGTTCCAAATGAAACGTGCTGTTTGTTCTTCCCTTTTCCAGACTGTCATAGTTATAAAACTCGGGAGAATTATTCCCACACATGAACTGACATCTGGGCAACAAAGCCCTGTTACTATTCATCTGAACTGCTTATGGAAAGTTGTTAAAATGAATAATGTGATGAGCTTGGACACACACACACATATTCTTCATGAGTCTATCATGTAGATCAGAAGGAGCCAAGAGGTCTTGGGTCAAACTAAGAAGGCATAACAGACATTTGAGTTTGAATAAGTGTGAATTTCAATAAATGTTAAAAGCAATATCTATACTTATTGAATTAAGAAGCTTACTTTTGTTAGCTACCTCATTTCACTTAATTACTAAATTAGAGAGAATAAGAAAAATTAAGGAAGGAAGTGGATAACTCTCCTTAGCTGAGCCATCTGTGGTCCATTTTTCTGCTTTCCATATACACCCAGGAAACAGTGCTACGAAGTTTCCTGATACATGATAACAAGGTCCCCTTGCTTCTGTCTCTCCATATCTCCCATAGGTCCCCATTCAAACCCTCTGTGGTGGGGTCTTGGGTTCTCTGGAAAGTGTGCTCACATATTTCAGGTCTCACTTATACTACTCCTCCCTGATCTTCCTAGCTTCTGCCCACTGCCTTTTCCAAAGTCACAGAGCATGTTTAGTTATTTACCATGCTGGCCACCCATTTCCAACTACCAAAGCACGGAAATATATGAGTATCACTATGTAAAAATGACTCCAGGACTCAGCAGCTGAAATTAGGAAGGACTTATTTTTTTATCATTTTTTTGTGGGTTACAAATGAGATCAGCTAGACTGAGTAGTTCTGGCCTGAAATCACATAGGCTAAATGTCAACTGATGGCTTGACTAGTGGCTTCCAAGATGGCTCACTTACAAGGCTGTTGGCAGGAAGCCTCAATTTGTCACTGGCTTCTGGCAGGAGTTCTCAGTTCCTCACCGTGAATCTTATCCATGTTGCTGTCTGAGGTTCATGGCAGCTGACTTCTCACCAAGCAAATGATCCGAAACAGAAGGAGAAAGCTGTAGCTGCAGTGTATCTTATGACCTAGTCTGGGAAGTCTGACATTGACCTTTGCACAGCATCTTACTGGACCACTTTAGTCAGTATGGGAGGAACTGTACCAGAGCACGGAGCTGAAGAGGTGGAAGTCAGGTGGCTGTCTTGGAGGTTTACTACTGCCAAACTCATATTCCTTGCAGATGTTCTGCTACCAGGACTTTTCTGATTGGCCAGAATTGTCAGTATGTCCTTAGTGCTGAGGCTGAGAATTCTTAATGTTGACATCACTGTTGCTGTATCTCAGATACATAAAATAGTACTCCTTGTCATTCTTATTTTATAGAAGACTTTCCTGGAACAAATATAGGAACTATAACTTGCCCTCACAATGCTGGCTCTCAGTATAGCTAAAAGCAACCCAAACTCTTGGTTGTAAGTCTTTGGCTAAGTCCCTGAAGGGTTGGGCCTATAGACTACAGGCATGATAGACAAAGTGCCTTCTAAATTAAAATGACCATCTTCTTAGCCTTGCATCAACTTCCTGCCTCTCCTACCTCTTCTTTGTTGTCCCAAATATTGTTATTATCTTGATTGGTGCCTCCTCAAATCTTAAGGCAATGAATATTCCCTGTGTTAACTCTCGCTTTGTTAACACAAGCCAGAATAATTTTTGTACTTAAATCTGGGACATTTTCTCTTATCTCAAAGTTAGATATTACCATATAAGTGGGCCTTAGCTCAACATTAAACTTAGGATAGAAGACTCTTATATTACCGAACATGTCATGCATGTTCTCAACCAAGAAGGTATCATATTTTTCTCATCTATAACTCTCCTCCAGAGGACCACATCAACCCTAAAATGCCTATAAGACCACTGCTGAATTCCATTTTAAATGTTTCTTTGAAGCAAAAGATGTTTCCTTGATAGTATCAATATTCAATGTCTGTTATTTTCTTCCTCACCTCATGGATGTTAAATGCAGCACAGTAGACTCTTGTGTTTGATGCATGAATGAGAGTTGGAATGGGCATCAGAAATGTTTGGAACTGTTGCATCATTTAATGGCTGGCATTTGAAGCATGTTTGCTCAGTGAAGGTGAAGATGTTGCTTGCATTATGTTACAAAGCAGGTAAGGTGAATTGTTTTCAATTGTCTGGTCGCATCTCCTCTGTCCCCATGCCCACTGTGTGATTCTAGCTTGTGAATGGATGCAGATTCCTACACACAGGTACCATAGAGTTCCTAAAGCCACACCACAGAAAATACTCACCCAACGACAGCTTTAAACTAGTCATAGCAATCAAATAGACCACAAGTTTTGAATACAAGTTCTACCATTATTTTTTAATAATCAAATATTAAATTATATCTCAGACACAAGCTATGTAGTTTAGCATGAGGTAACGTGAGAGCCATGTGTAATCATTAGGAATAAAATCGGCACTGAGAGAGACTGTGACTTAAGATTGGGCCTCCTTATTTGGGGGTAGTCCTTAAACAGCTAAGCCAGAGGATTATCAGGTTTTCAGTTTTCCCGAGAGGCATCACGCAGGTGACTTGCGGTAGAATCATGAAAGGAACCACAGATCTTGGGGAAGTATGTGGATTGTAGATGTTTGGGAAAGAGTGAGGTGATCCAGGGAAGAAACACTGGCCTCACAGGGAGGCAGCCTTAGACCTATCATGAAGCTGGAAGAGACAGGAAAGAAAATCTGGAGAAACGCTAGCGTATGGGTGACACCTGAGACAGGTAGAAATAGTGGAAGGTGGTTGCTCTCCTCAGCTTGCTGTCATCCACTGATAATCCCTCCCCACCGCTTTAGTAAATGCATTTTTAGGGACAGTTACCCCATGCCAGAGATTATATACATTTTACAGATTTCAAGTGGTTGTTTTAGGCTTCAGATTTTAGCTCTGCTCTAACTTCTATCAAGTCTCTTTCAAGGCATTTCCCATTCATAGAATCAATACTCTAAATTCTAGATACAATACCCCATAGCAATCCCCGGACAGGCAAATGTGTATGTATATTTTGAACCTGCATGCTGCAGCAGAGAGAGCTTCAGAGTTGCTCCTTTAAAGCCAGGCCTTAGGTAAGGCAGCATGTTTTATATCTCAATAACACAATGATGTATAAAGCCAAATAAACAGAGAGTAGGTATCCAAGAACGTTGCTACAGCGGGCTACGCTAAACGAGCTATGCGAGCTACATCAGGGGGAGCAAGGCTGATCTTTGCTCACAATGGGTCAGAGCTGATTCTTCAGCCAGTGCCTCTGAAATGGTTTTCTCTGTGGAAGCAGCTTCAGGTTCTGCCAAAAGGAAGATGGATCCCCGTGCTTGTTTTCATTTTCTTCCTCTCTGACTCGCTAGCATTAATGGTCTGCCTGCATATGCTTTTCTGCCTTGGTGATATGTTTCTTCTGTGGGTCAGTCTTTGCAGGAGACAGCTTTATTAGAGGTCATAGAAGAAGGCAATAGGGAGGTAGAACCGAACTCATCATTTTGCATAGCCCTTGGTCAAAGATGTCACGAATCCTGCTTAGATGCTTCCTGAAAGAGGAAGGGACCTGAGAGCAGTCCAAGCCACCCAGGCCTTCTTTGTAGGATTCTGTGGTGCAGCCTCAGCGGGATGCCTTGCAGGTAGCAGCAGCATGTCTCCGGCCTCACATCTCCAACAGGGTAGGATTATGAACCTGGTCATTGCACAGTTGCCATAAAAAGACACTATGGGAACGGACAGAAGCAATTCCAAAGCGTCCGCAGCCTTATTTTTTGGGTTTGTGCTACAATGTTGAAGTGTACAGAAAAAGTTTCCTGCCTGGAGTCTTAAGTTTTGTTTGAAAAAATTTCCATTAATTGACATGTTAATCGTTCCCAAGCCTTAAAGGGCTGTCTGGGATGGGAAAAGCACAGCTTGTAACTCTTCTGCAATTCTGATTGTCTAACCACCCACGCCTGCTAACCATATTCTCATTAATCAGACTCTAAATTTTCAGAAAGATGCTTGATTTGAACCCAAACAGCCAGAACCGGTTTCTTTCTTCTTTAGAGAAAGGTGCCCTTCGTTCTTTCTGTTTCTAATTACCCTGCTGAACATTAAGCAGGTCAGTGCATCAAAACCCAAATATCAGACTTCTTTGTACAAGAAAAGTACTCATCCAATCCTGCGAGGATTCAGCAGTGGAGGGTCAGTGCCGCACATTTAATTATATTTTATGTTAACAAGTTAAATAAACTATGACAGTTTCTGTGAAATTTTCACATTAATTATTTGCTAAAGCTAGAGTGAGACTTGACCCACCTGAGTATTTGAGTCAAATGTTATCTAGCATGATTATATTTAAAAGAAGTGAGGGGGTGAGGGGAGGGGCTTACCATTTTTGTGTACAAAGCATGAAGAATTTGGCAATTATTTTGTTTTGTTCTTTTTCCAAGATAGAAAAGTATCTTGGGCAAAGATAATTTGTTTTTGAATTTTTTTTTGCATTGGTTTTCTATGATTAAGTGTTATTCTCCAGATATTTCAACTAATTATCATTGTCTCCCCAAAGGCTGATGGAACAAGGAAGCTGAGAGGAATCAGGCTAATTTCACTGAACGGCTTATTAGGCATCCACATGCATGTGTTCCTGTGTAAGTACTGTAGCAGGCAAGTTAAATAGCTAGAGCCCTGCCTTTCCCGCAATCACTCCCCAATATTTGCAACTGCTCGTGGGGGCACAAGCAGGAAATTGGTGTCTAGCATCCGCGCCCACCCCCCCTTCCCCTGATCCCCATGTAGTCATGGAGGAGAAAAGAAGGGAATGCTAGAGATGTAAATTAGCCCCTTTGAGTGAACTCCACTCTGTGTGGAAATAAAAGCCAAATACCGGAGTTCTGGAAAGCTAGCCTGGGGAACCTGGTTAGGAGAACTGGCATTTTTCCATCTCCATTGCAGTCAAGACCGTGCACGCTGTAAGCGTATGGTTTTCCTGTCACTTTCTGAGGTCTTATATAAAAAGGACCCCTGTCCTCTTTATGTGTGGTCTTTTCTGTGAACTGAAGAAAGGTGAAAAGATGGCTGGGAAACATAGCCGACTTTCCCTTCTTAATTGTGCTTGACTTGTGGTAAGTCATCTAGAATATAAAAATGTGTCCTGGAGCATGCAAGCGTAGAACATGAAAGGATGAATGGAAGCTGTGTATATTGTGTTAACCATTCACTGAGGAATCTAAGTGAATAAATTTGTTTATCTTCTTAACCCTCACAACTCAAAAAAAAAAAAAAAAAAAAAAACCCAAACCAACAAAAAGATTTTATGGACATGAAACTTCCTGAATGGAAAGAGTTCAACAAATACCTAAATAAAAATGGAATAAGGGACCTGCTTTAAATACAACAAAAAATAATAAAAATGAAATAAGCAAAATAAAAACAATAACTAATAAAAAGTCAGCTTCTGGATCAGTGGAACTTTCTCAGAGAGACTGAGATTTTAAAAAGGACTTATTTATTTTCATTTTATGTGTATGTATTCATTTTACATCTGTCTGTATGTGCACCATATGTATGCAGTACCCACAGGAGCCAGAAAAGGGCATTGGATCCCTCTGAAAATGGCAGATGGTTGTGAATTGCTCTGTAGAAGACAAACTCAAGTCCACTGCAAGGGCAGTTCCCATGGTAATTGTGTTAATGGCTGTGCCATTGCTCCAGCTCTGATTGAGATGTACCTGATTTGGTATGGGGTCTAGGCATGACTAGATTTTTAAAGTTCTATTCTGATAAAGTACAACACTGTAAAAAGACTTTCAGCATAAACTTTCAGGGTAGAGAACTGGGACTGATAAACATACCTTTAGTTACACTGATTAGAAGAGAAAGAAAAAAAACCTTGTCATATTGGATTTTTAAAACTCTTAAAAATACTGTATAACAAACTTCTGTTTGGTACTTTATTGATCCACAGAGCTACCAGTGATTTTATTTTATGATACTAAAATATTATAGTGATATTAATAGAATTCAAAATAAAGCAAATAATTCAATGTCTGAGGTGGTACATATGTTTAATCTGATTTGAGCATTTCAGGATACATACAAGTATCAAATATCACAATGCTACACTAATAAGTGTGTTATTTAAGTGTTTTAAAACTGCATGGAATTTTCCTCTTTTTATTTTATAATTTTATGTATTTTTCTTTAGATCTATGGACCAGTTAGAAATGTTTTGTGTTATGGCATATGTTTAGGTGGAAGCTCCTCTTCAGCCCTGCCTCTCTCTCCAGCTGCATCCCTGAGAAAGTCTGCCAAGTAGTGGCTCCTCCCCTGAGATGCTCAAGACCAGGCCTACAGGGTGTCTAAGATCTGGTCCATAGACCTGCCACATGATTTCTCTCCTGCTTTCTTCCCCTGAGAATCACTCAGAAGTTGCTTTGCTCAGATTAAACCTACCTGGCCTGGATTTGACTTATTGCATCTGCAAAGAAACCCACCGCAGGGATTTCAAAATGCTTATCATCATGAGTAGGAGTGTGCTTCAGTTTTCAAATATTGATTTTTCCAAGTTGCAGCTGTAACCTGTTGAAAAGATTGTTATCCTGATGGACATCTTTCTTGAAAATCAAATAATTTATGGAAAGATAAGCCCTGTACATACCTGCTACCATTATTTTTTAATTTCTTTAAAATAACATATTCCTATATGTAGCCTAAGTATTCCTTTTATATTTAAGTTAGTTTTTTTATATATAATATAAGATGTGAGTGTAATGATCTGTTCTGTCTCTTTAAGAGACAAACCACACCCATTCCCTCCCCGTTCACTGAGGCAGGCAGATCTTCCTTCTGATTGCAGCCTGAGTCTCTTCCTTTTCTGTCTCCCTCTCAGAGAGGCACCCTCTCTCTCTCTCTCTCTCTCTCTCTCTCTCTCTCTCTCTCTCTCTCTCTCTCTCTCTGTCTGTCTCTCTCTTCCTCTCTGCTCTTCTCCCCTTCTCCCTTCCCCCTCCATAACCTATTAAATAAATATCCAACCTCACTCTTCATGGTGTGCCTATCCATCTGTCTCTTGCCCACCACCCTGGACTAGCTGCCTTTGGAGACCTGTGGCATGATCTCATGCATAGTCCCTGCCTGGGACTGGCTGCTCTGGGGGCCTGTTACCTGTCCCCACTCAGGGACCTGTGGCGTGGTGTGCCCATCTGTCTCTCTCTGCCTTGGTCTACTGCAGCCACTCAGGGACCTGAGCCAGTCCTTGCCTAGGACTGGCTGCTCTTGGAACCCACTGCCTGCTGCCACATGTCCTGCTACCACCACTGGGGACCTGCAGCATTTCTGCTGCTGCAGCCACTCAGTCATCCACAGCATTTTTTATTAATCCATTTCGGGGGGGGGGGTGTCAATAATTCTTCTTATTGGCTGTTCCAATATTCAAAAACTGTGTTGTGTAATCCAGCACATTTTTTGAAAAAGATCATTCTTTATTAAAATTTTTTTGGGTTTCTTGAAATTCAACTAATCTTGAGTGTGGACTTTGGTACACTGATCTGTGTCATATATCTTTGTAATAATTTTATTGTTTTCTATGATTTTTTTTCTAATGTCCCAGGTAGCTTCTCAGTAAGTCTCCTTGGAAAGGAAGTTTCATTCTATTAACGGTGTGCTTTCAGAAGTGACCTGTAAGAAATGAGAGGAACAGCCGGGCGGTGGTGGCACATGCCTTTAATCCCAGCACTCGGGAGGCAGAGGCAGGCGGATCTCTGAGTTCGAGGCCAGCCTGGTCTACAAGAGCTAGTTCCAGGACAGGCTCTAGAAACTACAGGGAAACCCTGTCTCGAAAAACCAAAAAAAAAAAAAAAAAAAAAGAAAAGAAAAGAAATGAGGAAATGAGAGGAACAAAACAGGGCAGCACAATGATGTGGATATGGTTTTACTTTGCGAGGCACGTAGCCTGAAAATAATTCCATAGTGAACTCTGTAGGATGGATCATATTGCAGAAAGCCGTACACTCAGAGAGAAGGAAGTTGAGTCGAAGTGAATTAGTATTGGTTAAAGGTCACCCCACAATGGGGAATGAAGCATTGTTACCTCCCAGAAATCTCCATGTGAGTGAATTGCCTTCCTTCCAGTCAAGGTCAGTCTCTTTTGCTGGTTGAGTAACCAGCAATCCAGCTGGGGGAATGGGCAGTAGCACCAGGGAGGTACATCTTAGTCGTGTTGTGCCCAAATTTGCAAAGTCCCCGTAAAAGCCAACAAGGAGACCAAGTCATGTATGTAAAAGCAAAGAACCTTTATTTTAATCAAGTTTGCAAACTTGGTCTCTCTGCATGTCCAACATATTGGAATAACCAGAGAGCCCAGAGCTCAGTTAGAATTGGGTTTTTATAGTAGTAAAGGTGGGGGTGAGGAGTTTCTGAGAGACTCACGACCCTTGATTGGCTGACATTTGCCTAGGGGTGTCCTGTTGAGTGTGTTCTGACAGGTGTTCCTATCTATAGTGGTTGGAATGCCAGGCATTTCCTTTGAATGGTCTATTCTTGGGTGGAGATTGTGTAATCTCAGCTTGTGTTTCCTCCTGCAACCAGGCATTGCCTCAGGTCTCCATTTAAATTTATCAGTGGCCAAGTTCTACTCTGGCAGGTGGTAATGGCTGGAAGTTAAAAAACTAGCTTTGGGTGACCTGCCCATACTTAGCTTATCATGGCTGGCCCCCACATTAGGAGCCAACAGTATCTTTGACAGGAATGTTTCTGAGGTTATGGTCTACAATAATAGTCTTTGGGATTTCCAAATAATCGCTCTGATGTACCATTTGTTGTTCTAAAGACTTATTTTTCCAGCTTATTTCTTTAGCTCCCTACTTTTGATACAATGGGCAAATCTTTCCTGTGATTATTGTCAAAACTGAAACTTTTCATCATTTAGTAGTTCAATGTTCGTCTTTCTATTTAAAAATTTAGTCTATTATAGTATATGTATAGGGTTTTGGGTGCTTGTATTTTTGTGCACCACATCATGCAGTACCTGTGGAGGCCAGAATGGGTGTGGTGGATTCTCTGGAAGAGATGGTTGTGAGCCACCATGTGGGTGCTGGGAGGCAAATCTGGGTCCTCTGCAAGAGCACCCAATGCTGTTAACCAACCCTAGTGTTTGCCTTATTAATGTGATCCATGGGTGAAACTTGGTGTGGTCAGTGTTATATGCTGCTGATGGAATTTTATTCATGAGTTGAGAATCCAGTGATTCTAAAATCATAATGCTCTCAATAGCTCTTCAGAAACCAAAGCCTAAATGAGGAGCTTTCAGATTTTCAGGGCCTTGTTGTACTTGAGGCCATGCTAGATATTTCTGGAGTCGTTAGCTTCCTACTTGCTGTGAAACTTGACCTCACAGTTTTCATCATGAGCTCAGCTTTCAAGTGGACAACAGGAAGCACTTCTGATTGCTCACATCTCACTGAATCTCTGCGCTCGTTTTGAATGGAACCAAAAATAGAATTCTGTGTTGCCATGAATAAATAAGACAACTGTAATGCTCCAGTGTTCTGTGGCAGCATTTTCCTGCTATGGAGGCTGCCATGTGCAGGACTGGCCACCATTCCACAAGTGCCTCCTTTCTTAACTTGTTATCTTTTAAGCCTCATTCAGTTTTCTGTAGTGCCTTTAACTGAAGACAGCTCCTTATAAATTTACTTAATTATTTTAAACATCTGAAGCTATCCTTAAATTTGCTGCTATTGTAAAGCATGTGAAATTGCTTTGTGAACAGAAAATATTAATTGCTATTAATAACACTTCATAAAATGAATTAACAGTCATTAATGGTGGTTGAAGAGAAATCACATCAGTTTTATTTTATAAATGAACAACTTACGTTATTAGAAATAAGGCATTTGGTCAAAAAGAATTCAGAGTAATTTTGAATTTTTTGCCAAAATAGATTTTTTTGAGAGTCATTTAATTATTATGCTAGTAAATATAACTCCAAAGGGGAACTTGTGAACAGTCCCAAGCACAATGCAGAGTACTAACCAGTATACCACACATACAGTGATGAATAGCCCTGACCAATGCTTGGTCACCTGAGAGCAGTTGATGTGTGTGGGAGTCTCCTCTGTGTGCTGTGATTACCATTAATGAATAAAGAAACTGCAGTGGTCTGTTGATAGGGCAGAACCTAGGTAGGTGGGGAAAACTAAATGGAATGCTGGGAGGAAGAAGGAAGAGTGAGGGAGACGCCATGGAGCTGCCAGAGTCAGGTATGCTGAAACTTTGCTGGTAAGCCACTGTCATGTGGCAATATACAGATTAATGGAGATGGGTTAAATTAAGATGTAAGAGTTAGCCAATAAGAATCTAGAGATAATGGGCCAAGCAATGATTTAAATAATACAGTTTCCGTGTGATTATTTTGGGTCTAAACTAGCTGGTGACTGGGAAGAACAAGGGCCCTCCGCCTGCTACAAGCAGGCATGAAAAGATGCTCAGTAATGAAGGCTATCAAACTTTGATATACCTCAGTGAGACAATGGTGAAATAATATGAAAGCTTGTTTAGAATAATACGCTCCATATATATAGTTTGCAAAGTTCACAGGGGTTTGGTATTTCTAGGTTGTTATACACTTAACACTGATACTTAACACTTGCCTGATTACTGGTTAAGAAGGAGAAGGTTGAGGCTGTTGTTACTGGCAGTCAGATTCTGAAGCAGGTTTTATCAGATTCTTATGTAAAGAACTGAATTCAAAGGCTCTGACAGATTTGCAAAAGAAGCAAGGTAATTTGAAGCAAAGACAATATAGATTAGAGACAGACTGTCAAAATTGATGGCAGACCTCATGAGTGAAGATACTCAAAGTTCCTGATTATTCTCGGGTTCCTTTGCGGGGGATCATAGGAGAAGGTGATTACTTGGGGGTGTAGTCTGAGTTTTTCTCTATTTTGATATTAGTAGATTAAGGTATATATTCTTAAAAAATATATTTTTCTATTGCATGTCCCTTCCCATGATGTTGGGAGCAGTGAGACCCCAGAGCCTGAATTGCTTGTAATCCCCTGATCTGAGTGCCTACATCTGCTCTGAGCAGGAGACCTTCAGGAGTTCCTGATGGCAGAGTGGTTTCTGGTGGGTTTGGCTGGGGCGTGGCTATCTCTATATAATCTGCCCCTGAACACAATAAAGGGGGCATTCTTGGAGAATTCAAGCATGACCTGTGTGGCTGTCTGTCTGTGTGTGTTTGTGTATTTTAACCTCCTGCCACTTGCCCGAATCTCGCAAACTGGGTGCCAGCGCACTGAACGCAGACAGGGGGGCGCGGTGTGCGGCACCATAATACATTTGATTTTAACTATATGCACACGAAACTATGCATAGGCATAGATGACAAATAGGGCCTCTTCCCTAAAAGGTTTCTGAAGATGTGGCTTTGTTTTACTGTGCATGTACCTGAAACAAATTCAGTCCGGATGAAACGTTCTTCCTTCTAGTCCCCTATTTTTTGGGAATATGCTTGAATAGACACTGCTTATGAGGCAGGGAAACTACTATCCTTGTTCAAAGGTGGGAGTGTATAGGTGTTGTAGACATTCTGAATATGAATTTAGAGCCAAGTTCTAGGTTAACTGTAATGTCCACGGCTGGAGAAATGAATCCAGGACTGGATGCTTTTCCAAAGGAGCAGAATAGTAGAAATCCACTGTAGCAAAGGATTCTGGGTTCTTTGAATTTGAGTTCTGGATATGATTAAATTTACATGCAAAATGGCCTACTGGGGACATTTGCAGTCCACAGCACACAAAGAAAAACACCCACTGTAACAATCCTGTTCCTTCTCATAAAGCAAGAGGAAGATAACTGAGAAATGAATACAGAAATGTGATATAGTTACACAATGGAGTACTACTCAGCTATTAAAAACAAGGACACCATGAAATTTGTAGTCAAGTGGATGGAACTAGAAAAAAAATCATCCTGAGTGAGGTAGCCCAGATCCAGAAAGACAAACATGGTCACTCATAAGTGGATATTAGCTGTAAAGTAAAGAATAACAATGCTACAACCCACAGTCTCAGGGAGGTCAGATAACAAGGAGGGCCCGAGAGGGGTTACACAGATCTCACTGGGAATGGGAAATTGAAGATATTTCATGCGTGGACTGGAGGTGGGTGGGTATGGGAACATGAGGGATCAGGTTGAGGTGGGGATAGAGGGGGAGAGTACTGAAACAGATGATGGAAAGGTGGGACATTTTGGGATGAGGTAGAAACCTGGTGCAAGGGAAACTCCAAGGAATCTACAAGGATGATTCCAGCTAAGACTCCTTGCAAAAGTGACTACATAGTCTGAACTGGTCATCTCCTGTGACCAGGCAAGGCTTTCAGTGGAGGGACAGAGACACCAACCCAACCATCTAACCCTTGATCTATAGTCTATTTTTCATATGGGATATGCTAGGTAGGGTAAGTATGGTATAGAAATTGAGGGAGTAGCCAACCAATGACTGTCTAGCCTGAGACCCATGCCAGGAGAGTGAGCTTACCCCTGATGCTGGCTGGAGAGCCGGGACCCAGAGGTGGGATACTCCAGAGATCTAGGATAGAACCAAACACACTAGAAAAAAAAATCAATGTAAGGATGTCTAAGGATATTCTGCTATACTCATAGATTGGTACCTAGCCCATTTGCCATTAGAAAGGCTTCACCCAGCAAGTAAAGGACACAGATGCAGAGACCCACAGCCAAACATTAGGCTGAGTTCATGGAATCCTGCTGAAGAAAGGAAGGAAAAATTGCAGGAGCCAGAGGGGTCATGAACATCACAAGAAAACCCACAGCATCAATAAACCTGGGCTCATAGGAGCTCAAAGAGCCTAAACCTACTACCAGGGAGCCTGCATGGGGCTGACATAGGGTGCTTCCGATTCTGGCTATTCTGAATAGAGCAGCAGTGAACAAGTGTCTCTGTGGTAGGATGAAGTACCTTTTGGGTATATGCCAAAAGGTGTAGCTAGATCTTAAGGTAGATCGATTCCTATCTTTTTGATGAACTGCCACACTGATTTCTATAGCGAATGTACAAGTTTGCACTCCCATCAGCAGTGGATGAGTGTTTCCTTCTCTACATCTATCCCAGCATGAGCTGTCACTTTTTTCTTGATCTTGGCCATTCTGACAGGTGTAAGATGAAATCTCAAAGTAATTTAGATATGCATTATGAATGGATAATACTGTGTTAAACATTCCTTTAAATGTTTCTCAGCCATGTGAGTTTTCTCTTTTGAGAGTTCTCTGTTTAGATCTGTATCCCATTTTTAAAATTAGGTTATTTGTTTTCTGGATATCCAGCTTTTTTTGGTTCTTTATATATTTTGGATATTACCAATCAATAAGATGTGTAGTTGATAAAAATCTGTCTCCATTACATCTGTAGCCTGTCTTATTATAGAGCGGTGCATGCCCTTAATCCTGTGGTCTGGAGGTACAGGCAAGAGGATTTCTATCAGTTCAAAGCCAGCCTGGTCTACATATAGAGTTCCTGGAGAGTCAGAGTGACATAGAGAGACTCTGTCTAAACAAACAAACAAACAAACAAATGCAAACCCCAACCAAACTAACAAAAACTTAGAATACAAAGAAACATAATCTTAAAGTTCATTTAGAAATTGAAATAAACTCATATCAGTGTATAACATTCTTTGTGAAATTCTGTTTTATCTGGTTCAAATTAAGAGATTTTTGTTTGTTATTGTAAAGAATCATAGATAATAAGGGTGGGATTCTTTTCCTTGTCTTATGTTGATTCTTAAATTTTTCTGTTTTATTTTTAAGCCCTGATTTGAAGAACATTGGTACTTCCAACTAATTTTATGGTTCATGCTTGAACGTAAGGCTTTAATTCAATTGTGGATATTTAAGAGATATTTTAAACAGCAAGCACCATGAGAATTCTTAATATTCAACCACAAATGAGGCATTGTTATTTATGATGTGCCAAAGGATTCACAGTCGCCCAGTTATTAGTTTTTTTTTTAATCTGCCACACAGAGGAGGAGACATAATACCATACAGTACAGGATGAAAGAGATTAGCACGAATCAAATCCTAGAGGGCGGAGCCTGTGCAGAGCAGACCTTCTCCCTTGCTGTGAAATAATCCTCTTAGGAGCAGGAGACTCAGACACAGTCTAGAAATGTGAATGGATGGATAACTTCTTAAGTCTTCAGAGTTGTGATTTATAATCTTTTAAGTTTTTCATCTCATTACTAAATTATAGTTGCATTTTATTCCTGGAAGTAAAAAATAAAATAAAACAAAAATTTTCTTTGGAAAGATGGCAAGGGACCAATTTTCTAAATATTCTCAGTGATAGAAAAATATTAAACATGAGCCCTCCAAGCTTCGGGGTTCCAGCTGTCTAACAGAGCACACACACACACACACACACACACACACACACACACACACACACGTTTCTCAGTGGAGACTTTCCTACATTCTATTTCATGTAGCCACTTGGATGGGAGCAGAACTCTCCAGGGCTGAAGCTCCTTGGAGGAACTTAGAAGGCCAAAGAATTTTCAGTTCTCTTTTGGCGGTCACGCTGCCCACTTCACTTTCTATTCAAGGCCTTAGAACACTCCAGCTTTAAATAAAGAAGCATGACTTATATTTTGGCCTTAGGAGGATGTCCACTATATGAAAAATATTACTTTTCTTTCATAATTGAAAAAGGGCTAAGGAAAACAGGCAAATTCTTCTGTTATTCAGGTTTATGATTATAGAGATTCTAGAGATTCCAGTTTTGATTTCTTTATGTAGATTTTTTTTTTAAAAAAAAAAATTCTGTTGCACAAAAGCTAGGAGACATTTGCTTCCTGGAGTTCCCAGCCCCTCTGCTGACCTTTGACTCTGAAATGTCCCTCACAAACTTATGTTTTCATCTCTTGGTCTTGACTTTATCCCACTATTTAAAATGCTCTGAATCATTCAGGAGGCAGAATCTGCGTGGTGGAAGCAGGTCACTGCGGTGGGTGTTTGATGGATGTCCTGCCCCTGTTTCTGGTCCTACTGTTTCCTGGCCTTTCATGTGAACAGCATCCAGCTCACACTTCAACTGCCATTGTCTGAAGCGCATCGCCAATAAAGAGTCTCTGAAACTGTTTAGAAAAGCCAAAGTAAAGATCTCCCTGCTTAAGTTGTGTTGCTTGGGTATTTTGGTCACAATGACACAAAAGAAATGTATCTCGCTGTATATGTCACCCTTGGGAGGTTGCTGTAAGGGCACAGACGACAGCTTTCTTCTGCGAAGAATAACAGCATTGCTGCTAGGATTCCATTATTGAATTCTTGGGTGCAAATATGTAAGTGTTTCATCTTCTTGATCCTTGTAACCACTCTAGATGCATCATCAATTAACATCACCATTAGATAGATAACAAGACAGAGGCATGTGGGATTTAGATGCCTAGATCCAAACCAAGTGATAAGAGATAAGTAGCAAAAGGCAAGGCCAGAATGATACAGCCCATAGCAGTGGCTTTCCCACATCGGTGGCTTTCCCATGTCAGTGGCTTTCCCATGTCAGTGACTTTCCAACGTCAGTGGTTTTCCCATATCAGTGGCTTTACTATTAAGCTTTTCCATCACTGCTTGGGAGATGGCAGGAGCCTGTTCCTCTATACTGATAACTACATTCCCATTTTTCTTTAGGTGTATGTTCCTCTCAAACTACTAAATCAGATGGTTTTCTCCTCTCATCTAAAACCTATTTCTAGGCATAAGATGTCTTTTTAATGTATTGGGAAAGACGTTTTATGGTCCCAGCTATGGTAAAAAAAAAAAAAAAATCTCTTCTTGCTTAAGTATATCCTTTAGATATAATTCTAGCGTGTCTCTTAAGTGTGCCTATTTATAGTTGAGATAACGCATCATGTGTGTGAAAAGCTCTCTTACATTCTGCCTTTCTCAAGATAAATGTCCTCAGCATTTCCCTCTCCTAGCCTCAGAGATCTTCCTTTCCTCACAGTTTCATTGCGTTTTCATCCCTCTGCCCAATTTCCATTCATTACTTTGAATCTGCTCAGTCAAAACCATGCATTCAAATAAATAAATTAATAAATGAATAAATAAATAAAAACAAAAAAACGTGCATTCATTTATTTAACACATCTTATTGCTGCTGTGTTCCGGGCACCATCTTAGACACTAAGATTATCAACCAAAATGAATCCTCCCAGAAATTTATAAGCTAGTCATTGAGATAGGTAAATAATGATTAATATATAAAGTCTGGTAGTTTAATGTGCTACATAAATATAAAAATAAGTGTTTCATCTACTTAAGATTGAGGAGGGTTAATTGTAGGGGTTCTTGGAGTGAGGCTGGATCGCACAGGGAGAAGAGGAGGCAGGGAATTCAGACCAGAGGGGACATCATGTGTAAGCCTACAAGGAATGAAAGAAAACAAAAAGAGAAACAAGAACACAAAAAGTCATACAGTGCTTTCTAGTGGCAAGAGTTCCTAAGAAATACATCTTTCTGATGTCAGTCCTGTTGTGAACATTATGTAGAGTGCAGCCACATAGACTATGTTGGCTATGGTGTCACTGAGCAATATAGTCTGATGGGATCATGGGGTATATGTTATCTGTCACTGACTAAAACGTTCAGTGTACTTGAATGGCCTCATTGAAAAGTTCACATCAGGATGACTAAGAGAGCTGGAGTGACTGATGGCGTATTTTAGACTTAAATTTGACTCCCAATATCTTGACGAATTAGTAGAATTTTCAAGTACAGGGTAGACTGGCTGAAAGAGTATTTTATAATATTTCTTAGGAAAGAAAGTACCAGAAGACATCAGAATGCTTCATAGATGTGATTTTCACTTTTTATTTTAACAGCTGTACCAATGCAAGTGTATCAGAAGAAAAATTTCAGTTAGGATAAGCTCTCTGAATAGAAAAAATTACTTCTCAGAATTGATCATCTTTTTTTCAAGACCAGTAGATTTGATGAAGAGGAGGCTGATGGGGAAAAGGAAGTCAGTCACCTTGGAGCATAGACTTGCACAGCCAAGAAATTAGTTTGGCTATAAGGTTAGGTTTGCAGAATAACATTTTTATTAAGACAAAACTAGTTGGATCTACTTTAGTTCATGCTCCAAAAGAGTGTGATTCTTGAGTTTCATAGGGATGCCCTGCTGGGTTACCTCATAACTGTGTTGGTGGCAATTTGATTCTTTGCTTCCAAATGTGAATCTGTCTGCAGAACTGGGTAATCTCTTGGGACATACCAAGAGCAGAGGGTAGTCTCTTAGGAGAGGTAGGTCTGTAGTCAGGATCTGAGTATGAGAACTTAGCTCGGAGCTGGATCCAGAAAAAGTAGAAAAAAAAATCAAGATACGCTCCCCTCCAAAACCCTATAGACCCGGTTATGAGGACTGTGGTGTTTTGAATGAGAAGTGTCCCCCCCCCCCCCATAGGCTCAGGTGTCGGGGCACTTGATCCTCATTAGGTGGTACTATTTGGGTAGGTGGTATACAACCTTGTTGGAGAAGGGACAGCACTGGTGCTGGGTGTTGAAAGTTCACAACCTCACCTTACTTCCAGTTCTTGCTTTCTCTCTCTCTCTACTTCATGATTGCAGTTTGAAGATGTGTTCACTCAGCTTCCTACTGTAGCTGTTTGCTGCCATGCCTCCCCCATCATTATGGACTCTTCCTCTGCTATAGCCCCGAAGAGCTCTCCCTTCTGTAAGTTGTATTGGTCATAGTGTTTTACCACGGCAATAAAAAATATCTAGCAAGAGGACCAAGAACATTTTGGGTTAAGGTTGATAGGGGAGACTCTCAGAAACAATCCTTGAACTCAGATTTTTAGATCCTGTCTTAGGTCTGCAGGCCTGTCTTCCAGCCCTTACCCCAACGGATGGCTTATGTTGTCACACCTGGTTACTCCTATCTCAGGAGCTGAACTTATTATAAAGGTCTTCAATACTTGCTTCCAATTAGGGCAGAGGAAACTGGGTTTATTAGTAGAAAGTCAGGATATGTATCCTTCAGGGCCAGCAGGGTGAATTAAACCCAATTAACCCTGACGTAGAGGTTTTTAAAAGAGCGTTGAAGGAGTGATTACTTGCAGAGGAGTGGGGAAGGTTAAACACATCTCTCTGGAACATTGAGGCACTTAGGCATTGGCAGAGCAGGAAGCTAGTCCCTTCCCTCTTTCTGAGGGCAAAAGGGACTTCTGTCACTAGGCTCTCCTGTGAAGTGTGCCTGGGATGAGGTAAGAGTCATCTGTGCAAGGTGTGCTAGCATCCGGACCCACAGCGTGTGCCTTCATACGGTCAACCCAAAGTGACACCAGTCCCAGACATTAGGGCTGCTGAAATGATTGACAGAAGGAACTTCCAAAAACCAGGCAGGGAAGGAGAGGATGAACAATTGATTAATTTGGAGAGGAAACAATTATTAGTGTCTTTAAAATTAGTGAAAATGTATTTTCTTGACTTTTGGAATAAACTACTTGGATTTTTGTGCAAATGTTTTTTTTTTAAAACACTTCAAAATTATGTATTATGTACCCCAAAATGTCATCATACTTAGATGATAAAGATGTAGCAGCTTTCAATCAGGGCATCTTGTTACACTTAAATTTTTAACAAAGTTGCTACCAAGTATGTTAATGGGCTGCAAAGACCAATAGTTTTAAGTGATGTGGTAGCAACATTTTTTTTCCAATGCAAATAAAGGAATTATCTCACATGGTGTGTATTATAAAGATGTCCTTCTTAACTGTGTCAACACTGCTTGCAGACCTTCTACAATCTTTATTGTTAATGATATAAAGTACATGTGTGGTGCAGTGTGACATCACAATGTGTAGATACAACATACAATGAGCATTCAGTCTAATTATTATACCCATCATTTCAAATATTTACTATTTTTTGTGTTGGGAACATTTGAAACCCTTTTTATTAACTGTTCAGAATGTTCAGTTAACTCTTGCCAGCTGTGGTGGTTTAGGTAAGAAATTCCCCCCCACCCCCTGCAGTTTCTGGTGTTTGATCAGTTGGTCCTCAGCTGGCGATGCTGTTTGAGGAGGTTTAGAAGGTGGGGCCTTGTTGGCAAAAGTACGTCACTGGGGTCGGGTATATTAGCTTGGTTTCTATAGCTGTGTTAAAGACCATGACCCAAAGAAAATGAGCTATTTTGTCTTATAGTTTATAGTCCATCCTTGCAGAAGTCAAGGCAGGAACTCAAGGAGGGCAGAACCCTGGAGCAGGAGGAGAAACAGAGAAAGTTGAGGAATGCTGCTTACTGGCTTGCTCCCCAGGACTTGTTCAACCTGTCTTGTTATAGCACCCAGAGGGGACATCTTCTCAGCCCACAACAACGATCAATTAATAAAATGCCTCATAAACTTTCATTTCCATATATATATATGTGTATATATATGTGTGTGTGTGTATGTATGTATGTATATATGTGTGTGTGTGTGTGTGTGTGTGTGTGTGTGTGTGTGTGTGTGGCAACATACAGGCTATAGCCTCTGTGTCTGGCTTGTTTCATTTAACATAGTGTCTTCCACTCCCATTCACATTGTTTGAAATGACAGCATTTCATTCTTTCTATGACTGACAATACTCAACTTTGTGTAAATACCACCATTTCTTGTCCATACATCCATCAGTGTACAGTTGGTTAACTATAAACCTTGATTATTATGAAAATCAAACATTTAAATAATGCTACGCTAGTTCAGTATTTTGACATACTAATTTTAATTCCTTAGAAGATCTAGTCATGAGCTTACTGGATCATATGGTAGTTCTTTTCTTACAGTGAGAGAGATCTATACTGTTTTCCATAAACCAGTCCTTGCTTCTAGTCCCACCAACAGTGTGTGAGACATTCCCTTTCTCTGCATCCTCGCTAGCATTCATTTTCTGTCCCTTTGACAACAGCCTTTTGAAAACGACATCTTCTTCTGGTTTTGAGCTGCATTTTTCTGATGCTTAATGACATTTGACATTTTTCTGATGCTCTAGTTGGCTACTTTTGTAGTCTCTTTTGGGAAATGCCTATTAAGGTCAGTCACCCATGTTTTCATCGGCCTTTTGGCCTGACTTTTTATATAGTTACACCATGCAGCATCTCTTCAGGGACTGCAGCTTACAATTTCTCAGAACTTCTTTCAGTGTTTCATATAGAAACGTTCTATGTTTTAGATGCCTTTCTATAGTATAAAAAGTTAAAATCACTTCAGAATAAAATGGCGTATAATAAATTGTCAACTAATCTGTGCCTGTCACATCCAGTATAAAAGTTACAAGTAAGATGGCAGGCAGTCACAGTATTTCTTTAGAATTTAACTATCCCAGGTGTGTGGAATTGCAGAAAACTAAAATACCTTTATAAATGATCATGTCCTGTATATTCTGTTAGTGTTTGTATTGTGTTTTACTGCTCTTGTGATCCTATAGTCTTTGAAGTTTCCTATGATCTGGTACAGATTTATCTGCTTTCAATATTATCTATTGTATGTGTCTCACAACATGTAGCAAAACGTCTGGGACCTCGTCAAAGCTCAAACAGTTTGACCACTTGGATTCAACCTGCTAATTGTCCATCATAGAATTTCTTATTCCTTAAAAATCTTATGAATGGGAAGAGGAATGATTTGAAAGTTTTAATTATAAATCATAATGCATAAGCGTACTTCTTTCATCTTAAATGGATCTCAGAATGCTGGCTATTTTCTATGACTGTACATGACTTTCAATTCTTTGACAAAGCTGATTTTGACAATTAAGCTTAATATCTGAATAAAACCTGAAGAATTTTGCTTGATTTTCAATTTTTTGTGCAATATGATTGCCATTTATTTGAATAAGCCATTTTCTTATGCTCTACAATGTATCAATGACCTTTTCTATAAACTAACACTGCAATAGACTGCTTGTGTGAAATTAGAGTGTTGGGCCAAATCAGTGGTTCTTATTCTTTTGTAGGATAAATCAACCAGGTTCGGCAGTTTATCAGTGATATTGGGATCTTGTGAAAATGAAACAGAAAGTTGCTAATACTTTAGGACAGTAGACATAAATGTGATTGTGCCGGAGAAAATGTGACGTGTCCTGTGCGTTCTTTGAGAATGTGAAAGGTCCTAGACCCTCTTTAGAGGAACACATAAATCTGCAGTCCTTGAACGAGAACAGGCCCTCAATGTTCCGCGACCTACTTTGATCTACCTACGGGACCCGGGGGACCTACTTTACAGGGCATGGAGTCCCGAGTAAAACTACTCCCCACTTCTTCATGAGAACTCTGATTCCATCTCTAATTGAATCCATTCAGAATCCTGATCAGTGACGACACAAGTCATTGGCTCAGGGAATTCTGGACAGTTTTCTCTCTCTGGGTCACAGATCAACACTTACATCCCTTCACAACTGAGGATCTTTACAGTTTCCTGTTTAGGTGTGTAGCCTCTCCCCAGCCCCAGCCGCCCATGGAAAACTGAGACCGTCTACCAGTCGCTATGGTACCTTCACTTCATCGGGTAGCCACTAAAAACTAGCTGATCCTGAGGACACTGACCCCCTAAGTACTGGAGCGATAGCGCTGACTGCCAGGAGCCCCATCAGGTGCTCGGGTGCTCCACAATTCCTGTTTCGTCCTGGGGTCTCCAGATCCAGGCGCTCATGCAATCATTTGGGGGTTTTCTGTACCAGCTGAGTCTGGCGAGTCACTGCAGCACTGGCTACAATACAAATGCAAATGCCTATTTTTCTATTTTGTATAAAATGCTTGGGCTTATTTTTCCATTTCAATAGAACAAGTAAGAAAAACTGACAGTTTGGAAAGTATTTAGAAAATGGAAATCAGGACGACAAAGGAAAGAGTAACTTTAAATTCATAAAGGAGAAAAAAACAGAAAGGAGAATATACATGAATGAAATCTAGTAAATAACGTGGAATGGAGATGGTTATCATTTTAAAAGGACTGAGCCCGGTTTTTCATTACCAAGGCAACAGCCACATCATGGAATTGCAAACGACAGGAATAAACAGCAATCATAAGAATGCCCAAGCTCTATAAACAAAGACAATTTGTGTACAGATGTGAATTTAATAAACAAGATGAAAAGCTGTATTGTTCAAACTAAAACTTTCTCTGTAGGAAAAAGGGACCTTTTTATTTGGTTTTGTTTTAAAGAAAATTTAATATCCTCTTCTACCTTCAGAAAATATCAGAGAACATACACATGCCATTCAAATTATGAATTACAGCCTTCTGGATTCACAGCTAGGTAACTAGAAAAAAAAAGACCCTCTTGGCCCTTTTTTCAAAGCTGTGAGTATTTTAGAAATATGGATATTTAGTATTTATTTAAAAGTCTCAATGTGAGGGGCCTTTTTAAGATATTCCTTATAAGAGGTTTGAATTTTAACTGAAACAAGTGGAGAAACTGAGTTGCATTTGTTTCATTCCTCCCCACCCCCTTTTTATGGATGTAGGAGGCATTATGTCAAAGGAATTGGTGCTTAGCATTCCAAATTAACATTGCATGAGAAAGTCTGACTGGATCAATGCATAAGGAATATAGGACAAATCTAATGTGTGATTGAGATAATGGGTCTCTCTCTCTCTCTCTCTCTCTCTCTCTCTCTCTCTCTCTCTCTCTCTCTCTCTCTCATTTCCTGAAAGATATACAGGACTCCAAGTGTGTGTATTTCTGTAAAGTTTGCAATGGGCTAGGTAGATGTTGATTCTTTTTTCCTACCTATTTTCTAACACCCTCAGCTTCTGCTACTTCCCCTTCATTTCAACCTTGATCCTCAACTCCAGCATATACATTCCAGGAAGAGGTGATAGCAAGTACATTTATTAGCCTGAAAGCCTTTAGGTGCCCCTTGGGCAGTTTTGAGAATGATTCTGTAATTTCGTATTATGAAACCACTGTCGGGGAGCACCCATTGTCATTAGTCCTTCCAATGGCAGCCTCCCTGATGTCTGGAGAGGTTTTAGGCAGCCCCTGACTTGCTCCCCCCCCCCCCCCACAGTTTCTAGCATCTGATTGCATGGAAGGCAACTTGGCCATGGTCACAAATGATACAAAGCACAATGCCCTAGTTATACCCACAGTCAGGAAAATGAGGATTAAGGAAGCACATGGGAAGTTGTTTCTTCAGTCAAACTGGGGAAATCCAGCTGAGGTAGCAGAAGATGTCAGAAAAGAAATCCTGTGTCCCCACGCCCGCCCTCCCTGCCTTTTTAATCTATGTCAACCAATACTCTCATTTTTCTGCCCATTTCCCTCCTGGGCATCCAGAAACTCTCTGTTTTGGCAGACAGAGTGACATAAGAAGCACCTCTATAAAACCCTTCTTGATCCCATCTTGCCTCACAAAATGTTTGGTGCAGAGGTTTCTTTGTCCTGACATGGACCAGATCCCTTCTTTTTTGAAATGTCCCCGAACCACTAGCGTGTCCCCTTGTAGCCTATATAGGTTTGTCATGTATATTTTAATATTAATGACAAAGTCTTTCTGTTTCGAGCCGTCTCCCCGTAAAAGCTTGCTGCTACACAGTACTTCTTTGGATAAACTTCCTAACAGCTTTGGACACCCTACTGAAACTGAAACAAAGGCGGGGGACCCCTTTGGTGTACGTTTATGAACAAATGACTATTATTAACGTTGTCATAAACTGCTTTGCCTTTGACAGTTTGAAGTCTGTGTCTGTCATTCCTGTCTTGTCAGACTGAGTTGCTATGAGCAAATGTCTCATAAAAACAACTGAAGCCATGTTTCTTACAAGAAACTTGGCACTAGAGAAATTCCCAGAAATCCACAAGGATGACCCCAGCTAAGACCCTAAGCAATAGAGGAGAGGATGCCCGAACTGGCCTTGCCCTGTAGTCAGACTGATGAATACTTAAATATTACCACAGAACCTTCATCCAGCAACTGATGGAAACAGAGGCAGAAACCTGCATTGGAGCACTGGACTGAGCTCCCAAAGTCCAGTTGAGTGGGAGAAGTGAGAATATGAGCAAAGAGGTCAAGACCATGATGGGTTCATCCACTGAAGCAGTCTACCTGAGCTAATGGGAGTTCACCAACTCCAGCTGGATAGGGAAGAAAAAAGCATAGGTCCCTCTGAATGTGGTTGACAGCTGTATGGCTGGAGAAGACTGCAGTGCCACTGGAAGTGGCACCAGGATTTATCCCCATTGTTTGTATTGGGGTTTTGGAACCCATTTTCTTTGGATGGATACCTCGCTCAGCTTAGATATAGTAGGAAGGGCCTTGGACCTTTCCCAAAGCAATGTGCCTTACCCTCTCTAAGGAGTGGAGGGGGGTTGGATGGGGAGGAGGGGAGGGAGTGGGATGGGATTGGTATGTAAAATGAAAAAAAAGATTGTTTTTTAAAAATAAATAAATTTAAACAAGCAAACAAACAATTGAAGCTATGAGCCCATGGCTTCAAAGAGCTCAGTCCATTGTGCACCAAGCACGGAAGCAATCCATGGCATGGAAGAATATTAAGGAGGCGGGGATATGTACAGGAAGAATCTATTCTCAGAAAGGACAAGAAACAGGAAGTGAGGAAGGGACTGGGTACCAGATGTAACTCTCAATGACACACTTACTACTTCCTCCAGGCAAGCCTGTTCCAATCAAAAGCACCATCAACTCTGAAGCAAGCCTTCAACATTGGGGTTTGTAGTGTCCATCTCAGACACAAGTGGGAAACTTTCTCCATTTTAGTTTTGTGCAGATTTCCCCCAGAATGCCCCTCCTACCCTGCTTTGCATACTTTTGATGTCAATAGGAAGACTCTTGTCTTTTCTTTGGCACATGACTTGTGGTTATCAGTGCCACTATTGTTTGGGGTCATGATGCCGCAGAAGCCGTATGAATCAGGGCCCACATCCACTGGCCTGGCCAGGCTCTGATTGAGGGACCATGGGCTCAGAAGTTTGGTTCTTTCTGCCCTTTGATGTTATTTTCATGATAGAAGGGGCCCCTTTTCCTCTGTGTTTTCTCCAGGCCTGGTTTTCTGATCTTCCTGGCCCTGTAAGCTGTTGTGTGCTGTGATTGAATCTCTTCTGCCTACTTCAGCTTGAACTGAGTTGTTTCACTTGCCAAAAATCTCTGCATAGATACAGAGTCTCTAAATGAAATAACATGAAAAGAACTTAATGTCTACTTCCCTCAGCTCACCGCATAAGCTGTTTCCTGAAAGTGCTAGCGTCATTCCTTAGGAGATAGATAAGCACTTATTTATGTGATGGGACCCCAGGAGGGAGAGGGCCGAATATAGTCTACAAAAGAAAAGGGAACAGAAGGGACTTCCACGGGTTCCAGAGACTTCTCTTACGGCCTGTCCTGCTTCCAAGAAAGGCAGTGGGAGGGAGCAGAAAGGGAGTGGACACGCCTTAAGAATTGCATTAGGTGACCTTCCCATATGTGATTTGTCCATTGGAAATAAATCTGTCTGGATGCTGTATTGATCTCTTTCCAGGCTGGCCCAAATCCTAGGGAAAGAATTCACCACCAGGATGGCTCTAGATAATTGTCTTCTCAATCACAGCCACCTTTAGAGGATAATTTGGAATTCTGAAAATTCTCAGGTACAAAGCATGGCTCTGAGTCACCATGGCAGTGAGACACTCCTCTTTGGCTCTGAGAATCAGAGCTGTGGCTAATGAATGCCATTCCTCCCGGCTGAGAACCAGACAGCTGAGGCTGAATTTACCTCTGCATTAGCATATATTTCCCTGCTGCCATTGCTGTAAAGACAGGCAATGATGTTGAACTAAAGCTTGTGTGTGGCGGCTTTGCTCTCTGTGAGGCTTGGGATGCAGAGAGAAAGGAGCACAGAGAGGGCTGGCCCTGTTTGAGTATTCCACATCTGGAATCAGTTTAATTGCCCCTCTCTTTTTGAATATGTTTATGATGGAGGTTGGTGGATAGCCTCTCAGGGTCTTTTTTTGTAGAGGATCTTGAGTTGAATTATCAGCTAAGCAGGGGTTAGTCTCTACCGACTGTATTTTGTGGGAGAAATGAAAGTAACAAGAAGAAAGAAACAGTGGACTGAGAACAGAAGGCTGTCTTGACCCTGGGAACTCAGAAGAGATGCCAGCTGACTGTGAATCTTGGGGGACACCCAGGTTCTATAGCTCAAAGCAGAGCATGTTTCTATCTGAACAAGAGCATCATCCATCCTGCTCTTAGGAAGCCGTACTACTGGGGCCACCACTTCTTAGTTTTTTTTTTTAAAATCTTAATTAGCTGATAAAACCTAAGCACATCAGAAAGCAAAGTCAGAAAAAAAATCTAAGAGGAGGAAGAAGACATAAATGACAGACAGACAGACAGACACCAGATGTCACTGCTTACATAAAGAGGAATGTTTTAATTGAACTGTGTCTCTGAAAACTGTCAAGTATAACTTACTGCTTATTATGCAAAATATGATTATTTACTAAGCAGAAAATGTAGATTATTATGAGTGTCTGTTCTTATGAATGACTTTTGGGTCCTTTCATTTAAAAACATACTTTTTGGTGTCTTCTGATTCATCTTAGACTCATTCATTTGTCGAATCTTTCTTTATTTAGACTTATTTTATTTTATGTATATTCAAATTTTCCTGCATCTGTGTAGCACCCAGAGAGCCCAGAGAAGGACATTAAGTCCCCTGGAACTAGAGTATCTGATAATCGTGAGCTACTATGTGGGTGGTAGGACCTGAACGTGGGCCCTCTGGAAGAGCAACAAGTGCACTTGACTGCTGACCCATCTCTCCAGCCCCTGCTCTGGAACTCCAGTTCATCATCTTGCTTCTTCCCCTGCTCCTACCAAGCTAGTTCCTTACTCCCTAGTCCTCTAAGGAGCAACCATCTGCTTAAAAGGACTTGTGAAGACATCCATTACAGCCAGTCTTATTTCTAGAACCCAGTATTGCACATGGGAATTGTTTTCCCCTTGTCTATGTCTTTCCATGTACACTTGTGTTAAAGTGCAGGGTTTATCTCCTCTTGTTGGGATGATTATAACATCTTAACTGAGCTGTCCTTTTCTAGTAGCTTCTTTCTGGGCTCTGTTTTTTTTAAAAGATTTTTTTTATTATTATGTATACAGTGTTCTGCATGCATGCATGCATTACATGCCAGAAGACAGCACCATTATAGATGGTTGTGAGCTACCATGAGGTTGCTGGGAACTAAACTCAGGACCTCTGGAAGAACAGCCAGTATGCTTAGCTTCTGAGCTATCTCTCCAGCCCCTGGATTTCGGTTTTCATTAAAAAAAAAAAAAAAAAAAAAAAAAAAAAAAAAAAAAAAACCTGACTAAATCATTACAAAGCAAAGATATGATCATATAGTTTCCTGCCCTTAGCTGTTCCCTGCTTCTTATCCATCTTAAACAAATACAGGCTTCATAGTTCAGTGCCCAGATTTATACATCCTGCCCTTATCTCGATTCTCAGTCTCGTCCCTGACTTTTTCCTGAGACCTACCCGTGTTTCACCAAACTAGATCTCTTATCACTGCATGACTTCCTTGTTCCACACTGCAGCCAGCAGCAACTGTTCATGAAGTAAATGCACAGAAGGGAGTTGAATAGATTGTACATAAATTAGAACGATGCTCCACAAAATTCTAACAGTCAGTCCAGAAAAGCCACCCATTATCTCCAGTAACCAGACCAGATACCAGTTCCCTACCTAGTGAGTCAGATCGGTAGGAAGCCACTCCGTCATCTCTACCAACCAACTCCTACAATAAGTAGCCTCAAGCTGTCAGGACTTTATTTGTAACTGACAGCTTCCCTAAATACCCCCCCCCCCCCAACACACACACAACTAACCTATAGGATGCCCTATTTCTGGTTGGTCCACCTGCAGTCATGCCATGACAGCAGCCACACCAGGGCACACCTTAGCCTTCCTATTTTCTACTCTAAATATTTCCCCTCTGTTATGCCTACCTAGGAGTCTCTGCCAAAGTACAGACAATAGCAGCCAGTTTCCTGCTAATGCAATCTCTGAGCAAACAGGCTTTGCTTGTTCGTGTTTAGTTGGTCTGTTTATTTCCATGGTGGCGATTTAAATTTAAATGAATGAAAACATTCTTGAGTTGTGCTAGCCACATTTCAAATGCTCATGATAGCCCCACGAAGCTAATGGAGCCCATGATGGATAGCGTAAATGTAGGATGTTTCTATCATCCCAATTTTCCACAGATAATTCTGCACATGCTTAGGGTTTTCCCACTTTTAGATGATTTGAATGAGAAATGTTCCCCGGAAGCTCAGGTAGTCAATACTTTGTCTCTAGTAGGTAGTGCCCTTTGGGGGCAGTTAGGGAACCATTAAAAGGTGAAGCCTTGTTGGGACAAAGCACTTCACTGTGGCAGGGCTTTAAGAGTTTCTAGCCTTGCTTGTCCCACTTCCTGTTCTCTCTCTCCTCTCTCTTTCTCTCTCTCTCTCTCTCTCTCTCTCTCTCTCTCTCTCTCTCTCTCTCTCTCTCTCTCTCTCTCTCTCTCTCTCTCTCTCTCTCTCTCTCTCTCCCTCTCTCTCTCTCTCTCTCTCTTTCTCTCTCTCCCTTCTCCCGTCTGTGTATGAGTATGAACATCCAGCTTCTAATTCCTGTAGCCACTTTTTCCCTGACTCCTACCTCCTGCCCTGCCTTCTCTGCGATGATGGACCCTGTCCCCCATAAAACCAAAACCTACATTAAGCACCCCCCAAAGTTACTCATGGTTGTAGTATTTCACTGCCACAGCAGGAAAGTAACCAGAAGTAACCAGTCCACACCTTATACAGCTCTTTCTATTTGAGTGACAGTCTTCCCGCATCTTTACCCGTCAGTCTCCCACCCAGCCTGCAGACAGAGCTCAACTTACTGCATCCTTCAATAAGCCTCACGGATTCCTATCTTTTTAAAAATCAGTTCTCACTAATTCAATTATATATCTTTTATAAGCTCTCCCCCATCCTATTGCTCCGAGGACCACTTGACATTAGGTGTACACCTCCTTGTTTTATACCAAGTTTTGGGGCTAAATGAATAGTAATAGTCACTTAGTAACTTAAAATACGTACACATCATTTTAAGAAGTTATGGGATGACAGACAGGGCTAGCTTTTTCTGGTTTACACTTGGTATATGGATTCTAATGCGTTATATACAGCATTATTCTTCCATGTCTGTTTCTGTCTGCTACCCTCTTGGTGCCTAGGAGGATGTATGCAGAGATGGACAGAATCATTTTAGAGCTCATATTGCTTTTTTTTAAGAGTCATAGGATTTTGGCAGTCTCCACAGGCAGAGGTGGTTGGGAGACAGCGGCAAGTCTCTCAAGATACATTTGGAAAGGCTGGCCTCTTATTTATGTCTTTAATACCTGGGAGATAGGAATACTTCTGTGTTTGTTCATACCGCCCCCCCATTTGCCTGAAATATGAACCCATGTGTTTCCTACTAATACCTTCCCTGGACCTGATGAATCTCCCTCAGAAATCCAGTTAAACATCAGATCTATCATGTATTCCTCTCTCTCACTTGACAGAATAACTCTCTCTTCTGGCTATTTATCAATTGCTGAGAGGAATTTAAAATGAGTGCCACTGGAAGAACAGGCATTGCCAGTAGACGGAAAATAGCCCACTACTTATTTTTGGAAGTCATGGTTGGGGGTAATTTAGAATAAGAGTTCACCAAGTTAACAAAAAAAAAAAATATCTACTGTTTCTTCTCCCATCTTCATCTGCATCAAAAAGGTCATGGACTTATGGAGCCAGAAAACCTGATTCACGCTGTGCACAGCAGCACACATTTGTCTGGCAGAAAGTCATTACCATCCAGTGAGTGCTTGAGGTGGGGAACTTGGCAGGGAACAAATACTGGGTATCATGAAACAGGGTGACACTGTGAGAGAGTTGGGGCAGTGATGCTAGGTCAGCATCTGGGACTGAGACTTACAGGAGAGGATCCAGGGAGAAGACGGCACAGGGAAAATGGACCACTCACACAGAGGTCCTATGGAAGAACTGGACGGAAGGGCCTCTTCAGCAAAAAAAACATTGATTTCTTCATTATTATTAATGATGTTTGGGAGATTAGCATTGAAGTGGATAGGAATACCTTGCTCCTATGTGTGCCACACATTGGCCTACACCCTGACCATTGACTACTGGGTGCCAAGACCCAGACACCCAGATAGACACCTTGGAAGAACACATGGAGGTGTTATTGACTTTGGAGGATATGAAAAATGGGCAAGGTTATTTTTCTCACAATAATTATTGTAGAGTTATTCATAATTAATTCTTTTATTCAAACGCATTCACAGTGGACTTTGGAAGAAATGTCTTGGCTAGACTTGAGCATCGGAGGATGATGCTGAGTCTGTGTTTGGGTCTAAGTCTCAGAAATTTTAATAGTTGGCTCCAAGTCGGTGGCTGTTAGGAAAGGATTAGGAAAGTTCGTCTTGCTGGAGGACACACGTCACAGGGTATGGACTTTGAGGTTTCAAAAGACTTTCAAGTATATTCTCTGTTTTCTGCTTGTGATTTGAGATGAGTGTTCTCAGCTGTTTCTCTAGTCACCTGCTACCTGCTACCTCGGCTCTGCCCTCATTGACCCTCTGCAACCACAAAACTGAGATAAACCCTTTCTTATATAAGTTGCTCAGGCTAGAAGAAACTAGGAGGAAGAGACACGTGTAACTTGAAAAAACTATGGCCAAAATCCTCTTAGGAAGGCACACCATAGAATTATAAGCTCTCGGGGCTGTGAGCATCCAAGAATTAACTCGTGTCCACTCTTATTCTACACATAGAGACATTGAGATTCAAATAGTTCCCACACTGCTTTTAAAATACAAAGTGTTCTTTTAGAGTCTTGCTGACAGCCAGATTGATTTAGAGGTTCGGATATTGTAGCTCAAGTTCCCATTTATGCCTCCAAGTTCACCATCCATTTCCACTTAGGGAGAGGTCGGGATTAGGCATTCATTGTTTCCCTGCCTTTCGTCCTGCTCTTCACAGCCCACTTACTGGGAGGTTGCCTCACTCCTACCTTTTGTTACCGCTGCTCCTGCTGACAGAGGAGGAAATACACATTTAGCCCCAGAAATCCCTCTCATTTCTCCATTTGCCTGCTGTGTCCCTTCTCTCTGAGCTTCTCCCCACATGGAACAGATTTTGAGGAAGACACTCTCATTTAATTCTGAAAAAATATATAGGATTTTTGTTTTTCATAACTGAACCTTTTCTTTCATAATAGGAATAGTTAAACGAAAGAGGGTTTTTTCCCCCATCATGACTGTACTTAAAAATTCATTTTTGCCTTTTTTTTTGCCTAATGAACATAGAATTTCCACGATTGCCCACTCAAGCATATGAAGTTGATTTGCATTAGGTTT
The DNA here is from genome assembly GCF_903992535.2 of Arvicola amphibius. Lineage (NCBI taxonomy): Eukaryota > Metazoa > Chordata > Mammalia > Rodentia > Cricetidae > Arvicola > Arvicola amphibius. The sequence goes on along the minus strand of NC_052057.2, from coordinate 22,105,774 downwards.
TGGAGACGCTGACCATGTGTAGATGCGATTCTGTTTTCTTGTGTGGTTTTCCTGGGATCCCAGTATCACAGTAAGGATAGTATAGCACTGGAGGCCTTGTAGCTAGACTGATTGGTGGTATCATGCCCTGTGCTCAGAGATCCTTCCTGGGAAGCATCCCCACTGTAGCACTTGGATCCTCATCCCCTCATTATTTTATGTCCTGACTCAAAAGAGCCAACTATGTGAATTAATTAGCCCTATTTTCTGATTTAAATTGCAGATACCTCAACTGATAGTGTCTTCAACAAATTAAAATTTATCTGTATCCATCCCTTAAGAAGAATATTGGAGGTGACTGGTAACTGGAAGGATTCAATGACCTAGTGATCCTGGAGTCCCTCAAATCAAACCTGTCCTTTACCAACTTTAAATTGAGTGATCGGGGGCTGTGAACTAACTGACAACAGAGAACAAGAAACAGGATGAAGGTTAGACATTTAGGGACGCCACAATATGCCGCTCCAGAAAAGGCCCCTTAGGCATATGCATTATTGTGAGGAACTGGCCAGGAGAACGGGCAGATTCAGGCCCAACAAACTGCACAGAACAGGCAGGAAGCAAGTCAAAGCCAGGCAGGGGGAAGCAATAGCCACCTGTAAAAGGAAACTATCAATAGCCATCAGAATCAAATGCCTGAGAGCCACAATCCAAAGCACTAATTCTTACAGAAATTTCTCTTGCTAATCTGAATTTGGGAAGTAAAAAATGAGAGCTCTCCTTCATTTACCTCCTTGGTTCTGTCTATTGGTTCCAGCATACAGGGCCACCTTGATGTCCCTGCCTTAGCTGTTCTTACTGTTGCCATAGTAAAACACCTTGACAAAAGCAAATGGGGAAGGAGTTAATGGTGGTTCACATTCGAGGGTAAATTCATCATGGAGGCAAAGTCTAGGGAGCAAGAGCTTGAAGCAGCTGGTTTCATTGTGTCCATGGTGAGGAAGAAGAGAAAAACCAGTTGGCATTTTTATTTTTATACAACCCCAACCCAGAGAGTGGTGCTTTCTAATTTTGAGGTAGAAGTTTTTACCTCGACTAACCTAACCAACGCCATTGCTCAGAGGGACGCACAGATGTTTGTCACCTAGGTGAGTCTAGACTCTGCCAAGTTTATAATATGTATTAACCACCCTATCCCCTTTCTTATAACAAGATACTGCACAAACTTAAGGTCCAAACACCCTGTTTATTCCTCATCTTTCCTTGGTTATACATATGTGTTTTATGCAGAACACACATCTCAATGAATCTTTTATGGTTTTGCCTGTCTTCGCTCAGTTTTACAGGGTCTCAATTGGAGATATAGAGAATAGAGAATAACAGAGAATGAAGAAGGCCATTGGCTGCTCCCTAGAATATATCAGAGGCACTCTGAGAACTAACTACCCAATTAATCAGCAAGGGTGAAATTTCAGCATAGTGAGTGTTATGGAGGGAAAAAAGGTATGGGGCATGGTTCTGGTAAGGCTATAGAAGGCTTCTCATCCTAGTGGCAATGGCCATTCTTCTTTCTGGTAGAAAGCTACCTTGGGGGGGGGGGGTTTAAGAGCAGCTGTATTTTCATATTTGGGAGCTGGGGTTAGCCCTCTATCCCTCTGATTGGTGGCTTAAGCAAGGGAAGTTTAAGGACAATTCTTAGTTGTCATGCTGTAAGGACCTGGAGACAATGGTCTCTTTGTTCTCTTTGTGGGTGAAACTATTGAGATAAGGTGGGAGATCTGCTAAACATTCACACCCAAACTAGGTAAAGGGAGTGAGGGATAGGATGGGTTTACTTCTGTTTCTGTGGCTCTTGCTGATGTAGGGACAGTCTCTCCCTGACACTAGTCCCCCAGATTCCTTGGAGAGCTTTCAATGCCACAGGTTCTTCCCTGGAATCAGATCCTGTGAGATGAAGGTATCTGTGTGTCGGCAGATGCAGAGGATGTATCTGGGATCTGTGTTTATAAATCCATATCCAGTTATGAGCCGGTCTCCACAGGGAAGAAATGAGGTATCTTTGAATCATCTGAGCACAGCTTTCTGGAATATCACCAGCTTCCTAAGAAATTGGATGTATGGCATTTGTCCACTCAGATTGCAGATTTCATCTGAATTCCTCATCCATAGACAGCTTGTGTGACCCAGGCATCTGGGGCCTCTTAGCTGGTTTGTTCATGTGGTTGTAAGTAAGGTTTTATAATCACTGCTATTGCTATTACCAATGGAGTCATTATATCACTGAGATGACAATTTAGGAGACAAAGGGCATTTTACATTCATTTAGAGGTGACATTTAAATATGATTAATCGTGGCTCTTTGTGAAAACATGCATTTTGAGGGGAAAAGAGAAGCGAAAGAAGGCACTAGCAACATAAACACAGAGAATCTTAAACAGACGATGCCTGCTTTTGCTGAAAAAGATGCTGACCTGCAGCCAACTCTAACTGGGAGAAAGAACTTGATTCCAACATTGACAAAGGCATGCACCCGTTTCTAGGCTCTAATTGTGTCATTGTGGCTACCTTAGCCTTTGAGTTTTAACTTTCACATTTGCAAAACACTGGCCATACCTGTTGCACAAACTGAGATAAAATGTGTACCAGTGTGTTGGAAAACTCAGAAAAGAAATTCTTTATTGTTTCCAAACACAAGTGAACAAAAGAGGGTCAAGTGAGCTAGAGGGCTTAGTCCCCATGATGGTTCTTGTCACCTATCTGTCCTTCAAATGAAAGATGTGATTTTTCACAAAACCTTCTGAACTGTTCTGAACTTCCAAGATGAAACTTTCCATCTTGGAAGGAAGCTCCTTAAGACACAGGTTCTTCAAAGGGAGGTAATGCACCCTATCATGCAGTGAAACTTGTTAACCTCAGGGAAGTAAACAACTCAGGAGCTTCAGGAAGTCCTTGAAACTGACCAGATTCACTAGGCCCCTCTTCCCCAAGTTTACATAAGCCACAAGGACTACGAAGAGACACTTTGTGGTGAGCTGAGCTTTCTAGAAGACTCTTGGATCATCTGGGTCTAAGAAGAGACTCCGGTCATCTGAGATGCCTGAAGAGACAGGACTTTCATGAACTGTGACACATGCCTGTGTGTGCTTTAGTAATGCAGAATTCTTTGGGCCATTTCTACTCCTGCAAGTAACTCTTCATCCACATTCCTATAACTACCCCAATGAAACTCATTGGTTCACTAAGTTGGACTTTTGTGTCGTCTTTATTTTGTTCTGCCATTATTTTCCTCTCTGGAACGAGTAGAAATGTGCTCGTGCCTCCCCAAGAACAACGTCGTACAACATAAGCTCGGTCTATAGTACATGAAGACAGGACTGTTATTAAGAGCTAATTCCCCATTGTACTTCTTGCTCTTCCCAGACTACTGCTGTGTTATTTCACACATCTGTCTATTATAGGCAATATTTTCTTCTGCCTTTCCTTGCTAAACGTGTATGGGTTGTGAGATTACGCTTTAATAAATATTTCCTGAGGGAGATATAATTCAGACGATGTGTTCCTTATAGCTGATAAAGGAACTGGGTGATAGAAACATAAAACACTATTTTGTGGGAGGGGGGGTGCAGTAAAATCTAAGGAAAGAACATGGAGATTTCTGTTCAAGTTTACTCTTAATAGAACATGGATCAAGATGAGTGATCAGATATGAACTGCTTCATCTGAAAACCCTACAGTCATTTTAGTGTAGATGGCCAGCATCTTTGTCTTATAAGCTTGAATATAAGAATATTTATAACATGGTTTATGGGGTCTTATGGGATTTTATTTTTCTCTTATCTCACAGTTGTTGGTTTTTCTCACGCCAGTTTATTTAGCTGTGCTTGGCTTTGCTCCACAGAGCTAGAATATAGTTTTATAAATTTTAGATGGAGAATGTGTGTCTAGATTTTATTTCATCTCTCCTATCACAAGGAGCTTCCAGCAGGTCTCTGCCTTGTGAAATGTTCCCCAAAGACCTGTTGTGTACATTGGTATCAGGAGAAGCAGGAGACATTTCAAAACATGTCCACTGGTTTGTTTGCTCATGTATACAGTACTTGCTTGTCTTGGAAGTGTTGGCAAAGCTCTGCAAATCCTCACTAAAGAAGTAGGGAAGACAGAGCGGTGGGGCTGTAGCACACTCTGGGGTCCTTTCCTGCTACTGTCAGTAATGGTCTGAACACACCCCCAAATTTATGTATTGGAAACCTACTGGATACCTACCATAGTATTTTGGGAAATAGGACTTATGTGGTGTGGTTAGGCCCTTGAGGAATTTCTCTCATGAGCAGAGTAACACTACCCCATGGGTAGTATTTGCTGTAAATGTGAGCATGTTAGAAAAGTGAGTTTTCTCTCTTGTGCTCTTCTGCTATTCCATCTTTTTCCCTGTTATAATGTGGCAGAAAGATCCTCTTGCTGGGAATCTACACACAGAAAAACTCACCATAAACCAAATGAGCTAGGACTTCTAAATAGAGACCCTCGCTACCCACTGCCCTACCAACAGGCATACTCTGATTGTTGCCTGACTCACCACCATCTTGCTCTTTTTCTATTCTGGTCTAGGAAATATTGGGTTTATTCACTACCCATCAACCCCTTTTCTATTATTGTGAGAGCTGCTGACCCAGCCCATTACAGTCTTGGGTATTGTATTATGGAAGTGGGAATGAATGAAGAGTGTCCTCCAATTTTATGTTTTCAGCTCCTCTTGTTTATAAAATTTCTAGGAGCTAACTCTTTGTAGAGTCTAAATTAACTCTTCTAGCTCTAGGTGGAAGCAAATAGAGCCTGCTAACTTCATTTTCCATTTCAAATTTAATTCAAATTTCAAATATAAATGAGTACATTTATATTTGGATTGCTGTATTTGTCAGTGATCCAAAATTCATAATAGGCTGAAACCTTTTTCTCCCTTTGCTGCTTTCAGATACTTGGAATTGTGAATTTCCTAATGATTGTTCACCTCCCACCTTGGAATCCCAAGTGCATTGGGGAAGCTCTCCTAGTAAACACGAGAGACTGGGGAACACTCTTTCAATAACAATCCCCTCACTAGTGTTGTGGAATCTGAAAGCTGAACAGCATTGACTGTCAGGAGTGAGGTAAGCAGCCCCGTTCTTTATGTGCTCTGGTGTCTGTCTAAGCAGCACGAAATCAGAGAGAAGGGCCTGCAAAGCTACCAGAGGCATCCACTAAAGCGGACACAACTTTGCAGAATTCCTGGGCATTTGTGTCTTGCATGGAGGCCAATCAGGTTCACTTTTTCAGGTCTTCTAGTTACAGGTCCAGGAGAGGAAAGGCTTTTAAGCAGACCTATTTTAGAGGCAGTTTTTTTTTTAGGTGATGGTAGTCCCATTGAAGTGTGTCCTTGTATTTAAAGTGTCCTCACACCGTGGAATGGTGGATATTTTAGTTATTTTCTTCAATAGAGCTGTGTGGTTGCTGCCAAGGCTCCATCACCTTGTGGAGCCTGGCTCCCGTTGTGTGATCAGTGAAATTCTAGGGGACATATCTAATCCGTGACCTCCCCTCCATTAGCAGTCTGACCCGCCGGATCACAGTGACTCCTGCCTTTGATTCTGGGAGCAGAAAGGTGGATATGACAGGGAAAGAAGCCTCCTTGGTGTGACTGCAAGATGAAGGTGATTGGCTTTGAAATTCCTTCTCTGGGCAGACATGCCCACCCCGGGTGTCTCTAAAGTCATTCTGTCCATCTTGCTCTTTAATTGGCATAACAAATTGCTCAGGGTCCTTGTCATCTAAGGGAAACCCCAGCAACTTTGCAATCTTGATTTCCTCTAGTTCTAAAATGTGTCAAAGATCCATAAAATGTACCGACACGCAGTCTCTTTAGAATTTTAGGTTTAACTGTTCATTTGAAATAATCTCAGACTTAAAAAATACTCCAAAGTGTTCCAATACACCTTTCACCCAGCCTCCCCTAATGCTACAGTCTTACATTAATCTTCATTGTTTCACAATGAAATTGGTAAAATTTTATTTTCCAATATTAGCAACGGATCTACAGGCTTCGTTCTTTTCTTTTTCTAACCATCTCTCTTATCTCCCTTTTCCAATCCAGAGGAATACATTGCATTTAATTTTCCTGAAATCTTAGTCTCCCCAATTTTAGAAGACTATCCGTCTTTATGTCTGCCTGCATTTTGTTCATGGTCAAAATCAAGCCATGCATTTAGGCAGGAGTATCTCAATATGATGCTGAGATTCACTTTGGTAGTAGCTCTGGTAACTGTGCCTTCCATTGCGAAAATACTAGTTCCTTCTTTGGACCTGACCAGTACTTGAGAGAAGCATGCAATCTGCCACTTCTTAACCTATTACTCATGCCTTTGGGTTTTTACAGACTAAAAAGTCTAAATAGGACTGTGTTTATTATAAAGGCATAGCATATGAACATACGCGCTTGCGCGTACACACACTCTCTCACACACAAAGTCTTAATCTACTTTGTGATTGCAACTATCAGCTTTTATTTTGCCATTACACCATTACTCCACAGGAGAGGGTGTCTCTTGTCCTGTCTGCAGAAGTTTGGAAAGGTACAACCATGAGCCTAATTTATGTCATTGAAGAGGTCAGTGAAATGTCGCAGAGCCTATAAACCTCATTTCAATATTAAAGCATACCACTTTTTAACCAGCAAATGATGTGTCTGTATTTGGTTTAAATAATCCCTTCAGATCCCTTCTTTCCAATGACTTTGAAAAGAGCCTTGGACATTTCTCCTTTTATTTTCAGACGTCATTTAATTCTGTAATGTTAAGGGTTGGGGGGGTCTGCAAGTGCATCATTTTCACCAAACTGAAGGGGTTGGTTCAGTCTGGAATGTGTGGACACAGAGATGCTGACATGATCCAGTTATTCCGTTGACACACAGCAGTGTCTCCAATGGGACACTCCTCAGGAGGAAAACCCACAGAGGCAGGGAAACATAACTGGTGTATCTGTAAATAATGGACAGAATAAAAAAAAAAAGTTTTAAAAACAGAGATTCCATTTTCCTGGATTTCTTTTGTCCACACAAGAAAATAGATAGTGAAATATGCCATTCATTCTATTGTATGGTCTTGTGCCTGTCAGGTCACGTATTGGGATAATAATGTGTATCTCAACTGCTTTAGCTCAGTCGGCCACATTTTATCCAGATTAAGTCACTTGCTTTGTTAGTTTTTATTAGAACATTGAATAGCCCTGCACTGGAGATCAATAGAAACAATGGAGGCCAAGTAAGTGACTCATGGTACAGTCACAGCCATGGCTTCGAAAGAAGACTGACTTCCCATAAGCTCACCAGCACCTACACCCCTCTCTGGTACAGTCTTCCGAATCTTCCTTGTAAGCCAGCTCTGGGCACCTCACTTACAGCGGAGAGGCTTAACAGCTGCCCGGTGCGGAAAGTCTTCATCTCCCCCTTTCTTCCTGCTCTCACTTTGCTGTGAAGACCCTTGCATGAAAGACAGTAACATGCCAGTCAACATAGATTGCTGGTTTATTTGGTGAGTCTCTGAGTAGATATTCATACTGTTAGTGTTTGGAAATCTGATACTCCCCGTCAGTGTTCACTGTATTTTGTTAAATTTGTACTCTGGTCTGACTTGCTTACTCACATAGATCAAAAGACTCTTATAACATATTTAATGCAAACCAACACTTATAGCAATATTAGGTGCGATTCAACCACATTACTAAAATGACGTTATAATGAATATATTTACATCCACATGAAGCACCCATTCTCTCCATCCTTTCCTATCTTCTTAATGTCTTCTGTTACTCAATACATATGGATAATTAGCCCTATTCAAAAAATACCACATGCCCCCAGCTTACTTCATTCCCAAACAGTTGGCTGTGGGCTGTCCTCTCCCTTTAATCTGAGATTTCTCTATGAATCACTGGCATTTAATGTGTAGAATTATACAAGCTAAGTGCCTGCATTTTGCGGCCTGGTCATCAGCTAATCTAGAAAGCAGCAGCCCACATGGAAATGCGGATGCGTTCACCAAACTATAAAGAACAAGAGACCCACTCTCCCTCAGCCTGTGAGCCAAGGACATGGGTGTGGTACAACCGAGCAAAGGCCTAGGGTGAAACAGGCCAGGGTGGGGAGTGGGGGAGGAGGTATGTTTGGGGGGCAGCAACGAGTTTTCTTCAGGACTGTGTGAGGACTCAGTTTCTTTGGTATGAGCCTTAACCTGGGAGCTTCCTGTGGTGTCTGAAGCAGCTGGCAGCAGAGGCAGTTGGTAACTTACCCTTAAGTTACCACCATCAAGGTGGACAGATGCCATAGAGGCTCAAAGCCAATGGCAGACCTTGATTTGTGACAGGTGGCCTTCAGGGGTTCGCTGTAGACTGTCCTAACACACACCAAGCCTTTTCCTGTTCCAGGACAGGGTTTGACTGTTGTTATCTGGATGAGAACCCGGAAAGACTAGCCAGCCCCTAACATTCGTGGTGAGAAAACAAATGGAGAGTAAAAATGAGGCCTGTGAAGCGGCCCCATGGAAGGCCTTGTTAGGTGGAAAATGCACCATTTTTAAGAAATGTACAAAATGGGAAAAATCAAATTGTACGCAGACTGTACCCAGGGGCTTAGAAGATAGCCACAGGATTGCATATATGTCTTAGACTGGAAGAAGCAAAGGATGTTAAAAGTGTTGTTTTTGCTTGATTGGAATGTGCATGCTTTCTGCCTTCCCTTTCTAGTTCCCTCATTTCCCATAATAAGCTTGAATATTTTTTCGTTATGAAACTAATTACCAAAACCTAGAACTACCCACATACATAATATACACATTCCAAAAAAAAAAAAAAACCCATCTTTCAAAAAAGCATCTTAAGCCGCTAAAGTTCTAACTACTGGGTGTCTATGAAGCCTGAAATTTTTATTTTAATCTCATTTGTAGTTGGAAGTCTTGCCTTCTGGGAAGATCTCATTTTAACATATGAAATTCGGCATAGTACCGGGAACGTTAATCCCAGCACACCTCAGTATGAAAAGTGTGCCTGATTCTCTAGCCTGCCAGACTGCAGAGGGTTTGAATCTAAGGGCATGAGGGTGCAGGTGGCTTTGATAGAGAAAGCCCCAAGTGTTGCCTATGAACGACCTGTTCCTTAGAACTCTACAAACCTTAGAGCACACAGTGACACTGAAGATATTTTTCATGGTGGAGAAAGAGGGCAGGTTTTTTATAAGGGGTCAAAGATTGTAGGTATTTTTGAGGTTTTATTTATTTTTATTTTACATGTGTTGTTATTTTGTGCATGTCTATGTACCACATATGTGTGCAGTACTCATGGTGGCCAGAAGAGGGAACCAGATCCCTCAGAACTGGATGGTTGTTACCTACCATGTGGGTGCTGTGAACTGAGCCTGAATCCTCCAGAAGGGCAGCCAGTGCTCTTCATCACTGAGCTATTGCTCCAGCTCCTTGAATTGCTTTGGTTTGTGAGCAAATTTGATACTGCAACAAACTGTAGTTTGTATATCTTGGCACAAATACCTGGTTATGTCTTCAGGATAGATCCTGGGCATGAAAATTGTATTTCCATGGGTATAGATACCTAAGGGTGAATTGTTTTTTTTTTTTTTTTTTTTTAACACTGGGGATCAGAACAAGCTAGACAAGTATTCTACCATTGAAATAAATCAGTGTTTTGTGTGATGTTTAATTATTTGTTTTGATTTGCTTTGAGATAGCATCTAAGTTATTACTTATTGACCTCGAACACATTGATAGTTCTGCCTCTGCCTTCTTAGGCAGACCAGAGAGAGGCACCACCATATTTAGCATATCTGACTTATATTTTGGTGTCAATGTCAGGCACCTTCTAAATATAAAACAGGATTAAATGCCAGATGGGGACCGCCCAGACATGAAGAATTAGCAGAAGGTAAATTGACTGAGTACCCAAGATCTCTTTGCTGGCATCTCTCAGAGGTGTGGCTGAGTTCTTTTCTGAGTGTCAAGGCAGCCTCGAAGACTCACACGCTGTACAGGAAGCCACTTCAAAATCACTTTTTTCCAGAAGGGCTAGGAGCCACCTTAACGTGAAGCGCGAGCCATCACCGGAGCTCCTGCGACCGGCCCTAGGACTCTGCTTGAGTCCTGAAGTAAAATGAACCTTTTTGTTTCCAGCAGGCAAACCCAACTATCTGGTAGGATTGAATTAACTGGAAAACAAGCAAGGAAAGGCTGACAGCTTTAATTGCTATTTAATAGACCCATTTCCTAAACTCCCTGATATCTTGTGTTGATTGTGATTGCAGAGGGTCCCATGAGTAAATCTCATTTAAATTGATGCTCAATTTGGCCGGGATTGAAGAACTCGTGGGTGGTAATTGTAGAACAAAACCGGGTAAAATTTCTTTCATCTTTTGGTGGAACAAATATGAGAACTTTAGTACTTAAACCCAGCCCATCTGGAATCCTCCAATGAAAAGCTTTAGCTCCCAGAGAAAGGGCTGGGGAGTCCCTTTGTCCTCTACTGATGGCTTTAAAGACACTCAGCAATTAATAAATGAGATCATCAGCAAATGTTATTTTTTTCACTGAATTTTAATAGGCTCATTTCTCAACCCAAGCTTGATCCTGTTTGGGATGAAAGAATGGTCGCTATTTGCAAGACTTCCAGACCTATAATGACCGGGGGGGGGGGGGGGGGAAGAATGATAACCTTTCAGCCCTCCATGCCCCATGCTCGGAAGATTACTTTCAATAGGCACATAAATTATCCATGTGGTATTTTTCTTTGGGGAAACATTCAGAAATTGCTCGAAGGAATATAGTGAATCAATATTTACCATATAGCTTTTCTGTTAAAAATATTTTCCCACTTTCTCCCCAGTTTTTTATCCAGGTCATCTTTGTCAACTATTAAGTCCAGACCTATCTGGTCCACACAGGCACCCCTGGGCTGTCTCAGAGGCAGAGGGCACTTTATCCTTTATGCCATTCTCATTAAACCTTCACCCTACATTGAGTCCTGCTACATAAATCAGAGGCACTCCTGTGCGACCTTCTTAAGGATTATGTCTTTATTTTTTTTTTTTATTGCCGAAATCCAAAGGCAGCTTCATTACAAATGTGATTCAGACTGAAGACAGTGTGCTCTCATCAATAGCCCAGCGGCCATTTCTCTAGCCTTTAAGACAACTCGGTGCTTTGTGTCTGCCAGAGGGTGAGAATCCCCGGCACACATGTTTGCAGCAGCGAAGTTATTGCAGATGCTAGCTACGGTGAAAAAAAGCCATCAGATGGAACCCTTTTAGAGGAAAGGTATTGCCCACGACCTAAAGAAACCACCTGGAGCTGTAACAGGGAGGAAGATTGTTAAGAGGATGATGAAAAGCCATTAATATTCTCGGTGGAAAGTAAAACAAGGAGCTCACAGTTTTTGATACCTGCACATGTTTTCCTAGAGCTTGTGATCTTTATCTCAAGGTTGCTGTTGTCATTATTTTTTTTTTTTTTTTAGCTAGTGTGGCGGTCGTGACTTACAGATAAAAAACCAACAGGAATTGCTGAGATGAAATTTCCTGCCCTCACATTTGCTGAGTCAATAAGAGATGAACATAAAGCGATACTTTACCCTTCCTGCTTATGTAAATAGGAGCTGTGGAAGACGGTAAGGGGCGGCTGCAATAATTAAATAGATTTAAACCTGAAAACAGCAACAGCCTCTTTACACGAGCTCTGCTTAGAGATAGATGCTCTAGTTTCCTGAGATTCAGAAGCAGGGACTGTGAGCTGAGGCGCTTTGCTCATTTGAAGTAAATTGCCTTGACAGGGCATGAGAGGGAGTCGATCTCTGAGATAATCGGGTTCAAAACAAGTGTTTGCTGAATGGAGACAAGAAGCCTTTTGTACAGATGAAATGTTGTGTGAATGAGTGATTGGGGTAAAGGTTCTCTCTGGGAAACATATACATAATTCAGTTGCAGCAGATGTGATGAGGGGATCTTTGGATATTAATTCAATAAGTATAACTGCTTACTGTCTGCGCAGTTGAGCACGTGGGGCTTCAGCCATAGAGTATAGTACTGCTGCGGGAGCCTGACTGTGTCTCTCTACCTTCTCTGAAGTTATTGGGGCTTTGGTGGGTGTGAAGACTTGAGTATGTGTTAAACGCTTAGTTTCCTGCTGTTTTGAGTGGTGTTAAAACTTTAGGAGGCAAGATCTCAGAAACACACACACACACACACACACACACACACACACCTCCTGCTTCTGGGCTACTAGAAAGTAAAGAAATCCTCTGAACACATACTCTATAATATTCTACCAGAGCTCATGAGAAGCGTTGGATGGAACTCCTGGAATTAATAAACCCTTTCCCCTTTCTGGTATTTCTATAAGGGACTTGGATGCCAATAGTAAGTAATTCCCAGTCACAGCAAGGATGCTCTGGCAGACAACTGGGTCTTTCTGCAAACTTATATCCAGCCATAGGCCATAGACATGTCTCCTCTCTGCATACCAGACCAGCCCGAAAGCAGTGGAGATGAAGAAAAACCTCAGAATTAACTGAGACTCAAAGATATTATTCAAAACTGAGCAATTTAATAGGGGATACGATTTTATTGGATTCATGGTTCTAAAGACTGAAAAGTTCAAAGCTGGGCAATTTTGAATACTTTTAATTGGTAGAGACCACAGAAGTCTTGAAGCAGTGCAGGATAGTTCACAGCAAGACAGTGTTCTAGCTCAGTTCTTGGTCTTTTTCTGAAGGCATTGCATGAATAGATTAGGAACTCATGGTGACAGCCTCAT